>NC_088797.1:6403108-7030608 GCF_011386835.1 Chrysemys picta bellii
GTGCACCGAGTCGCCTGGGCACACCTCTGCGTAGGAGCCGGAGGGGGGACATGCCGCGCCACCTGGAGCTTGTATCCTTGACCTCCTCCCAGGCCCCAACCCCAGACCTGATCCCCCTCCTGCCCGTCAAACCCCTCGATCCCAGCCCGGAGCACCCTCCTGCACCCCAAAGCCTTCATCCCCATCCCACAGCCTGCACTCCCATCCCCTCCCACTCCCCAGCCCTCTGAGCCAGCCTGGTGAAAATGAGCAAGAGTGGGGCGAGTGAGTGACAGAAGGAGGGGGAATGGACTGAGCGGGGGTGGGGCCTCAGAGAAGGGGCAGGGCATGGGCAGGGTCTTGGAGGAGAAGCGGGGCAGGGGGCGGGGCAAAGGTGTTCAGTTTTTGTGCAAGTAGAAAGTTGTCAACCCTAGCGAGCATCTGCACTAGTGCGGCGGTTCTCAACCTTTCCAGACCACCGTACCCCTTTCAGGAATCAGATCTGTCTTGCGCACCTCCAAGTTGCACCTCACTTAAAAACAGACATAAAAATACAAGAGTGTGACCGCACCTATTACTGAAAAATTGCTGACTTGCTCATTTTGTCTGTATGAAATTTCTGTACGTACTGACTTCTCTGGTGCTTTTTATGTAGCCTGTTATAAAACTAGGCAACTATCTAGCTGAGTTGATGTGCCCCCTGGAAGACCTCTGCATACCCCCATGGGTATGTGGGCCCTTGGTTGAGAACCACCACATTAGGGGACCACGCCAGCTGGCACTGTATACAGAGCACTAGGGTAGACACAGTTATGCTGGCACAGAAGCACTTTTATCAGTATAGCTTATTTTGTTCAGGCCTCATCTACTCTTAAAAGTTTTGCCAGCATAACTATGTCTGTTAAGAGTGTAAAAAAATAATCACACCCCTAACCAACTGCAACAAGGTGACTGTCCATTTAAGGGTAATAAGGGATGAATGGTCAGTCAACACCTGTTCTGTGGTGTCCCCCTTTAAGACTTAGGGAATGAGAAGCTAGCCATTGGGAGAGAGGAGGGTAGCCCTGGGAATATCATTCAGGTGAGTGGAAAACACAGACTACTCTTTAAGGGCATGGGACCAGGAGCTTCCTACAGCAGGCAGGGAGCCCCCACCCTTGTAGCCAATCGGGACAAGCTCTGGGAAGACGACTGTATATATTCTGTCCCTTCCCTCCAAACAAGGCAGACACCAGCAGGAGAAGGTCTGCCCGCTGAACCCTCCTAGCCTGAGGGTGAGAGGACCGGTTTGGGGGGAAAAGGGCCGGTTGGAGGAGAAACTGGCAGTGGTTTGATAGCTGGCCTAAATTACAACTCCAGCTCCAAAGAAGAGAGCGGTTTCCAGCCATTGGGAGCTACGGAGCTGGCACTGGGGGTGGGAGCAGAGCACGGAGCTTCCCTGATCGCCTTTGCTCCTAGGGGCCGCAGGGACATACCAATCGTTCCCAGGAGCTGCGCGGAGCTGACCGGATTTCTAATGGCCTGGCAACCCTAGCTTCCCGCCGCAGCGGGGCAAACCGGTGCTTGCATCTCCAGCCCACCGGGGGAGGGGGCAAGGAAGCTTCCGGCCTGCGGCATGGAGACTTGCCACAGGCCGGATGAAATGAAGCAGCTGGCTGGATCCGGCCTATGGGCCGTAGGTTCCTCACCCCTGATCTAGAGTGACCAGATAGTACGTGTGAAATATCGGGACAGGGGATGGGGGGTAATAGGCGCCTATGTAAGACAAAGCTCCAAATAACGGGACTTTCCCTATAAAATCGGGACATCTGGTCACCCTGCTATCTTCCCTGTTTTACTGATGGGAAAACGAGGCACAGAGAAGAAAGTGACATTACACAATCAACGATTTACGCTAACATTTCTATGACATTGGGTAGAATGTGTCTTATAATTGTATTGCAATGTGTCTAGAGCTGTGACAGTTGTGTTGTGTTAAACGGGGGAAGATGGGCTATGAATGAGTCCTTCATCTAATTTATAGAGAATTTACTGGATTAGTTTCAAGACTCTGAGAAGTTCTTGAAAGAATTGTTTCACACTTGACCAGGGAGGAAACATTTAGAAATCTAGCTACAACGGCACAGACTACAGCTGCCTTCCTACAGAGTTCCCAGGTTGGACAAACACATTTTCATGGAAAAGAATGTCAGATTTTCATATGGAAGAGTTTTGCTGATTGGTTTTCACTGCAGAAGTAACCAGAGGCTTTCCAGGGATTAGCTGCAAGGCATGCCATTTCACTACATCCTGTATCAGGCAGTTTGTGTGATAGCGAACAGTAAATGGACCGATTGTCCCATCTTTCAGCCAGGGGGTGAGTCCCACATTGCATTTGCTACAATAGGTTTCCATTCTCTCCGATCCTATCTGGTGTACTATACCGACAAAGCCCCCCTCGTGAAGATGCAACTTAGATCAGCAAAGCTGCGCTTTCTGTTGATCCCTGCCAGGAGTGAAGCAAGCTGTAAAAGCACAATTCTGCTGACATAACTGGGTCTACGCCGGGGACTTCTCTGAGGTCAGCTGTGATGGTCAGGGATCACACCTTCACAGCACTGGCCAACATAGCTGTGCCGGCAGAAGTCCCTTGTGTAGACCTGACCTAAGTAATAAAGGGCAAGGGAACTCTTTGGGTGTGCCTATATGAACATTAAGTTTGTGCAAGCTGGGGTGTGACTGTAGCCTGCTGCGGACAAGCTGTTCATGTGGGACCCTGCTGATGCACACTAACAGTTGGACAGTGCTCTTTAATCTACCTTGCTTTGAAAGGAAAGTAGATTAAAGCACACTATCAAACGGTCTGTGCCCATTAGCAGGGGCCGCATGGACAGTAAGTGCACACAGGCTAGCCACGGGTACATGCACACCCCAGCTTGTCGCAAATGACATGTTTGTGTACGTCAAGGGAAGTGATTATTCCCCTCTATTCAGCACTGGTGAGGCTACATCGGGAGTATTGCGTCCAGTTTTGTTGCCCCCCCCCAGAAAGGCTATGGGCAAATTGGAGACAGTCCAGTGGAAGGCAAGGAAAATGATCAGGGGGCTGGAGCACATGACTTATGAGGAGAGGTTGAGGGAACTGGGCTTGTTTAGTCTGCAGAAGAGTGAGGGGGGATTTGATAGCTGCTTTCAACTACCTGAAGGGGGGTTCCAAAGAGGATGGAGCTCGTCTGTTCTCAGTGGTGGCAGATGACAGAACAAGGAGGAATGGTCTGAAGCTGGAACATGGGAGGTTTAGGTTGGATATTAGGAAAAACGTTTTCACTAGGAGGGCGGTGAAGCACTGGAATGGGTTACCCAGGGAGGTGGTGGAATCTCCTTCCTTAGTGGTTTTTAAGGCCCAGCTTGACAAAGCCCTGGCTGGGATGATTTAGTTGGGGTTCGTCCTACTTAGAGCAGGGGGTTGGACTAGATGACTTCCTGATGTCTCCTCCAACCCTAATCTTCTATGATTCTATCATTGCAGGGGTGGAAACTTGAAATCTCGGATTACATATAGCTGAGAAATCTTGGGGAGGGGGGGGGGGATCAAGTCTTAAAGCTTTTTTAGAGAAGGAAGTTTTATACTGGCCCTAGTAATGAGAATTGCCTTCTTAATTCTAGTTCCTGATCTTAGTGTTATTCAGTACTGTTGTTGGTTTCTATGTTGTATGCAATCTTCTACTTCTCTGTAAATCTATGGTTCAGTGGACACCGATACAGAGTTGAAGTAAATATATTTTTCTACAAATGATGTTACCCAGCCATACACCGTATAATGTAGAACCGCTTGTGAGGAATGCAGACTCTGTGCATGAAGCCTATTTCATTCTAATATCAGCAACTGCAGCCCTGTTATTGAACGACAGTATGCCTCCTCGGTGTTGTGTTTAATGCCTCCGTGGAGTATTGTGGTATTTATTGTCTAAAGGTCCTCTTACCTAATGAAGGTTGTGATGATGTGGATTACAGAACAGCAACAACCACCATATAAATAATGAAGCACGGTATTCAAGGATCTTTGGCAAGAGCCTGGGCACATCAATCTGTTTTCAGCTGAAACTGGCCTTGCTCCTTGCTACGACTCAGATGATGACAGAATATTCTCTTTGAAGACTAGCTGTGGTAGCACTTGGTATGCAGTGGCTGCGGGCACAGTAGATCTAAAGGAGTTCATCCAATATTGATATGCCTCCAGTAAAATATAAAATCCTATTCCACAAAGAATTTTTTTTTTTTTAAACTTCTCTCCTTGCTGTCTCATCCCAGCCCAAAGGTCTCTGCCCTGAATCCTGAGAGGGTGGAAGTAGAGAATTAAACATCTAGCCCTGAATCTTCGCCATGATAGGGAACAGTATTTTTGTAAATTAACATTTTCTCAGAAACCATAGAAATGTCGAGCTGGAAGGGACCTCAAGAGGCCATCTAGTTCAGCCCCCTGCACTGAGGCAGGACCAAGTATACCTAGACTGTCCCTGACAGGTGTTTGTCTAATCTGCTCCTAAAAACTTCCAATGATGGGGATTCCACAGACCTCCCTTGGAAGCCTGTTCTTGTGCTTAACTATCCTCATTGTTAGAAGTTTTTTCCCCTCTAATATCTAACTTAGATCTCCCTCTTGTTGCTGTAGATTAAGCTTCATATTTCTTGTCTTGTCCTTCAATGGACATGGAGAACAATTTATCCCTCTCCTCTTTATAACAGCCCTTAACATATTTGCAGATTGTTATCAGGTCCTCCCTGAGTCTTCTTTTCTCAAGACTAAACATGCTCAGTGTGTTTTAACCTTTCCTGATAGGTCTAAACCTTTTATCACTTTTGTTGCTCTCCTCTGGACTCTCTTCATTTGTCCACTTTAAGGAAAAAGTGTGGCCCCCCCAGAACTGGAGACCCTACAGTTCAACATGGTCAAAACATGAGACACATCACACAATGCTTGGGACTATTCATAATTCATTTATTTAAAATTCAGTGCAAAACAAATCAAAGGTGGATTTGATTGCAATTGAAATTTATGTAACTACACAATAACACAGCGAATTCATGTGCTATTATTTTAATTTGCTACACCTTACTTCAGTACATTGGTATGTTGTGGCTTTAAAGCAAAATACTTTCAACTTAAAAATCCATTTGATGTGACGAAAAATGCAATAATAAAAATGTAATTTTAACTATACAGCAGCTGTCATCCTGAAGGTTCCCAAAACACATTTCCAAACGATGCATTTCATTCGGGGTCTCATACTGCACTCACCATCACGGCATATTAAAAACACAAATGTACAGCACGCACACCCCCCACTACTGAAATGGAAGATGGCAGCCAATAAGCACCCACTCAAATGCACAACAACCGAGATGGAGAAAGCTAGGAGAGATGGATAACCGCTACAGAAGAGTGCTCTGGAATCTTTAATGCCACCATAGAGCAGAAAGATTCTGTTTTTTAAGCTTAAAGTTTTCCATTGTTTCAAAATAAATTAGCCATTTTCCAAACTACATTGTATTTGTTTCACACGAACTGACCAACACTAGAGAAGATGCTCTTTGATTCAGTTCCCTTAACCTCACTGTGTTTTAGTTCCCCATCTGTAAAATGGGGATAACACTTCCCTATCTCAGGAGGAAGTTGTGAAGGTTAATACATTAAAGACAGGTAGGCACTTTGAGACCTACTAATGGAAAACATGATAGCAGAAATAGGTATTATTATTCCACTAACCACTGATTGTACAATGTTTTCCTGTCCTGGAGTTTCTCATACAACTGTTTCCATTAATTCATCCTCAGGATAGAAGGGTAACATAGTTGGTTTACTCCCCACCACACCCCTCATTGATATTTATTGTATTTTTAATTAAAAAGACTGAGCCCCTTCAAGGGCACTAAAAAGGAGCAACTGTTGACAAAAATCAATGAAGGCAATATTATGGCTCCCTAAAGGAAGCTTAATCACTGGCAGCAGATCTGCTTTAATGCAGGAAAAATATTGAACGATCACGGGTGCTCAAGCGTGACCCACTTAGGAAATTCATGTAATTATTTCAATTTGATTGCATCATCTCCAGTGTCCTTTGCTCCCTATTTTGAAGGTCCCAAATTATGCTGCCAAATTTGGCAGTGACAGCCTTTTGATGGCCACTGTATGCAGGGCCGGCTCCAGGCACCAGCTTACCAAGCAAGTGCTTGGGGCGGCCACTTCGGAGAGGGGCGGCACGTCCAGCTGTTCGGCGGCAATTTGGCGGTTGGTCCCTCACTCCCGCTCAGAGCGAAGGACTCCCGCCGAATTGCCGCCGCAGATCGCGATCGCGGCTTTTTTGTTTTGTTTTATTTTGTTTGGCTGCTTGGGGCGGCCAAAACCCTGGAGCCGGCCCTGACTGTATGGAAGCCCAAAATTGAAACACTGCTACCAGGAGCTGAAGATTTGGGAAGATCAACAACCTGGGAAGCTCAGGACTGTCAGTACCAGATATAGAGACTAGGCAGGAGGTAACCAATGAGCAGACATCAACCATTTGGTTGACTTTTTCTGGTCCTCCCTTGTAGTCTCCTCCCAGGAGTGAAGTACATCCTTTTAGTGAGTCAAATTTTGGCTGGGTCATGCTGCTTAGTGGTGAATAAGGGTATCCTCACCCATGATGTAAGCACAGATAAGGTCCGAACTTTGCTTTAACTGCCAGAACCTGTATGGCTGATTCAGCTGGCCCAATATTCTCACAGCTTCCTTTGGAAAAGTACTACAGCCTCATAGAGATTTGCACAGCAAATAGAGCTTTTGGCACCTGAACTCAGGCAAAAGGTCAGCCCCAAAATTTAATTCAGGAGTGTCCACCTGGTTTTGAGAATGGAGAATTGGTCTACTGCACACGTGAGTTCTCTACCCTTCTGGTTTCTCACAGGAGCGGATTATGTAAAGTTGGAGTCACCTAAGCTTATTTAACCTAGGCAACGTCAGCATAGACTCTGACTATTATTCTTGTAAATCAGCTTGGGGTCTCATCACCTACTTCACAACATGAGACTGGAAGTCTGCACACTTTGGCAGACCTTCTTTCAGTCTTATTTGGGGATGGAAAATAGGTAGTGGGAAGAGAGATTATAGTCTTCATTGCCATTGTCACATCATCCCCTCCTTCAAGCTAGAGTCAGGGCTTAGCTTTGCTCTTAATCTTTAGGAGATGGAGCAGAGGACAGGCCTTGCTGATACAGGGCATGCAGGGTACACGACAATCAGGAGGTGTGACTGCAACACATGTAGACATAGCCAAGGTAACTTTCACTTAGCTAGATCACAGCTAGCTCAAGTAACAACAGCAATGCAGGGATGGCAGCACAGGCTAGCCCAGAGGCAGATTAAGCTTTTGTGGGGCCCTGGACCAGATCAAGTGGGGGGGCCATCCCCTCCCCTTCCGCCTGCAGTCCCCTCCCTGTCCACCCCCACTGCCAGGGAAATGGGGTCAGGGCGTGAGGGCGTGTACATGAGCTAGCCTCCCGACTACGTAGCCCAGGGCAGTGGGCAGGCTTGTACGTGGGAAACAAGCCCATGCTGCCGCTCTCCTGCTTGCAGATCCACTGTTGTTGTTATTCAAGCTTCTTTGATTTGCCTCTATCACAGCTAGCTCAGGTTTTCTACACATGCTACAAATCACACCTCTTGTCCCGACTACAGTGTGGACATGCTGTCAGTGTGGAAACTAGTTCCCTTTTTTCCCCAGGTTTCTTGACCTTATTGGCATGGTACATCTGCTAGTCATACCTTTTGCCTATGGCGTGGGGTTGGGTGGGACGTGCCCTCATGACTGGATGGTTAAAGGCTCAAAACTTGTTCTGAAGTTTTCCCTCTTTAGGTGGCTGCTGGTAATTTACAGTCAGGGGATAACTGTGTCGGATGCCCATTGTAGTCAGTACATTTTCCAAAAAGACTAGTCATTTTGTGGGCTTCACTCTCATGAACTTCAGGCATCTTGATGGGGACTGATTTTCAGAGAGTAGATGCTCATCATTTCCCTGTAAGTTGTCTCATATTGGGCACCCAAATCACTACTCACTTTAGACAACTTAAACTGTTAGTGTGAACATTTGATATTGTGTTTAAAGAGATGCAAATGCACCCAGAGGCCAGGATATACAATCCTTAAAAAAAAATTAAAAATTACTGAGATGACTACATAAAATCTATGTTTAACGTTTCGGACTTTGAAAGCATCTACAAAACAAAACGTGGTTTGGAAATTACTACAATAAGCTTGCAAGAATTTTCAAAGCTCCCCCGCTGTTTAGTCTAGTATGGACCATTTTATTTCAATGATAGAGAACTTATCTGATCTTGAGACAAAATGGTACAAAAGATGGGCCCTGTTAAATCCTCTAACCACGATGCAGTTACAGCTGGTACATAATACGTTCATTTTGATCTTTGGCTCTTCCAGTTACCTAAAACAGCAAGTCTGACATAACTTTAGACCAGTGCAAAGATGGCTGAATCGGAAATTCAACGCTGTCTGGCATAGCATCAAGCTTCAAATGTTTGAAATTGGAAGAAGAAAATTTGGTTTTTACACAGATATGTCCCTCTCATCAACAAAATCATCCTAAACTACATTTCCCTGGAGTATAAATTACATTGTATATCACACACACAAAAAATCTTCTCTTACATACTTTTTATGACTCAGAGTATTCTCAAACAGCTGGAGATAAATTAAGAAAAATTTTTAAAAATGAATCTTTCTAATTTCATAGGCCTGCATCAGATAGAGTGAACGTACGCAGTCCTTTAAGAATTGCCAGTTGGAGAGGAAATAAATGTTGCAAGCCAGAGGTTAGCTCAAACCCGGTAGTTGTACTCTCCCCAAATCCATACACAAAATAAACTCTGCCGTCTTGACACAAAAATAAGATGCCTTTGAGATTGTGCAGATGTTCCAAGTATGATAATTTTTACAGAAGGGGGCTGTGTTTATGGTAATGCATGTTCCAGCTCTTGTTAAAATGCTTTAAACATGAAAAATAACTTAGAGAAATTAAACTTCTCTGCAACTCACTTGATCAATCAAGCGGAAACAATAATACCTGCAATGTTTCCAAAAGCTATCAGCGGACTGCAAAACAAGATGTCTCAGCATTCACCTTGCCCATACAAAGAGATTAAAAACAATAACAAATAGAAAGTTCTATATGAAATGCCCAAAATGTTTACTTTCACCAAACTACAGTCTCCAGCAATTACTGACACCAATAAGCAAGGTCTACACGAACAGCTCTTGGTTGGCCACCAGAATACCTAAAGAAATATAGACACCATAGTCAATTTCCAGAATGGGAAAACGCTGACAGATTGTCTCACAGAGAGGCGTTTGTATATGATTAATTAATTAATTAATTAATGCGCTACTGCAGCCAGTTCTACCCATCACAATTACATGAGTCATAAGAGCAAGAAAAAAGGACCAATGGAATAGGTCAATATTAATGAGGTCAGATATTTGGCTTGGAAGCGTTTTAAACAATGGCTACCAACATACCATCTCTTCAGCATCACTCTAGAAGCATCTGACACCTGCAGAACACTTAGACCACAATTATTTGGTGTTCTGACCAAGATGTGGTATTGAAACAAAATTTGGAATATCCCATGACACCACACAGAGATCAGAAGCCCATGACTGCCATGAGATAGCTGATTACACAGAAAAATGCTGCTTCCATCCCCACTCCTTAGTTGGACCCCTGAAAGCCTGTAGTCCAGATAATGGTGCTAGACTTATCAGAGATCCCCTCCAACTAATCATTAATAATGCCTAGCTCTTATAGTTGCTACTAACTTGACTACAGGATTTTGCGAAGCCGAGTTCCTCTTATTTCTCATGGATAGATCAGAGTCTACTGGGGAGCAAATGCTCTTCCCAGCTGCAGCAACCTATAGGTGACAAGAATTGGTTCCTCTTCAAACACAGAGGCCAAAACACCAGTGACAGGAGTATACAATGTGGACACTTGCAATGTCATTACTCTTAGCTTGTAAGCTTCTTGGGTCAGGGAGTGTCTCTCTGTTCTGGATTTATAGATCACCAAACACAATGGGGTTTGGGTCATAAACAGAGTCCCTAGACACTACCATAATACAAACGCTACTATGAATAACACTAATACCAATAATAGTGATATGTTAACAATACACAGCTCTGCGCATCTGAGCAGAACCGTGTCTGTACTTCCCGCATGCCTGGCTCAGAGAGGGATCTGGATGAAAACCAGATGCCTTAGGTTCAGCTCACATAAGACAGGCACAGGTAAGCATTTGGACAAATTAGCAATCATTACCAGAGCTCTACCAGTTGAATATCATTTGCCCACCTATTATTAAAGCCATTTGTGATTTCAAGGGCCCATTAGACTCCTATGACTTCCAGATAGGAGTGGACAGAAGAAACCTCTTCTTCCAGTTTGGACTGGCTAGGCCCCTTTTCCTCAGATGCTGACAGCCCCATGAGCATCCAAGCCTTTGTTACCACAGCAACGATCTGGAGCTTCCGCATCTCCTTCAAGTCTAGACTCTAGACAGGGAATGCTCAGAGATAAGTCCCCACATCCAGAAATCCAGTTCACTAGACCTACATCTTAGCCCAAACCTGGCCCTATTTAGAGTAAGCTAAAGGTTTTCTACTGACTTCAGGGCTTGCTGTCTGACACTTCGGTGCCTGCCAGTTATTTGTTCTGGTCCTCTTGGCTGCACAATATTGGATCGCACACAGTGTCCACGGGTTCCCACTCTCACTGAAATCAACAGCAATAGCTTTACTGATTTCAGAAGGGAGAAGGAGCTGACTATCTATAGGCCTCAGTGGTATAACTGCTACTGGAACACTGTGTCCAGGTCTGACGTCCACAAGACAAGGAGTATTCGTATAGCTAGGGGTTACGTTTTTAACATAGGTGGTGCATTTCTAACCCATGTTAAAAACGTAACACCTAGATGTACGAATTCTTGTAATAAACAAAAAGTACTAAAAATAATTACACATTAGGACCAAAGATATCCCCATGTCAGTGGAAATGAGGGTAAGTGTAAGATGTGTTTTTATCAAGCAGAAAAATGGATAGTGATAAAATGATCTTTATTTACTATACAGGAAACTGGGTACTAAAGCAGGAGCATGCTGGCACTAAATAATAAGTGTAAGATGGAACAACTTAATGGCATAAAAAATTAAGGGAGAAATACAGTAAAGATTTTGAAGGGATTTAGCCCAAGCTAAACCAGCCAAGCTGAATTCTTAATGTTTTTTTTTTTAAGTTGCCCTTCCTTTTACCTTGCCTTTAATAAGACCCATTTAGATAGGAAATCCTTGAACTCCACAATCTTTGTCAGTCTTGAAGTTCAGAGGGAACAGTTAATTTAGTATATGCTATTAATTTTGGAGCAAGACCTGTATGTCTGGATTTAAATGAAAAATTGCAAAGCATCTTTCCAAAACAAACATGCTTTAAAATGTGTATTTAATGTGCAGATTAAAGTGAACTGGCCTCTGCTGCCAGCTCGGGAGGGGCGGGGAGATTAGAAATCCAACTAAGCAGTTTTGAGTACATGAATGTAGATGCTACAAGGAACTCTTTCACTTGCACACATAGCCAGGACTCAGAATTTGGGCAGAATTTATGGTTTTTAGTTACAATTAGCATGATTAAGAAGCCTAATCAGCAAACTAAATTGCTGATTTGCATATCTAGGCTTGAATTGTTCCTTAACATTATTACCCTGGTTCTGATGGCTTGAGGATTGGTACTGCTCAATAAAAACGAGGGGAATGCTTGGCAAATAATTCAATTGTGCAGTCAAAATGGCAGCATGGCTCCCTGAAAGAAGATTCTTATTTAACTTCAAGGAGAGAACTATTTCAGTGACCAAGAGTTGAAATTTCTTCCACTCTTTCATCTGGTCAACAGATTTGCAAACCTACTCCGACATACATTTCCGGCACAGGCTTTTATTACAGGAAATCAAGATGATTCAACATTTTCAATAATGACATTGAAACCTGACACTTGGAATATCTACCCTTATGAATTTCTTAAGAGTCATGGGCAAGTCATTTTGACTACCTGAGAGGTGTCTGGGATTTCAGGGTAATCATATGGCCAAAAAGAACCGTGCTACATTGGTATCGAAGAGTCATGAAATGACATTTGGACATTTGTGCATCAGTCCATGTGAATTTGCATTGCCAGCTGCAGTACAGTAGAACCTCAGAGTTACAAACAGCTCGGGAATGGAGGTTGTTCGTAACTCTGAAATGTTCAGTATCAGGGGGTAGCTGTGTTAGTCTGTATCTACAAAAACAACAAGGAGTCTGGTGGCACCTTAAAGACTAACAGATTTATTTGGGCATAAGCTTTCGGGGTAAAAACCTCACTTCTTCAGATGCATAGAGTGAAAGTTACAGATGCAGGCATTATATATTGACACATGGAGAGCAGGGAGTTACTTCACAAGTGGAGAACCAGTGTTGACAGTGCCAATTCAATCAGGGTGGATGTAGTCCACTCCCAATAACAGATGAGGAGGTGTCAGTTCCAGGAGAGGAAAAGCTGCTTCTGTAATGAGCCAGCCAGTCCCAGTCCCTATTCAAGCCCAGATTAATGGTGTTAAATTTGCAAATGAATTTTAGTTCTGCTGTTTCTCTTTGAAGTCTGTTTCTGAAGTTTTTTTGTTCAATGATAGTGACTTTTAAATCTAACATAGAATGACCAGGGAGATTGAAGTGTTCACTTACTGGCTTATGTATGTTACCATTCCTGATGTCCGATTTGTGTCCATTTATTCTTGTTTCTGAAATGTTCATAACTCTGAACAAAACGTTATGGCTGTTCATTCAAAAGTTTACAATTGAACATTGACTTAATACAGCTTTGAAACTTTACTATGCAGAAGAAAAATGCTGTTCTTTACCCATCTTAATTTAAATGAAACAAGTACAGAAAGAATTTCCTTACCTTGTCAAAAAATTTTAAACTCCCCCCCACTTTTTTTTTTTTTTAAGTATTTACTTTAACACTGTACTGTCTTTTTGTGAGTCTCTCTCTGCTGCAGCTTGACTGCGTACTTCCAGTTCCAAATGAGGTGTGTGATTGACTGGTCAGTTTGTAACGCTGGTGTTCATAACTCTGAGGTTATCTACCGTCCTACCAACTTGGGATCCTCTGAACCTAATGGGTCTCATAAGATCATTTGCATTACTGCAAAGCTACTGACTTCAATAGAGCTAATCCTAATTTACACAAGTTTGAATGAAAGGAGAATCCAGCCCATAGTTTTGTAAGACTCTCCCACACAAATTTGAAGGAATCAGTGTCATGTCTCATCTTTTAGTCACATGCTCCTTGCATACAGCAGAAGTGTCTCTCTCTCTCTCTCTCTCTCTCACACACACACACACACACACACCTCACTCACACATACTCACTTACTTTACTGTACGCTCAGTATATTGAGGTACTTTATAAAGGAACATTGAACAATCAACAAAAAATAAAAATACTATAAATGCATTTGACACGTTTTAAAGATAAGCTTTCAGCTTGCATAAATAACACACACCTATAAAGGTACAGTTTAGAATTTAACAGGATTGTTTAAATTTGCGACCATTCCTCAAACACACAAAGCATGAGATTACAAAATGAAGATGCTATTGGTAAAGGAGAAATCTTGACAGTTATCTTGTTGAGGCTTTGTTAAATATTTTGATTGATTCTAATTCCTAGAAAAGGAAGATCCTCATTGGCTGCTATGGAAAATAGACATAAATCATTCTTGAAAGGAAACAGAAACTAGAACAAGTTTTCCTTAAAATTTTAGATTATTACCTTTAGATTATATCGATTGGTATTTAATTCAATAACCCTATTGCATAAGACATTATAAGTTAAATGGGTTTTTGTCACTAAACGCAAGTTTTAATTCCTGTATATTTCATTTATCAAATCATCTTACAGAGATCAAAATGTTACCTTTATCTTAAATCTTTTCCCTCTGCAGATTAAATATATAATGCTACAGTTTTCATATAAATCAATTTGCCTCGTGTGATATGCTTTCTAAGCCTTATGGGTCATTCCACGAATCCAGACTTCTAGATTCCAGAAGCATCTTAGCAGCTAAAATACCAGTAATGACAGACATCTCTGCTATATTTTACAAAAATTATATGCATTCAGTTGGGTTTTTTCCCCCCCTGGTCAGGGTTTTCTGCCAAAGTAGAATGGAAGATGAGCACATATGTGTTTCAGACATTTCACTTCTGCATCTACATTCATGTATCTATCCACACTCTTCCAATTTGCAACAGTTGAGCAATGCTGTACACAGAATAGGACCAGCTTTGGAAATGCACTGAACACCAGTTTAAAAACACGTGCAGGTGCACTGACACAGCTTTGCGTGTGAATGAAGTGCAATTTGTATTCTGTACGTGTTGACTACGTACTGAAAGATGCCCAAAGGAGAGCAGAGTCTAGTTTTCTCTCCACGAAACAACCGCAGTGCAGGCAGCAGCCAAACATGCTCTCCTTCCAACATGCCTCCAAACTAAAAGGACCACCTATGAGATAATTTTCTATCTCCGGGTCCACGCCAGATGCACTGATGGTTTGTGTTATATGGACATATGTTCACTGGGAACTACACTGACACCAATCTCATCTCACACGGGCCATCCAACCTGGACTGGAATTGTACCCATAATCTTGATATCTGAACCCTCTTCATCCCATATCAGTGGCCCGAACCAGTTGGATCCTCAGTATTTTTAACATTTAGCGTCCTAAGATGCAGCACTGAAAGCCTGATGCTAACGGATGAAAAAAAGGACATTTCCTGATGAAGTTTGGTATTTAAGAATGGCATTCATTTCTTATACCTTATTTCACAGACTATCCAAACTGAAATCCTGATGCCAGATGCCTTCAACCTTCAGGGAAATGTGAATCTCTACAAAGATGAAATATTACAAAACCCAGGGAATTTGCTTGAATGATTTATTACTGTTTAGTTCTCTTAGTCTTCAACTCTGATATATAAAAAACATTCTTAATGCATTGTCACAATCTATACTTAAGGCCAAAACACCAATAATAATAATAATGATGATGAAAAATAATATTTTGATAAGCAACAGCATGTTAATTGATGCATGTAAAAGGAGAAAAATTATGACGATGATCACTGTGAATAAGATAACTCTTTTTTAAAGATAAGGCTTGAATAGAGCTCAGCAGCAGAAGTGTTAGGATTTCTGATTCCCTAGGGATGGTATGCATGATTTTTAATTAAGTCCTCTGCTAATCCTCAAGAACAGAGTCTCAATCTAATTTATTTGGAAACAGGAGTTGTTTTCAACAAGGAAAGAAGCATACCAATTCTAGGATTAAGGAAGGTTACCATAACATTAAATCTTGGCTGAAAGCAGGTTATATTTTTGTCAAATTTTATTCATTTATGGTGGTAAGAATTGTTGCCACAGCCTGAGAGAGAGACGTAGAAAAGCAGGTTGCGCCAAGTCAAACAATATTTTTCTCCTCTTCATTTCTGAAAGGTAATAAACTCAAGCAACTACTATTAGAGGATTGATGACTACGGCGCTTGACAGTTTCGCATGGCTGCAATATATTTTACTATCCCCAAACAGCTTGTAACAACTTGAACAGGTCTAAAAAATAAGTTATGTGAATGAGATATTTTTGCCTATGACAGGAAGGTTTCATATGCCTATCAGGTTAACCTGAGCTCCTCAGCATGCCTGAACTGTAACTTTATTTAATGAAGCAAACCAGACTCCTCACATGCTCTACATTAAATATAGTAAAAGGGAAGCTATTTATTCTGGGATGGTGAACCTTTGTTTGGTATAACAAATTTCTTTGTAGTTCAGGGAGCCGTGGCCAGCAACAGGTAACCATTCCTCTACACAGACAAGTCACTTCAAGAAACTTCTCCTGTACAGAAGCCTGTTACTCTGACTTGAGCTGTCAGCTCTCAGGTGGCAAGATGAGTCATTGCCTGCTCTTTAAAAAGAGTGTGTGCAGGGGAACCAGTAGGGTCAAACACTCCCATGCCCACACAGCACACACAGAGAGAGGCTAAAAAGGGAAAGAAAAATAGGAAGTGACTAAGTAGGCCATTGTCTTTTGAGACTTGTTGAATTGTCATCTGTTTGAAATATTAGCATATATTATACACATACACACACCACCGTATTAGAGTTAACACTGCACATATTTTTTCCTTACAATAGAAAAACACTAAAAATCTAGGAAATCTCCACCAAAGGCAACATTAACTTCCCGACTGATCTCAACGCACAAGCCTTTCACTACACCCACGCTGCACACATTCAGTTCTCCAAAACTCAGACATACAGTCTACACTCCAGCCACGGCAATATCGAGGCATATGTGTTGCTTTTACTCGAAGTCTGTTGTTACTACTTTGCAAATCTGAGATGGTGTTTTCATTGGGTATTTGAGTATGATTTGGAGCAGCTGGAGAGGCTCTTTGTGGGTGGCCATATGTTCAAGGGAGTGAGTTTGTGGTATGGCTGAGGGGTCTGAATGTGGGGGTTGGGTTAGACTGGGGGGAATACAACCTAGATGGAGCTACTATAAGGTGGGTGCATAACTGGTTGGAAAACCATTCCCAGAGAGTATTTATCAGTGGTTCACAGTCAAGCTGCAAGGGCATATTAAAGTGGGGTCCCGCAGGGATTGGTTCTGGGTCCAGTTTTGTTCAATATCTTAATCAATAATTAGGTAATGGCATAGAGATACTAAGCTAGGAGGGGTTGCAAGTGCTTTGGAGGATAGGATTAAAATTCAAAATGATCTGGACAAACTGGAGAAATGGTCTGAAGTAAACAGGATGAAATTCAGTAAGGACATATGCAAAGTACTCCACTTAGGAAGGAACAATCAGTTGCACACATACAAAATGGGAAATGACTGCCTAGGAAGGAGTATTGCAGAGAGGGATCTGGGGGTCATAGTGGATCACAAGCTAAATATGAATCAACGGTGTAGCACTGTTGCAAAGAAAAAGCAAACATCATTCTGGGATATATTAGCAGGAGTGTTGTAAGCAAAATACAAGAAATAATTCTTCTGCTCTATTCCATATTGATTAGGCCTCAACTGGAGTATTATGTCCAATTCTGGGCACCACATTCAGGAGACAAATAGGAGAAAGTCCAGAGGAGAGCACCAAAAATTACTAAAAGTCTAGAAAACATGACCTATGAGGGAAGATTGAAAAATCTGGGTTTGTTTAGTCTGAAAAGAGAAGACTGAGGGGGGACATGATAACAGTTTTCAAGTACATAAAAGGTTGTTACAAGGAGGAGGGAGAAAAATTGTTCTCCTTAATCTCTGAGAATAGGACAAGCAGCAATGGGCTTAAATAGCAGCAAGGGAGGTTTAGGTTGGACATTAGGAAAAACTTTCTAACTGTCAGATTGGTTAAGCACTGAAATAAATTGCCTAGGGAGGTTGTGGAATCTCCATCATTGGAGATCTTTAAGAGCAGGTGGGACAAACACCTGGCAAGGATGGTCTAGAGAATACTTAGTCCTGCCATGAGTGCGGGGGATGATTCTTATGATTTACCTGCCATTTTAGACTGCAATATTATATACCTATTCATCAAAGAGGTTATTATTCTAAATATTGATACTGGAGAATTTATAGTCTTGCTATGTACTGATACCCTATTGATTGCAACTGGATGACTGGTCAACAAAATGGCAGATTAAATTCAGTGTTGATAAATGGAAAGTAATGCACGTTGGGGGGAAAAAAATCTCAACTATACATATATAATAATGGGCTCTAAATTAGCTGTTACCACTCAAGAAAGCTCTTGGCGTCACCATGGATAGTTATCTGAAATTTCAGCTCAGCATGTTTCAACAGCCAACAGAATGATAGGAACTATTAGGAACAGGATAGATAAGACAGAAAATATCATAATGCCACTATATGCATCCATAGTATGCCCACACCTTGAATACTGAGTGCAGTTTTGTTCAATCCCATCTAAAAGCACATAGAAGAACTAGAAAAGGTTCAGAGAAGGACAACAACGATGATCAAGGCTATGGAACGGCTTCCATATGAGGAGGAACTAAAACGATTAGAGCCATTCAGCTTAGAAAAGAGACGACTAAGGGGGTAGAAGTTATAAAATCATGACTGGTGGGGGGAAAGCGAATAGCGAAGTGTTATTTACCCTTTCTCTCAATACAAGAACCGGGGTCACCTGATGAAATTAATAGGCAGCAGGTTTAATACAAATTAGAGGAAGTACTTTTTCACACAACGTGAATAACCTGTGTCATTGCCATTGGATGTTGTGATGGTCAAAAGTATAGCTGGGTTCAAAAAAGAACTGGATAAATTCATAGAGGAAAGCTCCATCAATGGCTATTAGCCAAGATTGTCAGGGATGCAATCCTAAACCTCTGACTGCCAGAAGCCAGCAGGGAAAGATAGGGGTGCATCACGGCAACTGCCCTGGTCTGGACACTTCCGCTGGAGCCCTGGTACTGGCTGCTGCTAGAGACGGCATACTGGGCGAGATGGACCACTGGTCTGACCCAATATGGCTGTTCTTAACCTTATTAATCTAAGGCAAAAAAGTCAGGAGAGATACAATGCATGAAGCCCAGTTTAAACAGATACATTTGCTGCTTTCCTTCACACGATTCTTCAGGTTCACAGATCTGTTTCAACTGCTTTAGAGAAAAGGTTTCCTGGAGACTGCTCTTCAGACATCTATGATTTCTGGTTCTATTACATTCTTATTTCCAGGGCCTGCTGCTTGTTTTTACTAGAGTGGCTTCCATGGGTTGTTCTACTGTTTTAATGCAATATCACCCTCTCTCCTTTTCCCACTCCAACCTCCTTCCCTCCTCCCTCCCCCTGCACAAGCAGGAAAGAAAGCTGCAGTGATCACCATGGAAACTAGCCTGAGAATTAAAAAAAAATCCACATTCCCAGTCCAAAGCTAGTACACTGCCACCCACTGGGTACTTTGGTTAAAGAGTCTCAAAGAACAAAGTGACAATGCTTAATGCAAGCAAATCAAATAATCATTACAGCTGGCTGCATTTAGTTTCAAATATATATATTTTTATCATGTCCAAATTATTCTGTCTTCATTTGGCAGCATTCTCACTTTACCACTGAGATCACATTTGTGGAATTCAAGGTTAATACATGCAGCCTGTCTTTGCTACCGTTACAACACAGAAGACATCTCATGTTTGCATGGAAGTGTAATAAGCAATATACTCATGTGGTATACATTGTTTCACAGTCTGAAAAGACTTTAGTCATTGCCAGAGAACAGAGATGGGTATCTGGGGAAAAACATCCTGATAGAATAATAGAGGGAATTTGCTGATGGATTTTCATCCCTGGTCATGCCAATAACTTACTGCTTTCCTCTGTGAGGTATGAAGTATACAAGAGGATTTTAGGATTTCATAGAGCTTGCTTTGTTGATACAGGATGCCCAGTTACCGGCAAGCGATCACAAATACCAGATTCCACTTTATGCCCATCTCCATGGGGTGGGGGGAGAGGGATAGCTCAGTGGTTTGAGCATTGGCCTCCTAAACCAAGGGTTCTGAGTTCAATCCTGGAGGGGGTCATTTAGGGATCTGGGGCAAAAATCTGTTTGGGGATTGATCCTGCTTTGAGCAGGGGGTTGGACTAGATGTCCTCCTGAGGTCCCTTCCAATCCTGATATTCTATGAAATCATCTCCCCCCTCCCCTTTACACTGTGGATGCAAGAACCAAAAAGGATAGAGTATAAAAGGGGAAAAGACTTATGGGAGAGAGGGCAAGTGGCCAAGACAATGTTGTTTTGTACACACCTCTTGAAATAGGCACACACTGAAGATGTGTTCTCTGAGACACACTGGCAAGATCATTAGACTAATGTTAACTTTTCAACATGGGCATATCACTTACAAACAGTTGAGGAAATTTAAAGTACTTAACATATACGCACACGCAGACACACAAAAATCCCTAAATCCTGAGAGAGAATGGTAATTTTTGTACTGGTTTAAGAAAGATTTTTCAGACCCACTGCAGTATTACGTAGCAGCTCTCTAGCACAAATCTCTAAAAAAAAAAAAAAGTATGCAGACTAGATTTGTTCCTTATTATTACATGTTCCAGCAGCTCACAATTTGAAATACAATTTTAATCAAGCAAACAGCTGAGATTTCTGCAATTTTGGTCTGGCATTTTTCTACTTCATCTTAGAGTGCTGAAAACAAATCAGATGTTTGTTTCCTGCATGACTCATATTTTTATTTCTTTTCCTCTGTATTGGGTTTTACAAACATCACACACACACTCTTGCACTTTAAATTGACACTTCAGAAATGAATCCGATTTAGCATTTTTATCAGGCACAAGCCATGCAGGAGAATACTTTCAAGCAGTAGATAATTACATCAATGAAATATTTATGGAAATTCATTATGGCAAAAGACTGGGTTTTATCCCAGGATTTTGGGCATTTTATGAAACAAAGCAAGAAATCAAGTTTAGGCTTTATATGTAATTCCAGTTTAGCTTTACTCGTTTAGGAAATTAAACCACCATAATGCAGCCATTCTTGTTGAAACCCACAGCTCAGTTCATGACAACTTTTGGAGTCTTCCTCCTTATGTTGGGGAGGTTGCTTGGCATCTAGGACGATGCCTGCTCTGACTGACCCCTGGAACGACAGCAGTGTCTTTACAGCAAGATTCAGAGCACGACTTGGCACTGCTATTAGAGTGGTGAGGTGGAAGGTGGCATTATTAAATTAGGGTCTAGAAAGAGATGGTGAGTGAAACTTCTTCCCCCACTCCCAACCTCCATCCGCCTATTAC
Source organism: Chrysemys picta bellii (assembly GCF_011386835.1). NCBI lineage: Eukaryota > Metazoa > Chordata > Testudines > Emydidae > Chrysemys > Chrysemys picta. The sequence continues at coordinate 6,424,055 of NC_088797.1, forward strand.
AAATAACGCTTTCATTTACATGAAAGTAGCTTGGAAAGGGAAATCGAGACCTACTCTTCTGAATTCCTTTGTACACAATTGAGATAATGAACACTTGCTTAAGCATGCAAAACTACAACAACAAAATAGAAGTGTCAGGCAGCAATAATTAATTACATAAGACTAGGCTGTAAGGGGCAGTACGTTAGCCTCACTACCCTAAGTGTAGCACCAAGAAGTGTTTTGACTCAGAAACAGCCCTACATTCTCCACTTCCCAAGGGACAATCTCCCTTCCCTCCCCCCCCTTACTCCTCCTTTGCTCCTGGGAGATGATGATTTGCTGCTTGCCAATACTAGCCCTGCGCACTGACTCCGCTGCTTTGGCTCAAGACTCCAGACATTTGCTCCAGAGAAGTAGTAAGCAGAGGTGAGCAGCCCAAATTTACTCCTATGGACCTGAACCCAAGATTCAGGTAGCCCACATAAGTGTGTACATGGGGTGAGGGCTCTTATTCTCTTGCACAGCTGTGTAGTCTAAGCCACAATCTAGTATATGAATGAAGTGTTCATCTGTGTTGTATCATTTCTATCAAGAATCCATACAATAAAAATACATTGTAAGTAGATCTTTCTATCCTAATATCAGTTTGGCTCGTTGTTAGTACCGGAAACTAAAAGAATTATTTTGTTGTTGCTATAAATATTTCTGCCACTCTCAGTGGAAATACACCTCAGAATCATAACCTTCACACAATATGCTAATCTGTATACTGTAAATACTATTTTGTTATATTTACGGTGCAAATATTTGTAATAAAAATAATATAAAGTGAGCACTGTACACTTTGTATTCTGTCTTGTAATTGAAATAAATTAGGGCTGTCAAGCGATTAAAAAAATTAATTCCGATTAACTGCATGATTAAAAAAAGTAATCATTAATTGCACGATTAATTGCGCTGTTAAACAGAATACAATTTATTTAAATATTTTGGATGTTTTCTACATTTTCAAATATATTGATTTCAATTACAACACAGAATACAAAATATACAGTGCTCACTTTATATTTATTTTTGCACTGTAAAAAACAAAGTATTTTTCAATTCACCTAATACAAGTACTGTAGTGCAATCTCTTTATCGTGAAAGTTGAACTTACAAATATAGAATTATGTACGAAAAAACTGCGTTCAAAAATAAAACACTGTACAACTTTAGAGCCTACAAGTCCACTCAGTCCTACTTCTTGTTCAGCCAATTGCTTAGACAAACAATTTTGTTTACATTTGCAGGAGATAATGCTGCCCGCTTCTTATTTACATCACTGAAAGTGAGCACAGGCGTTTGCATGGTATTGTTGTAGCCAGCATCGCAAGATGTTTATGTGCCAGATGTGCTAAAGATTCCTATGTCGCTTCATACTTCAACAACCATTTCTGAGTCAAATGCCACCAGCCAAAGGTTGATTTTCTTTTTTGGTGGTGCAGTTCTGTAGTTTCTGCATCAGAATGTTGCTCCTTTAAGACTTCTGAAAGCATGCTTCACACCTCATTCCTCTCAGACTTTGGAAGGTACTTCAGATTCTTAAATCTTGGGTTGAGTTCTGTAGCTTTCTTTAGAAATCTGATATTAGACCCTTCTTTGTGTTCGGTCAAATCTGCACTGACAGTGTTCGTAAATCAAACATATGCTGGGTCGTCATCCGAGACTACCATAATACAAAATATATGGCAGAATGCGGGTAAAACCATGGAGCAGGAGTCATACAATTCTCCTTCAAGGAGTTCAGTCACAAATTTAATAAACGCATTTTTTTAACAAGCATCATCAGCATGGAAGCATGTTCTCTGGAATGGTGGCCGAAGCACGAAGGGGCATACGAATGTTTAGCATATCTGGCACATAATACCTTGTAATGCTGGCCACAAAAGTGCCATGTGAACGCCTCTTCTCACTTTCTGGTGACTTTGTAAAGAAAAAGCGGGCAGCGTTATCTCCCACAAATGTAAACAAACTTGTTTGTCTTAGCGATTGGCTGAACAAGAAGTAGGACTAAGTGGACTTATAGGCTCTAAAGTTTTACATTGTTTTGTTTTTGAGTGCAGCTATGTAACAAGACAAATCTACATTTCTAAGTTGCACTTTCATGATAAAGAGCTTGCACTACAGTACTAGTATGAGGTGAACTGAAAAATACTATTTCTTTTGTTTGTCATTTTTACAGTGAAAATATTTGTAATCAAAAGTAACATAAAATGAACACGTTACACTTTCTATTCTGTGTTGTAATTGAAATTAATATATTTGAAAATGTAGAAAAACATCCAAACTATTTAATAAATTTCAACTGGTATTCTATTGCTTAACGGTGCGATTAAAACAGCGATTAATACCGACTAATTTTTTTAAATCACAATTTTTTGAGTTAACCATGTGAGTTAACGGTGATTAATCGACAGCCCTAAAATAAATATATTTTAAATGTAGAAAAACATCCCAGACTATTCATAATAAATTTAAATTGGTATTCTGTTATTCAGGGCCAGCTCCAGGGTTTCGGCCGCCCCAAGCAGCCAAACAAAACAAAAAAAAGCCGCGATCACGATCTGTGGCGGCAATTCGGCGGGAGATCCTTCGCTCCGAGCAGGAGTGAGGGACCGTCCGCCGAATTGCCACCGAACAGCTGGACATGCCGCCCCTCTCCGAAGTGGCCGCCCCAAGCACCTGCTTGGTAAGCTGGTGCCTGGAGCCGGCCCTGCTGTTATTGTTTTGATGGTGCCATTAAAACTGCAATTAATCGCCACTATCTTTTTTAATCTAGTTAACTTGTTTTGTGTTAATCGCTTGAGATAACTACGATTGACAGCCCTAGTTTGTATATATACAGAACAGTGAGTCTACATAAAGATATATGAATTATAAGGCCAGAAGAGACCACTGGGATCATCAGTCATGCCCTCCTGCATAACACTGGCCATAGGACTTCCCTACATTAATTTCTGATTGAACTAGAGTATTCATTAATTGAATCATCAATCAAGCTATTGGTTCCTTTTGTAAATTGAGAATTTTCAGTGCCTCATTCTCTTCTCTGTACTGTAAATCAGAAGTTACACCACTACAGAACTGGTAGAGGAGAACTATAAGGCTCCCACCGGCTAGAACTATGCACAAGCAGGGCCATACAGGGTCAGCCCAATGGTCCATCTAGTCCGGTCCCATCTTCCAACAGTAGCTAATGCCAGATGCTTCAAAGGGAAAGAACAGAATAGGGCACTTATCAAGATGTGTCCAGTCACATCTTCTGGCAAGTCAGAGGCTTAGGGACACCCAGAGTGTGGGGTTGCATCCCTGACCATCTTGGCGAATAGTCATTGATGGACCTATCCTCCATGAACATTTACATACAGTACTTTAGAAGCTTAGGATGAAATGCCAACCATGCCTAGAGAGGCCAAGTAATCATCTCCCGTGAGTGGAATGCAGAGGGTTTGGGGAACTGAAATCTAGTCTCTCCACACACTTCTATATGACCTGAGCAAGGCGGCTACAGAGTGGAAAAACAACCTCAGCTATGCTGCAGCACCTGTGGGGGTTTGGGGCCAAAATTTTCAAAAGTAAATGCAGCGCCTCCCCAGAGCGCTCTTCGCACTAACCAACATGAGGAGGTCCTCTAATGGTACGCAGTGGATGAGGAACCTGCATAGCTGTACCACTATGTTCCCCCCACCACCATCCCATACAACAACAACATCCCAAGCAGCTTAAATGCCATGGAGGACCTTGCCCTTGCGTTCTGTACCACAGATTAATTTCATCCTTCGCTAAACAGCAGTGCTTTATTTCCCGCCCCCCTTGCATTAAAATGAAATCCTCCCTCCCATATATCTGTAAATATATCAAACAAGCTGAACTAGTCATTAACAGAGTAGACACTGAAGTCAGCTTCTATTACTTGGGTTCCATCATAACATGAAGACCACTATGAAGATGACAACAAGCAGACAGCTGTAGTCAGAAGAACATTCACATGCCTGAATAAAAACATTTGGATCCTTAAATCAGAGACCATGACAGCAGCATGACATTCAAGAAGGATGTTAAGGAACTGGAGAGGGTTCATAGAAGAGCCACAGGAATGATAAAAGGGTTCGAAAACGTGCCTAATCATGATAGACTCAAGGAGCTCGATCTATTCAGCGTAACAAAGAGAAGCTTAGTAAGTCTGTAAATATCTACGGGGGAATCAAATATTTAATAATGGGCTCTTCAATCTAGCAGCGAAAGATCCAACACGATCCAACAGCTGGAAGTTGAAGCTAGACAAATTCAGATAGGAAATAAAGCGTACATTTTTAAGAGTGAGAGTAATTAACCACTGGAACACTTTACCAAGGGTTGTGGTGGATTCTCCATCACTGACAATTTTTAAATCAAAATTGGATGTTTATCTATAAAATATGCTCTAGGAAAGCATAGGGAAGTCCTATGGCCTATGTTATCCAGGAGGCCAGACTAAGATGATCACAATGGTCCCTTCTAGCCTCAGAAACGTGGTCCCCAAACTGTGGGGGAGCACCACAATTGGGAGGGCATGGAGTAACGTTCCGGGGGACATGACATGGCCCAGGCCAGTCCCCTGGGCCAGCGGGGAGGGAGCACCACCCAGCCCCACTCTGCACTCAGCCCGGCCCCACCTACAATGCCTGACAGCTCAGGGGGGGAGGGGGAGGAAGAGCAGACAGGTTCCCATTACGGGGGGGGGGGGGGGGAAAGGGGCGCGCGGGGGGAGCGGCAACGGAAAAAGTTTGGGAAACACTGCCTTAGAATCTATGAAAACCAGATTATATAGCATATTCATTGTAGAGTTGCAAATCATGGGTACTGAAAAAGCACTTGGGCAAAAGTGGCAAACATTTGAAATGAGGTTCCTTCGCCATATCCTGGGCATGGCAAGGCGAGGCAGACCAAGAAATGATGACCTCTGTAGAAGACTGAAATTGCAGCGCATCACTACAGTAATCAAAAGGCCTCAACGACAACGGTTTGGCCATGTTGTTAGAAAGACCCCACACCAACTGCTTAAAATCGTTCTCAAAGGAAGAGTGCATGGTGAGAGAGGTCGTGGACATCCAAAGAGACGGTGGTACAAAACAGTATATAAAAGATCCAGGCCTTATCCAACCATAGCGCTGGGAAAAGAAGATCGTGGCGATCACACGCACACACAAGAGAAGAAAGAACCCACTGTCTCTCCACCCACAGTGCACACATTTACTTGTCCCATCTGCTCTGGTTATCTGACCGTCCTTTTAACTAGTACACAAAGGACTCCTCCATCACCTCTGGCTTCCCTCATGGCCATAAAAAGGACCACATATTCGGCATCTGCTCAATTGCTGCGTCTAAGAGCAAAGGCCAATACCAAGTCATTGGGGTGGATCTGATGAAGAACTTGTTGCTGTTTTTCGAAGGGATGTAATAAATAAGCAGTGGGATAGCTGTGATCACAGCTCAGGTCCTCATTGCTGTGGGCTCGGCTGAGTCATTTTTGGCACTTTGATTTAGATGAATTGCCTTTGAAAGATCAGTAAGACTTAGAAAACTTAGCACTGGGGCAGAAGCCGATATGATTAGGTCACAAATTCCCTGACATTCCACAGAATGCAGCTGATAGTCACAGCACTATGCGACTGAGAAAACTAGGGTTAAAAATAAAAGCAAAAATGGCAAAATTAACCCATAAAAAACACCATAAACATAAGCACACCTGCAAGTGGTCTATATTAAACAGCCGGTCTTTTTGTAATCGCAAGAAAATGCAGCCTTTTCATCACACCGTAATGACTGGTCCTCCAAACAAGAGATTTTAAAAATCAATTCTGATTATATTAGAGTACTTTGAAGTCAGCGAACTTAGCGTTTTAAAGATCCCTCTAACACTGTAGTATTTTTGTACATCTGAAAAAAGTTGCATAAAAACCTGAATACCTTTTAGTTACAATTTCATTATCATCTCCTAGCTAACAAATTCAGTACAATATCATTACTACACTATATTTTTGAGCCACTGTCTTTAGAGATATCAAAACAAACTTCCACAAATGATATAGTCTCTGAAAAAATTACACATGTGAATTAGAGTTCCTTCCAGTTCTATAGATCTTAATGGTTCTAGTAGTATTCCCCAGGGATATTTCTGGAACTGATCCTATCTCTAAAGGCAGAATGAACTTTAAGTGTGCCCCCTGTCTGCAATCTATAAACCAATTAAAAGTAAAGAGGTTAATGCAATCTCCATAACAGGACTAAGTTAACAAAGGTAGTATGGGAATCTAAAACTCAGGAACAAAATTTAATGATTTATAAGTTTAGAGAGGGGACAAATGCAAATCTCTCTCTCTCTCTCATATATATATATATATATATATATATATATATATATATATATATATATATATATATATATATATATATATATAATTTTACACACACTAAATCTATATAGAATTATGATAGTACTTAGCACCTAAATAGCATTTTACATGCTCAGTGCCTTTCACAAACATTAATCAATCAATCCTCAATATCCCACGTGGAAGGAAAACTTATACCCAATATACAGATGGGTAAAATGGACACATAGGATCAGATCCAGAGCTGAAGATGTGACACACAGAGTCTGAACACCTTGCCCAAAGCCACACAACAAGCCAGGGATACAGCTGGGGTTCGAATTCTGGAATTCCTGCTACCAGTCTTGCCAGCTCCCAGCCTTGAGAGAATTCTCTCGCTCTGAGGCTGGGAAATCTCCAGGAGAGAGATTTGGGCTGACATTGACACACAAATTATTGTTTTAGGTAGCTGCCTATATACAATACACCGGCCAGGCCAAACACCTCCCCTCTACTCACAACACCAAACTCATTTTAAAACGAAAAAGCTATAGACGAGGTGTTAATTACACCCTTATACACTGCAAATCAATGTGTGTCCTGAACAGATAGCCAGGAGAGATGGTTTCCTTAGCAACAACCACCACCGCTGCATTGAAGCTTCCAGAGTAGTTATTTCTCCCTAAATCCTGAGTCCCTCTCATTAATGTGGCTCTCACTTTGGCTTGTATGCAGAATCAAACATCTAGGACACATTTTCCAAGTATTACACAGGGCATGAGCCACATATCACAACTCCCACTTGCAATAACCTTTACTGTGCTATCTGATGGCTACAGGGATGGCCTAGAGCAGCAGTTCTCTAACTGTGCGTCAGGACCCCATTTTAATGTGGTCACCAGAGCTGGCATTCGACCTCCTGGGGCCCGGGACTGACACACAAGCACCACTGCCCGGCGCCGAAACCCAAGCCCCTTCGGATCTGGGGGGCAGGATACAGGCTTTGGGTGGCAGGGCTCAGGTTACAGGCCCCCCACCTGGAGTTGAAACCCTTGGGCTTCCCCCACCAAGACAATACTTACTTCTGCCTTGAGTGCATGGGACTGGACTAGAAGACCTCTCAAGGTCCCTTCCAGTCCTATGATTCTATGATGTTAAAGATACAGTAGACAAAAACACTTCCAGTCAGGCCGAATGTACCTGGTAAGTACTGTTTAAGGGCCCCACCTATTTGCTATGGAAGTAAAGGACAATTCACTTTGAACCTAATGGAACTCAGGCTCTTAAAAATACCAGCAATAGGAGACCTAGAAGGCGGCAAGGTTTGAGATCACTACAGCAAAGCCCTCCTGCACAACTTGGAAAACAAAGTGCCAAAAGCTCAGTACTGACTTCCTGGATGAACTGAAGCAAGAGGTCCCACTGATCACACACCAGTGAACTGCTGAAACATGAAATTGAGATGCCGTGGTATATACCACCATCCAAGATATCAGCTTAGGATTCAGCCCTTCAAAATCCAGGTGCACTCAACTCAGCCTCTCAGAAGGAAGAAGGCACCTTGCATCACAGAATAAATTTAGCGCTCTGCGGCCTCAGAGAGGCTGTTGCAATGTGACTGTTTATTGGGGGAGGGAAGCGAGGGGGCAGTAAATTAAGTGGGGACCTGCGTACGGGTATAAAACGATCACTGTAACCACGAGATGGCCTTCTGACTCAAGCTCCGGGTGGGAGTCACATCTAGATTCTACTACTGTCTTGCATTATATACCGAGACCTGAACAGAGATGAAGGGATTTACCCAGGGGCATATGCAGTTTCAGGTTCCCCTTCTGTGAAATGCAGGTAATACTCTCCTGCTTGCAAGAGTGCTGATGGGATTAGCTCAAACTTCTGTGACGTGCTCAGAAATCATTAGGTGGAAGGTGCTACAGAGGTGCAGAACACTTAGGATAACAAAGCTCTCCCCTTTTATTCAGATATATTGCCTATACCAGGGGTGGGCAAACTACGGCCCGGGCGCCACATCCGGCCCTTCAGACATTTTAATCCAGCCCTCGAGCTCCCACCGGGGAGCGGGGTCGGGGGTTTGCGCCGCTACGCGCGTGCCATGGCTCTACGTGGCTCCCTGAAGCAGCAGCATGTGCCCACTCAGGCTCCTATGTGCAGGGGCTGCCAAGGGGCTCCACACACTGCCCCCCTCCAAGCAGCATTCCCGCAGCTCCTATTGGCCGGTTACTGCAGCCAATGGGAGCTGCAGAGGCGGCGCCTGCAGACAGGGCATGGTGCAGAGCCGCCTGGCCACGCCTCCGTGTAGGAGCCGGAGGGGGGACATGCTGCTGCTTCCGGGCGCTCCTTGAGGTAGAGGGCCACCCGGAGCCTGCACCCCCGAGCCCCTTTTGAGCCCCAGCCCCAGCTCTGAGCCCCCTCCTGCCCTCCAAACCCCTCAGTCCCAGCCCAGAGCACCCGCCTGCACCTCCAACCCCTCATCCCCAGCCCCACCCCAGAGCCTGCACCCCCAGACGGAGCTCTCTTCCCCCACCCTCGCACCGCAACTCCCAATTTCATGAGCATTCATGGTCCGACATACAATTTCCATACCCAGATGTGGCCCTCGGCCAAAAGGTTTGCCTATCCCTGGCCTAGACAGTGGTTCCATCTTGCTGCTCAAGTGAAAAAATTCAAGGTCCCACTGTATGCTTTGAAAAGAGGAAGAGAGAACCCTGTTGTCCTAGCCAATAGTCTCTCTTCACTACACACAAAGTTCTAACATCCAAGGTTGAGTGTGAACAATTGCTCTGATGAGACAGCTGTTAAATTTTGCCCACAACCATGCCACCAAACGCTGGCTAACTCATGGCTTTCTGGAAAGTGCTTTAGCGTACCTTGACTACAGAAAGGTGATATTAAAAACGTTCTGTTCTCAAGGTAGAGTTGCCAAAGATTAATGAAAAACTTGGCTGCCTTCAACCCTCAGTATATCTGCTAATCTGGGACTTTTTAAAAAAAAGCTGGTTTATTGCTCAACTCCTAATTGCTTTCAGAAAAGGTAGGTGTTAGCAAACAGCTGAGCTTCACCTCTTCGGCAGGTAGTAATTAAGAAAGCAAAGGCACCAAGAGAAAAGCTTTTTCTTTCATTTGGATAAAATGACCTTTTAACCGGCTACATTTATTCCAGCCCTAGTGGAGAAATGCAGTGCAAATAATGCATTAAACATGAATCATTACTTAGAGATAACTTGTGTGGTCTCAAAAAAAAAAAAATGGTTAAGGAACTACCGTTGGGACAGAAAAATTCTAGATTGGAAGTTATGTCCTTGATAACAGGACACCATCACATTATATTTTCTATTTTTTTAGATTAGTTGACATGAAGTAGGTAGATTAGACAGGCAGTGCACTAGAACAGTCCAGGAACATCACCAGGAAGAAAACTTCTCAAAACGTCAATTTAGGGGAGGGGAAAAAAACAGAGAATGAAATTTGGGAAAAATACACTTTGCCCATGTTAAATACAATTCTTACAACCGTCTGATTGAGAAGCTATACTATCTCGATGTTTTGGAGCCAGGGCTTTAAATTTGATGGCGGGGCAGGGGGCAGTTTTTAAGACATTGCAAAAATCTCAGTTTGCACATGCCCTCTAGAGAGACCTGTTAAGAGTTGCTAGAGTTTTGCTGCTAAATTCTCAGAACTTTGTCTCCACTGAGCATGCTCCATCCTCCAATAGCTGCCACAAGCCAGCTGGACGGCACTGAGGCATCCCCACAACACAACTGAGCCTACTCCACTCCGAGGCTGCAGAGGTCTTTCCCTGCAATTGCTGCTCCCGGCTTCTATAGGCTGCTGTATCACCTGGCACTGGAACTAAGACCCCCCAGAAACTCTCAATTCTCCTCCAGCTGGTGCCCAGGCCATGTGGAAGAGAAGGAGGAAACAGCATGCCAGAAATGCAGAGGGGTGAGGAGCCAGGCTTCAGCAGTGGTGGTGGGGGGCGGAAGTGGGGCTGATTCGGATTGGGAGCCAGTGGAGGAAACTGGAATGGGGAAGGGGCTGAGGGCCGGGGAGATGGTGATTTGGGGCCAGTCAACAAGGAGACTGGCATATAAAGGTAGAACAGGACTGGCAGCTGGCATGAGGGGAAGACTGGGATTTATTGAGGAGGCCAGTGGAAAGACTGGACTGGCTGGGTAAGGAGACTGGAACAGAGATGAAGTGCCTGGGGGGTGGAAACAGGGGGCTGGGTAAGGAGGCATTAATAATATGATTAATGTGACGGGGGCATTAATAATATGATTAATATTCATAATAACGATGATGCCTGTTTCTGCACTTTTCATCAGTAGATCCTGAAGCACTTCACAATCTTTTAATGATATTTATCCTCCTTAACCTGTGAGTTAGGGCAGAGCTATTTCCCTATTTTACAGATGAGGAACTGAGGCCCAGTGAGACTAAGTGACTTGCTCAAGGTCATGTAGGAAGTCCTTAGTGAACAAAGAACTGAACCCAGCTCTCCCACGCCCTAGGCTAGAAGATGAGAGAAACAACCTGCACGTAAGCTTTAAGTTTAGGAGAGAAGGTAGGTTTCTCTCTTCTTAAATCACCAGCATTAGTTAATCTCTGCAACTCTTACAGCAGTGGTTCTCAACCAGGGATACGTGTACCCCTGGGGATAAACAGATCTTCCAATGGCTAGATATTTGCCTAATTTTCCAACAGGCTACATAAAAAGCACTAGCGAAGTCAGAACAAACTAAAATTTCACACAGACAATGACTTCTTTATACACCTCTACCCCGATATAACGCGATCTGATATAACACGAATTCGGATACAACGCGGTAAAGCAGCGCTCCGGGGGCGGGGGGGGGGGGGGTGAGCTGCGCACGCCTGCGGATCAAAACAAGTTCGATATAACGCGGTTTCACTTATAACGCGGTAAGATTTTTTGGCTCCCGAGGACAGCGTTATATAGGGGTAGAGATGTATACTATACACTGAAACGCAAGTACAAGATGAATATTCCAATTGATTTATTTTATAATTATCTAGTAAAAATGAGAAAGTCAGCAATTTTTCAGTAACAGTGTTTTGTATTTTTATGTCTGATTATGTAAGCAAGTCGTTTTTAAATGAGGTGAAACACAAGACCAGTCAGACTCCTGAAAGGGGTACAGTAGTCTGGAAAGGTTGAGAGCCACTGCTTTACAGCAACTGGTTTCCTGGATTAGAAGTGTCATTTTCTTCCGGCTTGGTTTTTGAGACTTGTTCTGAACATGCTTTACTGTGCATATGTGTGCGTGCACTGTCAGTCTAGGCAGTGTTAACTGAACAACCCCTGATTGAAAGGAAACTTTTGGGCCCCAATTCAAAGCCCTCTGAAGTCCATGGAAGGTCTTTAATGGGCTTTGAATGCATTTCCAAGAGCAATCTCCAACCTTAAAATAGAATAAAGATACTCATCCTGTGCTCAAATGTTCCCATTGGTTTGAGCAGGGTGTTATGACCCACGGGTGGTGCTTCACTCACTCAACAAGAGCGATTTACCAGTCTCTCAGAGGACTGACATATTAGATGAGTATTTTCATTTCATCAGAGAAAATGCTTACTTTATATTACAATCTGTCTAGGTGGAGGTATATACATACATTGCAAATAAGGAGATAGATATACATACAAAACCACACATTTTATACATTGTATGTGTTTATATATGCATTGTAATTCTAGCCCCTGAATCACAATACAATTACATTTTAAAAACCCAGTGAAGATACAACATAATGGTATATAGGAAATTTTCTTTAGTGCAAAATGATTCAAAAGTACAGACTAGGAATTCCACATTTAATGAGGGGAAGGGTGGAAATGACTCAAAGACCTGAATTAATGTTCATTATAATACTAGATTCAACAAAATAAAGCCAATATTTGTATTCCCTTGAGATTAAATTTAATTGAAGATATTCATTATATATCACTGCATCATGATCAGTGTTTGTATTCCTTATTCAACATATAATGAAGCCTAAAAACATGGACCAAACCGAAGTCAGCGGAGTTGCCTGGTTGTAATCGAGACGAATCTGACCCATTTCATTATAGCGTCTACACCCTGCTCTCATTCCTCTCTAATCCAAAACATATACAATGTATAAAATGTGTGGTTTTGTATGTATATCTATCTCCTTATTTGCAATATATATATATATACCTACACCTAGACAGATTGTAATATAAAGTAAGCATTTTCTCTGATGAAATGAAAATACTCATCTAATATGTCAATCCTCTGAGAAACTGGTAAATTGCTCTTGTTGAGTGACTGAAGCATCACCTGTGGGTCATAATACCCTGCTCTCATTCTTCTCTAAATCATACTTGTGTACATCAGGAATAACTCTAGCAAAAGCAACAGACAAAATCCTTAAAATGTGTAAACTGGTATTGCTCTGTCCAGTTCAATGGAGCTACACCAAATCTACACCAGCTGAGGATCTGACCTACTAGAATTACATCACTGTAAAAACTGGTTGTAGGTCAAAATCAGGCCCACGGTGCCCAAAATGATATTTGTAAAAGACACACAATTAAGATCCAATGTTTTTTTCTGCAGAAGAATTTGTGACAATGCAAAAAAAGCCTTTTTAAAACAAATCCAAGAACAGCTGATCTTTATTAAGTTATTTCTTGTGAATTGTTACCCTTTTAAAAAAAGTTAGACAATGCACTAGTTAGAATATACATTGGCCTTCCAACTGATTTACATCTCCACTTTCATCTGATCTAGGCTTTATCACCTCAAGAATAAGACGCTTCCCAGTGCATTTCACAATAAACAAAACTCACTCAATATTCTTTGACAAGAAATCTTGCAGTTGAATTAAATTAGAGTTGAAATGGGTATGTAAGAATATATTCTATTGGGGGTACTTGGGATACTAACCATGCTTTCCACTTGGTAAAGAAATTAATTCCCCAATATGCTTTCATTCCTTACACATGGAAATTGTATTCTGAATTTGAAGAGTGAAGGTCCGAATGAACTTGGGTCTGTCAGTATGCAAATATGAACGAATAATGTTAATATTTCACAGTGACTATACGTCTGTTCAGAAATGAACTTTCGTATTAAACCTAACACTGCCTTGGATAACAGAACTACAGCAACCTATTTCTATTCTAGTTATTGGCTATTCAAAACCCTGGAATATTTTTAGATGAACTGAAGTCTACGGGCTATTGAAGCCAACCGGAGCCTTGAAATGAGAACTGGTCTGGGCCTTAATTTTGTAAGTACGCACCCTCACCTTTCTTTTCAGTGCAACCACAAGTCTGGGACTCAAATCACATAGGCTTAAATAACCTCTGACTTCAATGGGACTAGTCATGTTTCAAGTTAACCACATGATTTTTAAGTGTTTTATTGAATCAGGTCCTAAATTGCTATGCCATTTATCTTGTCTGTGCACATGTCAGCAAGTAAAGGAAAATAAGTAATTCCATAGATAAAAGATATTTATGGAAAAAACCAAGTTTACAGGGATACTCCCACAGTAGATAGAGCACTGGACTGCGTTCTAATCCCTGCTCTGCCACTGGCCTGCTGGGGACATTGGGCAGGTCACGTCACCTTTTTGTGCCTCAGTTTCCCCATCCATAAAATGGGGATATTGATACAAACCTCCTTTGTGAAGTGCTATGAGAGCTACTGATAAAAAGTGCTAGGTATTACTATTACTACTGTATACGGATATCAGGTCTGCTGCATCGGTGCCCCACTGTAACTATAGCAACAGGCAGAAGGAGGGAGAAAAGAGGTAACCTAGAATTTACTGAAGTAAGATTTTGGGATTATTTGTTGCTGGCAAATATATTTTCTTATTTTACCAAAATTTAACTATTTTGGGTGGGAAATGTCAATCTCCCATTACACAAGCCCTTCCCCAAGGAGCCGTAATGAAAAGACTCGGTTTTAGACGCCTAGTAGCTGCCTTGCTACAAAGGATTATTACTTTTCTATCGCATAGTTACAAGAACCAGATCACGTTTCAAGCATTCAATTCTCTCCTGCGTAATGAATGGGAATCATGTAGATTGCCTTCATTTAATTTAGCCTAGAAATTCAGCCTTATCGATTGCAGTCTGTAGACTTCCTAATAATAGGAAACTGGAAGCAGCACTCTCTCTTTTTGGAGTCACTTACCACACAGATGGATAGGGACGGGAGAAGCTATAAAGTGAAAAAAAGAGAGTTGAATGCTATGCAGGATCAAGGTTGGTGGTTTTTCCTAGATGTTGCACAATGAGACTGCTGAGGTAGGTTGTATTGACGTTGGAGAAACATTCACGTCATCATTTGTATGGTAAGTAACAGACATTTATAAAATGTGAATCACAGTATCAGAAGTATCATTTAAACAGCTGTGACAGAATCAGAGTTTTTCATAAAATTATGTTCTCTTCTTTCCACCTTTAACCCCACACACACGAGAACGGGCTACACCCAACTGCTAAGTTGTGGGACAATATTTCAAATTCAAACACCTAATGCTACAAGACAAAATCAATATTAACTTTAAAAAACTCCAGAACATACAAGTGTAGATCCTCAGCCCCACACACTGTCCTGTTTGCACAACAGGAGAATCCTGCGGAGATACAAAGCTGGCTCTATGCCACCTGCTTCTGGCCCTCAAACCCAGTGGTCCTCAAACTGGGGCCGCCGCTTGTGTAGGGAAAGCCCCTGGCGGGCCAGGCCAGTTTGTTTACCTGCCGCGTCTGCAGGTTCGGCCGATCGCAGCTCCCACTGGCCGCAGTTCGCCACTCCAGGCCAATGGGAGCTGCTGGAAGCAGCGCGGGCCGAGGGACATACTGGCCACCGTTTCCTGCAGCCCCCATTGGCCTGCAGCGGCGAACCAGGGCCAGTGGGAGCCACGATCGGCCGAACCTGCGGACCCGGCAGGTAAACAAACCGGCCCGGCCCGCCAGGGGCTTTCCCTACACAAGCAGCGGCCCCAGTTTGAGAACCACTGCTCTAACTCCTGGGTGAATTCCAGGACCTGGCACATCGGAGGTCACAGTCTGTCCTGTCCTTGAAAGTTTTGAGGAACTGTTTCTATTAATACACCCCTGCCACCAGGTTTTTCCACTTCAGATCCCTCAGTACCGCAGCCCCTTTCTGGTCCCTTTTTAAACAGGAGCAGTCAGAATAGTACACCAGACTCCTCCCTCAATACTGCTTGTACACAACTAAAATGTAGCCAACAGTTCTCACAGTCCATGCCCACCTCTTTTTGGGACCTTCCATGACTTCCATAAGCTTCTCAGTTGATGGGGATGCCTGCTGTTCCTCTCTTTATTTGGAAAAAGTTATGTTCCCAAGCCACATCTTTTTGTTCTTGTACTAATCTTCGAGGGACCCCATATGCTCACTTCTGGGCAAAACTCCCATTGATTTCAATGGTGCCATGATTTCATCTCTCTGTGCTAAGCTACTTCAACCTTGCACTCCAGGCTCAAATCACTACACAGATTAGGAACACTTTTGCCCCAGCAATTCTATTCCAACACATGTATGTAGTCAGGGCTATGCTATGTTCAAAAGAAATATCCATTCTAGCTATCGCACTAAAGCTTGTCCTCCATTTAAATATAGAGTGAAGGTGACTTAAAAAGTTCATCCTTTCTTCTCTGCTATCGACATGTAGTTTTCAGAATTGAAAGACATTTTTCTGATCCCAGACTGTGTCAATATGTGCTGGCTTTGAGTTTCAAGAGGAATCACAAGAAGAGAGAAATCATTAGGTGGTTTGTACAAAGCACCAATGACTGTGTTCTTGGATGACTAGAATGTTGCAGTATTTTTCATACACTCAGAAGCATTTCTGAACTTGGTTTTAGAGAACAATGGCTAACTCAAGAAAGTGACACACATTTTGTATTCCTTTTTAACCAACTATCCTATTGCCAACCACAAGCATTCAAAAATGGTGTGTCCAAAAAATGTCATGAGCTTGGCCTAAAAATGATGAGATTTAAAATATATTTAGGGTCCTTTTAATCTGCCTTATAGTTTTGGAAACCTATAAGGCTCACGTTTTCAAGATTTTTTCTGCACATATGAGGGCTAGAAACAACCTTTTATTAAATGCAAGGTACGAGTCTTACATAATCACATGACTCCAAGAGTTAAGAAAAAACACCAAATAACGCAAGAGTTGGGAACACTGAAAATGCTTGGCTTTTGTGTAATTTGCAAAAAAAACCCACAAAGGCAGGTTTAATTTTAGATTAAGAAAATGTCCGTTTCAAAGTAGACTCCCTCTGGTAGATTATGTTTACATCATGCAAGTATAAAGATAGAGAAATAGAAGCACATGAATGGAGAGAGCCTATGGCTCACAAGTGAATTCAGATCATCATCATGCAACACAGAACATGTAGAAATTTGAGGTTCCTAGGTGGTTATTGCTCAGTGGAAGACAGGAGAATATTTTCAGGGCATGTGTGTTTGTTCATTTGAAAAATGCTACAGGAAAAATGTATTGTTTTCTCATTTCTTCCTGGATCATGTCACCTGCCAGAACAGGAGTTTAATCAAAAGCACATACCATTGTAAATATTCCTGCTGTCAGCTAAGTTTTTTGCTAGCAGCTAAAATACATTTTAAAAAATGTATCTAATTGCCTCTTAAGAGTAAATTTATAATCTAGTGGTCGATTTGCACTACAAGAAGAACTGAAGGCTCACTGCTTCTTTCGCTTCTGTAACCTATGCACATCCTCTCAGTGTAATACTGACAAGGAAGCCAAATTCTTAATGCTGAAGCAGAGTAATATCCCCTCTCGGGATAAAGGGAACAAACACAATCAACCTGTCCCGGCTAACGCATGCTTTGCTTTACTACAATGCTCCTATTCATCTTTTTCTCCTGGTTCTCCTTTCTTATTTTAAACAATGCTACTAAATTATCAAAACCAAAAGAAAATTAAAAGGTACAATTGCCCCATGTAACTTCTTCCTGGCCTTGCTGAAGTCAATGGGAGTACAGCCACTGATTTCAAAAGGGCCAGGATTTCAGACTAAATTTGGGGGGGGGGTAATATTCTCTGTTTTCTGGAACATGTACTCTCCTTTTTAACAAACCTACACAGGAACTATATTATTAATAACTGAAGATTATGGATATATTTATTTTTAAAGATTTAGATTTTCCCAGTCTATAACTGATCATGAATTCTGCCTAATAAAACAAAACAAACCACTGCTCTGATCAACTCCGATTTATTTGACTTCTCTCAATTTTATATTTTACCAAAAAGATTATTCGCCTATTGTTTTACTTCCATGGGCATTGTGTCCAGTGCACAATTAGGGATCAAATACAGTAACCCAGATGGTTTTCTGTCCTTCCAATGGTCACACCTTAATACTATAGGCTTTTCTTGACTTTGTTAGCAATGCCTGAGCAAACACAAGATGGCTCATATCTTGGCATTTAGAATGAGGTGATGTCATCAATGGTAATTAACAAAGATACATCTTGGATGCAACGTAATGTATTACTGCTTGAAACAAGGAGGTGTTACACACACACACACACACACACACACACACACACTCAGTGACACTGCTGTTCTCATATGGAGGATCTTCAAGGGCTAGGCAAAGAATTTGGCAAAATTAATCCCAGCTCTGAGTGCTTCTGAAAAAGGGTTTGAATCCATTTGAAATTCACAAACTAGGTTGAGATATATTCCCCAAATCATCTAACACAGCCCTACTGTCTTCTAAACATTCTTCACCACATTAAGAAGGAATAAAATACCTTACTTACAATCAGAGCCCCTAATTTTGGAGGCTAGAATACTTTGCATGATTTGGCAGCTTACAAATGAATGCAAGGAGACAGCATCCCATCAAGTCCCTTAGGCAGTCTTGCTTAACGAAATGCAATTTCTTACCTGAAAAACATAAATAAGCAACATACATTTACATTTTATTCTGCATATATTAATATCTTATTTAGCAGCTTAATCCATATGTGAAATCAGTTCTTTCTACTAAGCATGCAGGGATGGCTGTGTCACTTGTTTAGAATGTTTTTTTAAAATCCACTTGTAATTTCTAATTAAAATAGTTTCAGATGTAAATATTTATATCAAATGGGGAGACGTGATTAACATTTTCACTGAAGATACAAACTCGTAGCAAAACATTTTCCCAATAATTCCCTGCAATGAATGAGGCTACAATTATGCATTTCCATCAGACCCCATCAGAAAACAGGATATACTTGTATAGCCCATGCCCAGCCTCACCCAATCATGCCAACCTAGCTGGTCCAAATCACAGGCTATCATTAACATGAAATACGCTTTTCCCCCACTTCTGGCAGTTCCTCAGTAGAACTGCCTGAACGAATGCAACTTTGGCTGATCAATCAACTGCTGTATATGAATTCCACTGAAATGATACATAAGGAAATACGTTAGAGTATCTTCTGTTTTGGCTTGTGAATTTTCCCTGTGCTAAGAGGGAGGTTTATCCCTGTTTTTGCATCTTTAAAGTTTTCCCTAGAGGGAAAATCCTCTGTGTTTTGAATCTTTTTGTTACCCTGTAAAGTTATCTTCCATCCTGATTTTACAGTGGTGATTCTATCTTTTAAATAAACTTTTTAAGAATCTGATTGTTTTTCAGTGTCCTTAAGACCCAGGGGGTTTGCGCTACCCGTGAAAAAGTTTTCAGTATAAATCTGGGCAAGCTGACGAGCCTGGAATGATCTGAGACACCGGGCGGGGCCAGGAGGGGAGCGGGAGTCTATAAACTTGCCACAAAGTCCACAACTAAAGCAGCAGATTGAGTGGTTACATTAATAATTTTTTTACTAATCTTGTACAACGTCAACAAGGACTTAACCCATAAATGCCATAAAGAAAGGAAGAATCAATACAACACAAAGGCATTTCACTGAAAGACCTTCAAGAAGTAACAACGCAAAACCAAATAATTAAATGGGAGCAACTGGTGAAATATTAAATACGCACAGTTCAGGGGGTGTCTGCCCCTACACAAGTCCACAGGAGCCGTTGCCACCTGACAATTAGGGCCTGAAGCACAGCCTATGGAAGCCCGTAGGCAAAACTCCTACTAACTTCAATGAGCTGTGAATCAGGTTCTCGGTGCAAGAATCAGGAGTCTTTAGATGCATTGGAGGCACTAGGCACCTGAAAGGGACAAGGACCACCACTCTATGAACAAGCCAATAGAGTACACTAGGCGCATGGGAGCTGATGCACACCCTGCAAAGGACACAGCATGGGAGACACTACCTTGTGTAGTAAGAGGAGGCCCTGAGATATAAAGCTTGGTATCAGAGGCCCAATATGAGGCCTGAACTAAAGTAATGGTCATGACTTTGCTAACATAAAGCAAAGTTAAGCTGGGAGCCAGAGGCAGGGCCTGCTCACAGAAGCTGGCAAGGAAAGGGCTGATGCTGCAAAAAGAGACAGACCTAAAAGGTACTGGCCACCAGATATCAGAACACACACTATACCGGAACATTCCACAGATAACATGGAACAGGCCGACTCATCCCAATGACAGGGCCAAAAGGGTAAAATGATGGATAGAGTTGTTTTGATCGAACCAACATGTACAAGGTGAGAGGCGGCACCTTACTACGTAGAGGGGTTGTACCTCAATACGTCAGGAGTGATGTGTAACTTGTTTGCACCTGTGTATAAGAATGTATCCCTGGGGTGGTGTCTTTGTCCAGCCGAGGGGGCAGTGGAAAGTCCCGCCACTGACTGAGCTGAGTCCATTGCCAAGAGGCACTTTCTCGTACTATGCCAGGTAGACTAAGTAATCTACGGGGAACTGCAACTGTGTCTGAGGTCGCAATAAACCTGGCCGAGGTGCCTTCGTACCTTACTAGACTCTGTGGTTATTGGGAGTTCTCTTCGGGTCTGCTGGGTCAGCTATCTGTGCAGAGCTGGGGCAGCACACAGAGGGAACACACGCACGCAGCTGAGTGATATCAACAAAGGAGAAAGCAGAGCACCACACCGGTAGCATCTGACAACACCTTGCACCTCCGGAGGAGTTGTGCCCGTCTCAGACACTCTTGTGGTGGTGCTTAAAGCTATAGTGTAGCCATGGACATGGAACGAATCTCATGGTTTGCACCAGAAATGGAGATGCCAAAGATGGGAAATCATGAAACAAGAAGAACATGAATGTATGTAGGACTCTCTCCTTGGAAAGTATTTCATACAATGTGTCCTCTCTCCTCAACTCTGTGCAGCCTCTTGTCTAATTTTTTTTAAATATGGATTTTGTCTATTAATTATGCAAAGGTGGCCAGGCTTCCTGGATAGGAGCTTTGCTTTAAACTGAAACAAAGATGGATCTTATCAGTCTATCCAAAGTATGTCTAAGGCTCCTATCACTGTAGTATCTAATCTGCCTTCTCTTTGTGCAGCAGCTTTCCCATATTTATTAATTAAGCTAACAATACTCGGCCTCATTGCAAATGAAACTGGAGACAGTTTTTAGATAGCTTTGTAACTGGTGACGCATGCATCTCTGCAAGAATTAACTAGATGTCTTCTCCTTGGGGATCATTTTTAAGACAAATTTTCCATGCTATACTTGGGGAGGAGGGGAAGACCCTTTATTAAATGAGGCATTTCAACCAAATCTTATATCGCACGTGCCTGGATCTTGAATGTTTCTATCAAGCACAAGCCAATTGCGCATCCTGAGGTCTGGTCTTTTCATTTTCAGCAGGTTTGCAGCAGAATACAATGGTGGAATATAACAAACTGTATAAAAATGACACCACAATCTTCGGTGCTGCCTTACATTACGTCACACATACTGCCTTCGGTGGTTGCCTGAAGTAGGGCGATAAAAAGCGGTTGTATTTGCCAAACAAGCAGTTGCTCATGGCTGAGACAAACCAGTTGTGCTCCCTGCTGGGCAACGGCAGCATAAGCAGATGGAGGAAAGAACATTTTCAGACTTTGGGCAGGGCTAAAATCCATCACTGGAGGAAGGGGTTGGCTTCAGAAAAAACATCACGTCTCTCAGCCCTGCTTTGATGTGCTGTTTTCAGTGCAAGACTCCAAACAAAGACACAGCTTAAGATTCTGCACTGACCTTAACAGAAAAATTGGCACAGTTCTTAATGCCTGCTGTAAGAATCATTCAAGGAGAAAGGGAATGGACAATATGTTTCTAAAATGCATCCCAAGAGCAAGGCTATCAAAACTGCGTTCAGCAGGAGAGATGAGCACACAATTTTTACAGTTCAGTCTGAGACAGGGCGCTGGAACTATTTTTACAGTGCGGGTGCTGAGAGCCACTGAACCAAACTGTAAACCCTGTATAGAATGGAAACCACTTCAAGTCCAGGGGGCGGCATCTATGAACCTGGACAGATGACAAAAGATTGCTACCATGGTCACACGGAATAGGAGCCTCTGCATTCACAGCGGTGCTGCATTCTGGAAATACTTATACTGGGTTGTACTGGTTTACTGGGCTACTGCTGCCTCTCCCCACCTGCTAATCTTACAACCTACAATTCCTGCATTTTATATACACATAAATGCTGCAGGCACCTCAGCACTTCACTTTGATTCCCTCAGATGCCATTGTGAAATACTCATCCTGCTCCACATAGCAAGATATTCTTTTTTTTAATACCACCTTGCAAAATTCCCTCAAGAGCTGCTGCAGTTCTTAATCTTACGAAGCAGACAACCAAGCCTCCCGTTTGGGGTGGGCTGGCCCAGAAGCAGCTCTGGTATACTGATCATCAGAATAGCACACAGTTAGCAAAACGACTAGAGAAACCGATTATCCGATAAACTATCAAGCACTGTCATGGCAGAAAGTCCATTCTTTATCCAGTTCATTAAAGTATTATGACCGAGATCACTGCTGCTTGGCTGCTCTCATTAAGGTTTAAATGCTGGTTTCTACTGATGGGTTACGCAGGGGGGGTGTAAATTGGTGGGCTTGAACCACAGTATGTCTGGATCTTGGCAGACGCACTGTCAGCCCAAAGTTTAACTTGACCCTGGGTTAGGTGAAGAGCGAAACAACCATCCATCCCTGCCTCCAGTGTGCAGGTGATTTCTGAAGGGACTTAAAATCTAAGGTTTGGCAGGCATACAGCAACGGAGGTGGACCAGGAGATGCTGAGCTCTTGAGGGAACTAAATATGTTCAGAACCTCTCAAGATCATAGTTTTAGCCATTAGTGTAGATTGGGGCCTTTCATCTCTCCCCGCCGCCCCCCCCCCCCAATTTAAAAAAAGCAAATTCTTTCTCAAAGAACATCTGGTAACCAGTATGTAATGCAGCATATTTGTCTGTTTTCACAGACACCATTAAAAGTGTTGCCAACACATGATGAAATGCAGGACTTCATACCGCACCATTAGAATATCACAGGCAGTTCATCTAATGCAGTTTGGAGATGCACAATAGTGCATGAACCACAATGTGTCAACTCCACTACAAATTCACTGGAAGTCTGTGCGATTGCTACCGTACAGTTATAGGATAGGGAACACATTCTATGTGGGATTGATCTACATGAGATTTGGACAGCAGCATTACTCATAGCAGTGAAGCCACAAGAGAATTATGGGGGTCCTTTCCAAGGAGTACTACTAATAAAATCTTAATACCGCAACAGACCAGCATGTATTCTGTGTATGCCACATATTTTGCAGGAAGAGTATTTTAGAGAGCTTTTAAAACTTTTTCTGAATACTGTTTTTTCCATATTCCTCTGACTGCAAATCCAAAGTGCACGGAACTGAGAAGAGAAAAATTAATTGTAAAAGTGTAGAACCACAAAAATTATATTTGCATTTGTGCGTGGGCACACAAGCACACCAGGATTGCCAGATGTCCAGTTTTCAACCAGAACACCAGGTTGAAAGGGGACCCTTGCAGCTCTGGTCAGCACCGCTGACCAAGCCATTAAAAGTCCGGTTGGCCCACACTGGGGCTTGGAAGGGGGTGCGGGCGCTGGGCAGCCGAGCTGGGGCAGGGGATTGGGCTCAGGGTGCAGGCTCTGGGTGGCGCTCACCTCAGGTGCCTCCCAGAAAGCAGCAACATCTCCCTGCAGCTCCTAGGCAGAAACGCAGCCAGGGGGGCTCCAAGTGCTGCCCCCAAATGCCGCCCCCGAATGCCATCTCTACAGAGCCCATTGGCCGGGTACTGCGGCCAATGGGAGCTGCAGGGGTGGAACTGTCACTCAAGCGCAGCATGTGGACCCCCTGGCCATGCCTCCGCCTAGGAGCCTCAGGGACCGCTTCCCGGGAGGCGCCTTAGCCCATAGCCGCCTCCTGCACCCTGAAGTCCTCATTTCTTGCTCCACCCCGGCGCCTGCATCCCCAACCGGAGCCCTCACCCCTCCTGCACCCAACCCCCTCCCACATCCTGAACCCCTCATTTATGGCCCCCACTCTGGAGCCCACACCCCCAGCCCAGAATCTGTACTCCCCAACCACCTGCCCCAACTCTGCTGCCTGGAGCTCACACCCCGAACCTCCTCCTGCACCCCAACCTCCCTGCCCCACATGGTGAAACTGCATGAGTGCGCGACGGTGGGGGAGAGCGAGCGATGGATGGAGGAGTGAGTGGGGACAGGGCCTCAGATAAGGTTGTGGCAGGGGGGACCTTGGGCTGGTGTTCGGTTTTCTGCAAAAAGAAAGTTGGTAACCCTAACACACACACACACACACACACACACACTTACACTTTCATGCTCCTATAGTACGTAGGAATTTAAGGTCTGATCTTTTCAGGGAAGAAGCAAATAGAAATATAGAAATCTGTTTCTACAAATGACACAGAACACCCATTACTAGCTACCCAGGGTAGTATTCTGGGACTGAACATTACCCATAATGCACCTCCAGCCACTAATTTTGATGTGAAGGGAAATTCCATGTTTGCTGAAAAAGAGGAAAACATTTCTATTCAGACTGCAAACTCCTTGGGGCAGAGACCTTTTCTTGTTCTGGGTTTGTACAGCGCCTAACACAATGGATCCTGGTTCATGACTAGACTGGTCCTAGGAGCGGCAGTGGTGGTGATGATGACAAAGCAGGGAAGTAACATGGTCTAGTAGGCAAGGCATTGGCTTGGGTGTCCCAGTTTTGCCACTGACCTGCTGTGTGAACCTGGGCAAGTCACTGCATTCCTCCGTTTTCCCTCCAAATCTTTGCCTTTGTGTTGTCTGATTACATTAGGAGGGATAGCTCAGTGGTTTGAGCATTAGCCTGCTAAACCCAGAGTTATGAGTTCAACCCTTGAGGGGGCCACTTGGGGATCTGGTCCTGCTAGTGAAGGCAGGGGGCTGGACTTGATGACCTTTCAGGATCCCTTCCAGTTCTAGGAGATAATATATGGAGATAGACCTATTATAAGGTCTCTGAGATAGGGACTGTCTTTCATTGTCTAACAGAGTCCTAATCTCCCTTGGGACCACTGAATGCTACTATAATACAAATAATTAATATGGCTCTTTTTAACTGTTAAAAATGGTGATTCTCTTAAAAAAATGTTTCCCAGTAGTTTTGAGTTGAATAATCAAGATAACACTCGCATGCTAGATTTTTTTTTTTTTAAACCACCACACACATTGGCTTAAACTGCAAACAATTAAATTCAAAAATAATTCAGAAGGGGTATTTGAATGCGTAAGCTGTTTTTTCCCAGACCCTTTTTAGTTCCTTGGTGAGTGACAAGGTACAAAAAACAGCCTGCTGATGAATTGAGTGTTTATACCACAAAGTCAGTAATACAAACAATGCTTTAAAAAGAACACAAAATACTGTGATACACGCGTGACAGCGGATAAAAATGAGCATTAGTCATAGCAATAGGATCCAAAACTAAATTATTTAGCAGCGGTACATTTGTATTCAAAGGTTCACATGACTATAGCCACCATAGTTTCTATATGTAACTGTCACTCTAATAATTACAGTACTATTACCGCAGCCAAAAATTATAAATCTCTATGAATTAATGGTATAGAATGTAATAAAAAATGAAAAAAACCTTTCAATCTTTTCAAAATCTTACCTTCCCCACCCCAAAGCTACAGTGTGTACCAGTATCCAGACTTATTTAAAAATCCATGTTATCTTAGCAGCAGTAGCTTATACTACCAGCTTTTTGAACAAAGTTGCACAGGAAGGAAATGGGTTTCCTAACATCCACTTCTTCCCAAGGCCAAAAAATATCATGACCAAATAAATCTTGACCGCAACCTTAGCTGTAGACTATTGCTGATAAAATGCTAAGCCGCAGAAGAGGATGCCAAAAATCTTAGACCAATAACGTACTCACAAGGCTGGAAACAAATGTAGAACGGTCCAAGGAGAGCAGCAAATTTCACATACATGCAATTCAAATTATCAACCAGGCATTTTGGATAGCAAGTGTTTGTTCAGCTGTTTCAGTGCAACATTGACCAGCAAATGATTTCAATTACCTGGGTTTCCTATTAACTCTGAAAACATTTTGCTTTGATAATTTCCACACTAAGAGGTTCCAAATGTTTGGCGAAATCATGCTTTGTTTCATTGCCACCAGATTGCTATGCTGTGCCATGCATCCTGTCCTTCCATCCGGACCTCAGCATTCAGGCCCAGACTGTGCAGAGCAGATAGCAATGCTGCAGCTCCAAATAACTCTTGGATGTTTAACGAAGTAATTGAGGACGGTCCAAGATGGGCAATGTTCAGATCTGCTGAGCACCGACAGCTCAGGTCAAAGTCAAGGGGGCCATGCTGGAAGGCACTTCAAGAGTTACCAGTAATTACTGGATATCTCACCGCAGCAGAAAGCAGCCCAGACAGTGGTCACTTTCAGGTGGCTACTAATGAAATACTTATCCCTGTTTCAACCACGTGCCTTGGTGTAATCCTTGCTCCTGTTCCCACCACAGGAAGTTAAGACTTGAAAAATGCTTCTCTCTCTGTTGGGAAGTGCTCCCGTGTGTTGGGTCTGTGCACAACAGTTGATTTACCATCCTCCGCAGGACTTGGGGAGAAATTCTTTGCCAGAGAGAGGAGGAATGTTGACCAGGTGAGCGTTCAAGTCAAGCCTATGAGGCCATTGCCTCCTTTCCTGAAGGGAAGGCAGCTGCCGGGAGAATGAAAGGAACAGAATAGTTCAAGCACTGCTCCTTTAACAGAAGAAGAGAGGAGGATGGGAAATCAGGAAGACGGGAAGCAGAGCGGCTGCTGGGTTACAGCAGTGGAGGTGCAAAGCCTGCATTACAGCAATGTCTGTCGCTGCAACGATGGGGCCAGTCTAACGGATAATTACGTAACCCTTCCTAAGCATCATTCGGCCAGCAGTCTCCATCTTTCTACGGACACGAATAGCAAAGAAAAAGAGATATTGAGACAGATGAATCATTTCTATT
Source organism: Chrysemys picta bellii (assembly GCF_011386835.1). Classification (NCBI taxonomy): domain Eukaryota; kingdom Metazoa; phylum Chordata; order Testudines; family Emydidae; genus Chrysemys; species Chrysemys picta. The sequence goes on from NC_088797.1 coordinate 6,450,904, forward strand.
GGCACAATTCACGGAGCCTTCCTGCGTGGAATGTTAAGATGTCAGGAATGGAATTTCTCAGCACTAAGCCAAGTTTTGACAAAGTGATAAAAACTATATGTGAACTTCAAGGAGAGTGAAAAACGCCCAAGTGACAGCTCTGAAGATTCATGCCAACTGCTGATCAACCAAAAGGAGTCAGCAGGGGCCTCCATCTCTGGGGCTGAGAGGGGAATTCAGGCTCCAGGACCTTTCTACTCAAGGCCTCTTTGCTAAGCTGCCCATTTGTGCCACTTGTGGTGATGGACTTTGTGATGCGTAGAGCCCTGGACGGATACAAAAATGCGTCCGCATCTGATCCGCAATCCGCAAAAACTGTCTGCGGATTTGCAGGGCTCTATTTACTATGGCCGGGCTGACACTCCAAGCCCACCCACCCCACTCCGGCCAGAGCCACGCTGGTAGCTGTGAGGAGCTGGGTCCCTCCACCTGCCCTGGTCTGGATTCTCACTGGCAACACAAAAAAAGGCTCTATATTCTAGATCTACCAGCCTCACCCAACCACCCAGTACCCACAGACAAAAAGAACTGGAAATCTCCATTCTATCAACAAACTAGTTAGCATGCATAACTAAGGAAGCAACAGATGAATGAGCAAATCAAGGCCTACAGATCCACTGCTAGGGGAATAAAAATCCCCCTCACTGCATAAAAATCTAGGAATACGCTGTCAAAGTGAGCAAGAACAAAGTACTGGTGCTAGTAAATCTCTGAGGGTTGCCATTCTGGATACCCATTAAGGGTTTATATTTACATTATAAATTTTTGTATTGTATTCTGCACAGAGTAGTTGTATGATCATGCCCTTTAACCGTTTTTTATAGGAAATTTAAAGGCTGAAAAACAGTAGTGGTACTATTAAAGACATCCACTTTTTGCCATCTCAAAATAATGGCATGTTACAGAGCCATGAAAAAGAGAAAATGATGGCAGTGTTAACCTGTAATAATTACCTTAATATAGAGAAAGTAGCACCGGAGAAATTATGGAGGGGAAGATACTAAAATATCCTTGTCTAGTTAAAGCACCAGCATAACCTTTCAGAGAATATAACTGCAGTGTACAAGAAGGACACAATCAATTATTTCAGAGTTTGTGATTACCACCTGTCCTTATTTAAATGGACACCAGTTATCACACTTTTTTGTCCAGAGTCCAAAAATATAAGGGATCTAAATTGTAGGTATAAAATGATAACATTATTTGTTATCGTTCCATTACTAAAGTGATATTTACAGAGTTTGGGCCTAGTTCTTTCTAGGGTATCTGTCATCCCTTGGGATTAAGAAACTAAAGGTTCGTCTACTCTTGGGAATTTACTGGAATAAATATTTTGGTATAAAGCCTGGATGTGGACAATCCACATCCAAAGTGGATTAAGCTAAACTGGAAAAAAGGTACTCTAGAGTAAGTGTCCACATCACTAGTCCGGAATAGCTATTTCAGTAAATTTTCAAGTATACCCAAGCCCAAGCAGTAGACTAGAGTCAGCAAGTTTTCAAACCCGCAGTTACTGAACGTAAGACAGGGTGCCCACCGCGTTGGAAAAGGCAACTTTTCACTCATCATTTCTCCCACCACCTCAAACTGTCCCGGAATGGAAGCTAGCTATCTGGAAATCCCCTGAAGAAGTCAGGCAGCATGAGGTTATCCAAAGCACTACCTCCACTAGAAGATAATGTTATGTAAGGAGGGGGAAAGAGAAAAGGGGGATAAAGGTCTGTTGGAAAGAAGAAGGCTCAGAAGACAAAGGTGTGCCAGTTGGTGGATAGGCCAAACACAAGCATGTCCCATAGCAGAATTTTTTTCTCCACTGCTGTTCCACTCGAATTCCAGAGATATTTGGATTCTTCTGTTTATGAAACTTCACAGCAAGGGACAGATACTCCAATGCAGCTCCTTCAGAAAACAAAAAGTTTCTCAAAAGCCAAATCTATAGTGCAGGTGCTGACACAGATTTTGATCTCATACCAGTGTGAATTCATAATTCGATTGAAGACCTCTGATCCTAAAATTTACCTTGTCACGTCTGTGCAACCATCTTCTCAGAGGACTGAGGCACTAAGTTAAACGACCAGTCCTTCTGGCATTTTACCACCCTGATCCTCAGACAAGTAAAGAAAGTTTTGAAGACTCTGTTACCCTAGCACCTAATTAAATGGCTTATACTTTCTGAATGAAAACATATGCTCACTCTTTCTGGGGACTCACTGAGTTTATTACATCTTTTTATGGAGAGGATAAATTTTTCAGCCCTGTTTGCATCTCTTTTGAAAAAGCACTGGGAAAAACTGCTAAGGGACAAAAACTCCACAGCAATTTCTGCCCACAGAACAAAACCAAAGAAGAGCCTCAAAAGAGAACAGATGTTAAACACAACCCTGTTGGAATTTCTCTCTGCTTCTCCTGGAAAGGGACCAAAGAACAACTAATCCTACTTATACATGCTTTATTCACTCATTGATTACATCAAACATAAAGCTCTCAGAATGTTTGACACCTAGTCAGGCCTTTTGGTCTAACCCTTAACCTCGTGGACTGTATTTTTCAAGTACAGCACAAAATGTAAACTAAACTCTGAACTCTCAGCAATGAAGGCTGCTGCCCCAGGCTTGGCTAGTCTCATTTTATAGTTAGATTGCAAGTTTTGGGGGGCAGGGACCATCTTTTTGTTCTGTGTTTACACAGCATCAAGTACAATAGGGTTTTGGTGCGTGATTGGAGCTCACAGGCACAACAATAATGCAAACGACAAGAAGTTCTGTTCTGGTTGATTCTTTTCCTGACTTAGATGTTCTCCCAGCCACTGCATTTTGGGAGTCTGATTTAAAATAGGGGTTTTTTTTAGTTTGTTTTTAATTCTGACAAAATAATGACACTACACTAATTGTCTACTTTTGACTATTACCCAATGGTTAATCGTTGCAATAGAGAATGTTATGTAGATAATGACAATACCAGGGGTTCTCAAACTGGGAGTCGTGACCCCTCAGTAGGTCGTAAGTTGGTTACATGGGGGCCGTGAGTTGTCAGCTCTCTGGGGCTGACTACCCCGATCCCCCATTAAATTAAATTACCCCCCACCCACACACACACATACACACACACCCCGTTTTTAATTTATGGGGGGAAGGGGTCACACTCAGAGGCTTGCTGTATGAAAGAGGTCACCAATACAAAAAGTTTGAAAACCACTGCACAATATGGTATTTATGAAGCAGTTATCAGCAGAACAATTTGTACAGGAGCAACATTAAATGTGACATCCTTAAAAATTCAAGTAACTAAAAACTTCAGCACCTTATGCCTTTAATGAAAAGTGCTTGCAGAACACTTCAGACTCCTATTCCAAGGGGTGTAAGTAGAATAAAGCAAAAGAAGGTGGGAAACCTCTGGCACTTTGATGAAAGAGTGCAAACAAATCTACGGTCTATGTGATGACTGCCATCTCTGGGGCCACACAGGGGATTGAACTGGGGAACTCCAAAGCTAAAAGCACATGCTGCTACAGCATGAGCTAAAAAGAAACGAGGCTCTGCAACTGTGGTTGTAACAACTTATATCCGCTGTAGGGGAACTGAAACACACACTCGTTGGGGGTTACTGCATCCTACTGTATATCAAGGATCAATGGGTCCACTTCCAGAAGCTAGCTGTCCATGACACAATGGACTGTGTGATGCATATGGGAAGGCAACATTTGTTTTTACCTACTTATCTCAGCCTATATAAAAAGCCTGAGCGTCATCTAATACACACAACCCATCTATACAATAGGAAACAGTTCAAAGGAAGCCCAGCCCACATAAAATCTTCAGCCTGACAATTACATACTAAAGAAATAGCCCATGGGTAAAATGCAACAAAAGTTCAGACAAAGTTCAGCTTCATCTGAACATATTAAGAACCACAATAAGAGAGGGTATACGGTCATCTCAGTCACTGGGAAACTCCAGCTGCCCTCTTGTAAAGGTGGTAAATTGTAGTCAATACAGTTTATATAGTTCTGGGCTTTTGGAGATGCCAGAAAGCTTCACTCACAGCCTCTTACAGTTTGACAGGAATCACTCGTCTCCTCTCACTTGTCGGATGGAAAATCATTTTTGAGAGTTTAACTTATTTCAAAGTCATAGAAGATCAGGGTTGGAAGGGACCTCAGGAGGTCATCTAGTCCAACCTGCTGCTCAAAGCAGGACCAATCCCCAGACAGATTTTTACCCCAGTTCCCTAAATGGCCCCCTCAAGGATTGAACTCACAACCCTGGGTTTAGCAGGCCAATGCTCAAACCACTGAGCTATCCCTCCCCCTTAGTATGGATCCACAGTCGCGAGCGGTCGGGTTTCCTCCCTGGGAAACTAGGTCTGTCGCCCAACGCATGCTGCAGTTGGGATCAATTGTTCGGGCTGGGTGGTCACATCTGAGAGAGAGGATACAGAAAACTGACACTTGGGCATATGCAGAACTATTTAGTGGATAGGTACTGCTCAGAATCCACAGTGATGAGGGCAGTAAGAATAGAACAAAAAAAGCTGCAGGCTTTACGGACTCCAATTCCAGACAGGCAGGCAAAGCTTACCTTGCCTAACCATAAAGGAGCCTCTCCAAATGTTCACAAAAGATCATCTCTGCTAAGCATCTAATTTCCAATAGTCCCTCAGGTGCTAACTTAGCTTAAGTTTCACTACATTAAGCATACGGCACGTTCCTTAGAGGCAGGCAAACTCGTCTTATTAAGAGAGGACACTTCTTACCTGGTCACTCTCCGGGGACGGCTATGGGGATATATATATATACTTCCAATTAAATGGACTAATTTTTAACCAAGCCCAGTGAGTTTTAGTTAACTAAAAGAAGTTGCAGGCTTGGTGAGCATTCTTAGCACCTCACGGAAAGCACTCAACACCACGTAGGATCAGGCTGTTTTTAAAAACAGCCCAAGAAATAGTGTCAAGACAATCTTCCCTTCTCTCTCACCAACTGGCCAGTCCCCTCATTTCTAGCTAGTTAATGAGTCCAGAATGCACAACAACATGGAAATACCAAGAGGCTAGCGATAACTGAAGAGGACATTGCCTTCTCAAAACAGCAGTAGGTAGGGTTTGAAATCTGTTTGCTCTATTTCATCACCCTTCATGGATTATTAGTCTTCAAACCACTTCTGAATACAACTCAGGTGTACACAAAGGGAGAAGCAACATATAAACAACGGACTGAACATGAATGGAAACAGCTCTTTCTCCTTTAACATTTGCAAGGTGACCAAAACCATCACCAAAAAATTGGTCACGGAATCACCATCTTCTTGATGGTCTCCCCTCACCGTATTCCTCAAGCGACTGGATTTCCAGGGGGATTTATCCCCAACAGGTCAATATGAAAGCCATGTAGGAATTTTTAATCATAATTATACACAGTGTATCTAAGTACCAAATGTCATTATTTATCAATGCAGTCTGCTAGCATTGTTGGGTAAGCAGGACTCAGAGTGCTCTGGGTTAGGCTAGCAATACATGGTTCAATCGCAGCTCAGTGCTGAAGTATTTCACTTTACTTTTAAGACAGAAATCATGCAGCTCTCTCTGTGGGTGGTTTGCACTGGCAGTCTCTCTGAATTTCTTCTCTCTCTTCAGTTCTTCCTCCCCTGCCCATACCCTTGGAATCTGAAATTCAAAATAGCTGCTAAGGAACACTCAAGTCAAGACATCCCATCTACCAGCAAGTGACCTCTGCGGCGGCTCATCCATTCTCTACTAACTAGCTTCACTCACAAATCTCATTACAGTGCAAGAACAGCACAAAAGGCAGGTGAAAATGAGAGCGCTGTAGATACTAGGAGAGGAAAGTGTTGAATTCACAGGAGGAAGACATCACTTTAGAAAAAGGAACATTTTCATAGCTACATGAACGGTAAAAACTTCACTAATACAAATGCCACAAAGCCCTGAAGTGTTACAATGCCTTCAATTCACTCTAACTACAGTACCAGTGCTGGAGTGCCTAAAACTCTGTTTAATGGCGTTGCATCGATCCAACAGTAGCCTCTAATCTGCATTAAATTTAACAGACTGCAACATCTTTTTCAGTACTGTACTGCACTTCCTCATCCAAATTATGAGCTGCTGTCACCTGACCTAATAGGAAATCTCTATAAACTGTTAGCTGTTCAGGACCCGTGGCAGTTCTGAGTCCATACAGTCCAGTTCATTACGATACCATGCTAGTCAATATCTCCCCTCCAAATAAATCAAAAATTGTAAAAAGCAGTGAATAAGAGTAACAAAATCTCTGTTCCCCCCAAATCTGCAGCATTAGCTTACTGCCAGCTCAACGTTCATCTTGCAAAGACTGTGGTGTTTAGAAAGCCGTTAACTGTCAAATTTCTACTGTAACTGTTACTGCTTCAAGGGAAGACGCAATTACCCAATAACCTTCTGTCACGTGAAGTGGAAATGAGGGACGAGGTGACCACCTTCACATAAAGAGACCCTTTTAAAAGAAGATGCAATGCAGTCACTAACTCCAGTAGGCCTGCCATGTCACATTAAAAGCATCAGTAATGAGCCTATTTGCTTTAATAAAGTTGTAGCATTTGCTCTATTTGTAAATAAAATCACCCATCCTAATCATACTGCAGTGAGTGAAAGCAGTTTCTGGAAAAATGACTCACTCCTGGAGTTACACATAATGAGCGATATTGTTTTATTCATCTCCACTAAAGAATGTTGGACATGCATGAGGGAAGGTCCCAATTTAGCAAGGCACTTAAGCACATGTCTAATTTTAAGTACCTGAGTAATCTCATTCAAGTCAACAGTTTGGTACATGCTTACAAACCTTGCTGAATCGGAGCCTAAGAGCTTCGCATTTAAGATTTCAAATCCTGAGCAACAGTCATCTGAAATTAAATGAAGTATCATTCTGCACCCTGTAGTAACTTTCCCCACTCCACAGACAAGTGCATGATGGTTTAATTCTTTAAAGTAATTTAAAAGAAACTCTCCAATTATCTTTAAGCAACCAAAAAGGAAAGAGCGTTCTTACTGACTCAGGAATAAGACCTCCCTCTCAGTCTCCAAGGGAAAGGGAAACAAAAGCTCTCAGAGACTTACCACAAGGGCCATCCATGAGTTTCCATCCAGCCTGGCTTATTTTGAAGCTGGTCACTGCTAATGATCACTAATCATTTGCAACTTTAACTCCAATTAATTATTAGGACAATCATTACTGGGGATGTTGTGAAGGCCAAGATTATAATGGAGTTCAAAAAAGAACTAGGGAAGTTGATGGAGGATAGGTCCATCAATGGCTATTAGTCAAGGTGGTCAGGAATTCAACCCCATGCTCTGGGCATCCCTAGCTTCTGTTTGCCAGAAGCTGGGAATGGGCGACAGGGGATGGATCACTTGATGATTACCTGTTCTGTTCATCCCCTCTGAGGCACCTGGCATTGGCCACTGTCGGAAGACAGGATACTGGGCTGGATGGACCATTAGTCTGACGCAATACGGCCATTCTTACGTTCTTATTTATTGACTATCCTATCTAGTTGCTTTTAATTTGACCTACCAGCATTACCACCACAAAATCCGGGGTGGAAGACAGAAATCATTACCTATAATTTGCTTCATTGTCCAACATCTGACTGCAAAAATGCATGCATTAAAGAAAGGTATTCCTCCAGATTGGAATGGGAAAGAAGCAAATTTGAGTCTTAAAGATGGGATACTCTCTCTAAACAAATAATACTGTATGCATTATTTCAGCATTCTACTATTACTTAGGGACCCTTCTACGGAGAGTGATAGAGAGATGTTTAAGCCCATCTAAGAGTAACTTATGGAAGTGTATGAAGATAATTATGTTATACACAACAGCAATCCACAGTGTCACCTTTTTTTCCCCCGCTCCCCACAAGGCAGCCACGATTTTTGCAGCCCTAATCCTCTTTGGCTCCTTTATTATTCACAAATTCAGCTCCTTTCAAGACCCTGCTTTTGAAGAAAAATGGCAAGCAGCGTCAAGGAGTTTCTAAAAGATTTTGTTCTAATCATGAAAATTTTTCCAATTTTCAAGACACCTAGATGGCGCCAAGCTACTTCTTTTTGGGGGGGGGAAGGATCAGGACAGAGTGAAGGTAAATATCAGTTCTCTCATGCCTGTGGAAATGAGAGAGTTCACCTTTAGACAAACCCTGGCAAGTTTCTCTGCATTGCTTCCTCTTCATGAGAGACAGGCTTGATGTTCAATCAATAAGGCCTGCCACTCTGAAATCTCTCTTGTCGGAATTACTGAAACACAGCAGGCTACTTTTGTCATTTTAAATTATGGGGATAATGAGTTCTAGGTTCAGAGTGCAAGAGATTCAGCTTTTCTCTGGACTATTCTATCTGGGGATGGGGGGGAGGGGAAATCATTCTTCCCCTCTTTCTGTACTTTCACATTTCCTCTTGACGGTCTATTTTCATACTAGGGGATGGAATATTGAAGAAGGACTTAGCTTCCCTCCTCCCTGGTAGATATTATGGAAGTGTGCAGCCAGTCGGCCTTCACATTACTCCCCACAAAAGAGGGGCACAGGCTTTGGTCACAGCTCCTCAAGCTCCCTTGTTTGCCCAGCTATGAACGCTATGCCCAGTAGGTCACAGCTCTGTATTTTTCCTGGATTGCCAGCAGCGGCAGGTTTGCTGTGTCGAAATACCGACCGCTAGTAGGTCTGAGCCGTACAAGCTGCTCTCTGTAGACCCATTCACATGCACTCATTTCCTCGTAGAAAGGTAGCTTCCTAACGCATCAGGTTCCCCCACCTCCCCGTCATTAGGGTTTCCCTCATCTGAACTTGAACTAGAGATATAGCTCCATTGCATTTCTGTCATCCTACCCCCATTCCGGAGACTGAACGTCTGACCACTGCGATGATTTAACTGTGCCCAGATCCTGTCCACAAAGCCATATCAACATAAGCTACTGTGGTGCTCTCATAGGAAGCCTCATCCACAGAATGACCCCCAGATGGCCCCTTTTCCTGGCCTTGATTTTCCACACACTTAAGACTACTTGTTTTGTCCCTGATCAGCCTGAGTGAGGCCTCATAAACCATAAAGTGGTTCCACTTTGTGCAAAATGCTATACACAGAGATCTGGCCTTCCCGCAGGCACTCACTACATTCAAAAGCAACACTGCATCCTCTCTGGCCACATCAACAGGATGGACAAAAACACCCCAGCACACCGCGCTCTCAAACTCTCCACCAACATGTGAAGGGATGCACATCTTGACGCTACCCGGCGCCACGCATGGATTTGCAGGATTGAGCCAGATCTGGGAACTTTATTCCACAATGCCTTGTAGGATGCGATCAACCACAGTCACTCTGGCTGGCACAAAGCTCCTCAATAGACTCTGCACATTTGATGAGGAGGTGGTGGCCTCACCAGCACACCTCTGGGACCTTCTGAAAGGTTGTCTTCGCTCAGAATTGAAGCCAGACAGCTCCTTTCTGGTGCTGATTTCTTATAAGTAGAAGGAACAGAGTTCCTCACTAGTCGAGACCTGCAAGAGAATACTACACAGAGGACACTCGCTAGAGTTTGGTTGTTCCTTTTTTGGTTGGTCTGCCTTGCTCCCGCAGATGTAAGACCCCCTTAAGAAAGGAAGGCTGAGGAAAAATGTCAATGTATTTCATTAAACTATGCTGAGAAAATAATGCTACAACTGTGCCCCCAAGACAGTAAGCTCTCGTCCCGAAAAACCTCAACAGCAAGTAAGTACGTTTTGATTCACCTACCCACCCACCGTAAAGTGGGTGCAAACTCAACTGCCTGCAAAACTAGAAGGTAGAAATTTGGGAAGGAAATTGGATAAGTGAACCTTACGGTGAGTAACCTGTAATCTTTGTTTCAATGATACTCAGACTTCAAAGACGGTCACAATTAGAGCTAGTTTTAAAAAAAATTACAATAAAGTTTTTCCACTGGAAAATGTCATTTAATAGAAACTGAAACTCTGCATGTAAACTTGTTGATTTCAACAGTGTTTTGATAAGGTTGAAACATTCAGTTTTGACCTTATCGGAATGTTTTTGGTTTCAAAACGATTACATTTTAAATAGAAAATTTAAAAAGGCAAAATCTGAATGAACCATTTGGATTAACCCTCAAATTTTTCTTGTTAAGAAAATTTAATTTTGTGGGCAATTTTGACTTTTTTCGTTTCAATTTGGAATTAAAACGAATTTTGAAATGTTGAAACTTCCCACGGAATGGAAATGTTTTGACCAGCTGTAATCGCAACCCTCAAAATAACCGATAGGCTTTAAAGAGAGAACTCATTCAAATGCTGAAACTCCAGGCTGGCTTCAGCAGTGTTGCCAACTCTCACAATTTTATAACTAATGCTTATCTTAAAGCCCCAATTTGCTGGAGTTGTGTGAATCTCACTTGCTTTTTTATTTTCTTTAAATGAAAGATTTTAGCCTTTAGTGATTGTGGAGAAAAGCTTGAAAATGTGCCCGGAGTGTGGCTGAAGGGGTTAAGAACCAGAAGGCAAATAAAAAGAACCCAAAATGTATTCATTTTTAAAACTCAAGATTTTCAAGCTAATTTTGGGAGGAGGGGCCTGTCTCGTGTTTTTCTTAACATTTGGAGATGGCGGTACTGGTGACATCAAGACACTGCGACTGCAGTATTCAGTTTATTTGAAGGTCTAACCTATACATCAATGTTACTAATAGCATATAACGATGTCGGTTACGGGGTGGGGGTTTTTGCCGGTATTGTTATATCACTAGGGGGAACTGTACCAGACATAGGTTTGGGGTTTGATACAGGAGTGGGTGGGCGAGATTCTGTGGCCTGCGTTGTGCAGGAGGTCAGACTAGATGATCATAATGGTCCCTTCTGACCTTAAAGTCTGTGATTCTGTGAAAGCAGCACAACTTGTGTGTTTAGACAAGGCCCAAGATGCTTACATTGTATTGTAACTTCTACACCACACAGCTGTATTCACTTAGTAGGCGATATAAGTGTACAACACGTCCTCCATTCAACAATCCATCCCCGTTCAGCAATGCACATCAGCATATCTTTAACTTTAAGCTCGTGCTTAAATACCATTGACTTCAGTATCAGAGGGGTAGCCCTGTTAGTCTGAATCTGTAAAAAGCAACAGAGAGTCCTGTGGCACCTTTAAGGCTAACACTTCAGTGGGACTTAATCACATGTTTAAATGCTTTGCTCAAATGGTGTGTTGACCCAGAGCACAAGGTAATCAGACCCTATTGAGCACAGCTAATCTTTGGACGATTCACTGTATACAGAAAAAGGTTTTAGAGAATGGTTTCTACTTTCAAAGCCGAGCGCCTCTTTCCCTCACAGCTATAAGCCGATTTCTAATTTACAGTTAAAGACACACCAACAACTTTGCTTCTTCACCATGTCTTTTGAAAACTAGGGCGGGATTGAACAATGAAGTCCCATCCTATGGGTCCATGATCAGAGCTCCTAGGCACTATGCTAATACAAATAAATAAGAATACTTCAGGTGACAAACATAGAACATTCCTGAGAAAGTGAGGCTAGGACTGGATTGTCCCTGAATCTTTCCTTATTTATTCTACAGGGATTCAGCAGGACACATTCGCACGGCCGGCGGAATGTTTGAGGTCATCATTTTACTTTAGCAATGTGTCCTTGGAATTCACCCACTCTCTGAAAATGTTAGCGGTACAATAATATTGCTGACTAAGCTCAGCTTTTTGGAGGAACTGAATTCTCCATTAAACTGCTCAGCTGGTGCAGCTGGAGATGGTTTTTGCTAGAACCATAAATCCAAGAGCAAAACCCCAAGGAAGGCATTACAGATGAAACGAGAGCTGTGAAAGCTGAAGAGACAGGGTAGAGAGGAAATCAAAATATTACTTGTGTGCCATTTTGTTCTTGGAGCTCAAAATGAACAGGAAATAAAATCTCAGTACCACACAATATATACATAAATTAATGTCATACCAGCCTCCTAGTAATAGAAAACACGCATCTGAGAGATTAGCAGAATAACCTAAAACGCAACCGACATTATCTTATTTATCAGTGAACATCATTTTTGTTCAACACTAATAAATATTTCACACCAGGGTCTGAAAATAAAATCATTTCTGTCCAGTGCAATGGTTTATTTTAAAAGCATTTTTATAAAGGGCTGATTTCAAAAATAAATATATAAACCTGCACATCCATGGCAATTTTATTACTTTGCAAGAATCTTTAATTTTATTGGCAGGGATGCAAGAGCTTTGGGCACACATACCACTAAAATAATTGAAGCCAGCTTTCGCCCATCAGAATGGGAACAAAAATTATGATAACAATGAAAGCTGGTGCCCCTCAGTGTAACCACAGATTTAATATAAAACATGTTTCGATGCTGCCTATGGCCAGAAGCAAACGAAAGACACTTGCGCGATTAGTTAACAAGTGGTCATTTAATCTCATCTGACAAACCCTCCTTTTCCATTTCAAGTTCTTTTGCTTACACAATCTTCGGTTGTCTTGTTCGTATGTGGATAACATTCCGTATGGATCAGGCAAGTCGGCCTTCCCAGAAAAAGTTCAGCCTGGCTACATTTATAGACACATGCATTTCTCTTGATTTCTGCTAGAAGACCCAGCAAATACAAATCAAAACATTACCAGGATGCACAATAGTCACCATAAAAAAATTAGCATTTGCCAAAATATCACAAAAGCTACCATATTTAGGCTCCCCAACTCAGCAAAGTACATAAACGTACCTAAATCTGAGCACATTCATAAATCCCTGGGATTTAAGATCATGCTATCCCAAATCAAAGCTTTTACCATGTGCTTAAATCCATTCCTACTCAGGCAAACGCTTCAAAATAGGACTTGATGAATAGGGATGCACTTTAGCACATGCTTAGAAGCTCTATTTCGTGTGATAAGTAGAGGGAAACTGTGATAATTCACTCTGTGGTAAACTTTGCTTTATTCAGAGCATGTAGGTGGCGTTAATCCCAAATCTAGAATGTGAAGAGCTAGTTCTCATTACTATAATCTTGGCAAAACCCTTACTCAAATGCTAACTAACCAGAGTCTAAAAATAGATCTTGTTACCATCAATTTAAAAGAAAACCCAACTCCCTATTCTAGCTTCAGTTTGTGAGGTGTTTTTACATTCCAGAGTTATATAATTTGCATTATATACATTTAAAACTACATCTACTGAAAAGGGAATTTGGGGGTTGAAATATGCCTTTCCAGTGCAGTTCATAAGACAAAGCAGCAAAAATCTTTTTACCTCCCCCCGCCGCAACTAATCACTTAATAAAAAATTACTTTTTTTATTAGTACAAAGGTACTTTTAAAGCCAGAGAATGTATGTGGTCGTTTGGTTTCTAGCCGCTGACTTTTAAATGGATTGCACTAAGCAGTGTAAAAGTTCTTAAAATCTACAAAAGTACTAAGTTTCTGAGCCTCTCTTGCATCTCAACTATTAAATTTATGCTTCAGCACACATTACTGCAGATATGACCTCTTCTATCACGAGCCAGTGACGTTGCCATTATTAATGCAATCAGTCTTGTTCTCCAACTGTATATGAACAAATTGATTCATTTCACCATTTCAAGTGGGCTTAAGAAGGTCCCAGTTAGCCTCTGGAAAGGTTTAGACCCAGGCATAAAGGTCAGAGGAAGGTTTGTTTTGTTTTTTAAGTTGACCTAAGATGAAATGATCCATGTTTTTTCCCCCAACTTACATTTGCATGAGAGTTCCATACCTCAGTCGCTGCTGGATAGATACACGCTCAGTCTGGTGAACAAGAAAGCAATCACACTGATTTCCGAAGCTATAAACTTAAATTTGGTTGTTGGAATCAATTCAGTAAAAGCACTTCAGCACAGGTTTAATTTTAAGATTTTTGTAATCCCATCCCTAATCAATAGGGATTTGCAATTAGGCAGATGCTTATGCTCCACACTCAAGCACATGCTTATGTGCTGTACTGAATTGGGGCCTTCAAGCCCAACAATTTCACAATAGCTCAGTGGAATTATTTTTTCTGCATTCCAGTAATATCCAGAAGCTCTAAGCATAGATCAGAGTCCCTCTATACTGTCTTCCTACCTTTGAGAATCTTCTTCAGTATTAATGTTCCTGGTAGGATGAATGCTTTCCCTTCTGGGATCAAGCAATATGGACTTTTGGAGACACAGCTTAATACCTTTAGTTTCATAAAGGAAAATTATTTCCTGAAAATTTGAAGCAAGAAACACTCTGGCCATATCTGCAGCAAGGAAGTCAGAGAATCATAGGTTTGAAGGTCAGAAGAGTCTCTATTGTGATCATCTAGTTAGTATATGAAAGAAAGACCATCCTATACGTAAAAGGCCCTAGAATTTCATTCACTGATTCCTGCATCTAGCTCAACAACTTGGTTAACTAGAAAAATACCTTTTAGAAAGACGAGGTGGGTGAGGTAATATCTTTCATTGAAGCAACTTCTGTTGGTGAGAGAGACAAAGCTCGAGCCACTCAGAGCTCTTCTTCAAACATCCAATCTTGATTTAAAATCTCTAAGTGATGGAGTGATCTCTCATTATCCAATTCACCACCAGTAAAAAGATCATGGATAACATGGGACCATCCTTGTCTCACACCCGTTGTCTCAAACGGCTTAGTCAGTTTGCTGTTAAGTTATATTTTCACAGAAGCTGTGAATGATGTTCACATATTTCTGAGGGATTCCACAGTGCCATGCTAGTCTAATCCAGTCTCAAAACATGTCACCAAAATGTGGCATGCTGCATTTAGATATGAGCTGCTTCTCAATCATGACTGCTCTCACACATCTCTGCTGGGTACTGTACATTTTCAGTGTTTACACAATTGTTTTCTTTCCCCTTTCACGGCTTAAAATGAACGTCTCTCTGCAGTCCAATTAAGTCAGCTACCACTCAGAATATATATACTGTACACTCATTGTTGGTATTGCCACAATACAATTGGCCACACAAAGCAAAACACCACGACTTTAAAGCTGTTAGTATTTCTTTCAGCCCCACAAAAATGCTACTCCTTAAACACTGTAGTTTAGAGTATAACATCAGGACAGAGGGGTACCGTTTCAGCCAGAGTAGAAAAAGTATTTTTCATGAGCTATGGGACAAAAATCAGAAAAGGGGAAATGTAATTTTTTTCAAATTACAAACACAAAATATCGGTCTCATTTAAGCAATCATAGGAAACCCCTAGTAACTACATTACATAAGTTTCAGAGTGGTAACCATGTTAGTCTGTATCAGCAAAAAGAACGAGGAGTCCTTGTGGCACCTTAGAGACTAACAAATTTATTTGAGCATAAGCTGGACTGGTAATACGAATACAGCTTTAATTTGCAGAAGCTACAGTTCACCACAAGAGGGCACTTTATAAAAGCCTAATGCTGCAAACATGTACCAGAACAGCCTCTATTCATGAGGACAAAGGAGGGGAGTGAAGACATACATATAGTGGAAGAATTTATGCTGACCTAGCTGAGAAAACACAAAAACATATGCACTCAGGTCAGAAGGACAACACAGAAAACCTGACGGGTTTATGGTTTCCTCATCTGAGCATTCTGTTTAATCAATATCTGGCTACATGCAAAACTTCATGCAGTATCATCAAAGCATTTAGTTATCTTCGAGAACTGTGCTATCAGTTTCTAGCAACTCTTAATTAAAAGACTGGCCAGCTACAGTTTTAAAAACCTACATTTTTCTCTCTCCTTTACTGAGTGCATTATGAGTGGTCAAATTGCACTCAAAACTAAGAAAGCTAGCCTATTCCACCCAATAGAAGAATGGATTTTTTTTCTTTTAAAAGCATGGACAAGTATAGTGGATGGCAAGCTATATATCAGACCTTTGATTGCTTGGCTTGTGACCAAATACAGAACCGGTTAAGAGTCAAAAAGTCAAGATTAACCCTTCTAGAAATCCAACTACATTGAATACAGTCTAAAATTCTGCAGGCTGGTTTAAAAATTGTGGACACAAGATATTTTAAATTAAACTCTTTAGATTAACAGTTGTATCAGTCGTTCTCAACAAGGGGTACAGGTACCCCTTCGGGTATGCAAAGGTCTTCTAAGGCAGTGGTCTCCAAACTTTTTTGTTTCAGCCATTTAAACAACATACATGACTAAAACATAGCTCCAGTCCTTATGCTTCTCTTGTACTACTTTAATTAGGGGGAAACAATGAAATTTTGCCCTTGCAAACACATCCTTCAGGAAAAGAACCGTCATATTGACTGAAACATCCTATTCCTGACTCTTCCTATTGTTTTTCACCAGTCAATTTGCCTGTTGTTAACAAACCATGTGAGACTGTTTCATCAAAGATAACTTGGCCCCTCCTCAGTTGCTCTCATATTTCAACCTGCCTGGCATTAGAACTCTGATAATAAAACCATTAACAAGGACTTTTTATTCTCCCCTGCCCCCACAAAGACTGGTGAATATAAAATCTTATGCTCTCTCTCAGATTCCCTCTGTATCAAAATACTAGTACTGCATATAAAACACTAAGGAAACCAACCATTATTAGAGCCCATCCTGCAAACATTTCTGCATGTGACGAACTGTACTGAATTCACTCGGACTATCCACGTAAGTGCAGTCGCTCATGTTTGCAGGACCATGCCCTTAATCGATACGTATAACTGATCCACTCATGCTAAAATCATATAGCCGCAATGCATCCGAAGAAGTGGGCTGTAGTCCACGAAAGCTTATGCTCTAATAAATTTGTTAGTCTCTAAGGTGCCACAAGTACTCCTGTTCTTCAATCAAACTAGTTTCCTTCAAACAGAAGGAAAGTACAGATATAATACCCATACCTTTACATTTATTGTAACGTGGCTGGCAGACTCGTGTCTTCTTTGTAGAAGTCCTTTGGTTCTGGAATGTGAGATCCAGATCAACCCAATTCTCGCAGCAGGCAGAGCACATGCTGGAAGACTCCCTTCTTTTAACAGTCATTCCCAGAATAACTACGCTCTGACGATATCCTCACAGAGGACGTTAACTAGATCCAATAGCTCATAAACAACTGCCAAATGGAAAAGTCCATTAGTTCTGTCTCCTGAAAGGCTGTTGATGTACTTTAAAAAAAGATAATTAATCTAACTGTGCCTGGATACCACTACCTAGTTCAGCGTCAGGTCAGTAGATGTCAGGTTGACAGCCAAATGGGCACGCACCCGTTTTGCTGCACGTAGAACATTAGCACTGGTAGTGTTTTGGTTTTCCACGTTTTCAAACTGGGCCAATCTCAATCCCGAGTCAACAATGGCTGAAGCCACAGAAGACCCTGGTGGAAGTTCATGGTCTCAACCAGTAAATGCCCTAGAAGTGAGTGGCACTAGCTGACCGGGGTGCACGGCGCTGGGAGGAGGTAGTGGTCTGATCCAAAGGCCACTGAAGCCAAAGTCCTGGGAGTTTTTCTACTGATTTCAGCGGACTTTGGATCAGAGCACAGATGCACAGCCTCACCGCAGACTCGGCTTATTGGGCTCCTGTTTTGCCCTGGATTTAAGGTAAAGCTGCCACTGCGCAGCAGAACCAGTGGGCAGGGAATCATAGAATGTCAGGGTTGGAAGTCCTCCAGACTCCAGCCCTTGCTGATGCAGGTGTTTGGGCCATGAACTAACACCATCCCTTTGGGGTGGTATCTAACCAGCACCTTGACCAAATCAGCTTCTGCAAAGGGAACAGGAAGCTTACATGACTGTCTCTTGGCTTTAAACTGAAAGGCAGTATGGGCTAGTGGCGACAGTAGTGTACGGACAATCAAATTCCTGCTCAGCCACTGACCTGTCATGTGACCTTGGGCAAGTCATTTCATCTCTCTGAACCTTTTGCTCTAACACCCTTCGTCCACCCTGTCTATTTAAACGTAACCTCTTCCAGGCAGGTATGAGGGTTTGAGTCCCTAGCACAATGGGGCCCAATCTCAGGTAGGGCCTCTAGGCACTACCGTAATATATAATTATTCTAAGTTATTGTGTCCCCTTTTAAATGCTGACAGTTTCTTGGAGGCCGTGTTCTGTTTCTCTAACATTACACAACATGGATATTCACCTGCTGACGCTCAAAGTTACAGTTTGACCGCAAGTGTGAGCATGTAGAACACTTACGCGTGTGGACCAGATTCTGTCATTGACTATAATGCCACTACCGTTTGAAAATCCCTGCCCCCAAGGCTGCAGCCAACTCTACAGCTAGCAAAAATAATGCTTTCCCTGTATGCTGCCCAACAGCTCACAATTCTGATGTATTCCGTCTCGCAATCACTTATTTCATCTATAAAACGCCATTTGAAAAAAAAAAAAAAAAAAACTTCACATGCATTATAAATCTTTCTTTTTTTTTAAAAACTCCCTAACAGCATTTTGTTAACTTTACAATGAATTTCTTTGCAAGCAATTGCTACCACTATTTTACTTAGAAAAGGGATGCTAAATGTATTGGCCATTTCAGAGCCAATAACAGTGTCAATTATTTTGGTGTATGCATTGCATAAACAAACACTTTTTTTTTTGAACAGTTTGTGTATTGCTCTGTAGTGATACCGTGCTCTGTTTATCAGCTGCCATGTTCTACCCCAGACACGGAGGGTATGTTAGGATGGTAGTAGTGGTTAGGGGGGTAGCGAATGGTAGTGGTGGGTACCCGCCGCCGGATTGCCGCCGAAACTACGGGACCGGTGGACCCCCTGCAGGCATGCCGCCTAAGGCAACCTGACTGCCGCCCTCACGGCGACCGGCAGGCCGCCCCCTGTGGCTTGCCGCCCCAGGCACACGCTTGGTGCGCTGGTGCCTGGAGCTGCCCCTGAGCAGACATAATTTCAATGGGATCCTGGTAGTAAGCACTACACCCGGTAGTAAATTTTTACAAAGATCAGACTCTATGCAAAGTGTTTTGGGAAGCTAGATGATTTTAAAACATACGTACCCCTCTACCCCGATACAACGCTGTCCTTGGAGCCAAAAAAAATCTTACTGCGTTATAGGTGAAACTGCATTATATCGAACTTGCTTTGATCCACCGGAACATGGAGCCCCGCCCCCTCAGTGCGCTGCTTTACCGCATTCTATCCGAATTTGTGTTATATCGGGGTAGAGGTGTATATTAAAAGTGTTTATAGAACTCCAAGCAAGTTTCCTGTTTGTAACCTTATTCGTTACAACGCAAGGACTGACAGCTCCTCTCTCTCAGGAGGGGAAAGAGAAGCATAGAAGGAGATAGATAGCTCAGTCATTCAGGGATCCTTACATCTAAAAAGCAAATGTTTGGGGTGAAGAACTTAGCTGAAATCGATGCCAGATTTAGCAACAGAGCCTCATTCCCAGGAGCCAGGTTGATACTGGCTCCAGAGGGAGCCACTGCCTCATATTTGCGGTCAACGGCAGCAGCTGTACCGCTAAAAAGCTGCAGATTAAAAGGCACAGGGGTATGATGGGGTTGGTTGGTTGGTTTTTAATTTCGCTTAGAATAATAACAACAACTACTTCCCTGACAGCAAATAGCAGCGAGTGCGCGTATTGTTCTGCTGGGATTTAAATGAAACAGCCTGTATTAGAAAGGGATACACAGAGTCAACTCTTGCTGTAAATTACTGGGGTTTCCTACTGTAAAAAAATCCGCCAGGGTATGGTGCAGTGTGAACATACTCTTGATGCAGCAGGCTAGCAAATGCAAAAGGAAATGTCTCCCGCAAAAGACAACTGAGTGGAAAAAATGGAGACTTGCAAACAGCTGGGGCTAAAAGACAAGGGCAACCACTACTTGATTCTATGTAACAGGCCGGATGATTTTATTCAGCCGAGTAAGGGAGTACGGTCCGCGTCATCCATCTGCTCGACCTACCCAAATCTTGGGCCCTCTGCGAACAGCTCTTGATCTCTAGATGCTCACAGGGGTCAGGGAATGAGCAGACAGGAGAGAGAGTGATCAGAGACCTGGATCTGCTCACTTAGTTGCCAGACAGAATAGGTGGCCAGGCACAAGGAGGGAAGTAAGTTACTTCCCCTCCTGGTCTCCCTTTGGAGGAACTGCACCCCAGAGTCGTGAGCAAGTCACATTCGCTTCCAGAAGCCCTAGTAGCAGGGCCAGCTCCAGGCACCAGCTGAGCAAGCTGGTGCTTGGGGCGGCAGATTGTTCGAGGCGGCATTCTGCCCAATCCTAGGGCGGCACGGCCGCTTTATTTATTTCTTTATTTTGTTCTTGTTCCGCTCCGGCTGCCCTGTAGGGGGCGGCGGCGCGGAGGACCAGAGCGCCCTGCAGGGCAGTCCTCTTCCTTCCCTCCCCGCCGACCGGAGCAGAGCCCTCGCGGCAGGAGGCGGCGCAGCAGGAGGGGCCGCGTGGCAGCGCCCCTGCTGTAGCCCTGGCCACCCCCTTCTCTCTCTCTCTCCCACCCGCTCCCTCTCCCCCTCCCCCGAACCAGTCCCCCTGCACCCATGCTCCGGCCACGCCGCAGGTTTTTGGGGTTTTTTTTTTTTTTTTTTTTGCTTTGCTGTTCTGGCCGCCCCGTTTTTGTTTGTTTGTTTTGCTTGGGGCAGCCAAAAAGCCAGAGCCGGCACTACCTAGTAAGGAGGTGCAGAGAATTCATTGTCCCTCGGTCTGGGTGCATGTAAAAGGTACGGTGTGGCTCCTTGTAAACGTAACATCTGAAGCAGATGGAGCATTTCTCCTCATCCCGTCTCCCTAGTCAAATGCAGAAGGCTGGGTTGGTTACAAGCAGACACAGGACAAATATTTTTTCTCTATTGCAGTGGACCAAGAAGGGCTGCCAAATAAAATCAGAGTTGTGGTTTTCTGTCTGAATAGCAGCAGACAGCCTCTTCGAGTAGAATTCAAATCCCAAAGCCAGGCCTTCCAAGAGGGCAAAGGCTATAGGTTTCAGTGCAGCAAGAGAGTGCATTTTGTGGATAATAAAGCAATACGATGCAAACTAGCAAGAGTTTTTGCTTTAAATCTAGCTGGTGTGTAAAATAAAAATTAAACGCACATGATTAAGTTGCAGTTGATTCTGATGAGACGCTCACAGAGACTGGTTACAGGCAAATTAGGAGTGTGAAATTGCTAACAAGTGTATCAGATTTTATAAACAAGATTGTTCCAATACGCCTCCAGGTCTGAATATATGTAAATTGTTACCTGACAAGGTGGCAGCAAGGGGCTCTCAAGAATATGTTGCATAGTTCCTGGGTTTTGTAGGACCAATAAAACGTTTTGTGCATTGCAAATGCTGTTCTCTGCATCACCCCTTGAAGACGGTTTCATGGCAGAACATCCACTATGCACTAGGCTTGCAGTCATCCCTTGCACCCATGTACGTGAGGACAGAATGAGCCTTTGCTATTTAGAACTTTTTTAAAAATATATATTTCACTGCAAGTGTTCGCTGTACTGGTTAATTTGTGCCAGGGCTGACCCCCGGCCTCTCTGGGCTTGCCACATCAGTTATGAAAGTTAAAAAAAATTCTTGGGTCCCAGCATCTAATGGCTTGAACCCTGGGCACCCATTTCATTACAAATTAAGCACTGGTCCTCTGGGTAAATTCAGGACTTTGGTTTCTATCCAAGGTTTATTAATATTAATATACACACAAAAAAGGGGGAGGAGAGAGAACACATGAAAACTTGGTAACCATGGAGCCAGCAGTCTCTTCTCATGGAAACCCCCATGAGGTAACAATCATCTGGAAACTCCAGAAATTCCCCCTTACTGTCTTTCTCTTCCCCCTTGAGTGGGCAGTTGGGGCCTGGGAAGGAAAATAAGGCTGCCAGTCCCTATTTAGTTCTCCCTTTACCCCATCAACCTCATTGGCTTTCCCCAAAAAACCTATGCCAACATCCTATTCCCTTCTCTTAGGAGGAAGGAAACAGCAATGAAAGCTTGTCTCTCACCAACAGATATTGGTCCAGTAACAGTTTTAAACATTTTATTAAAGCTAATGTTAAAAAATGATATAGTACACAGGTTAAGAAAAGAGTGTCTGTACATCTGGACATAGTGCTTAAATCATCCACAAATACAAAGTTTCTTTTAAAAGTCATAAGATACAGATAGTGCATAATCAGCAATAACCCAAATTTAGGTGAATAAATTTAACAAAATACAGTTTAGATATTACAATCTGAATACTCGGGTACGTCACTCATGAAAAGTTGTGCAGAGAGTCGGTTGTGGGTAGCAAAATATATCAAAGAATGGAGATTGTCCTTCAGTAATTGAGAATTAGGTTGATTGTCCATTTAGACAATCCAATCCATCAGGGAAGTATTTCAGTTACTTTCCTTGCTGCTCTTCTCATCTGCACTCCAGCTCATCCCTCCTGGTATTGCCGATGTCCGGTGAGGTGTTCTATGTAGATGTCCTTCAACCACCTGGTGGCATCCGACACCACAAGTTGCCGCATCAGCCAAGCATAGCGTTGACCGATTCCGCATTCTCTCAACACTCACTCGTTACTGGGATCTCATGCGCCCAGGGCTCCGATGATCATCGTGTGAGCCTGGACCTCGTAGCCCCTAGCTCTCAAGGTGTCGGTCAGAGGGGCATATTTCTACAGCTTCCGAGATCGGGCATTGCGGAAGGCCAGGGTCCGGTTTTCAAAGGGAACTGTGACATCCACCATGATTATCTTCTTCTGGTCCTCGTTGGTAATGACGATGTTCAGTTGCAGCTCGCTGTCGGTTCTGGGGATGGCGGAGTTCACGGCAACCTTCCCTATGGGTGGTGGGATGGCTCTGCGTAGGCGATTCTGGATGGTGTTGTGTTGCAGCTGCCAGGCTCTGGAATGGGGGTTGCAGCTACACAGGATGTGGGGTAGCGTCTCGTTAGCATAGCCGCACTTCCTGCATCGCTTGTCCCAATTCCTGTGGTGGACGGCTCTGTTCAGCAGTTGAGACAGGCCCTGTGGATGAACCTCCAGTCAGCAAATCGGGCGAAGCTGCCCCCAGAGAAGAAGTGGTTGCTGGCGTCCCACTCTCCCTTCACCTTGAACGCCTTTCCCTGGTCCGGCTTCCGTTCTCCACCCAACTTGTCTCTCCGTAACCTCTCTGTCATGTAAAGCGACTGCTCCCTGGGCTCCATCCACCACTTTGTGTTTCGCATGAGTGTTGGTTTAGGGTGAGTCGCTCGCAGCCTGCTACCTTTTCACAAATAGAGATACACACACAGACCTCCAGTCTTTGCAGGAGCTACCATTCCCCCGCACACACACATCATGTGTCCGTGCCCAGTCCCGCATCCTTAGGTCCCTTCTGCCTGCATAAAGTTCATGGAAAAGTACAATCCCAATTCCCTATTTTTTTTTTTAAACCTGTCAACAGCGCCATTATACTTGATTTCAAAACACTGCTGTGATAAAAATGTCAGCTGGTTGGAGATGGCTGGGAGGGCACCAAAATTTATTACATAATGATATATATTTACAGCAGAATTTTCTTAGACGACAAACCAAAAGAAAACTAGCTGAATGTATTTGACGTGATATCAGAGAAAACCAAGAAAATGTGCGTGTGTTTCAATGAATACCTTTTTTTTTTTTTTTTTTTTTTTTTTTTTACACAAACCATCTAGCTAGAGACAGCAAAAAATACGCAAATGAAGGACTGTGACTATACAAATTCAAATCCTTATGGCTAGGCTGGAGGGTCATTTGGAAAAAAAACTTTTATTAATGCCTCGTACTGCCTGTTATGTCAAGATTACTGGCAGAAGAAAGGCTGCTTGAGAAGATAATTTCCCCTCATTAAAGTACAACAAAGTGTTTCTAGAAACAAAACACAGATTAAGAGCAAGTTTTCCTTCTGCCACCCAAGTGCTGCAGAACCTGCACTCCATAAAAGATAAAATATGCAAAATTAAGGGCAATCGAGTGGTCCAGAGACTAAAAATATAAAAAGCTTTACTGGACATTTTAACCTTGGCTGCTTTCTTAATTATGGTGTTTAACGTCATTTGGAGAAAAAAAAACAAAAAGAATACAACTTAGCTGTGTGTGTCCTGGTTGAAGAGTATGGTGCCCAGCATGACTTCTGCCAAATGCACAGCGTTTTTATGAAAACAGTGTCTGATTAAGCTTCTCCTCCTCTCTCTAATAGATCTGTGTATGTTTCTCCCTTGATTAAGAGCCAGATTAGTTATCCATTCCAAGGGTTAACGCTCTTGAAAGCCTTATTATGACAGCAACCTGCTCTGAGCTATTAGGCATGAACTTCAAGGTATGACAAAACTACAGTATATTATGCCAATAACACATACAATAGTGAGATAAGATGGTATCTTATCTGTGTTAACTTGTTGGTAACACAAAAAGCTGCGTAAGAACTATGAATCACCCGTCCTCGGTCTAATGGATGTCTGACATCCAAGCTTAGCTGCCCATGAACCAAAACAGGGAAGAGAAATCCTCTACTGCAGAGATCCAGTTTCAGATCCCACCTCTGATGCTGCAAGATGACAGGCTGCTACAGGGAACACATCTCCCATCTGAAGTTCACCAGCCAGACTCCTGAGACAGGCTAATGCCGTCTGAAAGATTCTAAGCCTGAGTCTCAGGCTGCCAGTGAATTTCCACAATGTTATTTTATTGGCTGACGAACAGCATTTGGGGGGAGGTGGGTGAATGTGACGGGGGGGGGGGGGGAGAGAGAGAGAGAGAGAGATTCCTCACTGTACTGTTTGAGTCAACCCTTCATTTAAAACGGCCTTTTTATTAAAGCAGACTTCTGATTGACAGTTCACACTTTTGGGATTATATTTAACTTTGCACTCATTTTCCCCTTTCGTACATTTAAATAATTAATGCTAGTTATAGACAGACAGATAAAAACTTGCCTGTGTCTAAATGCACTAAGAGTCACACTAACCCTAGGGGTAAAATGTTTTAATGTGCAAAGAAAGACAAATCAGCTATGTAGGCTAGGCACAACCATTCCTCCTTAAATGAAGGGGCATGGTTCTAAAGGGGCAGCTCTCAGCCATGTATATCAAACTGATTATGGGCTTTGCTGCTGGACCTGATATGCACAACCCATCACCCGGCCAGAACTGCACTGCCTGCAGGGAGCTCGGGAGGGCCTTGCGCCCAAAACAGGGTTTCACTCCTGCTCGATTCAATGCGGCTGTGTAGGAGCAAGATGGATTGCATTCTGCCTCATGCATTATCAGCCAGACTGTCAGCTGAATTCTAATGGAGGAATCCTTCTGGTTTGGCATTAATCTAAGGAGCAAAAAAAGACAACGCTTAATCAAACTCGTGTTGGGGTCCAATCCTGCATTCCTTGCTTAGTCAAAATTCTCAAGGACCTTAACGGGAGTTTTGAATATGCTGGGAAAGCAGGCTTGGGATCTAAATTTGCAGCACTGAGAGCCTGGATAGTTGTCCTTTGAGTTTTAAGCACAGTAAGTCTGATGAACAAATATGGATTCAGTCAAGGTCTTTTCTACAGAACCACTTTTCTAACTGTAACTGCATTTTCAAGGGTGAGAGCCAACGATCCGTACTAATAACGTTGTCCTTCTACAGCGTTGAAGATCTCAAACCATTTTATTTTACAAACATTAATGGATTAAACCTCACAACATCCTTGTGATATAGCACAGGGTTGTTATCCTCACTTTACACATAAAAGAAACTGAGGCACAGAGAAGTGAAAGGTCATGCCAGGAGTCTTGGCACAGCCAGTATCAGAACCCAGATCTCTGGACTCTCAGACACGCATTACTCACAACCAATGCTGCACGGAACCACTAGTGGTGGTAATAATTTTCTTTGTTTATCTGTTCCTCTGCAGCACGTCTCGGAGGGATAAAATAAGCCAAGAAAAATCTAACGAACACGGACAGCCCTGCAACACAATCCTAACGTTAACTGCCTCTGCTAAGTTTTCAGAACCGAGAGTTGAAAGAGATAAACACTGATACAGTTAGCACTAATGAAGCTATGAAAAAAGCCTGTAGTGGGGTAACGGGATGTTATTTTATAAGGATTTGGGATTAAGACTGTTACAGAAAAGCTTTTCAAATTACAATAATATATGTAAAGACAACTGCTACCTCTGTAGTCTGCTTGTTTAAAGCTTTATCGTTAATTAGTTGACACAGGGAGGCAGAAGAAGACTTAAGAAAAAAAAACTAAAGCGTTCTTTGTTTTAAATATTAACATTTGTCTCCTAATTTGGATAGAGGATCGCTCTTGCATCATATTGTACCAGAGAACTGAAGAACAGAAACTTTCTTCTTTGTTTATGCTGCACACTAGGCTGTTTGCAAACTGCAATTCGAGGCATATACAGGAGGAATAAATATGAGGAACACTTCCTCATGCCTTTGATTAAAATGTTGATAAGCCTTCGGGTCTAGTGGTGTGAAACTAGGTTCTGGGGCCCTAACCTTAGGCATCCAAGTGAGAACGTTTTGCCCTACAAGCATCTCAGCTATGGCTTTGCAGGTCACACAGAGGTCAGGCAAGCTTAAATCTGCTGTAATGCAGTCCTGATTGTGCTCTGACAACCCAATTCAACTTTGACTTCCAGGACCATTGGAATACAGGCTGCTAAAATCCCTCACATGCTGTATACTCCATCTTCAGGCTCATCAAGGCCAGAACATTCAATCACACCATTTGGGCAATGATTCTGCAGTAAGGTCTACAGAAAAAAAGGAGCCAAATGAGATCTTTTGCAGATGGGGGGGGAGGGGGGGAAAGAGAGAGAGAGGAAGGCTACAGGGGTAGTTTGAAAGAGGATCATGGGGCCGTTTGATTTCTCTCATTTGTAACATACTTCAGAATGAATGCCCTGTGTTTTTGAAGGCTGAACAGATTCTACCCACTTTAGGGTTACCATCCGTCCGGGTTTCCCTGGACATGTCCGGCTTTTTCAGTGTTAAATGGCCGTCCGGGGGGAGATTTCTAATCAAGTAGTAATGTCCGGGATTTCCCCCTTCCCCTCCTGCGGAGTGCGGCGCGGCTCATTGGACGCCTGGCCTGATTGAAGGCCGCTCACAGCCACTAGGGCCTCTAGCAGCCAGAGTCCCTCCCCCTCCCCCGCTCCCTCCTCCTCCACAGAGCAGCAGCAGTGTTTGATTCCACGCGGAGCCTGCAGTTCTCCCTCTGCCGGGTGAGCGGGGGGAGCAGGGCAGGCGGCGGGGGGGTTGTGTAGAGGCTGCAGGGGCAGGGCAGGCAGGGGGTGCAGAGGGGGCAGGGCGAGTGGGGAGCAGGGGGCACAGAGGCTGCAGGGGCGGCGGGGTGCAGAGGCTGCAGGGGCAGGGCAGGCAGGGGGCGCAGAGGCTGCAGGGCGAGTGGGGAGCAGGGGGTACAGAGGCTGCAGAGGTGGGGGGGTGCAGAGGCTGCAGGGTGAGGAGGAGCAGGGCAGGCAGGGGCATAGAGGCTGCGGGGCGAGTGGGGAGCAGGGAAGCACTTAGCAACCCCCAACCAAGATCAGAGCGGGATGGGGGAATGCGGAGTGCTCAGAGGAGGGGGCAGAGCTGGGGCAGGGACTTTGGGGAAGGGGTTGGAATGGGAGCGGAGAAGGGGTGGGGTTGGGGCGGGGCCGGGGAAGGGGCGGAGTTGGGGCAGGGCCGGAGGCGGGACCGGGGCCCCATGGAGTGTCCTCTTTTTTAAATGTTTCAATATGGTAACCCTAGCCCACTTAGAACATGGTTATTTGCACTTGAAGGCAGATTCATCACCATTTCAGTTCCTGATTTATAAAGCAGGAGAAATTCACCAGATGAAGAAAACAATAAGACTTCCTTAGGACAAACTAAGGTCAGCAACCTTTCAGAAGTGGTGTGCCGAGTCTTCATTTATTCATTCTAATTTAAGGGTTCACGTGCCAGTCATACATTTGAACGTTTTTAGAAGGTCTCTTTCTATAAGTCTATAATATATAACTAAACTACGGTTGTATGTAAAGTAAATAAGGTTTTTAAAATGTTTAAGAAGCTTCATTTAAAATTAAATTAAACTGCAGAGCCCCCCAGACCGGTGGCCAGGACCAGGGCAGTGTGAGTGCCACTGAAAATCAGCTTGCGTGCCGCCTTCGGCACATGTGCCATAGGTTGCCTACCCCTGAGCTAAGCTAACTCCCATTCTGACTGGATACACTATCTCTTTATTCCAGTTTCCCTTTATAAAAGGCTGCAGATACAGTTCTGCACAGCAGGCCGTATTCTCTGCCCATGCAGTAAAACCCTCTCAGACAAGCCAACTATTCTCAAAACAACTGGAACTCGTTTTCTTATTAACTGCCTCTTCCAATTCGCGGATACGGTATCGGGGAGATGGAAGGCAATGGCACCAATTCTGTTATGGAGAGCTAGCAGACCAGCTCAGCCTCTGGGAGAGAAGTGCCCAGTTTAGGTTGGAGGGAGGAATCTTAATTCTAAGTAACAGTATCTCTCTCACACACTCACACACACACACACACACACACTCTCTCTCTCTCTATTCCCACCTCTGCCATGCTATATGACCTGGGGTAACCCACTTCCCAGCTCTGTGCTTCTGGTTCCCTCCCATCCCTTTTCTTGTCTCTTTAGACTGTAAGGTCTTTGGGGCAGGGAGTTTCTCTTATTATATGTTCTGTACAGAGACCAGCACAGTGGGCTCCACTCTCCCTGCGCTATAAGTACCTTAAAGTAACTGATTCAGACACAGTTTTATGGCATGAAGCTAAATATATTCGACACGCGTTAGCTGGTTTGCTCCTTGCAGTGGAAAGAGCACCCAACCTTTTCAGGTTCAGACCTCCTCCAGAAGCATAGCAGAGGCCGTTCAGTTCTTGGGGCACTATCCCACCCAGAAACACAACCTGGTGAAAGCAGAGAAGTACATCCACCTACATGCCCGTTGCTATGTGGCATTTCACAGCACTTTCAGACAAAGGATCCACATGGGTCAGTGGCTCTATACACTCCAGTCCAGGGCTCCAAAACAGGCAGCTAAGCCTGTCACTCAACTCTGGAGAACAAAGAGCTCAGTTCAAGAGAGTCTAATTAACTAATCCAATGTAGCACTAAGGAACGTTCCATTGCGCCACTTAAAAGTTTGACCTAGAGCCATCAGTGGTCCTAAATAACTCGGGCATTTGACGTTTGATTCAACCAGCTTGATCTTTGTGGGAGTTTTGTTTGCTACAGCTACGGGTTAAAAGTCACGTGGTAGAACATGCAGAGTTTGTATCTGTTTTCAGCCTTCATGGAGGGTAACCCCATCCTCTTCTCTCGCAGGATAATAAAAATAAAACAAAACTTCTAGTAGGAAAGGTGCAATAACTGACAAGTGCAAGCTCAAGCATTTTAGGGCATTGTGCAGAGGTCATCATTTTGCCCAGGCTGAGAAACGACTGGTAAAAAGATGGGGGGAGGGGGAAGACCCTTTCCATAATAGTCTTCCACTAAAACCCCAGAGAGCACCCAAAATAAAAGGTCTATATTGTATTTACATATAAACAGATATATAGTGAAGTGATATGTGAGCCAGCACACCACACAAAAAAATAAACAGTATAATAAATGTGGCTCACATTTTAGTCTGTCTGACCCAGACTCATACAGCTGAGAGGGAAAGCCTCAACAATGCCATATGCCTAATGACTTAATTCTTCCCTTACAATGAAGTGTCATGGACAAAATTATTATTATTACGTTCTTTTTAAAAGCCCAGGAACCATACCACAACACTAAATTCACAATCTATGCGTCTATTGCTGCAGCCCCCACAACATCCATCTGGATTCTTTAAGGGAACGTCAGAAAATAATTCAACTCATGGCTCCAGCTGAAGAAAGGATCCTAAACATAAATGTGTCGGAAGTTACTAGTGAAGAACGCCAGACTTTTACATTATATTCCTGCTTCTGTTTCACATTGTGTGAGCATGCCTCTTCTAAATGTGACATGATCAGCAGCACCATGATTGTTGACATAGCTGCAGGCCCAGCTAAGGGCAATTATATACTTTCTGGATGATGAGTACCTGGGTGACAATCACTGAGCTAACAAGGTAACTGGGGAGAACATAAGAGCAGGAAACAGGAAGCAAGGGGCAGCTCAGAAGGTGAGCTTGGGCTACAGGGAAGCCTATCCTTCCTGTAAGCCTGTGTTGCACAGTATTGCTACGTAAGAAGGGAATAAAAGGCACACCTTGGTGAAAGATAAACAGACCAGTGTGTTCATGACGGAAACCATCTGAACCAGCCAGGTAGTGAGGTTAGAATCATAGACTTTAAGGTCAGAAGGGACCATTATGATCATCTAGTCTGACCTCCTGCACAATGCAGGCCACAGAATCACATCCACCCACTCCTGTATCAAACCTGTGTCTGAGCCATTGAAGTCCTCAAATCGTGGTGTAAAGACTTCAAGGTGCAGAGAATCCTCCAGCAAGTGACCCGTGCCCCACGCTGCAGAGGAAGGCGAAAACCCCCCAGGGCCTCTGCCAATCTGCCCTGGAGGAAAATTCCTTCCTGACCCCAAATACGGCGATCAGCTAAACCCTGAGCATTTGGGCAAGACTCACCAGCCAGCACCCAGGAAAAGTTCACTGGGTAGCGATGGAGATCCCCTGTGACACTAAGCCTCTTCCTTCTGAGAGAGGATGTGTCAGTAGCCCCAGGTTCCCCAGCCTCCATTAAGGACGATTAATCAAAAACACATTTGTAGAAAACAATGGATGGCTAGTTCCAGGAGAGAAAAGGGTACTTCATTTTATTCTACTGCAAGGTTCTGGGGATTATCAAAATGCAATGCTAAAGATGTTCAGACGCATTCAAAATACCTTCATAAAGTCCAATGGTGGGGAAAAAAATGGATTTGAAGGAGTCTGCTATAAATGCTCCTAGAAACCTGCAATAATGCCCTCTGAAGATGGAATGGAACACAATGGGGCTGAATGGAGCTATGTTAGTATAAACTGTTGTGTGATTAGAATCAGGCCCCGGATATTGACAAACTGGCATTTCTGATGCCTTTACACTATTGATTGGAGATGCTGCTAAGGTACAGACAGAAACTTGAAAACTAGAGATTTATAGGGCAGCTGATCTTTGGATTTATCTCCCTTCATGTATCTGGCCACTTGTAAGGGAAAGCCAATATTCTGAACTCATTAAGGTGTCTACTTACTTTGAAATACTTCCTAATGGTGCATCGTCACCGCTCTACGATTGCACTACTTATTTGTTCCAATAACATCTCGTCCGCCCTGCTCAAAAAAATTGCATAATAAAATCAACCTGAATGAAGCTCACTTTACTAAAAGTGGCAAGTTACACAACAAGAACACGAGCATATTTCTCCCTCGTGGTAAATGTCTATGTAAAGTTGGCAGAAAGGTGGAATGCAGATGCTATTGATACGGAGGCTTTTGCTTTCAAATCAGTAAAAGGAAATGCAAACCAGACTGCCTCATATTTTCAGATTTCATTTTTTTTTTTTTAAAGCAAGGAAATCTTAACACCACTGATTGCTGTGAACAGTAAGTGCCGTCCAGTGAAGATTTTTCAAAGATACAAAAGGCCAGCGAGGTGCTCAATTTCCAGTGACTTTTGAAGTCATCTTTGAAAAACTTCCCACTATCAATTATTTAATGGAACCTCCGGCCAACGATACCAAGAACTTCTGGGTCATTTTTTGTCTGGTAATACCCAGAATCCCCACCTGACACTGGGGCACCACAGTGCTAGGCATTACACACACACACACACACACACACACACACTCTGCATCAAACAGCTTACAAAGCAGTCAAGCCAGACAAAGGTGGGAGGAAGGAAATATCGTTTTCCCCATTTTATAGATGAGGCAGACAGAGATGAAGTGACTTGCCCAAGGTTATGCAGGAAGTCTGTAACAGAGCCATGGATTCACCCCAGAGCTTCTAATGCTTTAAAGCCAACCCCAATCCCACCGCTCTCTCCCCCTATACTTTCTGAACCTACATTGTAAGCATGCCCCTTATTGTCAGCGGACATCACAGACAGTCTGCTAGGAGTGGATAGTAACAGCAATGCATCTTCTATACATCAGCACATAACTAGTTCAAGCAATCCCGAAATTCCTCTAGTGCCCTTTAAAGAGAAAAAAGCCAAACATACACATTTACAGATCTGCAAGCAGCAGCAGCGGTGGTGATAAGTATATTTTGCTGCTAGTCATTTGATTTGACTCTAAGACAACAAAAGTGAAAGGGCCATTGGATTGGACAATAGATTGCTAACTGCCCTGAAAACATAATGGATTGGCCGTGACAGTGCAGCTTATGGCTGGTTTTAGCATTCAGAATGGTGATGAATATAAATTTGATGAAATACAGATAATATAACTTCATTTTCTTTCTGATAAAATTAATTCTAAGTCTCAGACGTGAAAAGTTTCTGGAAGGTGACTGACTGCAAAATACACAACCTTCCAACTCCAGGGGGTGTATATACTGAAATGGAAGTACAATGTTTATATTCCAAATGATTTATTTTATAATTATATAGTAAAGATGAGAAAGGAAGCAATGTTTCAGTAATAGGGTGCGGTGACACTTTTTTATTTTTAGGGGGGAGGGATAGCTCAGTGGTTTGAGCATTAGCCTGCTAAACCCAGGGTTGTGAGTTCAATCCTTGAGAGGGCCACATAGGGATCTGGGGCAAAATCAGTACTTGGTCCTGCTAGTGAAGGCAGGGGGCTGGACTCAATGACCTTTCAAGGTCCTTTCCAGTTCTAGGAGATAGGATATCTCCATTAATTTATATGTCTGATTTTGTAAGCAAGTCGTTTTTAAGTGAGGTGAAACTTGGGGGTACACCTGACAAATCAGACTCCTGAAAGGGGTACAGTAGTCTGGAAAGGTTGAGAGCCACTGCTGTAAGTCATACGATCTGTTTATATTTATGACCCTTTTTGATGCTCAAAGCTACTTAACTCCCCTCATCCAAGTTATTGGAGGGGACAGTATAGCAGCAGAGACGAACCTTCTCATTAATTGCTATTCTTCTCCAAGACTGAAAGCAGCCGGCTCAAGGTCATTGCAGAACAACACCGAGACCACAGGATAATCTCCCAACTGCACATTTCACCCTCCTGCTGTCATCAGCGACATCTCTTCATTCCCCTCCCTGTCACTGCTGTAATATCTTGCCCTTGGTCCTTCTACCGCACTGACAGCTGGGTACCTGATATGCATAGATATGGACACAAGATGTAAATGAAAACCATTGAGACTTCTCACGTATGTCTACCCCCCTGCTTAAAAAAACAAACAAACAAAAAAACACACCACACCCACCCAACTAAACCACCTCAAAACTTTTCAGTCAGGAAAGTACGTGGGGTGGGGGGTGGGGGACATACCACAGTAACCTACTTTTGTTTCTAAGAGGAAAAAAATAGAAGATAGTTAATCCCTTCGCCATTTTGGGCCACTGTCCAGAATTCAGGGAGTGCCATGAGTCTGGTAACACAATACCCTGAAAGCAAAAGAAGTGGCTGTAAATTAATAGTAGTATCTTTTTGCAGCTTATGACTGGGGCACTTTGAGATGGCATGAGGGCTCTGACAGAGCACAATCCATGGCAGAACGGAAGCAGTTTCGTTTCACTGCATCTGAGAACTTCCAGCATGAGCCAAGTCCACTCTTACTTTGTGGCTGATGTAGTTTAGATTTCATTTGGGGCTGGTGTGGTCTTATCAAAGTCCAAAGCAAATAATTTTAGTATCTTACTACTGCCTTCCTCGATAAAATGAATGGAGTGCACTACAGAACGTACACCACTAAAAATTCAATAAAAATATTAATTAGGGCAAGCTGCCATTTCTGTCAGCTTAACGCAGGAAAGTTACTCTTGGTTATGATCCTACAACAGTAAAGCCAGCACACATTCAGGACTAGCACTAAAAGTAACAGAAACTCACAGAAATGGCCATAGAAAAAAATAGAAGAGTTGACAACAGACTTGCATATGAATATGCCTGTTAGCAAGGGCACATCTATCTGCCATTCTGAGCAAATGCACCACTCTGTCAACCTACGTGTTTGTTTTTACATCCTTACACACTCTCCTCGACTCTCGTACCGTGTTCTCTTTCCCACTTTTTAAGACCTTTGGGAAGTGGCACAGATACAGGAACTGAGAAAAATGGTTATTGGAGAAAATAGAGTCCTGGAGACTGAAGAGTACACAGTACCATCCCCATTTCAGGTGGGAAACTGAGCCAGAGAAGTTCCCTGGGACTCCTTGGAAGCTACCAAGGGATGAATCACTGTCACAACTCAAGTTCCAATCCAATAATTCTGTGTTCCCATACTTAGAGCACCAGGTCACGCCTCTATCTCTAAAAGGGTAGTGTCTCATTTACAAAGTACAGCAAAGAGAAATACAAGGATTCATCAGCTGGGTAAGCGATATTAAAAATGAGACATTTAGTTTAAACCACCAGTTAGTGAAAACAAAAACAAAGATACACAAATAACCGCTCCTCACTCTTGATTTCCAAAACACCTCTCTGTTGCTGTGACATCCTTTCATGTCAGGACCAAACACTACAAGTAGACATTTCATCCCATAATCATGAGGCCACAAGTAGTTTTTATTGTGCTTGTGCATGCATGTTCAGTCCTTGATTCAGAAAAGCACATAAACAAGTGCCTAACTTTAAGGATGGGAGTAGTCACAAGGATTTTAATAGAACTTAAGCATTTGCTTAAGCACTTTGTTGAACCCCGGTCTTAAATAACAAAATCTAGGAAATGTTAACTCAGCAACAAGTTTCACTGGGACTGTAGCAAAATGCTGGAGTGCACCCCTCAGGATTCTTGTCTGCTTCATCACACCACCAGCTCACGTAATTAATGGTGTCAGAGGAAAGTGCTACATCACACAACGCAAGTCAATATTTACCAAAAAGGAGACTAAGGGGGGGGGGGGGGGGGGATATGATAGAGGTATATAAAATCATGAGTGATGTGGAGAAAGTGAATAAGGAAAAGTTATTTACTTGTTCCCATAATATAAGAACTAGGGGCCACCAAATGAAATGAATGGGCAGCAGGTTTAAAACAAATAAAAGGAAGCTCTTCTTCACACAGCGCACAGTCAACCTGTGGAACTCCTTGCTTGAGGAGGTTGTGAAGGCTAGGACGATAACAGCGTTTAAAAGACAACTGGATACATTCATGGAGGTTAAGTCTATTAATGGCTATTAGCCAGGATAGGTAAGGAATGGTGTCCCTAGCCTCTGTTTGTCAGAGGGTAGAGCTGGATGGCAGGAGAGAGATCACTTGATCATTACTTGTTAGGTTCACTCCCTCTGGGGCACCTGGCATTGGCCATTGTCGGCAGACAGGACACTGGGCTGGATGGACCTTTCGTCTGACCCAGTATGGCCGTTCTTATGTTTTTAATTGATCCCATACATTTACCACAGTTCTTTGCTATTCTAAGGACAGAGGGGAAAAGATATGGTAACATCAGACACCACTGACAGTGAGCTGAACAAGTGCTGCCTTTGAACAGCATCCGCTGTACGCATCTCACCTATGCATCTCAAACAGCTGAGATGTAAAACGTAGCTTGCGGGTCAGTTAGCTTGCTTACCAGGCTGGGCTAAGTCACAAAAGTAACCAAGCAGCAGGAAAAATGCCTCCACCCACACCCAGCCTGCCAACATACTCAGGGGCACACACACATCGGAGGGTTTCGGACACACTGGAAAAGAGTAAGCATCATTTGAGATGAAAACAGACGTATGGCCTACAGACATATGGCCTCGAAGCACAGAGCAAACACTCTGGGGAAGAAGAAGAAAGGGCCATAGCAGATAGGTTTTAGAGAAACAGACAGCAGACATTCTTGAGACTGGCCCCACCGCACTGAGAAAAGCTAGTGAAGCCAAGACAGGACTTGAGATAACTAGAAAGACAAACCATGGGCAGAGGTTTGGAGTGATTTTCAGTTAACCAAGTGCTCACAGCATCAACAGATTATTGATAGCAGAACTACAGGCCAGTACCAATAGCAACTGAACTCACTGGGTGTCTTTCCATAGGCTCCAACAGGCTGGATCAAACCTTTATGTTTACACTGGGTAAACTTCAGATAAAATATCTGAATTTCTGGATGTGTCTTGAGGCTCACTCCCCATTTCTTCCAGAAACGACTTCTCTTCTCCACCCAAGGTAAAGAATGTATTAATGCTGGGCTTCCCCAACTATACATTCCCCAACTATACCATGTGCATTATAGCGCTCTTGCACAATGCCTGGAAATTCTCAATTATAAGCCCATGTTTATCAAAATTAACTAATACAATGGTATTCTTTGTTAGGTGGCTCCAGCCTTGGAGTATAGGTTAATTTATCTCTGCACATTTCCTAGTCCCCATTTTTGCCCTTTTTCTCAGTTACTTCACACCAATTAATTCAAAACACTGCCACCTTCTTCCAAAATTTACCTCTACTTTAATATATTAATGGGGCTACAAATATTTTTAAATACTCAGTGACACGATCACCTTACCCTCCATTGATACCTGGGGCTTCAACCTCTTAGTGAGAGGACGCACATGTCATAGCAGTCACATGGCCACAGTAGAGCATGGGAGAGGACCTCTAGGTGGGAGACCCCCGGACCTGCAGCTAAAGCCCCCCTGCAGAGAATGGGGCGGGGAATGGGGGTAGAGGAGCATGGTGAGCTCTGGGAAATACTCTATGAAAATTTAAACCCTACTTTCAGTTGATCCCATGTGAGTCTCAAGAAGGTATCAGCTCCTAACTCCCATGTTGTTCTAATTACAGCTGGTCAAAAAACTGTTTAATTACTAAAAAACACCATTTAAAAAAAACTCCCTTTTGCTACAGCTCAGTGGTTTGAGCACTGGCCTGCTAAACCCAGGGTTGGGAGTTCAATCCTTGAGGGGGCCATTTAGGGATCTGGGGCAAAAATATATCTGGGGATTGGACCTCGTTGGACTAGATGACCTCCTGAGGTCCCTTCCAATCCTGATATTCTATGATTACAAGACCCCAGATGAAACATTTATATTCTCCCGGCCCCTCTTCTTTCTTCCCCTCCAGTTCTGCTTTGCCTCCTTTTTCAAAGGCCAAATGAGAAAGGTGGGAGGGTGGGAAGGAAAGGAAATACAAACCCCAAATTTCCAAAACCAAACATTGCAAATAAATATAAATTCATCCCTTTCAAAAGTACAGAAATTTCAGTGAGTTTTCCCATAAAGTCTACAATTTTTTGACCAGCTCTAGGTTCATTTAGCAGTTTCATTAATGTGTCCTTAATTCCCTTTAGTCTCAATCTGAGTCTGAGATCTCAATGTCCAAGAATCCTTCAACTTTTCTCAGCTGCAAACATAGGTGCTAGAACTAGAGGTGCTTGAACTAGAGCTGCTCCCTGGCTTGAAGTGGTTTCCAGCATATACAAGGTTTACAGTTTGGTTCAATGGCTCTCAGCACCCACACTGCAAAAGTTGTTCCAGCGCCCTGACTGCAAAGCAATCTTGTACACAAACAGAGCGATGCTCAGATGGTGATTCGGGCCTGCTGACCAACCGTCTTCTTGCTCAGTCCAAGAAAATACTCTCTAGTCCAATCATACTGGTATTATACCTAACTGCTATACTATGGGAAGAGGACTAGAAGCCAAAAATGAGTTAGGTAAACTACATCACCATCTAAAACAGGGATCGGCAAACTTTGGCACGCAGCCCGTCAGGGAAAGCCACTGGCCGGCCAGTACGGTTTGTTTACCTGCAGCGTCCGCAGGTTTGGCCGATCGCAGCTCCCACTGGCCGCGGTTCACCGCTCAAGGACAATGGGGGCTGCGGGAAGTGGCACGGCCAGTGGGAGCTGCGATCGGCCGAACCTGCGGACGCTGCAGGTAAACAAACCAGCCCAGCCCGCCAGCGGCTTTCCCTGGCGGGCCGCGTGCCAAAAGTTGCCGATCCCTGAGCTAAAACTATTGTGTCGCACAGTAACTTAAACCATTACAAAACATTACTAACCCAAACTGTTCTGCACTGCCAGCTAGTGATGCATAGGTCAACACCAAACCTAACCGCCACAGCTTTAGGACTAAGCCTGACGGCATATTTCAAGAAAATTCAAAACAGGGTGAATGGATTGTGTCCAAACTTCTCTCCAAAATAATTCATTTGTGGACTGATCCCAAGCAGGGGCATTTTCAGACAAAGATGGGAGAGCATTTTCCCCCCCAGAAAGTCATGAGCAAGTGAGATCAAAGATTTACAATCAAAGCATCACCATGAACTTAACACTAAAGTAGTTGTTACCAGCATAAGTGACAATTCAGTTTCCAATTCAGTGTGTTTGTCAGGATGGGGGGGAAAGTAGGACACAATGTAAACCTGCTGTGTCCTTAAAATAATCCCACTGTACCCACCACCCGCTATTGCCTAAGTCAACAGTTTTTCCTCAAGAACAGACATGTATTAGGCAGAAAGCACTTTGATTTATTTTATTTTTCAATGCACAAGGCAGATGCATGATCCAATTTGCACCAATAGCAGCAACTAAATTGGGAAACAGTGGAGAGTAAGTTAATAGCAAGAGCATGAAGAAAAATAGCAACAGCTGTAGACCAATTAAAAAGAACTCTCACGGGCATTCACAGTCCCTCACAGTTTACTCAAAACAAATCCATTTCCTTGAAAACTCCAGGACCTTCAGCACAAATTCACTGCTCCCTTCAGGATTTTCTAAAATAAGCACCACGTTTCATATAATTCTTAGTTCGCTTTCAATCCACAGGATAAAGAAGAAAGCAACTAAAGATGGCTTGAATAGCACGTTCCACCCAGGATCTCAAAACACTTCGCAAACACTCATGAATTACGTCTCAGTACACCTGGAAGCTATTATCCTTCTGTCTGTAAAGGTACCTAGTTATATGGCCCTCATTGCTGTAGTACCTGAGCACCACACAAATCAATAATTAATGGCTTTTATCCACACAATACCCCTGTGAGGTAGAGAAGCATCAATCCCATTTTACAGATGGGGGAACCAAGACACAGTGGATGAAGTAATTTGCCCAAAGTCATAATGACAACATGTGGGAAAACCTCTTGAAATGGCAGTGCAGTCTTCATGCCCAATCCATCGCTGGCCTCTTTGCTGAGACTGGACAAACCAAAAGTTCCCAAATATGGCAGTGGATTTTGAGATGACACCTCCCACTCTGGGAGCTGATCACCAGACTTCACACCCTTTTTACAGTATGAAACGTACTCATAACCTTCCCGATCAGATGGAGAACAGTTTCACTCCCCCATTCAGATGTTGATTCAGTGACCTCGGCATATCAGCAAGGTTTAAAAAACTTTCACAATTACTGCATCCAGCACGACAAGGCCCCAAGCCCCTGTGGGAACTTGGGTGCCACCATAAATGTTTACAATCAAGATAATTTTCTGAACTACAGAAACTTATCTTGGGCCATAGAGCCATTGACTAGGACATTACAATTATCTAGAACTTTCTTCCTATTACAATGATACAACTTAGAGAAGAAGAACAAAGAAGAACAAACAACCCCTGATTTTGTAATACTTTTGGGGATATCGTAGTCGTACCAAAATATATACAACAGTGAATTAGAGCACCACCAAATCCCATCCATACTCCAGAGCTAAGTTCCCTCTAAGCTGCACAGCCACGCAGAAGCCTATTAAGCACCGCGCAGGGGCTCAGGGCTGCGGCGGGGAGAGATGCCCCTCCCCCAGTCCCAGACCTGCCGCAGCGGGGAGAGGCATTCCCCCCCACCCCAAGCCCGGCCCGGACCTGCCGTGGCCGGGGGAGAGGTGCCCCTCCCGCCCCAACCCAGCCCTGGCCCTGCTGTGGCTGGGGGTGGGGCGCCCCTCCCCCAGCCCCAAGAGAAGCACACACCCCCAGCCCCCACCCCACCCACATCCCAACACTCTGCCCCAGACCTAAGCCCCCTCCCACACTCCAAACCCCTCGGCTCCACCCCCACTACATGAATTTTGCACCAACATGTCACACACCACCTCCATACTGGTGTATATAACAAAATTCATTCCACACATGCATGGGGAAAATTAGAGGGAACACTGCTCCAGACAATGGCTGGCTCCTTTCCCCAGAACACGTCATCGTAGACCTTATACCAAAGTCATCTCTCCAAGAGAAGTTGCCGAGTATGCAAATCTCACTTAGGTGCAAAGTGCATCAACCCAGGGAAAGCAGCCAATCTTTATCGCCCAGATAAGATTCTTTCAAGGTCCATTGTTAACATGTGCTAGGCTGGTTTACAGTACAGCAAAATTTGTCTCTCCGAGAAGGAAAAGTGATTCCAGCCAACTAAAGTTGGTTTGGTTATAAAAGAAAGGAAAGCTCTGTGTATTGCTCTACCCAGTAAACATGCTACAAGAAAATTAAAGTCTTGTGAAGTTAGTAAGTGAGAAAAAGCGGTGGATAGTGTGGTTCTACATATTACTGAAGGTAACCTGGGTGGAATTTTGGAAGGGATATTAAACCTCATGCTTCAAGGTTTAAACCAATCCTTAGGACGGAAGAATCCCATGCACTGTTACAGACTAGGGACCGAATGGCTAGGAAGCAGTTCTGCAGAAAAGGACCTAGGGGTTACAGTGGACGAGAAGCTGGATATGAGTCAACAGTGTGCCCTTGTTGCCAAGAAGGCAAACGGCATTTTGGGCTGTATAAGTCGGGGCATTGCCAGCAGATCGAGGGACGTGATCATTCCCCTCTATTCGACATTGGTGAGGCCTCATCTGGAGTACTGTGTCCAGTTTTGGGCCCCACACTACAAGAAGGATGTTAAAAAATTGGAAAGAGTCCAGCAGAGGGCAACGAAAATGATTAGGGGGCTGGAGCACATGACTTATGAGGAGAGGCTGAGGGAACTGGGATTATTTAAACAACAAGGAGTCCGGTGGCACCTTAAAGACTAACAGATTTATTTGGGCATAAGCTTTCGTGAGTAAAAACCTCACTTCTACGGATGCATGATACTTGGGATTATTTAGTCTGCAGAAGAGAAGAGTGAGGGGGGATTTGATAGCTGCTTTCAACGACCTGAAAGGGGGTTCCAAAGAGGATGGATCTAGACTGTTCTCAGTGGTACCTGGTGACAGAACAAGGAATAATGGTCTCAAGTTGCAGTTGAGGTGGTTTAGGTTGGATATTAGGAAAAACTTTTTCACTAGGAGGGTGGTGAAGCACTGGAATGGGTTCCCTAGGGAGGTGGTGAAATCTCCTTCCTTAGAGGTTTTTAAGGTCAGGCTTGACAAAGCCCTGGCTGGGATGATTTAGTTGGGAATTGGTCCTGCTTTGAGCAGGGGGTTGGACTAGATGACCTCCTGAGGTCCCTTCCAACCCTGATAGTCTATGATTCTAACTATTAGAGATCAGGATGAAAGCTAACCGGAACGGGGGGGAGATTATCCCACATCTCCCTACGGTAGGGAT
Source organism: Chrysemys picta bellii (assembly GCF_011386835.1). Classification (NCBI taxonomy): domain Eukaryota; kingdom Metazoa; phylum Chordata; order Testudines; family Emydidae; genus Chrysemys; species Chrysemys picta. The sequence goes on from NC_088797.1 coordinate 6,492,494, forward strand.
CTTGCATCTTCCTGTGAAACATCTGATACTGGCTGCTGTCAAACTGGACCAGACAGACCTTGGGTCTGATCCACTTTGTTCCCAGGAGTGGGAAAACAGGTCTCTGGCACTGGATACGAAGGACCCCTGCATGTAGGAAGGGAAAAATCTTTCTATGCCTTTTAATCGTTCAAAATGAGTAAACTGAAACATGGCTCTCCCTATCCCTTTCAGAAATTAATTTTTGAACAAGCAGCACCAGAATTTAGCCATTTGCTGGAGCCTGTACTAGGGAGTTGTGCAACTAAATCCCCAGGTTGAAAATCTGCCACTTAACATCAGTTAGAAGGGTTACATTTTTTTAGATACACCCGACTGACTTTAGACAACTTGAACTAAAAGCATCTCAGATGTGGACGGGCAACTCCAATTGACACAAAGGAGAGAACGTAGTCTACGTGAATTCAACATACGGCTGAATGAGTAGAACCCGGGATCACCAGCTATTATTGGGGGTAATTAAACTAATCATTAAATATATTCATACTTCTAGGAAAAGTGGCTTAATGCTTGGGGTCCATCAATCCTACAGGGTCTCTGGTCCTTTATTATAGGCACACTCTTATATACAACACTACAGAGTTAGGCAATATATTTACAAACTCTTCAAATTAATTTATGCAAGGTTCTTTAACTGTGACCCTGCCAACTGGATGAATTATAACCATTTTTAATTACTACAGCACAAAAAACCCCAGCATATTAAATCTCCAGAAAGCTATTTTAGAGTCTCTCTCTACTGTCAGAAATAAATCAGTCCAACTATTCCCAAATTTCATCTTCTAAAAAAGCTGATAATCACATGCTCATAAAAAAAATAAATGTTCAACTAGAGTCAGTTTTGTAATATATTAATTAACATAATTTTTGTCTGCAGTGACAACAGGCCATCTGCTACTCTGGCATCAAGAGAGTCTAGGAGTTTCAAGTCAATTTAAGCCAATTCTTGTTCTGCATGGTTGGTTTGCATCTGAAAATCAAGCTGGAGAGTTCCTCATCATTTTTGATAAGCACTTCCTGGCACACAGCTAACAAACTTTTAATTGTTGACGCCGTACTCCCTATCAACCACCTGATGTGGTTTTGGTTGCATCAAGCACCTCGTTTATAAAGGTGGCAACAGCATTAAAAATCTCTGCTTCTCAATGATCTAAGAAGCAAACAAACCCTGAGCTCTGGTTTTGCTTTGACTCCTTGGTGCGCCAGACTGGTCTGTTCTTTTAAAGCAAGAGCAGTTGGAAATGTACAGGCCTAAATCTCTAAAGTACCATGTGCGCACTGGTCCAGCTGCAAGCCATAAACACAGGCCTATACCCCTTAAACAAAGGCCTTTTCCCGCTTCCCCCACACACAACCCCCCACGCCAGCTTCTCTGCAAGACAATGAGGGTTGATTATTACACACTAAACTTTAATAAACATCCACTCATTAATTTAAAAGCGATAACATTAAGGTTGCCAACCCAGACCACACATTTGAACCTGCCTTGACAGTGAACCCATCTAGTGGGGTTTTGTCTTCTGAAATTCAAAAAGGTGCTGAACTAACCCACAGTCCAGCTGGAAATTTCAATGAAAGGGCAATGTGTGAATAACTAGATGGCTTTTAAAAAGAGTGTACACGGGCTAATACATTGCATCTCCAATGCCCAGCCAAAGCATTTATTGAAAAAAACTGGAACCCAGAATGCATGCAACCCACCTCTTGGTAATAATTCCTTGCCAATACAAGTCAAACCATGGAACGCTGGACAGCACACTGGCTCCAGAATAGCACATCCTAACTATCATATGCTCATAAAATTCCACTGAGAAGACATAGGAAAAAAAATTTCAAGCCTTAAGATGCAAGTTCACAAACATGCACATTGAATTCTGTCAATATGACGTACGAAGGTCTCATGCACTCTGATTATTATCTAACAATACGGACAAAACCAGTTAGAGATGAATCTTAGAATTCCCCATTACATTATTGGAATATGGGGCCAGCCTATATTGCCACATAGGCTGAAGAGGCAATATCACTGCAAGCCATGAAACGGTCTGGATTATTGTGGGCTAGCAGTGACACGTTTGCTTGTTTGCCTAAGGGACAGAACCCCTAGAGCTAGACATGTGTGAACAGCTTCTCTCATTGCAAGATTCTCACTACTAAAGTAGGTGAAAAACCTCACACAAGTTCTTTTGGAAGGTGGAAAAAGAAAAAAAGCTTTGATTTAAAAGAAAGATGTGGGTATCTCACCAATCTAAGACATTGTCTTTGAAGACCTCTTCCAACACACAGCAAAATGAGACACTTCACCCATAAAAACACTGCAGACTTTGGCACACCACAAATGCTGCAAAATTGGCACTCAACCAAGATACAAATGTGCCAAAGACCTCAACATAAGACAGAGCAAGCGCGCACACATAATTAAATTGATCTGGGCCTTAGGTTTCACTTTTTTAAAAAACACTGCAGTACATAGTATTTGCTTTCATTTTACTGAACAAAAAATGCCAGGAACTGAAGTCTATTAAAAGTTCTTGACTGACTGAAGCAAATTTTGTGTTTCTTTTACTTCAACTCACAAATAAATCACTTGGGCTAAGGTTTTAACTTCATGCCTTGAGCATCTCCCTCTAAACTCAAATGCTGATTTAGACATATACATTTAATTTGTTCAAGAAGGTACATGTGCACATGGAAAGTCATTTCTGTCCGTCATGACTTTTCAAGGTTGCAGAAAAAAATCTGGATTAAGTGGAGGAGAAAGCAAGGAACTTTTAGGGAATGTTTTAATATTACTCTCATACAGTTTTAAATTGTGGCAGTGTTTCAACACACATCATCTGAGATTTATAACTAAAATGAAGAAAGTTGTTTATAACTGAAACCTGATATCCAAGGTCTTAGAGAGAGAGAGAGAGATTACTAAATGAACTGGAAAAATAACTCCCGACTTTGACGATGCTAGCTCTGGACAAGGCATGACCTGACAGCTAAGTGGCAGCTTCCTCTGCTGTGTTATAACTGATAGGCTCTTTGGATCTTCATAGAAGAAACAGACAAGTCTCAATTGTTTTACAAACACAGAATCCTGACAGGTTGAAGCTCTCTTCCCAATTTTGAACACACTGTTAGAGCAGGGCGTATATCAGACAAAATACGTTCACATGACTCTGGAGCAATGCTAAAAGGCCTCTGTGCTTCTCAGAGGATGGGGGAGACTGCTCTTAAATTAATCAGAGAAGAATTTTGCCGCCGAGAGAGAGGCATTCCTCCTCCACCCCCGAGGCTGAGTCTACACTCAAGACAAGTTCCCAGGACAAGGAACCAAGACCAGGTCTCACACATGGCAGTGAAAACCACCACCACTAAGCAAATGGTTTGTGATCAAACTATTGAAATCTTCATTGCAAGAGGGTGTATATTTTGGCTTAACCACTTTAAGTCAGATGTAATGAAGTAACCAGCTCAATATAAAATGGCTTACATGACCTCTACATCTTGCTGGGAGCATATTAATCTGATGAGCCTTTCTGGATACCTAAGGTCATGCTACTCGCTGAGATGAATGAACAATTAATATTCTCATTGCCATACTTCGCTGGCAAGCAGGAAGGTCTGTGTTTATGAAATTCAACTACCTAGCAAGAAGAGTGGAGGACACCATGTCCCTATAGCATCCCCTACTGGCTGACTTGTGGCAGTCTCACTGGACTGCATGAATGAATGGTGTCCCTAGCCTCTGTCTGTCAGAGGGTGGAGATGGATGGCAGGAGAGAGATCACTTGATCATTACCTGTTAGGTTCACTCCCTCTGGGGCACCTGGCATTGGCCACTGTCGGTAGACAGGATACTGGGCTGAATGAACCTTTGGTCTGACCCAGTATGGCCATTCTTATGTAATGCTGTCTGCATGAAGCAAAGTGTTACAGGGATACCTAGAGCAAAGAAAGCCACATGGAGGGAGAAGGAAACAATTTGCAACCTCTCAGTGAAGACATGCACTGCTATATTAAGCTGAAAGGAGAAAAGGCATGAGGCACATAGCAGCACAAGGCCACACTGGATTCCAAATAATTTCTACCAGTTTTAAGCAACTTGTTCTAGGCAAAAACACATATGCAGCAAGTGCTGAACAGAGAGCTGTTAAACCCTTCAAACTGGTACAAGCACAGTGCAGGGATTTCATTCTGTTCTGCCGTGGAGGATCATTTGAGTTTTATCAACTGCCTGCAGAGATTCAAGTGTTTTTATAAAGAGATAAGTTAGTGATCATATCTGTGTTCCAAGAAGTGCACCGGATCTTCTTGTCTTGCAGCTTTTCATTCTGGCTTTGAGTTCCCACTCACCAAACCCTCCTTCCCCTGAACTCTTACCCCCTGTCTCATCTTACACCTTTGACTCATCACAATGTAAAATTGAGGGAGAGGAATGTGACATTTAGTCAATCCCTGAGTAAACTGACCGCGTTAAAGGCCTGGTTATTAATAATAAATTCAACCCAGACCAACAGTGAAAGTCTCTACTCTCCAATGCAAAAACACTTCACAAATAAAAGCTTGTAACTATGATAAAGGTCATTTATAGGAACTCAGTACCTGGAAACAGATCGCTGGGTGAAGCACATTAATATCTTTGACTATGGTATTTACTTTCATTAAAAGAAATATCTGCAACAACAGGACACTTTTATGTTACACGAGACAGATTATCAAGGAAACCTCAACCATTTAAATGTAAATGAGAACATTCATATTTGATATTAAGTATTTATAGTCCAGTGTCTGGCAGATGATTTAAAAGATTTCTATTTACCATTTTTGCACCCACCGAACCATATATATTTTCACCATGCATTCACGCAGAATGCATACGCTCTGCTCTAGCATCCGACTGCCTTTCCCCCTCCGCCAGATTACAGTAATCCTCTTGTTTGTTCCTGCTTTAATTAAATGATACCATCTTTCAGTCACTCTAGTGCACAGATATCAGCAGATAAAACTAATTTAAGGAAAACCCACTCAGAAGAATACTCTGTACCATAATAATTAGCATTCAAATAATACCAAAGCCCAACCCCAAATTATTTAACGAGCATCACAAAGATAAATCTATGGCTTGGAATTTTTCAGCCAACCTAAATTTTTAAAACTGAAAAGCAGACCCAAAAGTTTAATTAGAGAGCAGGGAAGCCCACCAATAAACGAAACTGGTTCATATCAGAAGGTAACCCATACATTAAAAAACAACAAGCAGCAATTTGGTCATCCCCATCTTGTTGATGAAGTGTATCCATGTATTCACACTTCTTCCATCTTCAACAACTGCACAATTTAGTTTCATTAATAGCCTCACCAATTACATATGTTGCACTGCATGTACTTATTAGTGTTATAGATTGTCTTTCATTAATTCTGTATAGACTGTTTTCACACTCATGGATCAGATATTCCTGAGGGATTTCTGCACCAAGAAATAAAAAATTCGGCTCACAACATTTTAAAATTTTGCATATTTTGTCAAAATAATACAATATATTATCACACCATTTTCAATTATTTGCTGACAAGTATTTGAAAATGGTGGGATTATATTGTTATTGTGTTACTTTGTTATTTTGACCAATAAAATATGCAGAACTTTGCAGAATTTTAAAATTTTTAGGTGCAGAATTCCCACAAGAGTACCAGGATTCTGTGTGGTGCAATCTGGGTGCAGACAGCTCGGTGGGGGGGGGGGGGGTCTGGGTGTGGAGAGGATCTGGGTGTATGGGGGCTCAGTGTGGGGTTCAGGGCGAATGGGACTCTGCAGGGGAGTTCACCTGAAGGTGGTTACAGCTCAGTGGTGGGGGGGGGGGGAAGAGGCTGAGGGAGTGGGGAGTCAGGTTGCAGCTGGTTGGGGCTCAGTGGGGTGGGGTTCCAGGTGTAGGGGGCTCCTGATGCAGGGGGGGTGAGGCTTGGCAGGGTGCGGATTCAGGGGGCTTGGTGCAGGGAAGGGAAGGGGGAGGGGGAACTCCATCTCAGTCCTCTTCTCCTCCTTCCCCCCCACCCATCCAACCCAGCTGGGACTAACGTCCCTGGGAAGCTGGGGCATCCACAGACTCCACTCCCCCCTGGTGCCCGAACAGACATGTCTGAGCTGCCAGGGAGGGGTGAGTGGGTACTGGTGCAGCTTCTCTTTGCTTCCCCACAGAAACCATTTTCTGCAAGGAAGCAAAGAGAATCTGCAGGGGGCATTTTTCTGCTGCGCTGCAGTGGTGGAAAATTCCCCCAGTTCTAAGATTCAGGGTTTAAGCCAAGCTCTTAACTAATGGGTGTTAGGAGTAAAAGGTCTTTGGGGGCAGGTTTTCTTGCACCTTCCTCTAAAGCAGCTGATCATGACAACTCACTGAGATAGGATATGGGACAGGATGAGTGTGACAATTGATGTGTCCTTGGGTGGATAGAGGAGGGGGAGCCACTCAACGTTGGAAGTGATAAAGAAGTGATCTACTCTGTAGTTCATGTGGAAAGTCATCATCTTCTAAGCACAGCTAGTTAAGATGACCCAAAGCCCCTGTGTCCTTCTGAACGCCTCACAGATTCTCAATAGCTAAAGAGCCATGGCTATAAAAAATAACCTACTTTTTTTACTTCTGGCTGGTGAAGAGATTACACCCATTGCTCTTAACTTGCAGGTTTCATTACTATAACTTACTGTTCCTGGGAGTGACACCTACAACTTTAGTGGAGTTCCAAATGGTTCTGCAGCCCATCCGCCAAATACAAGCTTTCAAGAGCATATCATCTCAGTGCACTTCTCTCAGAGGTGGCTCCCACTTGAATACAGATGTCACGCCTCTTCTAGGCCTTCCATGGGCCTGTCCCAAATTTCCCAAAGGATCACCTTGCTCCGCAATCACGACCATTCACATGAGACTTGTGAGAACAAAAGACCGTGGTTTCTCAGAAGCTGGCCCAAGACCATGCAAATTCACTTCAGGAAAAGATCAGAATGACCATGTACTGCAGCTCGGAGCAGGATGCAAGACCCAGGTCTTCAACCTCATCTTCCCTCGACTTTACCACGAAAAGGAAGAAGCCTCCCCAAGGACTTGGGGATCCAAAGTAAGCACACGTTGTATATTCAAACATACTGCACATATGGGCAAGGTAAACTAGTCAAATATATCAGAGTTGGCAGATCACGGACCCAAGAACGTTGTCAGATGCTATTCCAAAGAGGGAAACATCTGCCACTTCTCCCCTTGTGCCTGCCTTGTCTATCGATTTTAAGCTCTTCAGGGCAGAGACTCTCTTACTCTGGTGTTTTGTTCAGCATCAGCACCACAGATCCCTGATCTTGGTTAGTGCCTGCTGGAATTATTGTAATATAGAAAACACACACCCACACACACCCCCAAACCTCCTGCTGAGAAAGGAGGACCAACAAGTAGAGGTGATATAGCACCATTTAATGCTATATGAAGGGATGTCCAAGGAAGGTCATGGTCACTAATTTTTATGAGTCAATTTCTCTTAAGTTTGTTGTACTAGAACAGTGCTCATTATGGCAGACAGTCTAGTGGAAAGCTATGCCTTTAGAGACTACAAATTAAAGGTCCAGTTTGCTATCGGTTTTTCATTCTCTCCCACGATCTCACCTCCTCCGAGTTCATCAGTTGAACACAAAAAGCTGACAAAAATCTAGGGGTAGTAAAAATGAAGCCAGTGTACAACACTGAAATACTGTATTTTGTGTTTATGTATCAAAGCTTTTATTCTGACCACTAACATAAACCCACTGACCAATAATTGATTACGACCCTCATGGAAAAGTCCTTTGGAATTAAACAGAAAAAGAAACCAACTTTTCTGTAAGTTCCCTTGAACCATTCAATATAGAATACACTCCCTTCTCTAGAACTCTAGAGAATGGTTGAAAAAATAAACTCAGGCTCATCATTTTCTATTCAGTTCTATAGGTTTTAGAGTATTTTCTATGGAAACACCATGCTTCATTTATACTAAATTTTATAGGACTTTTCAATAAGGTTCTCTCATTCAGAAGTCTGATGGATGCGATGGCAAATTTTTTCCAGGAGCTCTAATTAAGAGGTTTCCATTGTAAATGTAGAAATACACGTCTACCCTGATATACCGCTGTCCTCGGGAGCCAAAAAAATCTTACCGCGTTATGGGTGAAACCGCATTGTATCGAACTTGCTTTGATCTGCCGGAGCGCGCAGCCCCGCCCTCCCGGAGCGCTGCTTTACTGCGTTATATCCGAATTCGTGTTATATCGGGTCGCGTTATATCGGGGTAGAGGTGTACTTTGGGGCCCCTTATAAACACCATTTTAGGGGTGGGGAGGGGATACTATACAATCATATAGCGCACACTAGGTCTGCACCACCTTCTCATTTCCTAATTATATTAAACTCCCAATATAAAATCTTCCATATAAGGGCCTGATTTCACTTTTTTTGTGTACCAGTGTAAATCAGAGGCAATTCTTTTGAAGTCAGTGGACTTTACGTTAGCCTGAGAGGAGAATCACACCATAACCTTGGGAGGTGTTGATAGGTCCTTAAAAAGGCCTTGGTGGATTTTGATGTATTATCCAGGAAACTAGAATAAAGAACTCTCCGTAATTTCTGTTTTTTGTCCTTCTTCTAAGACATGATTAATTACACAAAAATCCTTGAGAAACCAGTCACTGCAACAGTTCAACCACCAGGTGTTAGTCAATGTCCCAAGGCAATCATAAGGTCTTTTCAGTTTAAGAAACCAATTGATCGATTAGCATTTATTTGCAAAAAATAGTGTGGCCATCAATCTGTCCTGAAGTTATTGTTCTGATAACAGGCAAAACATTTGAAGAATCACATAAATTCAATTTGGTAGGCAAAACAAACAAACAAACCAAACAAGTGAGAAGTAAATAAACATATGCTGAAAATTTATCTTAGACACAAGGAAAAGGCACAGCACGTGACAATGTTTAAGGATAGGATTTTCAAAATTAGGCCCGCATTCTTTCTAGACAACTTAGCATTTTTTCCATCATGCCTAGCACAGCACCTTATGGAAGCAAGCAGGTTGGCTTTATATTAAATCCTGTATGCCTCTTAAATATAAGATTTGCAAATGCAATTTTGTTTAAGCTCCTTAAAATTATGGCCTTTTACAAAAAGGAGATTAGACACCTGAATTCAACCATTTGCAAAAGTAGTAGCAGGCGTAGCACCTGAGACAACATCTCCCAGCCAGTTGTTGTGGTTTTACAATCACATTTCCCTGTTTTTTTAAAAACGGTTTCTCGCTCCTGCTGCTGTTTGAAAGCCCCACACAAACAATCAGGGAAGATGACTGTCTTTTCATTCTGTGTTCCTATGGCCCCTATCACAATCGGGTCCTGGGCCAGGACTAGGGCTCTGAGGTGCTATAGTAAAACAAATAAATAATAAATAATAATATTGTAGAGAAACAATGAAACACAGGGCCGGTGCAAGGAAGTTTCGCGCCCTAGGCGAAACTTCCACCTTGCGCCCTCCCCCTCCCCCCACAAGCCCTGCGGCAGCTCCCCGCCCCCCACCTCCGCCCTGAGGCGCTCCTCCTCCGCGGCAGCTTTCCCACCCCCCTCGGGAGCCGTGCGGCAGCTCCCCACCCCAGCTCACCTCTGCTCTGCCTTCTCCCCAAGCACACCGCCCCTGCTCTAATTCTCCTCCCCTCCCAGGCTTGTGGCGCCAAACAGCTGATTGGCGCCGCAAGCCTGGGAGGCAGGAGAAGTGGAGCGGCCGCTGCGCTGGGAGAGAGAGTCTGAGCCGCACGTGTCGGCGCGCCGCTGGCAGCCCAGCCCAGGAACGCTGGAAAAAAAAATTGGGGGCACCGCTTTTTGGCACCCCCAAATCTTGGCGCCCTAGGCAACCGCCTAGTTTGCTTTAATAGTAGCACCGGCCCTGATGAAACACATTGGCAACTCTTCAATCAAAAAAAAAGAAACCGGAAAAAAAATTCACCTATATGCATCGTAGGTGCTACTGTAACCATTATGCTACGTGTTCTTATAGGTAAGAGTAGGTATGTAAAAAAAAGTTTCATATCATGTGATTGATTTCTAAGTTGAGGGAATCTCTTTAAAAATGTAAAGCTGATGAATTAAAACATTGATAACCAGACAAAGGGTCCATATGCTAGCAATTCAAATATATAGCGACCATATACGTTTAAACATGCTCAGCTACTGGAATATGAATGCAAGCCTTGTTGATTTCAGCAGCTGGTCACTTATTTGGAAGTCGGTAAGTTTCACAAGATTCCCCACCATTGGAGCAGAATCTGCAACAGGTTGCTCACCAAAGGCATCACTCATCTAAAAGGAGGTCAAAGAGAAGCTTTTGTAGCTATGCTTTAACTTTCCCCTTTGTAAAAAAGCGTTTAGGGTTCTGTATTCTCTCTCACTTGCAGAGTGTTCCTTTGCGTCAATCTTCCCCTCTCGCCACACCCTCTTGTTGAAAGAACATTCCCATCCTCTGGTCTAGAATTTCAAAGCACCCTCTGAAAGCCCAACTTGTGCTTTGTCTCCTCCAGCTGGCTCCACAAACCACTCCCTAGCATAGGAAGTCAAGGCACAAGCCAGTCGCAAGCACAAAATAAATCCCTTCCATACCCATATTTCTTTAATCTATTGCTTTTTGCAGCCGCCTTAAATGCACAGATGTTACTTGGATGGAACAATGTATATTATTGTTGTTTTCCTTCCCATATTTAAAATAATCAAACCTCTGTGTTTTGTACACATAATTAGCTATCACATCTGTTCCTCATCCAGACCACACCGCTTCATCTAGTGCACATTAGTAATAAAGCCCACTAAGTGTCAGTTTAATAAGTTGATGTGCTCCAAATGCGCTTAATCCTCAAGGAAACAAATCTGATAACAAAACTGCATCCATTGACCGTGATTACTAAGGACTGGCTAAATTCACAGGCTAATTGTTACCCTAAATAAACTGCATATCACACAATGTCATATTAATATCACTCAGATGCAGCTATTTTTGTAGCACTTGTTAATAGAGCAACATACATACAGAACATACGCTATATTTCCCACCCATAAACACAGATATAAGCCAGACACCTGAAACTCAAGACGCCGGTTGTTAGTGTTCTGATTTTCAGCATGCAGTTTATATCTGTTTAAAATTCATGTTGGGTTTCACGCTGTGGTTGACAATAATATATGGCGCAGCAGGACCGAAATCTTAATTTTTGGAGCACTGGGCAGCACACACCATCATATTATGATACAGGAAGAGAGTTAAATCAGCCCTCAGCAAAAGCCCTCTGTCACTAAAAACAGCATCTGTGGTTAATGGGAGAAATCTACCAGTGATCACTGAACAGCGTGTACTCAGATTCGTCCACTCCTGCAGGAAGTTTTACCTCTGCATCACAAAAGTCAGCATGTTAAATTGCACACAAGACAGACAGTGAAAAGTTTTTTCATTTTATATTCCGGATGTACAAAGAAATCCCACTGAAGCAGGGATCTGTGCATTAAGATTTACAGTTACAATTGATTTCAATTTTTGCAGAAAGCGTTTAATCTGCAGTCGTGCTTTTGCAGACAAGCCATTCAGCAGTAATTCTGTGTCAGGAGCACTGAAACAGAAGAATGGTCAGTGTAGTAAGTTTTATGTTGGTTTGTTTTGCTTAATTTCATAGAAAGGTAAAGTTATCAATATTAATGCATACTTATTCCCAAACTAACAATGTGGTGGTTGCTTACATGTGCCCCTAGTTACATCTAGATCTTTTTCAAATGATTCTGAAATTCAAAAACTTGCTCCATTTGCCTCCTAATATAAAGCAATCTTAGCTGTTGTTGCTGCAATGAAGAGACAGAGTTGGCAGTCACACAAACACAGGACCAGGTTTCAATTGTAATCCTTCCCCACTAGGCTTTTCGGTGGAACTAGACGTGCATTTGAGTAAATTGTCTGCATCAAGTCTAACGGTTCTATTTTGAACTTAAGCACAGACCTGGGTAAGGGCTGAGATGTAAGCTATACCACCCCAGGAGAGGCAAATCTGAGACAAAATGCCTCCCTGCACACAGGCAATTGAATCTGGTGAAGAATTGGAATAGCTTAAAGACACAGTATCACAGGTAACCTCGAGCGATACTGAGCCGAGGAGGATGCTGACAAAGACATAAATAAAGGGCAATTAAAGACGGGGCAAGATGTTTATTAACACACTGAGCGATATTGTCTTCACTGAGGTACTAATTAGAAATTTTCAGCTCAAATTTCATCTCTTTTCAAAGATCAAAGTTGATTATTTGATTTGGGAATATTCAGAAACAAACTAACAGGGCAGGAGGAGGGGCAGAGGGGGCATACAACGGTCAATGGATGGTACTGGTATATTTCCAGAGAAGGGCTGCCACTTTCACTCAGTGGTTTTACCACGGCAGCTCCGTTTCTTATATCTCAGCCAAACTGCGAATATACAGCCTGACAGGAAAACAACTCATTACGTACTGATTTATGGAGGAGGTGCTCAATACAGGGCACACAGTATGATCAGGAAAATAGCAAATGCCTCTGCAAAGGTGACATTTAATAGTTTCTGCATTTTATAGAAGCCTTAACTGTGCTACAAGAGAGGCAGGTAATACATGCTTAATCAGAAGGACAATTCACACTCACTCTTGTATCTCTTACCTTATTGTACGAGGCTCCATGGCCTACAGTAGTTTTTTGAAGCAGTATGAGCATATTCTATGCCCCAGAGAAAGATGCGAACACATTTCAAAAACTCACTGTAGATGGGACCTGAACATTTAGCTTCGAGCTGCAAGGATGCTCACGGTGAGAAACATTCAGGTCACAGTGGAAAGTGCTCCCTTTACTTTCTCTTCTTCCCAACAGGCCAAGACACAGCGACTAACCGTTCCTCCTTATTTTCAGCCAAAAGCATTCTCTGTTTTCACTCTTCTGATTCTCAAGTGTGAAACTGTAATGCTCACAGACCCTGGTCGTCAATGGGTGGGATCGAACCTGGGACCTCTGAAGCTTAGTGTGTGAGCCTCTACTACATAAGCTAAAAGCCATGTGGCTCTTAGCCAAGACTATAGCAAACTCATCAATCTTTAGCAGGCATGATGCCACTAGGGGGGGGACAGAGCACCACACCAAGCAGGCATGGGTTACATATTTCCCCTAGCTGAGGCAGCATTTCCGCAGCTTCAGAGACTCCCCAGTTGATATCCTGGATGAGGTTGGGAGGTATCTAGGATGCTAACCATCGCTCCAGCCATGAGGAGTGGGGGTTGCTGTGCTGAGGACAGAAGAGATCTACCCTCTTCTTTGCCTCTCCAACAGCCTCCATCCGGTAGGTCCTTCTTCTCTACAAGTTTCAGAGTAGCAGCCGTGTTAGTCTGTATCCGCCAAAAGAACAGGATGCATATGCATCCGAAGAAGTGGGCTGTAGTCCACGAAAGCTTATGCTCTAATAAATTTGTTAGTCTCTAAGGTGCCACAAGTACTCCTGTTCTTTCTTCTCTACAAGTCACTCCAATGCTTTGGGGTGCTGCTCAGAGATTTCCCAAGGAGCTGTAACGTTAAACTGACTTGGAATCTGGACAGTTTCTGTGTTGTCCACTGTTTACTCTGCTGGTAAAGCTATGAGCAGCAGGCACAATAGTGGAGCGTCCTGTCTGCCTCAGAAGGTGCACTAGCCACCTAACCGTTCCAAGTGTGAACTGAACGATCTTCGTCACCATAAGGGACAGAAGCTTTTCTTAACAATTTTTAAACAAAAGCTTCAATTCTCCAGAAACGAATGGCTTAGTCTCCCCTCCCCCACGTTCTCCAGTGGATGCTTCCAAGAGAACAGCAGCAAGTGGATTTTCCATGCCCAGATTTAAGAGATTTGGGATAGACTGGGCAATGAACAATAAACAAGACACCTGCCAACACATTAACCTGACCTTTAAAAAATAATGCATTTGTATGTGCGTGTTGCTGTGACCCAGCTATTAAACTGCCGATATAAATCAATGTTATTAAAAGAAAAGTTTCCATGACTGTGCTCAGGAGGTTTAACTGAACTCCATGAAAATGATTAACCTTTTTAAAAAAAGAATCAATACTCAAGGTGAGTCATTTAAAATTTAAAAAATACTCTGTCTTCTTAACTCCCATCATCCAACACGGGCTTTGGGGCAAGGGAAATCAGAATTTCAGACCGTGACAGCAAAACTCTAGAACTTTGGCAAAATTGGTAGAGCTGGCACAGTAGGGGGGGGAGGGATAGCTCAGTGGTTTGAGCATTGGCCTGCTAAACCCAGGGTTGTGAGTTCAACCCTTGAGGGGGCCACTTGGGGATCTGGGGCAAAATCAGCACTTGGTCCTGCTAGTGAAGGCAAGTATCAGGGGGTAGCCGTGTTAGTCTGTATCTACAAAAACAACAAGGAGTCTGGTGGCACCTTAAAGACTAACAGATTTATTTGGGCATAAGCTTTCGTGAGTAAAAACCTGGCTTGACTCAATGTCAAGGTCCTTTCCAGTTCTAGGAGATGGGATATCTCAAGTAATTAAAAAAATTAGCCAGGGGTGCATGCTCAAAAAATGTTTTACTGATAGGGGAGCACGATCAAAAAAGTTTGGAGACCACTGCCCTAGAACCCTGGCAGCAATGAGTATTCAATTCAAAGTGCTCGATATACAGCTGAAAGTAAAAAGCAAACCAAACTTTTAGTATTTACTCAGTGAAATATGTGGCAATCAATTGCATGTTATCCATTACGAAGACTGATTTCCTCACCTCTTTTTTCAGTGCAGTGCCATGTGGGCAGAATATACTAAAAGCCTGAAGTTTGTGATGACTAAACACTAATGTCAACGCTTTTCTTTTCTAAAAAAGGAAAGAAAGGACTAAATGGGAAAAACAAACTGTTTTAAGTCCGTAGCCTACCTGGTTTTTACTGTCACTACTGCAATGGTCTAGGCAGTCTTAGGACACTCCAGTTGATCTCCTATGGACTGCAAATCTACTTTAGCAGGGAAACACATTTACTCTCTCCCCAGGGACCCATTACTGTGCAGCTTATGATAATGAAGCACTTCAAAAAGTCTGATAGCCACCCTCTAATTAAAATGAATTGAAAATATACTTAAAGTGGCACAGTTGGCCACACAAGAAAATTGGTGTTTTTGCTTAATAAATCTAGCCAACTTTTCTATTAACTGATATGGGTTGTCTGTTTTAAAGCTCAGAGTTTAAATTAGCACCCAAAGACTAAGGAATTTCATTTGTCCTTTGCCAGGTGAAAGTGGTATTGCTCAGAAATCCTAATCCAATCGGACGGTACAGTGCGTCAGTTCTTTTGAGTTCAGCTTTGCCAGACTCTAACACTCTAATGAGATTTTTGAATGAAATTTGGTTACGGCTTCATCTTGAAAAATTTCCTAAAGAGGCTGATTTATGGCACACCCCTGGCTTTCCAAATGACAGAGACATGAACGGACTCTGCACACTCTTGTTCGGTCCCTATTTGAACACACCCCACCACAGACTAGCTTGAATTAGTTAACCTCCTGAGCAGTGCTGAATTTTTCTCACTAGTGAAAAAGGGGGAGATTTTCAAAGTGTAATGGGCAGGTAGACACTCAACTCTTATTGAAGGGCATTGTGAGTTGGGCCAAATACAGGCTAGAACTCCCCTACTATCCTTTGAAATCCAAACCTGATAAATGAAGGCACATTTTCAAATTGCTGAAGATCTGCCTTTAGCCTGTTCAGTTTTCAAAATAAGATAAAATTTCACAATTACCTCCATTTTTTCAATTCAGCTAACCAAACTGAACAAGCTTAACATCGTGAGCTCTAAAAACTGACAATTATCATAGTTACAAAAAACACACAAATCTTTTGGGTTCTTTAGATCAGGGGTTCTCAGACTTTTGTATTGGTGACCCCTTTCACGGAGTAAGCCTCTGAGTGTGACCAATCCTTATACGTTAAAAACACTTTTTTCTTTATTTAACACCATTATAAATGCTGGAGGCAAAGCGGGGCTTGGGGTGGAGGCTGTCAGATCGTGACTCCCCCCCTTGTAATAACCTCACGACCCCCTGAGGGGTCCCGACCCCCAGTTTGAGAACCCCTGCTTTAGACCTTTCCTTTTTAGTCCTTAAGCTGACCATGAACATATCTTGTGCCTGCTGCTTTGTGAAATTCACTGCAAAGTTCTGGAAATTTTAATTTATGGCAGATGGTGGTATCTTGATTACCACTCTAGGCCCTATTATGTAGAATGCATCAGTGCACTGAGCTGGTGAACTTAGATGTGTAATCTAATTTAAAACAAAACTGGGCTGTCTGACATAGCTATCCCAGTACATAACCACCCGGCTGCAGAGTTTGGCAAGGTCACCTGCAAAATGGAGCATAAAGACAAATAAATGTAACAGAGTATCTTGGGCTGGGCATCACCTCCATCAATCTAGCCCTATTTTATCTGCAAGTAATGACGCAACTCAATACCACTGAATAAAGTAATAATTTGCACTTCTGGAGCACTTTCAGAGATCTCAAGGCATTTACAAACATTGAACTCCTCACAAGTTGTTCTTTTGTTACACACAAGAAAAATCCTGACTCATGGCGGGGTGTGGACAATTACACCAGTATGTTTGTTTTTTAAACTCAGAGGTCAATACAAAAAAAGTCTGAAAACCAGGAAAAACTAGATGAAACTATCCAGCTTGTGTTATGCAAGAAGTCACAAGATGATCTAATGGTGCAATCTGGCCTTAAAAATCTATGAAACACGTTAACCAGTCAAGATTCCATAGATAGAACATGTAGATACTGAGGTAAACAATACTATTTTAGAGACCTCAAGTTAATCGTCCATTTTGTGATATTTTCAAACAAAAAAAAAACAAACTATTAACACATTTTTTAAAATTCATGGTTATGATAGAGAGAAACAGAATAGTAAATAATAAATAAAATAATAATAATAATAATAATACAGTCAGTTGTTTTCTTGTTTCAGAAATCCACATTTGTTCATCCCTCAAGGAAAATATGGACTTTGGTTGTGCCTCAATCAGTATTTATTTTTCTGGTCAATATAGAAGAGATTTCCAAAGGCTCAGGTGGGTGCTAGGTGCCTCAGTGTTACCAACTCTCATAATAACTAGTATTTTTCTGACAGTCCACTTTGCAAAGAAACTTGACAACGGAAAGACTGCTGGTGTACCGAGACCAGTACCTATCATGCTGACCAGTATTATCTCATTGTATCTTGTACTCCCCCGTTGGTCTGTGTCCATCTATCGTCTCTTGACTTACTGTATACGCAGATTGTAAATTCCTTGAGGCAGAGACTATCTTTTTGTCCTGTCTTTGTACAGCACCTAATACAATGGGTTCCTGGTCAACGACTGGGGCTGTTAGGTGCTATAATAGAAATAATAAATAGCACTTCACACAGTTGTATGGTTATGTCGAGTCTCAGCTTTGTGTCTCTTGCTAATTTCCTTCGATTCTCAATGCATCTCCTGCATACCTGCCAAGCTTTCCAAGATGCATGCCAAATGTCAGGAAGGAGAATACCATTTGGGGATAGTTTAAATAAAAATAGATGCACTGCATCACTTTCAAGTTGGCTAGCAGGCGTAGACAGACTAGACCTCATGCCCTTTGACTAGTGCCATTTTTCAAATGGAATACCATCTATCATTCACCGAATATCTAATGTTCAATATGATCAACTCTGCTGGAAAAGAAAAAAAAAGAAAAAGAGAAAATGACCACCAAAACCCCACAATTTTATAATCCAGAAGACATTCTCCAGCAGATGACAGTAATTTATAAAGACAGATCAGAGTTTGGGCCTACACTACAGTATTTACACGGTGTGGTCCATCTACTTCTGTTTTCTTCCCCACTTTCAGACTTTTCCTTATGTGACTGTGACAATCCACAGGATGCAATATGAACTGCTGGACTGCTGTGTCCCCTTAGCTCTCCAGTCTGGGGTGCCTTTTACAGTGCTTTACTGTCAGAACAGCAACCTGTCCAGGCTCTGTTCACTCACAGCCACCAGCGTGCAAAGTCACTCCCAGATGGTTACATGAATGCTATGCCCGGCCATCCATGAATAGACACAGGATGACACCTGCATATCCCTCAGTCCCAGCCTTGCCCCGCAGAAATGTGCATTTTGTACTGTTCAATAGCCCACAGGGTCATACAAGCTCATATTTAGTTTGTCATTCCAACAAAGGGTACTGAATATGCACTTGCCTTGTTGTCTCAAGTGGAGGCTTCCCACACACTTCAACTAAATACGCTGGTTTAGATAAAACAATAAAGTTTATTAACTAAAAAAAATAAAAATAAAAAAAAAGATAGATTTTAGTGATTATAAATGTTAAGGCATAAACATTGGAATTGGTTACAAAAGAAGTAAAGAGAAAACTGCAAAATAATTCCTAAACTTGATCAAACTAAATAAGATTTGAAGCAATCATTCTCACCACACCAGATGCTGCAGGCAATTTATAGAATTGGACCTGCTTTTCTAACCTTGTAACATGCCACAGTAAAATCATTATTATATAGTAGAACCTCATAACTTTACAAAGTTGCCATACACATTTTACCAGGATAATAATGTTCAGCAAATTATGAGTTTTCAAATGATCTCTCACAAACCATAGTTCGTACACAATATATCAATCACACAGCAAGGTAACATTGGGTATAGGTTTCAGAGTAGCAGCCGTGTTAGTCTGTATCCGCAAAAAGAACCGGAGTACTTGTGGCACTTTAGAGACTAACAAATTTATTAGTCTCTAAGGTGCCACAAGTACTCCTGTTCTTTTTATTGGGTATAGGGTGTCACATGGAATACAGTGTGCAATGGTAACAACATCTGACAACCTGCTGATAAACACCAAAATTGTCCTTTAAAAAAAGAAAATAATCAGTAATTTGCAGGCAGAAATACAACAGAACATCAGTCAGACCCGTCTTTATTTCTAGCAAAGCTTTGATCTAATGGACATCATTTAGTGTGTTTGCTTTTTCAATTACATCTTAACAATTTACATAATAGCAGCTGATCATCACTCGCAGATGCTCTGTCTCTCTCACTCCCATACATTCAAATAAAATGGGGACATAAGTATGAGTGGAGGCATAAGTGTTTTGTCTTATGATCAAACCTAGTCTCCTGGGTGCCATTAATTCTAACCATGCTGACTAAACTCCTAACTCACGCTCCCTTTCCCACTCTGTAGCCTGACTAACAACTTATTCTGCACACCAGGTATCCGAGTAGAACCTTCTAAGCCTGGTTTATATAGTGAACAATTATTTTAAAAAAATGCATCCTCTAACACAACTGCCAGAAACCAGAACTGTCCAGCCAGGTTCATTTTCATTCCGAACAGAACATCCTGTCAAGTTGGGCTATGATGCATCTTTCTATGGTCCATGCCACTTCGCTCCACGTCATTTACTACCATTTTATAAAAATAACTGATCATGCCACTTTTACAGCTTGTGCGATTCATTCTTCATTAAATACACCTCTTCTTGGAAAAAGCCATTTATTCTAGCAGGCATGCCAGGCATTTATTACTGGCAACAGACAGCAGACTATAACGTTGACGAATGTCTAGAACAATCGGTAAAACACTTATTGGTATTTCAGGCTTTGGGCTTAATTTCTAAGATACTGACAGGGCACTGTGATAAAATATTCCTCTGCACTTGAGCAGCAATTATGCATGTTATTCAGTGGCCTCCAGCTAACACAAGTTGTAGCTCTAGATAGAAAAAAAAATGGTTACCTACCTTTCGTAACAGTTGTTCTTCGAGATGTGTTGCTCATGTCCATTCCATTCTAGGTGTGAGTGCACCCACATGTGTGATTGAAGACTTGTCTTCGTGGTATCCGTAGGGCCAGCTGGGGGCCCCCTTGAGTACCGCGCTCATGCGTTGGTATATCCGGCACCACCGGCCCTACGCCCTATCAGTTCCTTCCTGCCAGCAACTCCGACAGAGGGGCAGGAGGGCAGGTAATGGAACGGACATGAGCAACACATCTCAAAACAACAGTTATGAAAGGAAGATAACCGTTTTTAGTTCTTCAAGTGCTTGCTCGTGTCGATTCCATCCTAGGTGACTCACAAACAGTGTCAACGGAGGCTGGCTCGGAGTTCATGGTCTTGCATCTTGCAGCGCTGCTGTGCCAAAGCCAGCATTGTCTTGAGCTTGCTGGGTAAGCGCATAATGAGACGTGAACGTGTGGACAGATGACCAGGTAGCGACCATCCAGATCTATTGGATTGGTACCTGTGCCAGGGAAGGCCGCTGATGACGCTTGTGCCCTAGTTGAGTGTGCCGTCATGATCGCCTGTGGAGGCACCTTCACCAGCTCATAGCAGTAGCAGATTCAGGCCATGATCCAGGACAACGTCCTCTGAGCAGACACTGGGCGATCTTTCATTCTGTCTGCCACCACAACAAAAACTGTGTTGACTCACGGAACGGCTTTGTTCTATCAATGTAGAAGGCCAGCACCATCCTGATGTCCAAGGTGTGTAGCGTTAGTTACTCATCTGACACATGAGGCTTTGGAAATAAGATAGGTAAGTATATGCCCTGGCCAGTATGAAACTGGGAAACGACCTTGAGCAGAAACGACAGGTGCGCTCATAGCTGGACCTTGTAGAAGACCGTATAAGGCAGCTCCAAAGTAAACGCCCTGATCTCTGACAGCATGTGTGCCGACATTAATGCGACTAGGAATGAAACCTTGCAGGAGAGAGCAAGAAGCCAGAGATGAGGAATGGGAGGGAAGGGCAGCCGAAAATTGCAGTGTATAGCCCTGAGATACTATGTCCAGCATCCAGCGAGTGGAGGAACGGCGGCGACAACTCGTGTCTCTATCCCATCTCCTTGGAGACCCCTCATGAGGCTGCCAAGGCCTTGACAGTGGGGGTGGCCAGAACTGCTTCTGTGCAGACTGGCAGTGCAACATGGGCAGGGGTAGAGACAGAGGATGTTGAACAAGGCATCCGCCTGGTCGGCCATCTCCTCCACCTCTAGGCCGAAGTTCTCAAGGTGGCCCTCGATAGTCCCGCAATCGCCTCGTCCAGGGATGAAGACGATGACTGTACCACCGGGGGAGGCCCCGGGGCGTCGTCCCCCATGGGGGAGGGAGGTTTAGGGGTGGGTGCAGTCTCCTCTACCCGGGCCTCCAAGCACGACTCATGCACCGCCAACTGTTGCTCCGAGGTGGCGGCAGATGAGCAGTGCAAAGGGGGCATCGTCATGACCAGCACGCCCCATGCATTCCAATAAGGTCACTACGCTGGCCACTGGCCATGCTGCCATAGATATCGACGCGGCCTCGAGTGCCCAATCGTGCCAGTGAAGTCTACATGAGGGGCTGAACTGCCCTTCCGTGCTGGAGGAATCCCCTTCCGGTGACCACGGTGGGGCTATTGATGCCTGCGGTCTGCCGGCTGATCGTCGCTGACCGAGACCTGTGCCTGGAGTGAGAGGATCTGTGCCAGTATCGAGGGTGCCGGGGGGGGGGGGGGGGGGGAAGGACCAGAGTCATGACGGGGAGTGCTCCCACAGGGCAGGCGACCGAGATCTGTGCAGAGAGGATGACCGGCGGGAGGGAAAACTGTGCCGGTAGTATAGAGACAGGCTCCTTCCCTTAGGCGACCCCCGTCAGGATGGAGGGAACCACGGTCACAGTGCCAGTGACCGAGGGTGAGCCCCAGAGGATCTGGGCTGTGACTCCGGAGATCTGTGGCATGGAGGTGGAGAGCACTGCCTTGTTTCAAGGGACCAGCAGCGCTCCACTGCCCCCTGAGGGGTCTTAGTGGCTTGCCTTCATTGGAGCCTTTGCCGTTTCCTGTGACACGTGCGGTGCCAGCGGCACGGGCAGAAGCCTCTGCTCTCTCAGCGCTGGGGGAGCTTGGGAAGGCGTCTATGCCGTAAGAAAAAGCCACTGGTCCTCACAAACAAACTCACTGCCTAGTTCCCTTTTCTCCATAAAATGAATTCAGAGCGGTTCCAAGCAAAGTTCGACTACTCCCACTGTATAACCCTCTTTCCTCCTTGCCATCAATTGCCTTCGCATTTGAAGAAAAAACAAATACTGGATTAGTATTTTCTGGGGAACAAATATTTAATAAAAGGGCTCGTCAATCAGCAGAGAAAGGTATAACATGAGCCAATGGCTGGAAGTTGAAGCTAGAAAAACTCAGACTGGAAATAAGGCATAAGTTTTTAACGATCAGAGTAAATAACCACTGTGTGGTGGAGTCTCCATCACTGACCATTTTTAAATCAAGACTGGACTGTTTTAAAAAGATGTACTCTGCGAATTATTTGGGGGAAATTCTATGGTCTGTGTTTTTGTAGGACTCTTGATTTTTAGATCATTGAAAATCTCCTGGTTAAGCTAGGATTGTCTCTTGCCATACTTCCCATCTCTCCTACACAGTGGGATAGTTTGCTCGTTTCCTTAATAATGTCTCTTTGAAAAACTGCCAACTGTCTTCAATTGTTTTCCCCATAGACTTGCTTCCCATGGGATCTTACCTTCCAACTCCCTGAGTTTGCTGAAGTCTCCCTTCTTGCAATCCATTGTCTTTATTTTGCTGTTCTCCCTCCTACCATTCCTTAAAATCATGAAGTCTATCATCTCGTGATCACTTTCACCCAAGCTGCCTTCCACTTTCAAATTCTCAACCAGCTCCTCCCTATTTGTCAAAATCACATCTAGAAGAGCCTCTCCCTTAGTAGCTTTCTCCACCTTCTGAAATAAAAAATTGTCTCCAATACACTTCAAGAACCTGTATAGTGGGCCTACTGATTACGGGTCAGTAGCAGAGCAGTGTGGAGAAACTTGGGAGCACACTGACACACTGCAACCAGCCACATTTGTCCTTCATTATCACATGTGCTACACCAATAGTATTTAAAGTAGAAAATAATAACTGTGAGCAAGCAGAAACCAAAAAAGCCTAGAAGCCAAGAGAAGCAGAAAATAATGTGTTTTCCTAAAACAAGTGCATATTCGTTTTCTGACAGTTTCATTATTATATTCTGCTTACTGGCTGTCAGAAAGTTTACAAAAAGAGAAGCCAGCTCCTCTTGTGACCAGAGCCCAAAGGAATGTTGTTGGCTTTAGCAATTTCATAGCCTGTTCCTATCAGCAGCAGCAATTAAAATACTTCTCCTTGCTAGTGAATTTATCTACCAAACCCAACACTGGCATAGATGCTAGTTGTACATTTTTCACCCCGCAGAGGCCTCGTATCAGATCATTATTCACTCCCATCAGTACCTTTCATATTTTTTATTTTCTTTGGTTCCCATCGCCGGGATTGCAAACGTGATGATGAAAGCAGACATTGCTTTGTCTTCTTTTA
This sequence comes from Chrysemys picta bellii, assembly GCF_011386835.1. Lineage (NCBI taxonomy): Eukaryota > Metazoa > Chordata > Testudines > Emydidae > Chrysemys > Chrysemys picta. The sequence continues at coordinate 6,516,001 of NC_088797.1, forward strand.
AAAAGCTATCTAGAAACAAGGCTTTATCCCCACCAGAATAATGTTTAACTGGTGATAAGTCAGCGATATCTATTTGCCAGAGATAGCAAGACCGGAACTCCTCTTTAAAGTTTCCAAACTTGTTGGTACAAGAACTGAAAATGTGCACAGGCAGAGAAAAGCTTTCAAATAAATGTGTTTTTAGAATATTTTTAAGTAGTATTGTTCACTCATACTTTCTGCAATGGATTTTCAATACAGTGCGCCTTTAAATAAGAGGCCCCTTGTACATTAGGGTCTGGCTTCACTTCACACTTAACCTGGGCTCTTATCAGGAGTTGCCCCTAACCCTCTCTCTCTCTCATCTGCACACAAAACCCTCTGACCCAAGTTTGGGGATGCTTCCAACCTGGGCTAGCTGGCCCAGCCTAAGGCAAAGGCTAAACCCTGAGTGAGGCTTTCACTCAGGCTGGTAACCCACTCACTTTGTGGTGAGGATACAGACTAAATCACTCCAGTACTAATAGTTCTCCAATGCCTTCCCACAATTCCCCCTGTGTGTGCCCAGAAGAGCAGACAATTTATTCCATACTTCACTTGAAAGCAAACCGAACAGCTCAGCTTACTGCAAAACAACCATGAATATGCGCCAGAAGCCCCAGCGACACACACGGGTGAGTGCCGCACCAGCGTGCGCACAGTAACTGGAGTGTGGTTTTGCAGTGTCACTGATCCCACCTGGATTAGGCTAAGCCAGATACTGATCACCCTTGTTAACTTTACAGTGACTACATGCACCTTACTTGGCACAGAAAGTTGCTGCTCATTTTTAAATGCCCGCATCAGACCGTTGTACTAGAATTGCTCATTTGCTCAGAACAAATCATTTTATATTTTCACTAGATAAGTGAATTAGCTTTCCCCACTCTCATCAACCGGGCAAAGGGCAGGCAAGTATATTTTGTACCTACACTGCTCAGTTTTCATGATTGCTTTGCAGGGCTATACTACTATGCTATCTATGTGCAGAATAGCTATTTTGTAGAAGTGGCTCTGTTAGGGCGGTGTAAACTTTTTGCATTGAAATGACGTAAGCTCTAAATTAGCCCAGATGCTGTAAACCAAAGAACAGACCATTGGCCTCCACTCAAAGGGCCAGGGCCCAAACATCAGCCATCATGAGAAGAGAAGGTTGACAAATATCTAGCATCATTGGGTTCCCATCCTACTTCAGAGCAGGGATATTCCTCTTCTGGCTCCATTTTTCTCTATGTAAAATGAAGGGAACCATATGCAGAGGGGGAAGGAGAAGCAAGGGGAGAATAGGTACAATTAAAACAACATGTAAACTCTACCTAGGGCACACACTTATTCTGCTCTATTCAGGTATTTACACTACACCCATCACCATGGTATCCAAGCACCTTCCAGTAGCACTGGACATGACTTTGACTGACACCTCTCCCACATGGTTCTTTCCTTCTGGCTCTCTTCCTCCTTGCCAATTTTATTAAAAACCCACAAAGGCATTATTTACATATGCTTTGCTTTGCAAGGGGGAGGGGGGGGAAAGAAACATGGCTTGCACTCTAAACTGAGCATGGGATAGTTTGCGATGCCTCTTCAGTCCTGTGGTAATTCCCTCTTGGGCCTGCCTAGCTTACGGGGAGCTCTGCTAGCCTAGATACGCAAAAGGCTGGAAACCCTTTTGGACAGACAGTCTTTCTACTTGAATCACCTTTAAAACAAAAAGGAGAACCAGTTCTGCAATCTCAAAACAAAAACAAAACTGAGAGGTTCATGAACCTTTAACTCTTCAAGATAAAATGCTCTGTATACCTTTAAAGACAACAAACACCAAGCTATTATTACACCACTTCAGGTCTATCCAGTAAACACTACTGGGAACTAGCTCACTGAAGTGACCAGGCCTACACCCACTAATCGGCACTCCCTCCTTTGTAAGCGTATGCAAGGATCACTCTTCCAACTGGGGCTAGGTCTACACTGAGAAGTGGCACCCTTAGAAGTAGTAATGCCAGCTAAGGATGTGGCTTTTTATGGCATTTTTATAATCGGCAAATGCTCTAGAGTGGATGCAGAAGCATTTTTATGCCAATATAACTGCATCCGTTCTCAGGCTTTCGCCAGTATAGCTTATTTGGCTCGGGGAACGGATTTAAGTTATGCAAAAAATTCTCTCTTGCCAGCATAAGCTATACTGGCAAACTTTTTCTAACGTAGACTAGGTCGAGGTGAATTATTTTCCCTATTCAGGTTCTCTCCATCACCCCACCCCATCCAATCAGTCCTCAAAGAAGATATAAAATGCTCAGAAGCACCAAGCAGAGAGAATGACTGCACTGGTTAAGTTAGCAAGATATAAAACTAACTCCCAAGAAATAAATCTAAGGGTCCACAATTTCTTAAACCAATCAATAGTTTAATAGTGTGGACTGAGTGTGAGGGAATGTATCAAATGGCAGCAGTACCAAAGGGAATTAAACATCACCATCTGGGAATTGGAACTATTAGCTTTCTGCACAATTACATAGGAGACCAATTGTAGCTCTGTCCAAAATGTAAACATCTTTATAGACAGCATCAAGGAAACAGGGCAGGAGAAGCAGGGTATCAAAATTAAAAAGCTTTCCCACCATTAAATGTAATCACTAAGCCACTATTAGTCAGTCTGAAAAGGAAATGAAAGGATAACGAATGGCTCTATAGGGTCTCAATTGCAGTAAAATAGTCCATATTTATTTTTGTTTTTACTAAACCTTCATAACTATTAAGGTCCAGATTTTATTGGTGGGGGGAGGAAGGATTTGATGGGATACAGTTAACCTTGGACTTCCAAGACAGCTTTTCCTCGATGACAACTGCCAAGGAATGCATCATGGCTATTGTACCCCAACCAGTGGGCAACACTCGGGACATGAAAAATCAAGCTATGGACTGGGGATTATTATTTTCCCCTCCTCGGTTCTGGTCATTTTGTACTAGTTTTAATTCCAAAAGGAGTAATAAGAGCAGAAGACTTTCAGAGTAAAGCACAAATAATACAACTGCACTTTTTTTTTTTTTTTTTTTTTGGTTAGGCCTTGATTTTGAGCACAGTCCTTTGCGATGCAGGACCCAGTTTATTTGGGAAGACTGGGAGGTACAATATATTTCTGTGGATAGGAGGGAGAGTTTTCAGGTAAGGTGAGCATGTTAGGAGACATTGCCTAAAATAAAACAGAAAAAGGGATCTGCTGGAATAAAACAAACAACATTGTGCAATTATATAATATTACAATACTTAGCTCTCACGTAGCACTTTTCCACAGATCTCTAAGCACTTTACAAAGGTGGTAACAGTATTATCACCACCACCATTTCACAGATGGGGAAACTGAGGCAGAAAGGGGCAATGACATTCCCAAGGTCACCCGGCAGGTCAGTGCCAAATCCAGGAAGAAAATTGAGGTCTTCCAAGTCCCAGCTAGTGTGCTATCTACTAGGCAACACTACTTCCCTTCCACCCTGAAGACTCCACAAACACTTCACAAAGTTATAGTCCAGTCCCTGCAAATAATTAAATACATGGTAAACTCTCCTCAGCAGGCCCATGGACTTCAATGAAACTTCTCCTGGAAATGTTTTCTATAGAATCAGCTTCTTAAACTGAAATACAGGCTGTCAGAATCACTTCACCATCACTGACAAGCAGCCACTTCCTCCAAGTTGAAATGTGCAAATGGTTCAGCAGCATGCAGCAATATTAGGCAGCCATTCTAGGCAGGAGGTGAAAAAGAATATCCTACTGAAACTGCAGGGGGAATGTAATAACAATCCAGTTGGAAAATTAATAGGACATTTGTATTAACCACCCTATTCCACCAATGGCCTGGACATTGTTTTTATGTCCTATCCACAGTGCTGCAAACTCATGCCGTTTTCAATCACAAATATTCCTTTTTTTTTTTTTAAACTCAGATCAGGGAATCAGGTAATTCCATGATCATTACGTCCTTTCATTATATCATAGATACAGTACCTGCCTAGCTCTCCTGGTTGTTAAAAGCTTTTTCCAAATAGGAATCCTAAAAGCTCAAAACCCCTCAACATTTTTGTATTTAAATCTCATTGTTCTCATGGCCCTGATTCATAATTTTCAAACACTTGGCAATGACAACAGTGCATCCAACAAAGGATATTCAAAACAGACCTCTCCAGCGCGGGTGCAACAGTTTGGAACGGACTCAGACTCCTTAACGAGTCACCAACACAATTCCTGTCAGTATCTACTGTAGGAGTTCCTTGGGTATTTCCCAAGCCACCCTGGTTGGCTTGAGAGCCGAGGGGATCGCAACATAAAGCAGTATTGTTAGAATATAGATGTTCAGGCCTGCCTGTAAAGGCCTATAGTTTAAGAACTTAGATGTATTTTTATCCCTTAGCTAGTTACAGGGGTATAAAAAACAAAATCAAAATCACAGTCCGCTTGTGTCTGGGCCGTATCTCACCAGGATAGTCTGAGGCCTTGTTCTTAGGCTAAGGCCTTTGGTTAAGCAGCAGGGGCAGCCATAAGCCGGGAAGCCTATGGTCACATCCTCACATCCCAAACCAGTCGCATTGAAATAAGGTGGTATTACGCTGTTAGGAAGAAAATCCTGTTCTGATAGTGCCCATCCCCACCAGATAAAGAAACAGGTCTTAAGATGGGTAAAGAAAACTTAGTCTGATAGCATCCTGTCTGGCAAGAAATCACTCATCAATGGTTGTGAAACCCTCATTCCTGTATTGTTTTATCTTTATGGCGCCCATTTTTCTATTGTTAATCTGTCGGGTTCTCTCATTGTCTCTGTGTGCTGTATCATTAATTTTGCTAGGTGTAGGGAAGTGGGATACAATTGGTTAGAGAATTATGTTAGGACTGGTTAGTTAAATTTCAGTAAAATGATTGGTTAAGGTATAGCAAAGAATATTACTGTATAAACTGGGGTCAAACAGGAAGTGGGGGGAAGGGAAATCGGAATCATGTTTGCTAAGGGGGAAGAAACGGGAACGGACTAGGGAACGGGGAAAAGGGGCACAGGCAAGGCTCTGCGGCATCAGAGCTGGGAAGGCGGACACGTGGTAAACGCTCTGCGGCGTCAGAGATGGGAACAAAACACTGGGGAACAGACTATTGGGGTACAGAGATAAGCCAGACTGGTGTGAAGGGCTTTGGAATATGCTTGCTTGGAAACTAACCCCAATAAACATCGCATTGTTTGCACTTCGGACTTCTGCTTTCTGTCTACATGACAAGAATCAGGGGACAGGGTGAAGGAAAAGCCCTCTAACAAGTATGAATGCACACTATTATTTATATACATATATACGTGTCACACACACACAATAGTTTGTCAACTTTCTGGGCCAAAGACTGTTTGTAGGCTTGGAAGAATTTGATTTTTTCATCCTTTTGACTGAAAATGGAAATCAATGTATTTATAACAAGTTTTTTCTACTTTTATGGATTCACATTTTCAGAGTTGCAAGAAATTTGGGGTGGAGGGGTTCAGACAATTATTTAATGACAAACGTGTACATTTCAATTTTTGTGATCGGAAATAATTTTTTCCAATCTGTTCGTGTGTGCCCAGTGAAACTGATGCTTCCTGACATTTACAGACAAAAATAGAATCCTTCCAAGCCTGTTTGTTTAACATGCTTCTACAGTGCCTAGTGCTATGAAACCCTGATCCTGTATGAATGTCTCAAATTTCTCCTTCCAAAAAGGTAACGCTGATTCAGAAAAGCCATCAAACGATGTAACTCTCTTCAGACATTTGCTATTGAGAGTCGAATTGTAAATGACAACTATAAAATAAAATTACTCATACTTGTAAAATGATGGGTGGGGAGACAGACAGACAGACTGACAATACATTGCCAGTGCTGCATAAGCTGCAACTCTGAGTTGTCAATTGTATACACCTTTATTGTGGTGATATTAGTCAGACAATGTACTCAATTCAAAACAATCATATTTCCTTGTAAGAGAGTCCTTTCTTCCACGCAAGCTCTTAGTACCGTTTATACAGACCACAATCAACTGAGACGCATCAATAAGGATTTAATAGCTTTCTAAGAATGCAGGTTTGAAACACCTTTCGAGTTTTGCAAGAAAAATAAAATTGGTTTTCTAGCATTCAGTTGTCTGAACTCGGTACCAGATCTTTCATTATTAATGGCAACCAAATGGATTATATTTGGATACCACCGTATTCTTAAAATGGCAACTATGTAAGCCTTTAACAGTCAATAAAATGATCTGGTAAAGTTATGACTGCCTTGTAGTCTTGAGTGTGCGTAACTAGGCAATTCACCAGCTGACCTGTTAGTTATACCTCAAACACACCCACAAAGTTTTGGACTATTACAGGCCCAAATCCTAGAATTTCTTTTCCCTTTTCAGCCACGTTCATCAGTGACGAGGCTATTAGAGACATCACCAGTGTTTGGAAAGAGTATTTTAGACCCCCTGCTGGCTCATATATTGTACCATGTTTAAAGGCAGTTTTTGCTTCCCTTTCTGGATATGAAGGAAAAAAGAAGGCCGATCCCTAATGAAACATTCTGAAAAATGAATCTAGTTATTTTGTTACATTTGGTAGTTGTTAGAATTCACAACAGCATATGCAGTAATAAACATGTTTTCTTAAAAACCAGTCGCAACTAGGCTGAAACAATATGCTCTGCCTCAGAGAATTCACAAGTCATTTACAGGCAAAGAACCAGACTTTAATTCTTGCATATTATGACCTTTAAAGTCAACCTGAAAAAAATCACACTTTACGAAGTAATCTCAAGGCAAGAAGGCATGTAAATGTATCAGGAGAGTAAGAGAGTGTAATAACTGTTTAATTCTGTGCAACTATTATAATGAAATTAAGTCTTTCTGGATTTCCACTGCAGCTCTGGCAATATGCCATTGTACTGTGCTGTCAGTGGAAATGCAAAACGGCTATCCACACTAACAGAATAAGCCTGATCAGTTACTGAATTATGAATATTCTAGATTTGGTCGAATATTTTAGACAGGCATTTTCATATTGGCATCCAAATATTCTGCATTTTGCAGCCACCACTTTTGGCAGGATTGACTTCAGGTTTTTTCCAGGGCTCCTTTTCTGGGATTTTTCTTCTAATTGTAGATTGTTCAGTATTTCTGTGACGGGTTGGATCACAGAAACCCCCTTGGGAGCTGCCACCAGATGTGCAAAGACTACCCCTGCTTCTGTTTTCCCTGCCAGCTCAGAACTCCAGCACCCTGTCTTGCTGAGCCAGACACTCCTGTTTGGCTCCAGACACAGATCCAGGGTCTGAATCTCCTGTCCCAAAGCTGCAAGTTTACCTGAAAACAGCCCGCAGTAGCGTGCTTGTCTTTAGCACTCAGATGCCCAACTCCCAATGGGGTCTAAACCCAGATAAATCCGTTTTACCCTGTATAAAGCTTATACAGGGCAAACTCATAAATTGTTCGCCCTCTATAACACTGATAGAGAGATATGCACAGTTGTTTGCTCCCCCAGGTATTAATACATACTCTGAGTGAATTACTAAATAGAAAGTGATTTTATTAAATACAGACAGTAGGATATAAGTGGTTCAAAGTAGTAACAGACAGAACAAAGTAAGTCACCAAGCAAAATAAAATAAAATGCGCAAATCTATGCCTAATCAAACTAAATACAGATAATCTCACCCTCAGAGATGTTTCAGTAAGTTTTTCTCAGACTGGACACCTTCCAGGCCTGGGCACAATTCTTTCCCCTGGTACAGCTCTTGTTGCAGCTCAGGTGGTAGCTAGGGGATTCTTCATGATGGCTTCTTCCTCTCTCTGTTCTCTTCCCCCCCTTTATATATCTTTTGCATAAGGCGGGAACTCTTTGTCTCTCTGGGTTTCCACCCCCCTCACTGGAAAAGCACCAGGTTAAAGATGGATTCCAGTTCAGGTGACATGATCACATGTCACTGCAAGACTTCATTACTCACTTGCCAGCACACACATATACAGGAAGACTCACAGGTAAATACAGCCATCTGCAGACAATGGGAGTCATCAAGATTCCAAACTATCATTAATGGTCCACACTTTACACAATTACAATAGGCCCTCAGAGTTACATTTTATATTTCTAGTTTTAGATACAAGAGTGGTACATTTATACAAATCAGATGATCATACTCAGTAGATTATAAGCTTTGTAATGATACCTTACAAGAGACCTTTTGCATGAGGCATATCCCAGTTACTTACATTCACTTATTACCGTATTTTCTCTAAAACTATCTCAGTTACATTATATTGACTTATTATCAAGTTTTTATAAAACCATATAGACTGCACAACGTCACAATTTCCACTATCTATCTATCTCTTTTCTTGATAACAGAGATGTATTTACACATCAAATGTGGAGTCCAGTGCTCTGCAGCTATTTGCAAATGTCCATGACATAATAAGAACAAATAAAAAAAGCTTGTGACATTGTAACTCCGCACCAGGAAAAACAAGAATTCTGCTAGAATCATTGAAGTCAGATGCCTTTGAAGTCTCTCTCTCGGGTTCTAAATTTCCTGTCTGTAGACTGCTGAGCTGGTATTAAAAAACAAAATCTCACTGTCAAACAATACTAAGGCAATACATTTTCAAAGTAAAGCAGAGAGACTTCTGATTTCGTTGGTCAAGAAATTTGCAGTCTAGCAGACAGTGTTCGGGTCCAGTTATTTACCTGATCCAGCAACTGTAACAGATATTAAAGCGAAGATAATACTTTATTCTACTCCTCTTTCTCCCTTTCCTCAATTTCCTTTGCCAGACCTCCTCATCCTAATCGTAAATGAGCAGAACAGAGTGACAAACACACAAAGAGAGACTGTGATTCACTATATGGTGACACAGCTGATCAAGCCACAAAAAAAGGAGACGTTCAATCATCACCAACAGTGTCACGTTAAACCTACTCTTCTTTTGGCCTTATTTAAATGTAGAATTGGTGTCAGACTTCCACATGGTTTTGGCAAGGTGGTCCATTATACCATCTACTTCATCTCCTATTTAAGGGCTATGTAAGCTCAGAACCTTCTGCACTCCATAAATACGTATTACAAAAACAAAAACAAACAAACAAACAAACAAAAACCACCACCACAAGTGGTATTTCAATATCTACATAATTTAGAGAGGCAGCATGACCTAGCAGACAGGGCCATGAACTGGGACTCTGAAGCCCTGGGTTCTATTTCCACACTCAGTCACTGACGTGCTGTATGATCTAGAATAAGTCACAGTCTCAATCTGGCTAAGAATTTTTTTTTCTTTTCTTTTCTTTTTTTTTTTTTTAAACGTGTGTACCTCAAGTTAGGCTCTTAAGTCCATATTTAGGCACCTAACTAAGCAGCCAGATTTTCAAGAATACGGAGCACCCAAGCATTTCAACTGCTACAGAGGTAGCTGTTGTGTGCTCACAACTTTTGAAAAAAATCAAGTCATTTACTAAATTCTAAGTTCCTCCGGGCAGGGACCATATTTTTCCTCCTCTGTTTGTAGCACGCCTAGCACACCCTGGTCTGTCACTAGAGCTCCTAGGCACTACAATAATACAAATAAATAACAGGCTTACAAGTTCATATTTAGGCACTTAACTTTAGGACCTCATTTCTGGAAATCCTGCATCCCTATGACTAAGTTTTCTCATCTGTAAAACAGGACTAATACTTCCCTACCTCACAGGGATCCTGCAAATAAAAAGGCATTCAAGTTTATGAGGCGCTCCAAAACTATTCTGATGGGCAGCAGGTATAACTACATAGATAGATAGTGATGACTATGGAGCTATAAGTACCTTGCATTATAAGCAGAGGAAAGTATCTGAAATGTTCAGTGTTCGGTGCTTATAGTGTGAACAATCAGTCACTTTCTGTGGGTAATTACTTTCTAAGTGGGCTTTAGCGCAAATAAACTTGTAAGCTAATAAACTACTACTAAAGAAGAAAACAACCTCTAGAATGAATCTAATGCATTATTAATAGAGAAACACAACCAGAAAAATATTTTCTTAAATAGATATTCAGTAGTGCTACAAAGAATAAGGTTTTCCGATATAGCCTGTGTAATATCCCAAAACTAAAAGTGAGAGTCCTGAGAACTGCAGTTTATAGACACCTCCCAGTGTTATCCAATTATACAATGCCCAGGGGTTAGTTTTATAATCAAAACTGAGCAGAATTCAAATATAATGGGTTATTAAAGACTAAAAGACCCTAAATTTTCCTCCTTCTCAAGGGAAATGGGTAAAGTTTCTTTTACAATATGTTTAAAGTATAATGCCACAGCTTTTTTTTTTTAATATATAGATTATTAATAATCCTCTCCTCCTTTGACAGTTGTTCTTAAGAAGCTGGAAAACAAAAGGTTTCCCAACTACTTCAGTCTTCTCCCTTTAGCTAATATGGATTTTCTTACTCTGGTCTTTCCTCAGAGGGCATGTCTACACTGCAGCTGGGAACCAGCCTTCTATCCCAAGAAGACCAACATGCGCATGCTCACAATGTCCATGCTACTATTTTTGAGTGCTAGCTGAAGCAGAGCTAGCCAATGTCTGTCTACCTGGGCTGAGAGGCTCTTTCCCAGCGGCTTGGTAGACATACCAACATATTCCAACCTCTAGGGTTGTGATCTTGTCAGCAGAGCCCTGCACAGATACAAAAATGTGGATCCGCATCCGCCAGGCTCAACCCATGATCCGACCCCCGATCTGCTAGCCATCTTTTACCTGTATCCTCACGAGCAGCAGCAAACCATCTCACAAGGGCTAGCGACTCAGGGGGGAGCACGTGGGGGGCCGGGGTCTTGTAGGGAAGAGGCAGTGCAAGAGTGGGGACTGGGAGTAAGGGGCAGCACATGGGCAGGGTCTCGAGGAGAAGGGGCAGCGCGTAGGCGGGGCCCTGAGGAGAAGGGGCGGCGCAGAGGCCGGGGGCTGGGGGAAGGGGTGGCGCATCACGTGCTGCTCCTGGGGGCTCGCGAGTGATGACATACGGCAGCAGCAGTGCGTGATGCATCACGGCAGGGCGGGGCACCGGGCACCGCCCGCTCCAATCCCTGTGGTTGGGGGCGGACCCTGCTGCCCAGGAGCTGGTGGTCAAGGCCAGGAATGGGAGCGCGGCCAGTGCTGCTGGGCCAGGCCATGGTGGGGATGCTGGCACGGTCAGAGGGGCCAGAGCTACTGGACAGGAAGCGGCTGGACTGGCTGCTAGCTGCTGGCCCGAGCACACTATACCCCCTGGCCTGCCTGAGCCCAATGCAGAGGGCCAAGCACTGCCGGTGAATAGAGCCCTGGGCAGTTGTATCTGCATCCGATCCACTATCCGCAAAAATGGCCCACTGATATGAAGTGGATATTCACAGAGTTGCAGGGCTCTACTTGTCAGTTTTGGCAAGCTAAGCCAAATCAGGGCTGGTCAGTACATATATATGGTGGTGGGGACAGATACACAGGTGTCCACTGAACTGTAAGGTGACATTCAGAGTCAGTACTAGCAATGTTCTAGCATGGCTCTGAGCAGCAGGAGGAGGAAACGTAAACCTTAGGTCCTTAACCACTCCAAAACATTTCCAAGACATTGAAGACCTGTTGGATGTTCCAGTTTAAGTTTCCTCCCAATATTTATAGCTCACAGATTCATATAGATTGAAGGGCATAAGGAACCAAGGTGGTAATCTCGTCTGGCCTCCCCCACGTCACACAGGCCATAGAATTTCACTCAATAATTCCTGCATGAAGTCCATAATGTCTGGTGGGGCTAGAGCATCATTTTGCAGAGACACATCCATTCTTGATTTAAAGACTTCAAGTGGCAGAGTGCAACACACTTCTTTGAAAATTGTTTTGACGGTTAATTAATTACCTTCACTCCTAAGAAATTGCGCTCTATTTCCAGACACACTATTACTCATAAAATTAACAAACAGTACTTTTCTTTTAAAGTCATTTTTAATAATTAGTTATAGAAGAACTCCGTAATAAGAAAGCTATTTATATATTTGATCAAGGGGACCATAAAGATGAAATGCTAGCTTCCTGAAGTGATGGGGAAAAAATGTTTAAAAGATTAATACCCATTGAGGAATGGTCATCTATATGGTTCCATGCACCAGCTTCTTCCGTATGTGCCCATTATAAAAGATGGCTATTTTAAGATATTGCATCAGTTTCACCTTACTCCAGGCAAAGCTTTTTAAAAAAATAAATAAATAAATAAATAAATCTTTAATACAAGTGACCAATGCAGAAGGGGAGGGATAGCTCAGTGGTTTAAGCATTGGCCTGCTAAACCCAGGGTTGTGAGTTCAATCCTTGAGGAGGCCACTTAGGGATTTGGGGCAAAATCAGTACTTGGTCCTGCTAGTGAAGGCAGGGGGCTGGATTCAATGACCTTTCAAGGTCCCTTCCAGTTCTAGAAGACAGGATATCTCCATTAATTTATTATTTAATATAGGATACTACTATGTTTTTAGCCTCTGATATACACCTCTACCCCGATATAACGCAACCCGATATAACACAAATTCGGATATAACGCGGTAAAGCAGCACTCCAGAGGGGCAGGGCTGTGCACTCCGGTGGATCAAAGCAAGTTTGATATAACACAATTTCACCTATAACGCGGTAAGATTTTTTGGCTCCCGAGGACAGCGTTATATAGGGGTAGAGGTGTATCTTGTGGCAATGAGTTCCCCTGGCTGATTAGGCATTGGGTAAAGAAGTACTTCCTTTCTTTAGGTTTACAATTGTTGCCCTTCACTTTTGTCAAATGTCCCCTTTGTATTAGGAGAAAGGGCAAATACGAGCATACAACTTCCCTACCATTAAATTCTATTGTAAACTTCTACCTTGCCCCTTTTTCTCCTCTCTAAACAAATCTGTCCTGTATGGAAGTTTTTTCCTATGCCTCTAATCGCATAATTTGACCGAGGCAGCTAATTTTCAAGTTGGATTGTGATTCTTTGTGTTATGAATCCAGCCTTTCCCTAAATATTGTATGGATTGATTTATAATTTGAACTATGCTATCACAAAGACTACTATGAAGAAAGACAAGCACATCTCCTTGAATTGGTCAGCTACATACTCCAGGAACAACTAAAGCCATCTCGACTCAGTTTTTCATATTGCACCATAACCAGGCAAAGCTGAAGTGTTTTCATTCCAAATTAGCCCTTGAATGGCAAAACCCTCTGGAATATCTGTATTTTCTATCCACAGAGTCTGAGAAAAGGATGCAAACCAAACAACAAAAACAACCCAAACAACAAAAGCCGTGGTTGCCGTATGTTGTGTATCCAGTCTCATTTAATCCACCTTAGCATGGACAGGTGTTTAAGGGTACAAAGGGATTTGTATCCGGTTGGAATCTTCAAATGTACAAAACCAGAAAACTATCAGATCTGGCAAAGTCTTGGATCAGCAGGAAGCTGGAACAATACTTGAATGTTTCTGGAAAAGTGCAGAGAGAAGAGGGAGGACATCTGATCGCTCGCGTCCCCCCACCTCCCAATATTTAATAAAGGGGGAAGGCAGTAACCCTATGCCCATCCCATTGTTTCCCTCTCCCTTTAATGACCATTTTAGCCTTTTCTGTTGCCATGTTCACCTTCAAAATGTGAACAGGTCGCTATGGCTAAATGCCTGTTATGGTGACAAATCTGGGACCCCAGTGAGGCCAGTGAACCCTGGAGCGTTGTGAGGAATCTCTGCCCTCACCCTCAATCAATCGTCAGCTGTGGAGCACTGACAAAGCTGCCTCCTGCCTGCTGGTAGTTGAACCGGCTCCACTACTGAGCTGCCAGTTTGGCCGCTGGTCACAAGAAGAGCAGAGAAACAAAAGAAACTGGCTCATCCATTACAGTGCAGAGAGAGAGAGCGTGCACGAGCGCGCTATTTGCCTCCTCTCACCATCAGCAGCACAGTTAGGAGAGAGCGAATGGAAGCCACATGGAAAGCGGACGAAAAGCAACACCCCAGTTTCTCCCCTCTTTCAAGCCTAGAAGAGAAGGCTGCACCAACGGGTGGAGCAGTGCACTTCTTAGGGTATGTCTACACTACCCGCGTTACAGCGCGGCCGCGGCAGCCCTGTGACGTGGGCACTGCAGACACGTTTTATCACCGGGGGGAAGAGCTCTCCCGGTGATTTAAAAAAACCCACCCAGCGCTCCCGGCGATAAAGCGCTGTCTGTACTGGTGCTTTTCAGCACTAAAACTTTTGCCGTTCGGGGTGTGTTTTTCACACCCTGGAACGACAGAAGTTTTAGCGCTGAAAGTGGCAGTGTAGACACAGCCTAAGAGGAGGAAGGAGAGAATACGTTATAGGGAAAGAGGCAACGTAACATCAGAAAGCCAAAAACACAGGCAACTAAGAACGGGGTGAGTGAGCCTTCGGGGATGTGGACAGACACGAAAGGAAATCCTGCTCGTCAGACTAGGAAGCCAGAGGAGCAAGGTGAGAAAGGAGCTGTGGTGGGAGGCAGCAAGAATGAACCAGGGATGGGTGTAAAGGCAGAGAGAGGTTCACACAACTTTGAAGGCTTGTGGATGTTATCTGCATTCCTCTTTTATTGCATTCCCCTGGCAGACTCTCTCTATACATTTCAACCAGAGATGGCGTGACTCTTTAATACTGCAGCTCCCACAGCTATGTAACTAGAAAAAAAAGACCGAGGGTAACATTTTCCGAAGCACTATGTCCCACTGAAAATCAGCGGGTCTTGGGCTTGTAAGTCACTTCAGCACTTTTGAAAAATTTAACCGCAGGAAAAGTAACCTAAACTCCACCAGAAGGCACAAAACTTTGTCAAATGGGGGCCAAGTGGCCAATAACCAGCTAGGCACACAAGACATCCAAGCTAAACTCAGGCACGGAATATGGTGTTAGAAGGCAATCAAGTCCAGCATTGAGCAAAGTGATCTTATGGTCAGACAGTCGTATAATTCTATTGGCCACGTTACCTCTTGGGAAATGAGTTACCAGTTAGCACAAATACAACTGTCTGGCAAACTGTACAGACACTAAACACTTTCACTTCTTGTTTGTTTTAAGTTCTTCACAGGAGGCCTTATCCTAAGTTCATGGAAAAGCTCCCATTCACTAAAAGAAGGGTTTGAATTGGGCCCTATAACCCAGTCTCACTTTGCCAATTGCAGACGTAGGTCTTCAGGGACTGTCCTAAAGGAAGCTGAAACAAGCTCAGTTCTGGCCTTTATGCAAACCATCTGAGTGCAGGAAGAGTTTGCTCATTTTTATTTGCATCTCAGATGTTTGGAAGTATAAAGCAAGACAAGGGTTTACGAGCTTCTGTTGAGACTTATGGAAAAACTCATTCGCCTTAATCTTGGCAAATAAAAATGACGGGGCCTGAGGCAACTGTGTTGAAGATTTCAGGATCAAGGGGAGGACTCTATATGTGATCAGCCTTTGCAGTTTCACAAGGCATCTCTACGGCATGCTTCCGCAACTTGCATCATTTCAAATTCCTGCTCTAACATGCTTTCCCCATAAGGAAATAAACTCCTTAGCAGAACCCAGGATAGACAGGACAGACAGCAAACATGTCGATTTTTTAAACATAGGAATTTCCAGACTGGCTCAGACTCATGGTCCACAGTCCAGTCTGCTTCAGAGGAAGGTGTAATACCCCCAGGGAGCAGATTGTCCCACATAGTAAGTCTCACCCCAATTTCTAACCCTTAGATTGGCTTAATCTCTGAAGCATTAACTGCATTCCCCCCCCCCCTTTTTTTTTTTGGTCTGTCTGTCTGTCCACCTACCTAGCAGAAGTGGCTGAAATTAAAAACCCCAATAAAATGTCTGAGCACCCCAATAAATATAAATCACTGAACTATTTTCAATTGGTGTATCTAACTAGGTTTGTTGAGACGACGCTGTGGAAGTACCCTTAGCATATCATCCCTCAGATAGCCGGCTTCCCCTCACTGTTCAGCATCTGCTAACTTACCACATGACACCCAGCAGAGGCAGAGCAATGAATTATGCAGTAGCTAGGCAAAGATAAGGTCGTCTCATCAGAATATGTACATATAAACAAACATCTGCCTGGCTGATCCAGGGGAAGAAACCATCTTAAAAGCAGGGTGTTCTATCCAAAACCCACACAAACCAAAACCACATTTTTCATATTCAGTTTAACAGGAGTGTCCTTATTATGGGTGTTGTAGAGCACTCATCACAAGTTGTAAGGGCATAGAAGGAGTTACGGATCAGAGAGGAGGCTCAGAGCTTCCGCACAGTTTTAGGAGGCTAGTACTACGTTAGTTATTAAAATTTCCTCCAGGGAGACTGAGCCTGAAGAAAGCTTTTTGTCTCCATAACAGCAGTTTTTAAAAATCCCAACAAAGAATCTGGATACAAATGCTCTCTCCACCCCCAGCGTCCCTCTTGCTATTATCAGAGGAACTGCTTAATCCAAATTTGTTGTGATTGTCAAATGCAGGCAGTTAATAGCTGAAACCAAAATTGAGTCATTTAGCTAGTGAACATCTCATCAAGACTTCTGCCAAATTACCCTCCACCTTCAACATTAAAAACAAAAATTTGCTACTTAGCTTTGAGTCAGATACATTTTCTTCTAAATACTTTTTGCTAGTCAAACCGGAGAGCACATGCTGCATTTGTACTTGACTTTAAGCCAAAACAAACCACCAGCAGCCAACTAATGTTTCACTAACTCCAGAGAAATTCCTTACTGATCCTTGTCCGTTTACAAGGCCGTAAAATGTGCTGTATCGCTTTAAAAAGCGCTTCCTAGGCCCCAGATAGGAATGCTGAAGGTACAGAGTTAGTCTGCAATGGGCTTGCACAAGCAGCAGGTGGGGGAAAGCATGACCTTACACGGGCTTTTGCTAGACAGCACACGGGCATTCATTTCAAAGGTCAAATCTGTATCGGTTGTGCATCAGAAGGCTAAAAACCTAGAGCTCGCTCTTGCAAGTGCGGCTCATTCAGAAATAAGTCTGCTGGATGCAAATGGGGGTAAAAGGTTAATACAATACAATAGGGTTACCATACGTCCGGATTTTCCCGGACATGTCCGGCTTTTTGGGCCTCAAATCCCCGTCCGGGAGGAAATCCCAAAACACTGGACATGTCCGGGAAAATAGGGAGGGAGGGCCCAGCAGTACTCGGCCGGGGTCAGGGCCGGTGGTGCTCGGCCGGGGACCAGGGATGGGGATGGCAGTGCTGGGCTGGCGGTGCTGGGCCGGGGGCCGGCGCCCCAGGGCCCGAGCCGGGCCAGGCAGGAGACGCCGGGGCCGGGGCCACAGCCTCTTGGCCTGGGCCAGCCGGCCAGCTGCCGGAGGGAGCCGCTCGACCAGGGGGGCCGGACTGGGCCGCGCTGCACACCACCCCGCCCCAGCTTACCTGCTGCCTCCCTGTTTCGGGTTTCCTGCGAACATTTGATTCGCGGGAAGCAGGGGAGGGGGAGGAGCAGGGGGCGGACCGTTATGGGGAGGGGCGGAATTGGGGCGGGGACTTTGGGGAAGGGGCGGAGTTGGGGTGGGGCCAGGGCCCCGTGGAGTGTCCTTTTTTAAAACTAAAATATGGTAATCCTACAATACAAGCTAGAGACACAAACCTGAGGCACAGACGACTCTGCCAGGAGGCCAGCTAAGCTGCCTCTGCACCTTTACCTTCTCACAGACGTAACTCGGATAACATAACATGTCTACCTTGCTGTGGTTATTTCTTCCACGAGCCAATGAAAACTAAACATGCTGTCACAGACCCATTATTATTACAGAAACCCCAAGGGACCCTGCTGTGTTGGCTGCTGTCCATATACATAGCAAGAGACAGCCCTCCTGCCCTGAACAGCTTAGTGCCAAATAGAGGAATTATCAGCCCCATTTTACAGATGTGAAATGAGGCACAGAGTAACTTGCACAAGGTCTTTGGAAGATGTGGGAACCCATAAATCCCAGTTCAATGCCTCAACCACAAGATCATCCTTCCCCTCAACCTGTTATTACAACAAAAAACAAACAAACAGGGTGCTGCAAGGAAGCACTGTCACTTGGGATCCCTGTGCATTTGTGTCTAATTGTATTCCCACCTCCTCAGGACAGCAGTCAAGCCCTATTCTGCAACTTTTACAGCATCTAGTGCACATATACTAAATACAAGGAGATTTAAATGTATTTAAAAAAAAAAAGTTTAGTCCATAATACAAAGGCAGCTGCAGAATTTGGTTCTGGATCCAGGTTTAGATTCTAAACTCTAATATTTAGTGTTACTTGAAGTGGGGTGTCTTTTGGACCCATTTCTTTAGTAACAAGGAGACAATAGCATCATTATCTCCCCCCCCACACACATACACACACCCCTGAAACTCTCTCCGACAATCGATGGCTATTTTCAGCACAATACATGGGGCATTATGAACAAATTTAAGAGAATCGGTGCACTACAGAAATCGCTTTAAAAACGGTCCCAGGAGTAAATGAGTATGAATGGTTGGATCACAGAATCATAGTATATTAGGGTTGGAAGAGACTTCAAGAGGTCATCTAGTCCAATCCCCTGCTCAAAGCAGGACCAATCCCCAACTAAATCATCCCAGCCAGGGCTTTGTCAAGCCTGACCTTAAAAACCACCACCTCCCTAGGTAACCCATTCCAGTGCTTCACCCCACTCCTAGTGAAAAAGTTTTTCCTAATATCCAATCTAAACCTCTCCCACTGCAACTTGAGACCATTACTCCTTGTTCTGTCCTCTGCCACCACTGAGGACAGCCGAGCTCCATCCTCTTTGGAACCCCCCTTTCAGGTAGTTGAAGGCTGCTATCAAATCCCCCCTCCTTCTTCTCTTCTGCAGACTAAACAATCCCAGTTCCCTAATATAGAGAAGGATGATTCATAGAATCAAACTGTCGCTCTAACTGGTGTGCTAAGGCAATGCTGTATCAAGCAAATATAAGTTCAATGCCAATTTTTAAATAAAAAGCTATTTAGCTAATGTAATTAGTAAAAAGCTAGTTTGCAACTGTTCCCCATTTTGCAACCTGAGTGAGACTAGCAACTTTCCAGCTGGCAAAAGGGAATCATCTCAAGTTAAAAACACAATAGTCCAGGCTTTTGTAAATTATATATTTGAAGTGTGTTCACCCATTGATCTATTGCAAATAAGACTTGGCTTGATATGAAAAAAATCACTGGAAATCTTGGCAGATTAGTAAGCGTCACATCAAATTAGACCCTTAAGTATACTATCTGAGAGGAATGTACAAATGCATCATATTCTTAATATATTCTCTGCCTTCCAGACATGAATAGGTCAGAACAGCACAGAGACATAGGCAGCAACAGCAGAAAAGTAGAAACCCGTCACACACACTTTTGGAGACAATTTGAGGATAGAGGGTTTTTTTTTTTTTTTTTTTACAGTTAAACTCATTTATAGAATAGCACAAGATAAGCAATTTACTCTATCAAGGGAAAGAAGCTTTGTACCCTCTACTGCTCTCTCTGGATAGTAACAACGCCCAGATTCTAAATCATAGATGGCCAGCATGCAACACGGGTCTTGAAAAACTTTCCTGTTCATAGGGGCCCATCCCTACGGTTGTGTTGCTTTGTCGTCTGAAGATCACATAAAAGAAAATCTGGGGTTCACCAAAATACAGAACTTTGCAAAGTAATGTAATTAAAACTATCTAGCAGTGAGGCCTTGCCATCAGTGTGTAACTGTCTCCCCACCCACCTGCACCAGATTCCTAGCCCAGGTAACTGAGATGGTGGGGGGCCGTATGTCCCACAGAAAACATGTCCAGAACCAGACTGTGTGTTTGCAGAGGGAATTTGAAGAAGAAAGTAAGAGAGGTTTCCTTTTAATCAGGAGAAGTGGGAACAAATCTGCATTGTACAAGCCAAGTCAGGGATAAACTGAGATGGGTAAGAAGAATTCTCTCACTAAGGTGTCGAGAGGATTCATTCATCACGGTTATTTGTACTGCTTGACTGTAAGCTCTCCTGGGCAGGGACTGTCTGTGTTGTGCATTTGTACAGCGCCTGGCACAATGGGACTGCAGCCACTAGGCACGACCACAAGACAAAATATAATAATAATAATAATAATAATAATAAACGGACACAAGTGCTGGACTCATGCTGGGGGCTGCATGAACTTGTACAAAGACGTGGCTCCAAAGAGGTGTTTTTAGAGAGATTAAAGAGGCTAGGACCCTTCAGCTTGGAAAAGAGGCGACTAAGGGGGGATATGATAGAGGTATATAAAATCATGAGTGATGTGGAGAAAGTGGATAAGGAAAAGTTATTTACTTATTCCCATAATACAAGAACTAGGGATCGTCAAATGAAATTAATAGGCAGCAGGTTTAAAACAAATAAAAGGAAGTTCTTCACGCAGCGCACAGTCAACTTGTGGAACTCCTTACCTGAGGAGGTTGTGAAGGCTAGGACTATAACAGAGTTTAAAAGAGAACTGGATAAATTCATGGTGGTTAAGTCCATAAATGGCTATTAACCAGGACGGGTAAGGAAGGGTGTCCCTAGCCTCTGTCTGTCAGAGGGTGGAGATGGATGGCAGGAGAGAGATCACCTGATCATTGCCTGTTAGGTTCACTTCCTCTGGGGCACCTGGCATTGGCCACTGTCGGTAGACAGGATACTGGACTAGATGGAACTTTGGTCTGACCCGGTACGGCCTTTCTTATGTTTGTAAAGCTGTGCTACACTCAGGATTTTCTTGAATTCTCCTGCACCAGTGTTGCTTTCCATGCAAGTAGGCCTGGCAGAGATGCAGGACAGGCACAGCAATGCTGGAAGAATTGGAGAATACCGGAAAACAAGTTGCAATATTCCCCTTCAGCTTAAGTTACTGTTTCCCAAGAGCGCTTGAAGAGGACTCCGGAGCATGATCAGTTAACAGACTACCTTTCCAGGGTGGGGGAAAGCCTCCATGACCTAGGGACAGGTTTGGCAGCATTGTCTGAACACACATGCAGATCAACCACTTCAATCTTACTTAAGGAGTAACTTTCCATCCTGCATTCCTCCCTGTGGTGGGAGAATCCACAAAGAGACCACCTAGCAGAAAGTAACTGGTGCACAAGAATTATCTTCCTTTGCATTCCCTTCCCACACCAGGGTGCCGTATTCTACCCTGTTGTCTTAGGGAAGGCTTGCAGCATCAGCATTTATCCTGGAAGATCTACAGCTCTCATTATTTTGCTCTCACCTGGTTACATTTCTATCCCAGTCAGGCATTGCTACAGCAAAATGCCCGCTCTGCTCCCATGTGCCAGATGCTCCTGTTCTCAGATAGCCTCCAGACCTGGGGCAATCATGAAGGAAGTGACCGAAATGCACTGGTGCTACAGTCGTTTTCTTGATTTTTTTTTTTTTTTTTTTAGAAGACACAATTTCAGTTATATTTAAAACTATAAATGCACAGCTTCTCATCACTGGTCACTTGGGAACCATTTGCAACGCTTTACAAGATGATAGCTTTATTTTTCCTCCTCCGTCTAGCATTTATAAACCACTCTTCCAAGGCTATGAAAAATATAATCAATCAACACCTCCCAGTACATCATCTTTCATCCCTGCCTCTTACAGGAAGAAAACAGAACACAAAGAAATGTGGAGAAGAGAGAGATTAAGGTCACAGTTCGCAAGAGGAGCTATGTAGCTTGAAAACTTGTCTTTCACCAACAGACGTTGGTCCAATAAAAGATATTACCTCACCTGCCTCCTCTCTCAGTTCAGCAAGGTATTTAAGCACAAGTAATTCTATTAACTTCAATGGAATTTACTCACCTGCTTAAAATTAGGCAGGTATTAATGGCTTCATTCAGCAAAATACTTAAATGACCTTTGAAGATGGAGGGGTGTAACATCAGAACCAGGCATAGAATTCAGGAATTCTTAACACGTGTGGCCTTCCAATCTTCCCTTTAACTTCTATGCCATCAAAATCCTTGATACAAAGACCTGATCTTAAGTTACTCCATACTGCATTGAGAAATCTATTTTAAAATTATATAGGTATCACAAGTGCTTTTAAATATCATGGCATGATCAAGCTTAAAAAAAAAAGTATCCACTAATTTGAATATTCATTAAGTGACAGATGATTAAAAAAGAAACCTTAAAGAATCTAGTTATCGTCCTCTTCACAAAAATGCTAAAAGATCATCATGACATACTACTTAAAGTAGCAGTTGCTCATATTCTTTAATACTACATCAAGAAAACAAAATGATCCGCTCCTAAAGAAAAGAGAGAAGAAACTAACTAAAATATTTATAGTATATATGGCCACAGTGGGTTAATTTGCATTTTAAAGGAAAACTGGATACATACAAAACTAATGTTTTATTGCTATTCCTTCAAGATACACAAATGCATGATATATACCTATTAAGCCAAGAATACCTTGTAAGTAAACAACTCTAATGGTAAAAGCAAACATGAGCTTAAGTAATAAAATGGTTTTATACTCCAAAAAGTTGTTGTTGTTTTTTTTTTTATTGTTATGGAGTCATATACTCCATTTTATCTGGCAGTATCTAAATTAATGTTCAGGAGCCACAAACAATTATCTATAGTAAGCATGAAAGTCATGGTGAGGAAACAAAACTGTAAACTAAATATCAATGTACTTGATGCACACACACACACACACACACACACACACACACACCTTATTAGCCATATAGCAAAAGCCCAGTGTGCCTTCCTTTCAAATAATTACACAGCAAGAACAGAGGTTACAATTTTACTGCTTCCAGAAAGGCACAAACAACTGAAGAGACTAGAAAAGAAAACAGCATCTCCTGGCAAGATCTGCTGCCTGGAAATTTCATTTACAGAGAACAAGTTCAAACTAAGGCTGACGCTAGACCAGAGCGTGGCTGGCATGCTCTGAAGCCTGGCTGATTGATTCGAAGTCCATCGCCTGACAGCTGGCTGGATTAAGAACTTAATTTCAAATACTACAAAAATATATAAACTGACTGCCCAAGATGGCTCCCTAACAATTGGACCCAAACAGAGAGTGAACAAAGAGCAGCCTCAAGAAAATTGTTTTCAGCTGAGAGTGACAGTCACTTCACACAAAAAAAGAGTGAAATACACCTTTAATTATGTTAGTTTCGTTCATCCCTAGCCCATGTTTTTATTTTCTTCTTACATAGAGGAACGAAGTTCTCACGCCTTTACTTAGTTACAACTTGCAAGACAAGCCTGAGCGTTCCTTACCTGTTTCGTTTTCTCATCCCCTATTCCATTTTGAGATCCGCAGCCAGAGCGCACTCAAACTACTGAAAGAGGGCGTGATCACAAAACCGTATCTGTTTCATACCTGTGTGAGGGACACTGAGCATGCTCAAAAAGTTACTTACTTAAAGTAAAGGGGGGGGGGGGGGAAGAGAATCCCTTCCTTGTGAGCAGATTAGAGATAACATTCTGCTGGATATCCTGTGCCCAGTATCCATTTCAAAGTGTTTACACCAGGGCTTCCCAAACAGTGGTACGTGAGACATCTCTGGTGGGCACACGGGAGAAATTGCATCATGGTGGATTTTATTTATTGCATTTTCATAATAGGCTACTCAGACGATGCTTTAAAACTCTGTGGGTATTTACGGTCGTTAATTTACTTCAAGATGTGCCAATGACAACACAGATACACAGGGACGCTGATGTACGGATCCCTCCAATCACTGTACAGCGTGGGCTCAGTTGCCAAGTAACTATCCGGTCTAACTGAGCTCAGAACTTAAGCAGGGTGGGTTTTTTTCCCGATTGTATTCATCACACTATCACTAAATCATAATAGTGAAATATGGGTAGATGGCTAAAGACAGGTAGGGTTAAGAAGAACACACAAAGTATCAGTGATGAGAAGGCTAGGGGTGCACAGGCAGCTAGGGGGTACACAATAAGAAAAGTTTGGGAATCTCCGAGTTACACTCCAAACCAAAAAGCATGTAAACTGCAGATAGCAACATCTGATTTAAATGACTGGTGGGAAATAAGCTGATGTAGAGAATGATGGTCCTGTGACGCAAGACAGACTCGGGAGATCCGGGTTCAATTTCCAGCGTGCCACAGATTCCTTGCCTGACCTCCTAGGAGTCATTGAACTGCTCTGTGCCTCAGTCCCTATCTGCGAAATGGGGAGAATGATACTTGCTTTATCCCGCCCTGAGCCTGTCTCATCTAAAATTTTTGTAGCAGGTTCTGTCTCTTGCTAGGTGTATGTACAGCATTGAATACAAGGAGGACCTGACCCCAGTTAACGCAGTATCACCTCAACGTCCTATTATTTACATTATAGTAAACAGAACCTAGAAAAACTAAATAAAGAATAAAGAGGAGTGCCCAAGAGGTTGTCAAGAGACTCTGCCATCCCTATCAAATACCAAGGAACAGAACCAAAGAAGTTGGGTACAGGAAGTAAAATTTCCTGGTAGGGAAATGGCAGGCCAGAATGATGAAGATTTTCCCGTGACATTTCACACGTAGCCATCTGGTGCTTTCACCCAGCTGTAAGCATACATTTAGTCAGCAGCCCTTGGTTCTCAGAGCCAGTCCCATGACGGCGTAAGAACTCTCGCAGCTGAAACGGATTGTGTTCCATATGCCTTCCCAAGTCAGCACCGTATTCTGTTCTTTGTACTTCTGCCCAAAGCAACAGCGCAGCGATCGGCATGCTTTGCCAGGACATCAGAGGCACTGGGACATTTCTAAGTCATATGCTGGATGGAATAAATAAATCAGTTTCTCAAAATCATTCTGTTTACACATTTACAGCCCTGGTGCCAACTGGGCCAGACATTTAGGAACTAGACCAAGGTTTTTGTAGGTTCAAGCACACCCTCCTCTCTCGGAGCTGGCATCTTACCCAAGTTTATGGCTCATTGACACTCAATCCCAGTTCATATCCCAGCTAAAGAAATCTCTCTTCTCCACATAGTCCATATCATAACCATAATGCTCTCTTCTCCTATCATTTCAATCTGTAACGGCACCACTTAACTGCAAAAGACATATTGAGATACGATGTGCAGGAAAGAAGTGATGCAAAACGGAGTAACGGCATAGTCAGTCTGGATCCCAGTTATGCTCCAGCAGGAATCACATAAAACCATGTGGCTCTCCAGACCGAAATGAGCACCGTATTTACACTGGGAAGGGCACTGCAAATTTATAGCCAGGGCCCATTGTTATTACTTTAGCCAGCATGTGACCCTGTACTCATGAACCACCCATTAGCTTCAGGATTCCCCGCGTGCTCAGCAGCGTTGCAGCCCCAGGCTCTGTGAGCCGGGCTAGTTTGTTAGGATTTTAGTGGTTGTTAAACAGGAGGATGACACATTGCTTGATGAAAGCCATATTAGCGGTTGTATCTACAGTAGCAGCTGGAGTCTGCAACAGAAATAATAAAATAATGATTCACACCTAGCCCTTTCCATCAGTAGATCTCAAAGTGCTTTACAAAAGTCAGGTGGCATCACCCCCACTTTATAGAGGGGGAAACTGAGGCACAGAGGGGTGAAGTGACTTGTTCAGGGTCACCCAGCAGGCCAGTGATGGAACTGGGAATAAAACACGGGTTTCCTTTAGCTCTTGTCCAGTGCTCTGTCCACTAGGCCATACTGCCTTCCAGGCCTCACTGTGCCAAGCACTGTACAAACACACAGCGAGAGAGTCCTTGCCCTGAAAAGCTTGCAATCGAGAAACAAGACAGACAGAGCGAGAGGGGAAACAGGGAGAGAGAGATGAGCTGCTCACGCTGCGGGCCATTGGTGGAGCCAGGACTAGAACCCGAGTCCCAGTCTACTGCCCTCCCCACTGGATCACACTGCGTCAGTTTTTAATGTAAGCTGCTATCAACACTATCTAAGGTTGCCAGGTGCCCGGTTTCCAGCCAGAACACTGGGTCGAAAAGGGACCTTGGCGGCTCTGGTCAGCACCGCCGACCGGGCCGTTAAAAGTCCGGTTGGCAGTGCTGTGGGTCTAAGGCAGGCTAGTCCCTACCTGTCCTGGTACTGCACTGTGCCCCGGGAGCGGCCAGCAGGTCCAGCTCCTGGCGGGGAGCCCCCTCCTGCACCCCAAAGCCCTCATCCCCGGCCCTCATCCCCAGCCAGAGCCCTCACCACCTCCTGCACCCCAACCCCAGCCCCGTGAAAGTGAGTGAGGGTGGGGGAGAGTGAACCACTGGGGGAGGGAGAATGTAGTGAGTGGGGGGCGGGGTCTCGGGAAAGGGGCGGAACTAGGGTGTTCAGTTTTGTGCAATTAGAAAGTTGGCAACCCTAACACTATCCAAACCTTACCCCAGGTAGCTGCACACTGAAATTTGTGCTACTGTGGATAACATCCATCTGATAAACCCTCAGCACTTACAGAGCACTGAACCAGCAGAACCAGGAGAGCCAAGTGCATTACGGAGGCCTGCCTCCCATCATCATGGGGTTAATCCTGAAAACATCTGACCCGTAATAACTGTAGCAGAAACATCAGGCCTGCTTGCTAGATTGAAACAGGACTCACATAAGCCTTTGGCGGGGGGGGGGGAATTATTGACCAATATCTTTTCAGAGTCAGTAGCCTGAAAACGTTTGGATATAAATTCTAAATACAGAACATGGGGCGATATGTTCCTGCCACTGCTCTTTACTCGATAAAACAGGCAGCTTGCCAGGGCTGGGGTTTCAGACTGCTAGACTAAAACGGATTAGGAGCTAAATGTTCTTTATTATAAGCTCACACTGGGATATGGTCGAAAAGGCCATTTCATCCTAATCTCCTATTTTCAATGGCCTATAACTTTTTCAGCAAAAACTCTTTTTTGCTTGAAATTTCTATCAGATAGTTTCAGCCCCGAGGGAAATTCTTAGAGAAAGTCTGAAGAAAATCCATTCAGCCACTTGGATTATGGGCGAAGGCATGGAAAACTATAAATTTCTCCAGTTTGAGAATGTTACTCAGACACTTACTTACCTTTTACACTCAGCTAACCAAAAATGTCAGGGAGTTTAAAATTTCAGACTTCATACACACAATTCCAAAGAGGACTGCATGCTGTGCAGAGTTTGATTTTAAAAATAGTACAAGAAAGAAGTTCTGTTGTAAACAAATGAAAACACCACACTGACCAGGCACAGGGCACCAATTCCCTTACTGATTAAGGCTCTGACTAGGCATATGGTACCCACTGCTTTTGTGGAGACACCACAGGCTTAGGGGCTACACTAGAAAGCTGCACTGCTTTAACTACACAGGACAACTTCTCTATTACTGACACAGTTATATCAGGGTAAAGGTGCTTTATCCCAGTATAGCTATTCCCATATAGGAAGGGAAATCAGCAATGCTGGTATAATGCACCTTTATACACATATAATTATGTCCATATTAGGGCTTTTACCAGGATAACTATTTTGATACAAATGTCTCACTTCAAAAATAGTTATACTGGTAAAACAAAGTGTACCCCAGACCTTGATGGCCAAAATTAGGCATGTGCCGAATTTTAAGTAAATTAATAGTCCCACATTACTCTGCTGCTTAAGTGCCTTGCTGAATGGAGGCCTGAATAAGTATAAACTTATTCACCATTTTCTGCTCCCGGCCATTCCCCCATTACACTGTCCTTAAGTGCAGTTCCTCTACCTGCCTTAAAGATGGCCCCAAACCAGAACTCAGCAAGTCTCCTAGAATCGACAGTTCCACGTTATTTGCAACTTTCTAGGGACTGATGAACTCTGGAGCACCAGCTCACAAGACATGAAGGGTCTGAACTGCTTGTGCTATGATAACACGTTTATAGTGTTGATGTTTAGCTCTTACAAGACAGGAAATATAGTGGCGTGATTATAACTGCACATCTTTGTTGGAAAGTCCGATGGAGAGAAACGATGAGCCTCCTGGGAGGCTCAGAGCACACGAGGCAAACATACTCAGTGCCTCACTAGATCAGACCGAGAAACTGGACATAGAAAAACCACCCACGAAGACAAAAATATTAGCAATATGCAAAGGAACAGAGTTTGCACAGTTATAGGAAGAAACAACTTTGTACTCTCCAGGATTTTGCCCTTAAAATCTTAACGATAACATTAAATAAAGTTTTAGCAAGTGTTGCAGACAGCAACTTTCAAATGTATAATCATGCTGATTGGTGCAGAAGACTTTAACCGACATATCGCCAAGGGACAAGAGCTGTGTGACAGTGACCATTCCAAACACTTACAATTCAGAGCAACAAATCAGATACAAACCACACGCTGCACCACATTTAGTGGTTTTCTTAAGGCAGCAGCTCTCGGAGTCATGCTTTCAGTAAAAAAAAAAAAAAGTTAGTTGTCCTGGTCACTAAAGGCTCAGAAACCAAAAGAATTTTTTTTAAAAATCTCATGATTTTAAAGACAATCTCAAGATTTTGGCAGATCCAAATCATGATTTCTGAATACCCGAAGCTAAGAACTTTTTTGCAGTGAATAAATTCAAGCAAACTAATCACTCCACTTCCAAATTTGCTAACGTGAGAGGAGGAGAAATTCACAGAATGAATCGTTTGTTACAAATTATTCCCCAAGCTTCTCCTGTCACTACGGAGTGTTCATCCCAGAACACAAGCCGGACAGCTACAAGTTCAGAGGGGAAAGAATCCATGTTTCACCTTAAGACATCTTTGCTGGCTCCTGCCTATAGGATTTACCAACACAAAAACCCCCAAAAGCAAGTCCCAAATGCCCAATTCAGTAACAGTTTTGCCTGAGTGAAGACCCCAGGAGTTACGCCTGCTCATGGCTGCCATCGCAGGGCCCCACTCAGGAACTATTAAAAATACTCAGCAACATAATTACGCTCAAATAAAGTAACAGATTTGTCTACTTTCCCTCCCTACCAGTTCTCAGATCTGCTGCCAACCCTTGCAATCCTGCTTAGCATCAGGGCAGCTTCTTCAGCCAGAAGACCAGACATGTTATTTCCAAAAGGCCAAGGAGCCACAATCTCTGCTCTGTTCTGCTCCTGGACCACAGAGGGACTAGCAACCTCCTACAAATCCCCTACTGGGGATTCTCCTGGCATGAGGAATCCATGGAAGGCAAAGAGCCACCATAGCAATCCCCTACATCTCCCTCTTCTCATAAATCCAGGCTCGAGGGGCATGTCAGGAGCAGAAAGGCAGAGTTGCTGGAACATGTTGTCCAATGGGACTGTTGCCAAGTAGTGCAAATTAGAGCAGCTCCCAGGCTGCTCTAAGCTGGTTGGGGCAAAGAATTTGTGAGCTGTAACTGGTTGTTGGCTCTCATCTTCTCCTCTTTTGTCCTTCCCTTTCCTGGGCTACTGTTGATCAGAGCTCCCCTTAGCCAAGGCAGAGCCACTCCATCTCCTATCCCGCTTCCCCCAAGTCTCCCTCAGCTTGGCAGGCAAGCAGGAAATGGTACCAAAGCAGAACTATTCGCGCCTCCCGTCCCTGCCATACAGCACACAGCCAGTGGGGGAGCTGCTTAGCAGCTTTCAGAATGCTTCCCAACCCATATTAGAGCTGCCCCTGGGGCTGCAAGAGAAGCGACAGGACGCAGTCGGGAAAACAGCGCCCCCTACTTCCTCCCCATAGTGACAGGACTGATACTAAAACCCCTTCAGTTTAAAAATCACAGCTCAGAGAGCACATTTCCAATTCTTAAATCACACACTTCTTTTTCCTTGAGGGCCCCAAAATTAGAGACTCAAGGGCCACAGGATGGACATCTTGGCTCTAGGGATGAACTGTGGATTCTGTCTAAGCTATCTTCCCCATTACATGGGTTTGCTGCGACGACTCCTCCAGTGAATACAGGATTCTACTCTTTCTGCAACATAAACACAGCTTCAAGCAGTCAGTGTCCTCATGTCAACTCCTCACCCCGTCTCATTAAGATGTTCCCTTTTTGTTGTTAACCACAGCAAACACTAATGGTCTCCTTGCAAATCCAGCGCATATCTACGTAGGGACAGACCTGCATTAATGCTCACACACTGAAGCAGATTTTGCTTTAAATAGCAATGGCAGCTTCTGAGGCAAGAGTATATAATTTGACTTCTAGGCACAATAAAAATTACCTAGTGCCTATGTAGGAATACAGTCCATTACAATGCCAACTCAATGTACAATTTGGAATAAAAAAGGTCACAGGATTCCTTTGTTTCCCAGTGTGGTACATGGGTTCTCTTCATTGCTAACCCTTTCTGCTTGGACTCACGCCCCATGAGAATTCCATCAAGTTGTATTTACATGTATGAAATTCCACTCCCTGTGCTGACACCATCAACCAGTTGGCCAGAGGAAGTCTCCAAACAGATTATTTCATACAGCCAGGCTACTCCTCGGGAGGGAGGGGAAACAACATCACAGCTGATCCTAAACACGTATGCGAGTTTTCCTCTGTTTAATGTATTTCTCGGTTTAAAACAGCAAAGCTCTATACCAAAAAGAGCCCTCGGTCATTTCTCTTGGATGGTTAGAGAATGGGACAGGCTTTAAAGGAAGGTTGCAGAACCCTCATCATGGAAGGTTTTGTGAGAACAGGTTGGACAAACACCTGTCAGGGATGGTTTAGGTGGACTTGGTCCATTCTCCCCCTGTGCTGAGGCAGGACTAGATGACCTGGTCAGGTCCCTTCCAGCCCTACATTTCTAGGCCCTATGTTTACTTTTTGCACCCAAGGTATGGAGATTGACTCTCAAGAGTCCCCTGGGATTTGTAAGAATTTCAGAAGACCAGAAGAAGCATTAGTGACGCTCTCGAAGCTAGTGGGACGCCTCACAGGTGCAAGAATCCATGCTGTCTGATCCCCCATGCAGGACTGGTGCCTTAGACACTCCACAGGAGAGAATGTGCTACCGACTATTGCCAGGAACCTTAAGCTTTACAGTTTTCTCAACCAGAACATACGAAAACTAAGTTTGTTGCTATGTACTATGCACAGTCCTATAGCCAGGACACAACATGCATAATATTAGAGGAGAATTATTTACTCTTTAGGTTTTTACTTGTCAAATTGCTAAAATACACCTAGCTGTTATACACAAAACTGAGATCTACCATCTCACCCTCTGTAGCTGTTCCCGTTTTTGTGCAAATTAGAGAGGTGACCTATCTATGGCTCCTTAACTCTATGTAAAACACTCAAGACTTCAGAAAATACAGGGGGAATATGCCGAGTGGCGCCTGAACAGTTAATTCAGTTATAGCCTCCCTTGTTCACAAGCTAATGCAACTGCTTGCTTGCGCAACACCAAAGCAGAAGAATGGAACAATCCGACTGATAAATAATCACATCACAAGGTCATGGCAATTTAAAGGAAATTTCAGTGTTACCTTTAAAGAGGCAGCATTAAAAAAGCCATCAACTTTCCAGAGAGTCAAGCAGCAGAGACTGAAATTCAAGGTCTAGAGGATGATTAAATACAACTGACTTAAATTACACATTCCACTTGCTGAAAGCTAAACTATTTAAAATATGCTGTCCATTATCCATTTTCTCTTTGACACTGATTACTTGCCACTAAACGATTAGCAGAGCATTTTCTTGAAGGTACTCAAATACAAAACTAAAGGTGGGTAAATCAGAGATAATCAGAAGGTTTAAGTTATAAATACAGTAAAAAAAACAAAAACAAAAACCACTTATATTGACCAGTTATTTCTGAAAATATTTAAAAAGGAGCCAAAGGGGATGGTCTCTTACCTGGAAATGTGTTTGCTTTGTTTTAGACCCACCAATCTATCCACTAAGTGGGAAGCATAGCCAGTTTCGACTGGTTTTTCAATGGATCCTGAGTCAGGCATTTGCTGAGTTGTTAAGATGGCTTGAGACAATCTAGAGACTTCGTTAATTATGGTGCACAGGGCTCTGCATCCAACGGCTGCATTAGCCGACATATGAATATCTAATCTGTCTTGCCTTGATAAATACAGGCAGTGACTTCTATGCGGCTACTTTTCAGATTTCAAAGACGGGTAGCTGGACAGAGCACATCTCCTGGAGAGGTGTCTTGGCACTTTACCAGACGGGTGAGCTTTGTCACACCCATTTTGCAGATGAGGAGAGCGAGGCACGGAGAGATGCCCAAGGTCACAGGCACAGAAAGTGCCACTCCCAATCGTAGGCCACCCACTGGCCTTACAGCATGCTTGGTCCCACGTGCAAATTTTGCTTATCCCATTTTCACAGACGTGATATGGGGCCGATCATCAACATCTCCAATCTGTGGCTACGGCAAGACAGCTGCAACCACAGGTTATCCCAACCCAGGATATCAAGGTACTGGTGTGGGTAGAGGGCAGAAATGGTGCTGGCTGTGCTAGCAAATGCAAATGGAGCACAGTGCTTTGTCCCGCACCAGGATGTGGCTGTCCCTGTGCAGAGATCCTTGCTCCATCCCACCCCATCCCTCCGACAGCATGATACAAATCTCCTTAGCTCTTACCTGGCACTCTTCATCCATCAATCTCAAAGCACTTTGCAAAGGAGGTAAGCATCATTTGTGCTGATTGGGGACGAGAGGGGATGTCTGTACCACTTATACATTCAGGTTGATTTTATGAAACTGCTGTGTTGTTGGATGACTAGTTAGCCATTTGCTATCCCAGACCAGGGAAAATGGACAGCCATTAACATGGCTAGCTCCCATTCAAATGGGAGCACCCTAGGACAATCGTTAGGCTGCTGGAACGCTGAGCTACTGCCTAAAATGCTGACCAATATAGTTTCCTTGACCCCCCCTGTCAATCTGTTTGTATTCCTCGCCATAGACTGAAATGCTCGTGGGGGCTGTAAAAGGAGAACCATCACCTCCTGAGCATGCCTGGTGGCTGACTGGCATGAAAAGGGGCTACTCAGTCCTATGTCTCCCAGGTTTAGGAACTTCTTCTACAAAGGCCCTGGCTGGGGTAAGTAGGGGAACCCAGGCCCACTGTGACGTTCCCCTGGTGTTGTCTGGACCGGTGATCTGCTAGGTCACTCCAATCCTTGACTCTGGGAGCCAGCCTTACCCTACTCTGCTGTGAGAACCCCCACTCCTGGGCCGTTCACACATAGCCTCTAGAATGTGAGCTGCTCCCAGTGAGTGAGCACTCTTGGCCAGCCGCTGCTTGAATTGTGCAAACGAATGACACTAGCCAATATCTCCGGTCCCAGACACAACCCTAGGAACCTCTGTCTTGCAGAGTCCAGTTATGCCCACTGGACGCTGCAAGCTTATACGAGTTCATCAATTTAACAAAGAAATTGACATGCACCAGGCTTGTTATCCCAAGGGAAGTCTCTGACACACTTCAAACCAAATGCACTGCTTCAGGTAGAACAAACAAACAGATTTATTAACTGCAAGAGAGATTTTAAGTGATTATAAGTCAAAGCACAACAAGTCAGATTTGGTCAAATGAAATAAAAGCAAAACGCATTCCGAGCTGATCTGAACACTTTCAGTGCCCTTACAAACTTAACTGCTTCTCACTTTTGATCAGCACTTAAGTCGCTTGGTGGTGGTGGTGGCTGTAGATGTATGGAAGAGAGGAAGAGCATGGCAAACGTCTCTCCCTTTTATCATGTCCTTTCCTCCCTCATGGCTTTGCCCCCCTCCCCCCCCCCGGTCAAGTGAGCATTATCTCATCGCAGTCCCAAACTGACCAAAGGAAGGGGGGTGACAAAACTCAAGAGTCCAACAAATCCTTTGTTGCTGCCTAGGCCAGTGTCCTTTGTTCCTGTGAGGCTGGGCTGGGTTTGCCCTATATATCCCCTGATGAGGTGTGAACTGCCCCTCTGCTCTCAGAGAGTTTTGCTTGGGCTTGTTTTAAGCCATGAGGATACATTTTCAGCCTCACAACTTTATACATGAAATTACAACCTATAACATTACTAGAACAACAATGCTCAGTGCATCATGAGCCTTCCTGGTAGACCAGTCCAAGAACAAACCAGGCCCCTGGCCACCAGATCAAACAAAGCACAATTCGGCAGGGGCTGATACCAAGTCACTGAAGGCCTCTAGAGGCAGCCGTGCTGGCGGGTTGCAGGAGGGGCGTTGCCCAAGCAGCAGTGCCTGGAGGCGTGACACCTGCCTGGGTTCAGGGGAGCGTTCTCTGGAGCGGACTTCCTACACCTGTCAGAAGAATGTTGTGCTCATCCCAGCACAGAAGTCCCCAGTGCACAGCAGTCCAGTCACCCCTCCGCCCTGATGAACACTCAGAGCTGTGAGCCACGTTATGGCCACTCCTGTGCAAGGAGAGTAGATGGAGACAACAAAGGAGGGGCCCCTGCAGTTGGCCTGGGCACTGTCCGCTCTTTCCCCATCTATACAATGAGCATAAGGCTGCACCTCATAAGAGCAGCAGGGGAGCGGATAGTCTCAGTGAAGCTCTCTGGAGGTGTCAAGCACCGTACGAAGGTCAGGATTATTTACGGTCCTGTCCCTTGGCCTGAAGCAAGGTGGTTGGCTCACCACCTCCAAACATAACGGGTACACCTGCAAAGGTTACCCAGCCAACGTAGACAGCGGCACCGTGTGGCGCTCTCCTGACAAAAAAAAGCTCTAAGCAATCTAGTTTATTCTCCCCTGAAGTTTGCCAGTTGGATAATAAAATATTGATTATGCTGCTTCATGGAGCTAAGAGAGAGACTAATTAAGAGCAGATATCTTGGGAAGGGAATCTCCGGAGAAAATTTTCATTAGGATGAAGAAACGCAACAAAAGTAAGGAGAGACCAAAACAACCCACCCCAGTATCTGCACCACAGGCTGTGCCATGCAATCATGGGTAGTTAAAAACGTTTACTCAGTGTCCATCGTGTGCATGCATCAGAGAATCTGGCTGGGAGTTTAAGGGTGATTCATGATTACAACAAAACTGAGATCAGACATTTTTCATCATTATATATAAAAACCAACCACCACCACGAGTCCAGAGCAACCGAAGGGAGGAAAACATCAAGGGGGTAAAACAGGCTCAGATGCATTCACAGCTGTCGCTTGCATTCATTCCAACATGTGCAAACAAGATTTTAAGAAGTTTGAGACAGCAGCAATTTCTTGCCATCTGTATCCATCCCTGATGTTTTGGTGCCCAACCTAGGAGTGGAATTCTTGTCTAAAAGCCACAAGGCAGCCTGAAATAAGGCCATTGGCTTTGACCTCTCTCCCCAAGAGCCGTGACTGTAATGGAGACAAGAGAGCCCCCCCAGCCCAGTGGGAGTGGAGACAACCAGTCGAGCTTGCAAACCCGAACACACACTACACACCAAACCAACATGCTGGGAGTGTCAGGCGGATGGGCAAAAAGCAGCAGTGAGAAAAGTCAGCCAGCAGCTAACGAAGATTAGATGCAAAAGCAGAAGCACAGAGTGCCCCCTTTACATCTTTATTTGAATAACGGAGTCAAAGGATTTCAGCTCTTGCACCGCCACGCAGGGAACTCCAGGGGACATCAGCACGCGTGTCCCCAGCTGATGGAAACTACCCCCCCATCAAAACATGGCTACGCGGCTTAGGGGTGCTGTGGAATCACAAGCCCCTCCAGACGGGATCTGTTATTTCCTACCGACCCCCTGATTGATAATCACTGCTCAGCAGTTTATTTACATGCAATGCTGCCTCTCTGCGCCCGTGCACTTTTAAAAGTTTAGCACCATTTAACAAGAGCAGAAACAAAAATCAATCCCCTTGTTCTTCACAGCTGTGGTCTTACAGCCTTGTACTTCTCAGGAGCCTGGATAAAACCTAACCAATAATGCCACCTGAGAAGTACAGCAGACTTCACCGCCAACTGCCCAGTTCAGAACGTGGCTCCTTTATGAGCCCGACACAGTCAGGATCCCACTCACAGGGGTTCCTGAAACTAGTTCTGCAACTCTGAAGTCTTCAAATAAATTATTTCTCCACTAGGGGGCACAGAGACAATTTCTCATAAGTGAAAATCCAAGTGCAAGGACCACTAATAGTAACATTATAATTTTACCAAACCAAACCCCATTAAATAAGCTTAGAGGAACAAAAGCAACATAAACCTACATTAGACAGGGGTTCAAACTCCTCAGGTGCTGTGATGCTGTCAGATGCCTTTGACATGCACAGAGTCACAGATTTTAAGGGCAGAAGGGACCACTGTGGTCATCTAGGCTGAGCTATTCTATAATCACAGGCCAGAGAATTTCACATAGTAATTCTTGCCTCAAGCCCATAACCAGAAAGGGTGAAAACACAGCTTTTAGAAAGACACCCAAAGCAACAGAGAATCCATCCTATCCCTCAGTTAGATGTTCCAATTGCGAATCGCTCCCAGTGCGAAAAGTGCACCTTATTTCCACTGTGAATTGATCTAGCTTCAGTTTCAAGTCACTGATCTCCTCATGCCTTTGTCTGCTAGCCTGAAGGAGCCCTCCACTATCAGAAAGCTTCTCCCCAGGAGATACTTTTAGACTGTAATCAAGTTACCTCTTGACCTTCGGGTTTGGTAAATTAAATAGATTGAGCTTCTGAAGTCTCTTGTTCTAAGGCAGCTTTTCCAGACCTCAAATCACTCTTGAAGTTCTTTATCAAATCTTTTGTATCAATATAAGTTTGACTAAGACTAGTCAGGTGACTCCTTAGCAAATTACTTACTGAGAGACAGTTTTTGATCATAAAAAGGTATTACTACCTTCATGGTGAGTCTACAGCAGTAAACATACAGTTACACAAACCCATCTT
The DNA here is from genome assembly GCF_011386835.1 of Chrysemys picta bellii. NCBI lineage: Eukaryota > Metazoa > Chordata > Testudines > Emydidae > Chrysemys > Chrysemys picta. Next base: position 6,552,793 of record NC_088797.1, read on the forward strand.
AGCCAAGTGCTTTGTATCACTAAAGGCAATACTTTTACAACGCATGCAACTGCATGATGCACTGTTCAAGGAGTCACCATCAGCTTGTAGTCTAGCCTTAAAAAAAGTGTAAGTTTTAAATATTACAGTTTTGCCCAAATTTCCCTTGCCAATTTCCATAATTTTATAAATCACTTCTTTTGGGGTCAATGGTCTCCAATATAGGCAAAGTGCACATTCACTTAAACACAAACAAACCCACTCAGTGCTGTCCTGAAACCTGCAACATTCAGACCCAGTCTACAACCTCTTGGAGTTTTGTTTGGGCCCCCCTTCGCCGAGTTGGCGGTCTCTTACACAACAACATTTGTACGCTTACTGGCAGACCTGGCTTAAACAGAGCCAAGATTTTTGCTAGTGGGAGAAGACAGACAATGAAATAGTTCTGTGCAGGTGTTTCCTCCCATTAGCAAGTGTTTACTTCTGTAGATTAACATAGCTATATTGTTATGAATCAGATCTTCAGGCTATTAGATGGAGTTCAAAGGTAGAATGTAACAAGAGACACCTAGGAATGTTGTTTGGTACCTAGTCTCCAGCACGGAATGCATTTTAACAAAAGGGTTGTTGTTTTGGGGCTGCAGTTTTTCTCCCCTCCCCTCAATCAGCACTGGTTAAGAGGGTTTTTCCAACCCTAAAGTACAAGAAGCTCAAGTCTCAGGAAACAATCACGATACAGCAGAAAACGACAAGCAGAGAGTACATTGGACGCTACCTATGGCGTGTACAGCGCAGGACCTGTAGAAGATGGTGCCTCTCTATATACCACCACCAAGGTTATATCTACACAGGGACTACATTAATGCGAACTGGGGGCCTTTTAATTCACACCCACAACATCTGCACGAGGGAATTACAGTGCAGCACTTTGGTGCGCACTGCTATTCACACCCCCTGTAGTGCAAACTGCAGGGCAACGTAGACAAGCTCTTCGATTGCACATGGATCGTCGCAGGGACCTCATTACCAGAGAGATATTGACATAACGGAGCCAGCACAGACAAGATCAACATGGTTCGGAGGACACGTTACAGCCAAATGTGTGTGGTTTGGCTAAGACGCGATTAAGTCACCTGAAGGATGAGAACACCAGAGAGGGACAAGATCTATTTGGACAGGTGGGGTAAGAGGGGAAAAGTGATGCAATCATCATCGTCCATGATCCCGCCCCCCTTGTAGAGGGAGCAGCTGAGCAAATGTGTGTTTATCATCCCTAGCTTCTATACAGAGTCTACATTATAGAAGTCCAGGTGCTCAGAACAGGCGCCTAGGCTCCTATGTCCATATTTAGGCACCCACGTAAGTGGCCTGGTTTTCAAAAGCGCTGAGTGCCCAGAAGCTCTCACTAAAACTAATGGGAATTCATGGTGTTGAGAACCATTGAAAATCCAGCCCCCAGTTCAGTTTCTAACTAGGGATTTAAGAGCCAAATTTGTAGGCACTCATTCGTGAAAATCTTGGTCCTATCACAGCTTACGTCTTCTAGCAACCCGAGTTTCGTTTGAAGTGTCCTCATGTGCCATATCCCAGAACGTCACGTGGAAAATAAAGTCAGAAGTTCATTAATTCTTAATGCCTACAAAACATGAAGAAAAAAAAATGTTGGAGTTGTCTCCACTTTGAAAGGCAGGTCACGCATGCTCCCATTCAGCTCTGCTTCACCTGTTTCAAAATAAATATGATGGAGCCTTTTCGCCCACACACGCTGTTCTTTAGGGAGCTTCCTATACCCTTCTGTATTTTAATTTGCTTCCATTGATTTCTTTCATTCTTCATTGGGAACAAAACAAGTGGAATCCAGCACTTTGCTCTCTCTCCCTGGTATCTTCTGATGATTAGATTTAAGGAATGTCGATTCCAAATAGTTTCGTTGACTGGGGAGAGGGATGGAAGTTAAGAATGACATCCAAATCCTTCTCTGTGGTGTTGCCCAATCACAAATACACGGTAAAATCTAAAGCGCACTTACACTGAGACAAAGAACAAGGGACGGCAACATGCCCAAATCAGCACGTTAATAATTATAGGACTCCCTCTGTATAGCTAAACAACCAATACTGATGAAAGCCACTAACAGGAACTGACCTAGAATAGTTCTCTTCCGAAATATTAACTCCCTCCAAGAGCAGCTGTGTTTACCAGGTACAAGGAGGAGGGCGTAAAGCTGGATAATATGCTGCCAAACACTGGTTCAAGGGTGTTAGCTGTTTCTTGGTGCTCTGTCAGTTTCAGAGGCTTCCCTTCCTGGGAGTAATACTATACCTATTGAAGTCTTAGGGACATGGATCCCTCACGACAGCACTGTGCTACTAAGGCCTTGTCTACACAGCAAGATTTGCCAGCAAAGCCTCCTGGTGCAGTAGCTTATACTGGTTCCCCAGACAAGAGAAGCTAGAGCACCCGAAGCACGCGTATGCTGACATACCTGGGTCCATGCTAGGGGTCTTCCCGGTATAGAAAAAATCACCATCCGAACCAACATTACTATGCCAGCAAAAGTTTCTAGTCTAGTTTCTAGGGCATGAGAAGATGCTGCAGACTAGCAGCATGCCAGTAAATGAAGCTCACTACTAGTCTCAGTCTAAGGGAGGGGTGGGCAAACTTTTTGGCGCCGGCTGGGGGTGCGGGCTCTAGGGATGAAGTGTTTGGGGTGCAGTAGGGTGCTCTGGGCTGGGGCAGCGGGTTGGGGCATGGGGAGAGGCTCAGGGGTGCAGGCTCTGGGCGGCGCCTACCTCAAGCGGTTCCCGGAAGCAGCGGTATGTTCCTTCTCCAGCTCCTACGCAGAGGCGCGGCCAGGTGGCTCTGCACGCTGCTCTGTCCACAGGCACTGCCCCTGCAGCTCCCATTGGAGCGCCAGAGGGGGCCATTGGAGCATGTAGCAGCCGGAGCGGGGTCACGCAGCTGCTTCCACAAGCCACGTGGAGCAGCCCCTGACCCTGCTTGCCGCTGGAGCACCAGAATAGGACAAACCCCAGACCCCGCTCCCCAGCAGGAGCTCGAAGGCTGGCGGGCCAGATCCGTTCCACGGGCCGTAGTTTGCCCAACCCAGTCTAAGGTTTCCATTGGAATGAAGACACTCATCTACTTTCTGGCTCTTAATTGGCTGACTGGCATCAATTTAGAGACTTACTACCAGAACTGATGTGTGTTATAGCAGCTCAAAGAGGCCCCAGTCAGGGATCAGCAGTAGACACTGGATGCATGTGAAATAGAGTCCCTGCCCCAAACAGCTCCCAATCTCAGCATGCTAGCTTTCAATTCCAGCACATGCCGTGAATTCATCAGCATCTTGGCAAGGAGCTGGAGTGATCCTGAATAGCTATTAAACTATCCTCTCTTGTAAATATTCCAAAAAGTGCTCCGAAGACTCGGCCTACTGGGGCAAGAATTTGTCTCTCCAATAACAGAGGTGTTTGGGGAATGGGGGGGGGGGGGGGGTTTAAATCAACCTCCAAAAGAAGTAGCTATTGCTAGTTCCAAATGGATTATAACATGTTTTCTCTGGCACACGGGTGAAATATCAGATGAGCTACACCGAAAATACAGACTTGCTTGCAATCAACAGAGACGTAGCAACTTTGCCCCCCGGTAAAAGAGGTTATCTTTAAGGCCACCACATATATATTCTATAGCTTTTGTTCGGTTACAAGATTTGTACTGCGTGGTTCTATCAATCATGCAGGATGCAGGCACTTTAGGGGAGATGTCAGAGAAATGCAGTTTTGTGCAATTACCAAAAAAAAAAAGAAAAAAGGAAGTATCAGGAAATGCATGAATAAATATGGGCTTGTCTATACTTAACATGCTGCAGCAGCACCGCTGTAGTGCTTCAGTGTAGACAGTACCTGTGCCTGCAGGAGAGATTCTCCAGTCAAGGTGGGAAATCCACCTCTCCGACAGGCTGTAGCTAGATGGAAGAATTCTTCCGTCAACCTAGTGCGGTCTACAAGGGGACTTAGGTTGGCTTAATTACTCTGCTCAGGAGGGATGGATTTTTCACATCCCCGAGCGATGTAGTTATGCCAATCTAATTTCCTAGCATAGACCAGGCTATAACTGCAAAGTCCAGCAGTAGATTGTGGCTACTAAGGCCAGGTCTCCATTACAAGGGCTGCAGCAACTTTGTAGACACTTGGTACAGCGATGCTAGAGGCTTTTCCCATCACTGTAGCAAATCCACGCGGTAGCTAGGACAACCGACTACTTCTTCCGTAGTGCCTATGCCAGGGCTTAGGGTGGCTTACTTTTTCACACCCCTTTGCCACGTAGCTAGGTCAACCTAAATTTTGGGTGTAGACCAGGCCAGAGAGAGACAGATTTATTACACATTGTCTTGGAGGCATGGGAGGCCATCAGGGGACGAGGAGAGGAATTTTTGGCTCTAAAACATCTTGCCTGAAATTCTGAAACCCAAATGAGTCTTTAAGAGATCCATTACCTCCAATTGTGCTGCGTCTGCGAGAAGGGGGCATTTTAAGGGGCTGATGTTGCTAAGGCTGTCACTGGAACTCCCCCACATTCCCGTAATACTGATATCAAACTAGGGCTGCCTGGGGACAGAGGAGGGTTGAGAGAAAACAGACCCAAATCCCTGCATACCCCCGAACCAGGATCTCTCAGATCCAAGGCTAGTGCCCCGATCACAAGGTCATCCTTCCTCTCAGTCTCTTGCCATGGGAATTTATAACACCACCCACTATGGAGCCCTCCATCTCAGTTGGAGCCTCTAGTCTTTACCCTCAGATATTGGGAAATATTTTTTTTTAAAATGTGTGCATCTTCTATTCCATTCATAAAGTCTAAGAAAGAAAAAAAGGATGATGAGGATCCCCCAAACAACTGCTCCCAGAACAAGTGGAAGCCAGGAAGGAAAAGCAACATGCAATGCTAAAGAAAACCCTGATGCACTGGTAAGAACAACAAATCTAAGCCTTCCACTGTGGCAAATGAGGCCTTCAAAACCAGACTGTCAAAAACATGATGTTCAAAACTTTGCTGTGTTAAATTTATTATTTTTACCAGCCCTGTGCAACAAAACATATTTGAACTTTAATCAATTCCTGACAGGCTTATATAAACATTATAGGAATTTTGTCCACTGGTGTATTTCTTTCTCTCAAGGGTGTAATAAATATGTCAGTTGCAAACCCCATTAGCTCTTTCTCTATCATCTTGCTGTCTCAAGTCACTGCCTTTATAGTGGCAATACAAATCCCTTTAGGCCTCCACAGTCGTTTTTACACACAGAGTAATTAAAGGCTGGGCACATTGTCATGTTTTAATTCAACAAAGAAAAAAGGTACTTTTCAGCTACTCTGAATACTGCTGAGTGGGTCCCACACTGGAGTTATGTTGGTGGATTTCCTAGTTTATTTGTCGAAGGGAAATGTCCAGATGAAAGCAACCACCGTATCCCACATTTTCAAAAGTCGTGCACAAATCATGGATGCACTCAAATACTGCCTGACATATGCGTGGCCAAATCCCCACTGGCAAGCGTCCTGGGCGAACAGGACACGGTGTGTGAACTTTAGCATGCACTCTTGTGGAGAGTTGGGCTCTTACCTAGTTATAAAAGGCAAAAACAATCCCTTTAAGTGGTACCCAGGGAAAATTCACAATTTGAGGAGTGATTACTGGGTCAGAAATAGCCCCACCACTTTTTCCCTTCCTCTTCTCCACTTCAAGCATCTGTTTTGTGCTCCCCTCCTGATGCTCCCTCCGCCCTCCCCCCCATTCTACCATTCTCCCTCGATTTCATCTGGGGGCACTACAAGCTTACTCTAGCAATTAGACTTGTCACTGTGAAAATACACCTGCTCCTGCTTCAATGATTCAAGCCTCAATGAAAGGGCATATTTTTGAGTGTCAGAACTACAGGCCAGCAGCATTCTACAGGACACCGTGATTTTTCAGGAGCCGATCCATGGTCTCGCTCAGTAAATTCTCCAAAAATCCCCAAGCTTTAAGAAGATGGATTGTGACTGACACTAACTGGACTAGAGTCTGGGCTGAAGATGGAATCTTGCAATGAAAAGAGCAAGATAAGTGACCCCGGGGGGGTATCGTGTACTGTGTTTAAATTTAAGTCACACTCTAATCTGGAGTTGACCAGTTATGTAAATGGTTGCCCTACTTACGGTTCATTGATTGCAATAGCTTTTAAAAAATTACAGATTAACTAGAACATACTTAAAGCACTTTACTGAACTCAAACTGCTTCATGTTTCAAAAGGACCCATACTCAGCCAGTCTCCTCCTCCGCTCCTCACCATTCAGGAATGACGCATGTAGTTCCTCCCAAAAGCAAATGGCATCATCAGAAGTAAATTTATGCCATTTGAAAAGTCTACGTAGTGTTTTAATATGATGTTGTGATCACTTCACTGACTTAACACTTAGAACCAGAGGAGCTTCAGACAGCTCTCATGTGAGCACTGCAGGAAAAGCGCACAGACCAAGCAGCAGCAGGTCTCCATTTTCAAAACAGGAACCTAATAAAGCAGCTGGAGTGCGCCCCACTGAAGAGGGTACCCCACTAGAACAATAACCCTTGCAGTTAAGCACGGCAACCTGCAGCAGGCTCCTCATAAAGGGTGGTTTGCACGTAAAATCTACAGCTGGTCAGACATTTTCCAGTAAAACTGTTCCTGCAGGATCATATCCATTTTGACAAAATTTAATTTGGGGGGTGGGGGAGGAGGGAATTGAAACAAAGCATTTCTAGAAGGTTGAAACGTCCCATTTTGCCTTATCAAAATGTAATGTTTCTATTTGTTATTTTGAAATGTTATGTTGCAAATTATAATAAAGTCAAAATTGGAATGAAACGTTTTCAGTTTATCGAAATGGAATGTTTCAATTAATCAGAAATGATTTTTCCCCCCCTAGAAATGTCTTTTCACACAAAATTTAAAAATTGCTTCGGATTTGAACTCCCACCAAATTTCAGAATTTCCCATGGAACAGAAAAGCCAAGTTTCAACCAGCTTTAGTAAAATCCTCTTATAAGCGGACATTTGATAAATGAACACAGATGTATATTTTAACCCGCCCATCAGTTACATATGGGGCTGGCAGTTTCTCCTCAGTGTTCTAGCAGTTCCAGCTTATTGTCTTTGTAATGGATGTTCACATATAGGATTCTACGCATCATTATCAAATGAGTACATCATCCTCTCTCTGTCTTTGTTCTTTTTAGAGTATAAACTCCGAGGCAGGAATCGTGTGTCTGTCTCTCTTTTTTTTTTTTTTTTAATTATTTATTTAATTAACAATGCCTAGCACACTGTAGATTCTACTAAGACTTTGTCTATACTAAAAAACTAAAATTGATTTAAAAATTGATTTAAATAATCTGGTGCAAACCCAGAATGTAGATGCACTTAATTTATCTCAAGATAGTAACTTACCAATGCAAGTTAAACCAACCTAAGCAAGAATTAAACCAGTTTAAGTGTGTCTATGTGAGGGTTCGTACCAGCTTAACTAGAGCAATTTTTAAATTGATTTAAACTGCTGCACTTTACTAGTGCAGACAATGTCCAAGTGCCATTGTATTAAAGGCTACTCAGACAAAGTAAATCCACATCTGGTTTATGTTACAGCTGCCATCTTTGGCCAACACAGGGATTGAAGTGGGTACCTTTAGAGCTAAACACATTAACCTCTACAGCTTGAGTCAAAGAGCCAGGCTACAACATAGCAGGGCTAGAACAAACTCGGATCCTCTACAGATGGGGCACACAGAGGAGAGTGAACATTTCGGATGGGACAGATCAGCATGCATCCCTGCCAACAGATTTCCCAGTGAGAGTTTGGAAAAACAGGGTTGGGGTGAAGTTTGAATAAGATCATTTTAAACCTGCATTTTCATATTCTTTATGAAGTTTCCCCCCTGGAGACATCCCTGCCCCTATAAAGCTCGTATCAGAGGGGTAGCCGTGTTAGTCTGAATCTGTAAAAAGCAACAGAGGGTCCTGTGGCACCTTTGAGACTAACAATACTTCTGTTAGTCTCAAAGGTGCCACAGGACCCTCTGTTGCTTTTTACAATTCATCTCAGCATTCTTAGCCATCCAGTTACAATGCCATTCCACAGCAGCGAGTTTTCGCCACTAAGATTATCAAGGCTTGACCTGAGCTTTCCATCTTGAAAGTAAACCACAGGCTTCAAAACTTCTGCAGCAACGATAGGCTACACAAATACGCAATCCAGAGACTATAAGGATCACTACTCATGTGCACTGATCCACAGAGACAGCAAGGGAAAAAGCTGTAAAATTCATCTGACAGGGTGAAAAACGAAAGCAAGTGAAACAACGCAATCTGTCAAAAGAAAAAACACAAGAAATCCTCTGGAAAAAAAACAACAGCTCGAGTGAAAGTTTCTATTAAGCAACAACTGGTACACTTTTTCTGGAGGCTAACCAGGTAGGTACAGTTGCCAGACGGCACACTGGATATACTTTAAAAAGGTATCAGGGAAGTATCTAATTTAGCAAAGAACCTAAACACAGACAGTGGCTCATTTCCACCTCGCATTGAAAGGCGTTGTCAAAAAGTTTACACCGCTTCTATTTTGCTTGCCAACAGGCTCCAAAGTATTTGCACCCCACAAGTTCTCTTGCAGGTTTCATCCCTTCCCTCTAGGCTAAGTCCATTTAAGAAGAATTCGATCTAGATTACCTGACCCTGCATCATATGCCCGTCCCACATAACGTGCAGAATGCGGAGGTAAGGAAATCCCTTTCTGTCTCAGCTGGGCATTATTTGGAAGGCAGTTTTTCCCTCGAAATTGGCAAGGCTTCACGCGAGCTTCTTAGAGTGAGAATGCACGTTGATCTCTGGGGAATGACACGGACTTCTCATCAACCAAATAAAATTTACTATGTTAGCTATGCAGCATACGGAACTCTGGGAGCTGTGGCATCGCTGAATGGCGGCACTCGATGGTTTAAGCTGGAATGTAATTCTCCCTAGTATTGTGATTTTTTTGTAGCTACCATCTCTGACCGTACACGTCCACTGTAATACGGTACTGCCAGAGCATGAGGATTGATAAATCTACAGCGTAAGTATTCGGCAAAGCTAAAATTAAGCTATAAAGCAGAAATATGAACTGAACACCAGCAAGGCGGGAAGGAGAATATGGTCTTCTCAGCAGAGTCAGAGATCAGAAGTCTCCATTTAAGACCGCCACTACCAGGGCCGGCTCCAGGGTTTTGGCCACCCCAAACAGCCAAAAAAAAAAAAAGCCGTGATCGCGATCTGCGGTGAAAATTCGGCGGGAGGTCCTTTGCTCCCAGTGGGAGTGAGGGACCGTCCGCCGAATTGCCGCCGAATACCTGGACGTGCCGCCCCTTGCTGGAGCGGCCGCCCCAAGCACCTGCTTGTCAGGCTGGTGCCTGGAGCCGGCCCTGACCACTACAAAAATATACGGTAAGGAACAGTCCCTCCCTGACAGGGATATGGACTGGCTGGCCCATTACAAGGCTCCCTCAGGGCTAACACGTACACAAAAGCAGCACAAAACCTCACTGTGTGGATGCAGTCATATTAGTATATGCCCCTTTAAACCATTATAGCTATTCCCTAAGAGGGGAATAAGTTAAACTGGTATAAGGCACCTTCACATGACTGTAACTATGTCCACACTAGGGGGTTGTACCCGTGTAACTATGTTGACTGAGCGGCGTGGTAATGAATCACACCCTTAACTGACATAATTAACCTGGTACAACATCTGTTTATAGAATAGGCTTAAATGGGGGCTTAATGTTGTTAAGTCCCTTGGGGAGAGCGGGTCTGCAGATATTCCCACAAAACTAAGGCCTGATCTACTCTATAAAGTATTGCTGGCATGGCCATGCTGGCTAGGAGTGTGAAAAGGCACACACACACACACACACACAGAGCTGGCAAAATCCCTGGTGTAGATGCAACTATGCCAACAGAAGAGTGCTTTTGTCAGCGTAGCTAATGTCGTCCCAGGAGGTGGAGTAACTTTCCTCGTTATCTCTAGCCTGATTCTTGCCTGCATATTTATACCTGCCTCTGGAAATTTCCACTACATTCATCTGACGAAGTGGGTATTCACCCACGGAAGTTTATGCTCCAATACGTCTGTTAGTCTATAAGGTGCCACAGGACTCTTTGTCACCTGTCAGCATATGCTCTCTCTCCACTAGGGGGCTTTGGCTGGCATAGCTATACCGGCCTCAAGGCTCTGTAGTGTAGACAAGCCCCGACAATAGGCAGCTTCCAGAATATGGTCGTCTTGTTCCCCCCCCACACACACACAAAACCCCCATTTTCTCCTCTTTCTTCTAGCTTCCCCTCACATACCTCTTGCATTTTCTTCCACCCACTGCACCACCACATTCCTATCCTATCGCCCAAGCTGTCCCACACACCAGAGAGAGGAGCTCCTATCGCTTCCACCTTCCCTTCAGTTACTAGAGGTCACTGCTCTCCTCTGGCCATTCTCCCTCCAACTCCTTTGTGTTTCACCGGGCCCTTCCTCGGTGAGTAAGAGGCAGCGCCACTGTCAGTGCACTTGGCGCAAGAGCGCTACGCTGATCTGCTTCAGCACAACTCACAGGCACTTCCCAGAGAGAGGAAAGAGGGGGAAAAAAAATAAGCGTAAAAGTGGAGACACCCTGCCTCCAACTGGCAGGCCACGCGCTTGGTTCAAACACAAGCAACAGCACACAGAGCAAACCCGGTGCTGAAAATGGGTCCCTGCTGTTCCAGCCTGGAACGACAGACAATACTGGCTCACTCTCTCCTATGTTGACGTGGATCAGAGCAGAGACTACAGTGCAAAGAATCACTCTGAAGGGGACAGACTGGCAGACTTGTGGCAAACTGGTGTGGCTGAGAATCACTGCAGTGTGCCATGGAGTACATTTTTCATCAGGATCATAAAGATCAGCCTGGGACAGACAGGACAGAAAATCCATTAACCTGGTAAGAGTCTGCTCGAGTCTCTGAAAAATATAACAGTTACCCTACAGGGTGTTTTGAATGGAGAGACAGCTTGTAATTAGCTTAGGTGGGACATCCTAATTATCAGAGGCCTGAGGAAGCATCTCTTTGTGCGAGAGAGTGAGAAAGAGAGGATTTATTTTATAGTTCTCTTCGCATAAACTCATTACATGCGGTCATAAATGAATGACCAAAACACTGCACAATTTTCTCATGACCTAAAGATGCATATAATAGGCAAAAAGAAGAACAGGAGTACTTAGTCTCTAAGGTGCCACAAGTACTCCTGTTCTTCTTTTTGCGGATACAGACTAACACGGCTGCTACTCTGAAACCTATAATAGGCAAGCCAAACATGAGGACAAAGCCAGAGTCCTCTGTCTCCCACAGACTGTTCATAAGCAGAAGACATCTGTGGAAGTGTTCCAAGGAATACTACTAATAAGGAAACAGTAGCTAATTGCAACTTGCACTCATGCTGTGTTGTAACGGCCAGTCGTGTTTTGCTCTTTGCTTACAAGACAGAGGACATGCAGAATTACATATTTTCTATACACATCTAATAAATGACTGAATTTGCAGGTTTATAAAACCCTATCTTCCAAAGACCTCAATCCACTTTAAAAACGCAAATTAACATGAGGGAGGCAAGCAATTTTATATATAAAAATATAAGTAGCATCCAAGATATGCTAGGTTCTTTAGATGGATTTTAATTTCTATGGTCCAGTGGTCATCTTGGCATGCAAGAGTCTGATCTTGCAAGGTGACTCCATTAAAATCAGACCTCTATGCCTACACAAGAGAACCCTAACTGTAATGGGGCCCCATGTGCACTCAGAGACCAAACTGCACAAACCTATTTGCAGGTCTTGGGACTGCAGAGAAACAAGACAGACAAAAAAAAGAGAGAAGAGAAAAAACCTGCAAACAATGGGTTAGTTTATCGTGCTTGGAGGACGCTTTCCTAGTTTGTACCCGTTCTCTTAACACATAATATGCACAACCTTTTCCAGTTTTAACATGCATTGTTTTTAGTTTTTTCCTGTTTATTATGGAAATGAAGTTGCCTTTTTTTTAAATTTGTTTCCCCATAATTATAAGCCCTCATGTGCTCATTAGTACTTCTGTAATACTGATTCCTAGGGCGGGCATATTTGTATCTGTATGGAAGTACTTATACCACTATAGTTTATGTAAGCTTGGGAATGGCATAATCTCCATACCAGTATATGGCTAAAATATACCAGTATAACTGCATTGACACTACAGCTTACTCAGAATAGCTCTAATAGGCATCAAAAATCATAGCCATGCGAGTATAACCTTACTAGTGGCCTCACAGACCAATCATGCAGTACACCTTCAACTCCTAATCCATTTTGTCCTGAGCTAAATCATCAAGGCTGATGGCGGTTGAGGTGCAAAAACTTTAGTCAAACTCAACAGTTTCTTCCACCTTCCTCACAAGCCTGGTACACAGGTATGCTACACATGGCTTTGCAGGTACACATGTCTGCCATGAGCACACCGCCCTAAGTGACAAGACAGGAGAAAATGCAGGCTTTGTTTAACAGGAGATCTCCGAGCAGATCTCCTTATAACAAGCACAGCAGAGTCTGTCAGAGAAGCTAGCAGATTAGTAACACCAGCCCAGCAAAGGCTTAGTGTTTTAGTCCTTTCCTGGCACTCTCCCCCAGTACATAAAAACCTGCAAAGCAGCGAGAAAGACTCTGTGCAAGCTCTCTTCTTACAAAGAAGTTGAATAACTGAAGCAAAATACGGTGCTTGTCTGAATGACACGCTGCCCACCAAAGAGCACGTTTTGAAATATATTGAGTGTCTGAAACATCTGCCTGTCTGGAATCACCTGTATGCTGTCTCATCATGAGGAAGACTGAAAATGTTTTAGTCACAGGGGAACCTGTGGCCAACACCACTGGAGTCTAAGCACTAGTGGCAATGATAATGAAAGAAAGCTCTGGGTAGCTTTACAGCTGAATTAGAATCAGCACAACTTAGTCTGTGACTCATTCAGCAGCTTGTCACTCAACAATCAAGAAAAAGTTACTTTAAGACTCTAGAAAAATCCATTCACCCCCGGCCTGCAAAGAAAGGAATCAGTGCATAAATTAGTGATGAATGCATTAGACCAGGACACGGGAGAATCATGTTTTATTCCTGGAAAAAAGAACAAGAGTATTTGTGGCACCTTAGAGACTAAAATTTATTTGAGCATAAGCTTTCGTGGGCTACAGCCCACTTCATCGGATGCATGTAGTGGAAAATACAGTAGGAAGATACACACACACACACACACACACACACACACACACACACACACACACACACCATGAAACAATGGGTGTTACCATACACGCTATAAGGAGAGTGATCAGTTAAGTTGAGCTTTTATCAGCAGGAGAGGAGAAAAAAAAAACTGTTTGTAGTGGTAATGAAAATGGCCCATTTCCATTCCTGGTTCTCACACTGACCCCAGAAAAGTCCTAGGGATCTAAGGGAATTAGGCGCCTAAGCCAAAATCTCAGCCTAAACCTCTCCATGACCCAGTTTCTTCAACTGTAAAATGGGGCAGATACTAACATACCTGATCAACTATGGCAATAGGGAAAAGTACTACTGCATGTGCTACTCCTGGGGGAATTCTACACCAAAAAATTAAAAATTCTGTGCACAACATTTTAAAATGCTGAAAAATTCTGCAAATTTTATTTGTCACAATAACACTACATAATCACACCAGTTTCAATTATTTTGGTAATTTATTTCAAAATACCTGTCAGCAAGTATGTCTGTAACAATACAGATACACACAAAAATTCCCCCAGGAGTTAAGGAAACCCCTATGCCAACCCTAGTTCCTGTTTCTCTAGCCCTCCCCACCCTCCGGGCCCAGCCAGGAGGCCAGATACCTGCATCCCCCTCCCCCACAGGAGCCCAGCCACAGGGACTCCCTTGCCCAGATACCCACACCCCCTCCACACCAGAGCCCAGACATCCACCCTTCTACCCCGCAGAGCACATGGCTCCAGAGGGAGGAACAGCCTGATGCTGGGTTCCAGGCTTGCACAGAGTTTCCTGCACCTCACTGTCTCCTCCCCTCAGGATGTGCAGGGAACTGCAGCTTCCGGGAACCCTCTAGCTCCTCCCCCGCTCCCCGTGCAGTGTCTTCTATGTCCAAGCTGGGCCCTGCTGAATCCAGAAGCCCCTAGGGGCGGCCAGCAGCACCGCAGCCCATTTCTGTGGGAGAACGGAAATTCTGCGCCAAAAACATTAAGTTCTGCAAAATTCTGCATTGCGCAGTCGCGCCAAATTCCCCCAGAAGTAATGGGCAGGCATGTGTGTTTCTTCTCCGCTCCCCAACTAGCCATCTATTCATGTCCTGAAACATACTGGAAGCAAGATAGCAGCCTTTGTCATTTATATTCTGGTGCATAGAAGGTATCACGATGGCTAGAATTCTGGATATATTCATATTAAACAAAATAAATGTGTCTCACCTTTCCTGAGATAGTTTATTTATCATATATGTAGGATATAGCACTGCCTCTTCTTTCTTATTGACTTGAAATTTCATAGCCTCGATATCTTTATGTTAAATTGAATATATTTGTTCGTTTTATGCATCTTAGAGCATCGAGTATTTCCTCTTGACTGTCACAGTTCTGAGAAGATAAATAACTGGAGAGCAGTTGTCACATACATCATGTTTGGCAATACAGAGCTTTGGTAATATAGACATAAATGGGTACATCTTTACTCTATTTTCATTCCCCACTCAAAATGAAATCAAACATAATGAAAAGTAAGGATATATCAGAAACAGCATCAGAGATAGAAAACTAGGGCACATAAAGCTTTATATTTCTTCTTGTGAATTCAAAGATTACTTATTTTGTTGCATTTTAAACAAAGTATAATCCAAGGGACCCAATGTTGTCAATATAAATTTGTATTTTTCCCCTCAACAAAGGCAGCTAAGGAGTGAGTTTCTGAGATAAATACAACATTCCTCCTTCTCAACAAGCCTTTTTAAAGTTCAGGTTGTTTTCTCTCTGTTACACTTTGACAGAGTTTGTCGGGGAAGAGAGGAATATTTTCCCAACGAGGTAATGTATAGGTCATAGAACATGTTTGCATTGACAGTAGATTGCAAACACCATATTTCATGAGTCTCCGGACTCGTCTGAAGTGTACATCCTCCACAGTAAATGTAGCTCAGCTGTACCTAAAATGCACCTCAAAGTCTAAAATTCAGCTGCAGATCAACTACTTTCAGTCAGGAAAGCCTATTGACCTAAGTTTTCAGACGTGATGAGCGACTTGGGTTCCTGCATAAAGACACCTTTAAAGGGGCCTAGTTTTCATAAAGAGCTGATCACCCACCCTCTGAAAAAACAGACCCTTCTAAAAAAGCATCTCATGTCTGGACACAAAAAGAGCCAATCAATA
Organism: Chrysemys picta bellii; assembly: GCF_011386835.1. Taxonomy (NCBI): domain Eukaryota; kingdom Metazoa; phylum Chordata; order Testudines; family Emydidae; genus Chrysemys; species Chrysemys picta. Next base: position 6,568,293 of record NC_088797.1, read on the forward strand.
TCACTAACCACTTTGAATCTGAAATTTAGGCCACTAGTTTCACCAGCACTTGAGGGTTTTCCACCATGCCTGTGCAGCTAGAAATGCAAAACACATAGAAGGCGGCCATCTTCCTTCTCTTTGGCACCAGTTCGCGCACACTCCTCTTCCTCCTTCATTGTCATGGGCCTGAACCCCCCATTACCCAAGAGCAGGAGGAGCTAAATCAGTCAGACACCGACTCAGATATTTATATTGGAAGAAACAATCATAGGTCCAGCCACAGAAATCTCCCCATCTCGTTCAGACCTAAGGAAAGAGATACCATTGCCTCAATTCATTGCCTGCCACCCACTCCTCCCTCGAGAAGATCAGAATTCCTGCACCATCTCTTACTTTTCCACACTAACTTGTTTATGGCAATAAAATGCAGCCATTTGCATGCAACAATTCTTTACTAATATTAAAGATATCTCTTTGCACCAGACCCCTTTTAGGTCAGTTTTAATGTAAGGAGACTACAATTTCATAGCAAATCCGAGTTGTGTCTGCTTTCAGCTAGCATGGTTCCTCTACCTAGGAGAGCAAACAAAAGATCACACTCTCAATTTAACCCCTAGCGGTCAGGCTAGGAATTGGACCGTGAACAAGCTGCAGACAAGTGGCCATCCATCCCCAGTGACTGGATTGCAGCACTTCTGCATATAAAGTATCTTGCTGGCACTTCATCTACTTTCAACCCTGCATTTGGCAGAGAGCAGCAAAAACCACGGCTGTCCCACTAGGAGGGATGGAAATTATACATCTTTATCCTCCTGGATGTGCAACAATCCCAGAGAAGGCAAGCTGTTTGTTTCATTTAAGCCTCATGCTGAAAAAAAAAAAAAAAGTCTCTGTTTATCTGCCAGCCACCTTCCAACTTGTTTATTTCTTCTCTCGTCTCCATTTCTCTGTTTGCTTCCTGTGTTTAATGTATTCAAATATCTCCATGTCCTGTTTGCCATGGCATCTTTATTTAGGAGCACAGTCCACCTGGCTGTACGATTTCCCTAACTATTCCCTCTGGGCATAGCCTGCTTTCCGAAGGCAAGGGGGGCAAACAATTATAGATAATTGTGCTTGGGAAAAACAGATCGCTGAAACCAACTGGACCAATGAGAGAGAGATGACATTGGGTTTGTACTGCAAGAGCAAAGGACAATGGGCCAGTGGTGGACCTGCCAAGAAACAGGCAGGGCAGGGCTCACCAACTACTGGCTGGATTGCAGCCAGTTTAGCCATTGTTTTTCTTTGCAAGTTGAAATCATTCACAGCTGTTTAGACCCAAATTTGCTCTGGAAACAGCTTGTTGTGGGCACGCCCCAAGTGACCACTTAAAGTCCACACATGCAGCTTCAACTAGAATCCTGTTTGACCTTTAAAGACAGTCGCTAGCAGCCAAAATATTTTTGCTGGTCCTTTCATGGTCACAAAATTTCCCCAATATCCTCTTCTGGTAGCATCCTACCATCGCCATTGGACAAGCAGCAACTCCAGAGTGACTGACAGGAGGTGCTGTTTCAAAGTGGAGAGGAAGGGAGAGCAAACAGCAATCACCAGAAATATTAGACAGGACGATGCCACCAGATTTCAAAATGATGAATACGACTGGGAAGGGTAGAAAAGCGAAGGACCAATCAGTGCAATTAACCCAAGAAGAGACTGTAGCAAACTCAGAGATTTTTACTTTACGTTGAGCATTTGAGGCATGTAGCGCAGGCACTCTTAGCCCTTGCCTACATGATAAAGATGTACCAGTGAACTTAAGGTGTGAGTTTACACTGATTTTTTTAGTTAAGCTGGTGCAAAGTCCAGTGTGGATGATCTTATTTCATAATAATACCTAGCTCTTAGACAGCACTTTTCATCAGAAGATCTCGAAGCACTTTACAAAGGAGGTCAGTATAATCATCCCCTTTTTCAGATGGGGAAACTGAGGCACAGAAAGGGGAAGTGGCTTATCCATGGCAGGCCAGTGGCAGAGCTGGGAAATGAACCCAGGTCTCCCAAGTTGCAGGCCAGTGCTTCATTCGCTATTGGGAACAGGTTTAAGTCGCATTCAAATAAGCCACTCAGACTGAAACAAGGACATCCACGCAGGGTTTGCACTAGTTTAAAAAACAAACTAAAATCGGTGCCACTTTCTCATGTGGGTCTGATTTCAGAGAGAGTGCTGGTTGCAAAGGAATTAAAGACTAGAACTCAAAAAAGCTTTAGAACTTTTAAAGTTCATTAAGTAGTAGCTTGGCGGCCTCCACCCACTTCCTAACACGTGAGAGCACATTTGGAAAGGGGGTGTTCCCTAGAACAGCGGTTCCGCGAACCCTTTCATGGGGGCCACTTGGCCCTGCGGCTAAAACACAGAGCCCAAGCCCCAGCACCCCCTGCGGGGCTGAAGCTGGGAGCAGCTGGGCTGAATTCCGGAGCCCCGAGCCCTGGTGATCTCCATGGGGCACAAGCCCTGAGCCCAGGGGCAGAGTTAGGGGGAGGGAGGGCACAGGGGTGCTGCCCTTCCCCCCCATTCCCCCCTGAAGCTGCAGAGCAAGAACAGGGCAGACCCAGGGCAGCTACACACACACACACACACCCTTCCACCTCCTTCTCTCCCCACCCACTGGCCAGGTTGGAGGCGGGAAGCCCGCCAGGGAGTGCAGGACAGCTGCTGCTCTCTGGCTGGTGTCATGGAGCAGGCAGCCACCTGGTGCAGGGGGTTGAAGCTCTCCTCCGCTCCCAGCCCCCTTTGTCCCACAGAGACAGTTGGTAAGAGCCGCCTGGGCAGGGGGACCCGGCTCCGTGGCTGGCAGAGCCCTGGGGGAAAAGGGACTACAGGGGAACCCTCCCAGCACAGCCCCAAACTACCCCCCTGCCTGCACAAAGCCCCTGAGCTACCCCTGTGGGTGAGCTGAGCCCCCTACCTTTGAGTTATAAGGTTTGGTTTTGTGCCCCATCCCCCCCCCCCCCCGCACCCAGACAGGCTGGGTGGCCTGCTGAGGGGAGTGAGGAGGTGGAGGTGGCGCTCCCTCCCCAGACGCCGCCATGCAGAGCTGGCTGGAGCCCTGCTGGCCCTTGCCCACCCAAAATAGAAGTCAAATTACACCGAAGGCCGAGCCCTCTCCTGCCCCAGAGCCCTGGCACCCCCACTGGACCCTGGAGATTTTACAGCATGTTGTGGAGGGCCTCAGAAAGAAAGAGGTTGAGAACCCCTGCCCTAGAACATTTATCCACACCCTTTTAGGCAAAAAAGGAATTTCACTTCACTTTGGGTGCTTTTTATTTAAAACTAGGTGGTCGTCCTTCCCCCCGCCCTTCCCCCTCATCCCTTTTAAATAATTTTTAAAAACCACACACTTAGAACTTCAAGATAATCTAAAAGCAAACCCTCTCCGTTATTTAAGGCTGCCAAAAATGAAAGCAAAGGAAGTCACAACGCAGAAGTTCACCTCTGATGAGGCTATAGAAAACTATGATCTTGTCATGGATACCAACAGACGAAAACCAGAAATGGTCTGTATATCATGTCACATTCCTACATCACTAAAAAACAAAATTGAAACTGACAATCCTTGTTAATAATAGCATGTTATGTAACCTGGAGTTCTTCTTCTTCTCTACTGGAGTTGAGCAAGTGGACTAGGAAGATCCTTTATTAATAAAAAGAACAAATCTGATTGAACTTGCAAACACAAAAAGCCACCAGCTCTTAATGCAAAAATAAAATAAAATAAAAAAGTGGGCCAGAACCATGCCCCCTGGATCCAGTCACAAACTGAAACCTAGATCCTGATCTGAAAGTTGTGACTTGGATCCATTTCTCAAAAGAATCCATCAAAATTAATTCTTTCAGAAAGTGCTGATCTCGGAAAGCTCTAAATATAGTTAAAGAAAAAAAAACTTTTACACGCTCTTAAAATTAAACATCAGAGCAACAAGAATGGGCTCCACTATTCCCAAGCTAAAGCCATTAGTTACAGCACGGGGCTAACACACACAGATATGTTCACAAGCCCCACGAGTGAGAAGTTTATAAGAGAAGTGCCAGCGCACGTTGATCTGTAGCCTTGAGATTTATGAGCACAATAGCACACCTTCCTGTCTCTATAGACGACCCATCTTTTACATGTCATTTTAACCTTACACATTAGTGTTAATTTGGAACCTATGACTCACGATTCCTGTTTTCCACCACATTCAAACCAATATTGCAAGGAAACTCTGGGGGTTTTTTTTTTTTTCCCTATAGCGTAGCTGTAGGATGAGAACAGGAAGGGCAGGAAGAGGTAAAAAAAATTAAACAAAACTGAAACTAACAATTCTGTTAACCTTTGTCTGATTATTTCAGAATGATACATTTCAGGATATCCATGTTTCATAGGTTACAGGACACACACCACTCTAAAACGGTAGAGAATTCAAGTGTTCAGCTAAACCATTACTGAATTTTTATCGATTCCGAACAAAGGTTTTAAAAGAGAACAACAACAGACCTTGTGTGCCATGAACACATCTTGATTTGCACTCACTTCTAACCACTGCCATTATGTGGCCCAGTGACCATTTTGGCTACATAGCTGCATTTCTGCCTGTGGATGTGTTAAATTTGCACTGGGCGCGGGTAACAGGGACACCACCCACTGGCTAGTTTAACAAACAGATTGGGTATCGCAGCTTTACATGCATGAAAAGGCAACTGACAGCCCTGCTGGCATTCTCCCCGCTTATCTAAGCCATCTAGAGTAGAACAAAGTGCTCCCAAGCAAGTTTCAAATTCCAGTCTTAAATAATAAGTTCCCTCAGCAGATGAAGCAGACTTGCTGTACATATCAAAGGCTGACAACTCCCCAAGCTGTCCTTCTAGGCGGCCATTCTTTGGCTTACGCACTGTTTACATGTGGTTGCCAAGGCTGGAAGCTTTTTAAAATACTCTGCCTATTTAAACAGCTCTGAAGCAATAGGGCTCCACAGGTGAAAACCAGTCAAACAGGCCTATCAGGCGACAGAGAGAGAGAGCGATCCAGATCAGATGTTCATGGCTCGCTTTAGTGTTATGAGTGAGTGGCTAATTTTGCACAGGTGTCAGATAAGACCTGCTAAAACAAGAGCATCCTGGGGGTTTGATCTTGTGAGGTGTCTGGTGCTTCTTGCTTTCAGCTGAACAGCCCCTCCATCATCACTCAGGTTAGGAGCTATGGATCGGGCCTTGGCGCCGCTTTTAAATGGACGGTTTACTGCTTTGTTCCATTTCAAAAGCAAGTACAGAGCTTGGGCCTGGGATGGAAAAACATTGTGTAGGAGAAAGGGAGACAAGTGAGTTTACACAGAGCTTAGAACAATGGGGCCCTGATTGCAGCTGGGACCCAATGCAACTGTAATGCTAAAAATAAAATAAAACACATCAGTATTTGGTATTTATATTACAATAGCGCAAAAGGCCCTAATCCAAATAGGAGCGCCATTGTTTTTCACACTGTACAGATAAACAGAAGGGCAGTCCCGATCCCACAATCACAGCTCGGTGAATTCATGGGGGGGGGGGGGGGGGGGGGGGGGGGGGGGGGGGGGAACACTTGCAGAATCAGAACTTCAGAGCCACAAGAACTAACTAATTAAGTAACCTCCATCAAAACTCCTTCTAACTAGGGTTACCATATCTATTAAATAAAAAATAAAAAAAAAAAGAAGAGGACCCTCCACAGGCCCTGGCCCCGCCCATTTCCCCACCCCCAGCCCCGCCCCAACTCCGCCCCTTCCCCGCCCTAACTCCGCCCCCTCTTCCCTCCCACTCCCAGCCACGCGGAAAGGGCTGCCCGAGCGCTACCGGTTTCATGGTTTGCCGGGCAGCCCCCAGACCCTGCGCCCCTGGCCGGCGCTTGCCCAGCGCAGCTGGAGCCCGGGAGGGGAAGCGCCCAGCCGGGGGCGCAGGGTCTGGAGGCTGCCCGGCAAATCGTGAAGCCGGTAGCGCTTGGGCTTCGGGCAGCCCCCTTGCCTCCGGACCCTGCACCCCCAGCCGGGAACTTCCCCTCCCGGGCTCTGGTGGCGCAGGGTCCGGAGGCATGGGGGCTGCCCAAAGCCCATAGCACTCGGCTCTTAAACAGAGCCGAAGAGTCAGGGGAGGAGCAGAGCCGCCATTTTCCCAGACATGTTCGGCTTTTTGGCAATTCCCCCCGGACGGGGGTTTGAGTGCCGAAAAGCCGGACATATCCGGGAAAAAGAGGACGTATGGTAATCCTACTTCTAACTAAAATAGAAAACCAGAGACAAGCAAGAACAAAATGCCTGAACTGCTGAGTCACGATAATGAACGTAAACGCCCCATGCTCCTCTAAGGTCTCTCATTCTGTCAGCCGCTATTGCTTTCTGAGCACCATCACCTTTTCTGAAGCAGCGTTTTAGTCCTATAAAAACTGACATTCGTTCATTTCCTCTGGGAAACAACTGCTATTTCTCACTCTCATGAGCACAACACTCAAGTCGCCAGGAGAGGGATAAGGTCAGGAGAAAACGCCTGGATTTCAGCCTTCAGGGAATAATTCCAACTGAAAACATTTGCAATATTCTTGGTATTAAATGCTCTTGGCAAAGACCAAATTTGTTAAAGTTTCATTTTTGTTTTTTAAACCTCTGAAGTCATCTGTTTCCCAGAGCTGTTTTCAGAGACGGTATGGTGGGAACGGGGAGATTTCACATAAAAGAAGCCAACATAACTAAATGGTTGATTAGGGTGAGGGCTCAGATCTTGCATGCTGACCAGTTATTATACACAGAGGTGTAGTTAAATACCTACTTTAGACAGGCTATTATTGCCCCTACACTGGAGGTTTACATCACTCAACTTGCTGGAATTACTCATGCCTTGGTCCAAATCCACAGTTTGCGTTTTGTACATTCAAAGCAAACGTATAAAAGATCCTGATTTAGCTGAACGTCATTTTCACACGTAGAAGGTTTATCCCAAGATTTTGTAGCTATTTTGCTATAAATCCTAGAGCTTCCAGAAGAAGCGGAGAAGAAACCCATTTAATCAGCTATCCATTTAATATTCACATTTATTTTCTCCCCCAATACAAATCATTTTTTATGTTAGTTGGTTTTCTTCCCTACCTTCCCTGATTCTGCAGAGGATAAATTTCTACCTCAAATATTATAAAGGGAGCACCTAGCCCGTTAAAATGCCATCTTAGGTAGCAGCTCTGCTGTGAAGATTTCAGCGAAGTAACATACCATTTTTATTGACATCTTCAGTTTTTCTTGCCAGAGAAGAGTCCATTGTGTTCTTGGAAATCAGAACTGACAAAAAGGGCTACTACAGAGTAAGAAAGGCACCAGGGTCAAAAGGAGCCCAGGAAGACTAGGCTATGTCTACACAGCAAATAAAAGGGTGACTGTGGTGCAGGTAAGTATACCAAACACTAGCTTTAATCTAGCTAACACAGGTAACGCTTAGTAGTGAAGACATGGCAGCACAGCCTTCACTGTGCCCTGGCATCCAGCCTGAGCTGAAGTCTGTGCCACCACCTGTTCACTGGGATGTTACCCTTGTTAGCGAGGTTAAAGCGATCATGGGTATGCCAACCTTCAATCACACCTTCATTCGGGGTGTAGATGTACTCCGAGAATCCAGCAGGCCACAACCATCCCTAAAGCAGCAAGGTCAGGACAAAGTAGAAGGGAAGATACACGAAAACCACAACCATGCTGTTCACTGGTGGGGTCAAACCTTATTTTTCCTTTACTCAGATTTGCACCTCTCCTCCCCCCTTCTCTACCTTTTACATCCCAAGGAACCCAAAACACCAAGCAAAACTCAACCCAAAACCAAAAGTTTAAACATCAGTGCCCCCCTAGCCACCCGTGGCACACTGAAAATTCACCAGCATAGCCCCCTGATCGAGTAAGATGCAGGTTCCATGACAAAGGTTTCACCCAGTGCTAAGAGAAATCAGGTTTTTATTACTAGGAATTGCTTGTTTACTGTTCTGCTATTAGTCTAGATGGGAGATTAAATACAAGCAAACATGATGGTAAAAACCTTTTCATGGCTTTTTTTTTTTTAAATGTGGAAACCTATACAATGTAGATGCAACCCTTGGGCTCTTGGCAAGTTACCAGCAGGGTCTTCAAGGTGACACAGTTTGAGTGTCCTCTGCACTAAGGTTTGCCTGACAGCAGCCACTCTAGAGAAGGCTCAGTCCAGCACCGGCAGTAGACCTCTGGTTTTGACATAATCTTCAGTGGGTAGTTTTGTTTTTTTTTAATCTTTACTATTGTAATTCTGGATGTCCTTGTTAGCCATGTAAACATCCAAATCCCATCTTGAATCCTGCTCAATGTCCCCATATGGCAATGAGTTCCACAGACGAATGTGTGAAAAAGCATTCCTTGTTATTTTCAAACTTACTACCTTTCCCTCTCATTGAAAAACATTAAGGTTGAACAGTTGCACCCAAATAAATAAATAAATTAAAAAAAAATAAAAGAAGGCAAGAATTATGGTTCAGCAGCAACATTAATGAAGCTGCATTGGGAGCACACAGCATTTTCCACTAATGTTTTTTAATCTGGTTAAATTGGTACCTTAATAGATTACACACACACACACACACACACACACACGAGAGAGAACGCTCACCCAATACATTTCACATACGATGTTTAACAGCTGGGCTAACGAAGCAGCAGAAACTAACTTTCACATTTCCAACTTCTTCAGGTGACCTGAAAAAGAGCTCTGTGTAGCTCAAAAGCTTGTCTCGCCCACCCACGGAAGTTGGTCCAAGAAAAGATATTACCTCACCCGCTTTGTCTCTCTAATATCCTGGGACTAGCATGGCTACAACGATGCACACAACAATAATAAAGCTGGACAGTACGTTCATTAGACTTGCCTGTAATATTCCAATATTTCGGAGACTATCTGCCTTTTTCAGTCAGGTATGAGAGTTTTGTCATTTGTGCACCTAACAAATAAGCTTGGCCAAATTCTGAACCAGATACACCAGCTAGGCTCAGTTTTCACAAGCCTGTCTACCCGTTTCCCTAGCAATGGGAAGACATCCTCTGCATCAGCTTGTTAAAGGCAGCTTGCAACCCACTCCTTTAATGTTAACTTTCCGGGAAAAAAACCTCATGCTACATACATATACAATTTCATGGATTGTTCCCCAAAACGCCACAGCGCAGAGCCATGCCTCAGCAGGAGACAGCAGATTTGTTATGTTTCTCAACATATTTCTTGAGTGGCTCTTACAGACTTTTCAGAAGTGAAGTCTGGAATGACTGGGCTTAGTGGAATCTCAGTACACAAAAGCTGCTTGTATTCTATGTTTATTCATCAATAAAAGTGCCAGGTCACTCTTCAGTTTCTTGCTATTTACACTGAAAGAAGGTGTTTTGCTTGGGAGAAGAAAAAAAAGAGCTAATCAAACCTGCAACCAGTATTCCCATTAACCCCCTTTTCCTCCCAATAATTTAGCAGTGCAACTTTTCTTCAATCCATTCTGCAAAATGAAACTTTAAGTACAAGTGGAAATTGAAATGAGCCCTAGCGTTTTACTGATTTCTTTTTAAGACCTCAAAGACTGCAAAAGGCTTAAAGAACAACACTGGGGGCCTTTTAGTTTTATAAATCAAGCCACAAACACTAGTCAAAGGAACAAAACATCTAACCTCCCTCTTGAAAGAGAAGAAAATTCAGTATCATCAATGAATCACCTATTGCTCTTCCCCACTGCGCCTAGATTTTGAAACACACATGGGACCCCATGTTAGAAGACCTCTCAAAGTCTCAGCACCGAAGGATGTTAACAATAACCTGCCGGCAGGTTAGGGGGTTGAAATTGTGTTAGTATAAATACATGCATTGAGAGAGCTGCATGCTACATTCTTCACACACGACAGGTTCACATTCATCTGGTCACAACTGAAAAATTAGCATCTGATCACATAAGGATTTCCCCACACTTTGGCCAGAAATACAAGATATTCCTGCCAGGGGCTTTTAATATTCTCTCGCTCTCCCCCAAACCCACACAAATCTGGTGTATCACAGTGCTGGTTGCATACACTTGGTCATTAAATAATTTAAGTCAGACCTCCATGAAGTATCCATGCTTAAAGTTAGAGTCTGTATTAATTGCAGAGTTAGACTGGTTCTTTCCAGCCACACTCCAAACCCTCTCTTGCTAGTTTAGTGGTGTTTTCAACCCAGGCTAGCTGGCCCATCATGGGGGTATAAGTAGGGTGACCAGATGTCCCGATTTTATAGGGACGGTCCTGATTTTGGGTTTTTTTTCCTTATATAGGCTCTTATTACCCTCCCACCCCCCGTCCCGATTTTTCGCACTTGCTGTCTGGTCACCCTAGGTATAAGGCTCTGCTTTCACTGGGGCTGGTAACCTACCCACTGTATGGCTCCATGGGACTAGAACCTGCGTCTGTGGAGCCTGGGACAGCTGATGTTCCCACATTGACCCCAGGGAGGCCATGCAGAGCCACTTCTAAAGAGTGCTGTGGAGATTAGGTGCCGCAGAAAGTACAAACCAAAGGGACCAAAGCAACAGCATTCTGGCCCATGCATACAATTTAACCCTGGAGAGTGCCCCGGCAAGTTGCCTAGGCAACTACACCTGAGTTTTGTCCTGCTGTGACTCTGATCTACACCTCGCTTTCTCACCTCCGGTCTCTTACCCCAGCTTGACTCTTGCTTCCTGATTCCAGCCCAATACTACCTCTGACCTCAGCCTAATTCTTGCTTATCGATCCCGGCTCTAGCAGTTACTCCAATCCCTGCTCGCTGACCAACTCACGGCCACCCTTCACTTGTGGACACCAGCCCAGCCGCGACCGCTAGGCCGGACTGCCTACGCCCCGGTCCCTTACAGCCACTTTGCAGTGAGGATGCAGACTTGAGGGCTGGATAATTCTCCAATGCCTTCCCACAGTTCTCACGTGCCCAGAAGCACAGACAAATTCTCCCACAATTCACTGGGAAAGAAGCAGAGAGGCTCAGCTTACCTCAGCACTAAGAATCATGGGGTGAACCAAGGAGTCTTAGCGAGACACACAGGGGAGCGTGACACCTGTGACTCGGGAAGGGCTATTCAGTATGGGTGCTCATAGCGGGGATAGGCTAAGCTAATCACCCAGGCTAACTCTGCAGTGATAACACATCCTGACGGGCCAAACGGCTCCATATTTAAGACACTTGGAAGCAGTTCTTGAGACTAAAGCTTGAAAGCGAAGAAAGCCCTTGAGCCCTAAATCTAACGGCACCCTTTACCACATGCTTTCCTAGATCAGGGCCAAGCAGGTTCACAAAGCAACCCGATGCGGCTCATGACACCTGATGCCTTTTAGCCAGGTCACTCCCATGCACATAGTCTCGTCTGCCCAAGCCTTTTTCAGCAGCTCTCGCACCAGCAGCGGGAGAACGAGCCTGGCCAGGGCACAGGTGCTTTTACTGACACATTGCCTGGACCTCCCTGGTAAGGAACCAGGTTTTAGCCCAGGTACAGACCCGCGCTGAAGCGCAGCTGATGATAACACTGGTTTGGGCTGGACCAGTCACAAAAGGAAGACAGCTTTTGAACTCTGATATTTTGGCTGTGCAGACTGGTTCTACAGCGGTTTATGATCTTTGCTTACACAGCACACAGTAAGTCTATTGTCTGGGTTAATAACGCCTTCCCTAAACACTGCTACAGTCACATGACAGACAGCTCTTCCACACCCTTTTGGAGATGTACTAGAAGGAAACAGTGTTGCATGGTAAACAATGCAGTTGATAGCACGAAGCAATGCTGGATTTCAGCACTGCCGCAACTTGCTCGGCTTAGCAACAAAATGGTTCATAATCAACATTTTTAGTAATCAGTGCTTTCACCTTAGCCTCCTTCTAAATATAGACTGTGCTTTCCCTGTTGGGAAACAGAAAGAACACTGCAGAGAAGAGCAGTTTCAAGCAGAAGCGGTCAGTGAAGCAGAAAGTTTGGAAACCACCTGAGATATCAGCTGTGCCACTGTTTCCACCAGATTGTTTAATCTAGCAAATAGAGTACGTGCTTTTCAATAAACTGTTAAATGCTTCGCTGTTTTGCCCATTCTATCTTAATCCGGAAACTCTTAATAGAACAACATTCTGTTCATCTGTTGTAGCGTCCATCCATCACTGAATTATGTTACGCTCCAGCCAACAACGGCTCTGCTGCCTCCCCGAAGAGGAGGAACAGTTTCTTCAATTTTTCAGGGGCATAATAGAGGAACATTTTCTAAGCTATGAAGGAAGGAAGAGTTTACTCAGAAGGGTGGTGGAGCGGAAGCCCGAGAGAAGTGTTGTAAGAAAAGGATCAGAAAAACAGCAGCAAGGTGGGATGTTGCAGACCTTGGACACTGATTAGAAGAGGGTCCCTCAGCTGGAGTAGAGGGCTGGCCTATGTTCCCCAACCATCCACTGGGGAAATGGCACAGTCAGGGCCGTAGATTTGAAGACCATCTGGGATGGTTCTTCCTGCGGGACTGATACCCCAGAGAGAACACAGTTACCCAGCCAGAGGGTCAAGCCATGAGAAGAGAGCACCCCAAGTCACAGCGAGAGAAAGGCTGCAGCGCGTGTGAACGAGCAACAGAAGGGGGCTTTCGATGTGGAAGGAGCTACTTCCCAGAGCAGCCAGAAGGAGGCACTCTAGCAGTGAGTGTACCCTTTGACACAGAAAGATAAAAATGCCATCCATTCTACAGAGAACTCCATTAGAAAGCTGGAAGGGGAGGAAATGTTTGCAAACTGAAAAAGAATAAAAATTCACTCGAAGAAAAACATTTGCTTATAATCATCACCTAAATTGTAGCTATAGCAAATGATTATTCAGGTATAAGATAGTTAAGAAGATAGCCAACAACTTTACGGTAAACTGGGCAAACCCATTAAATATTATTCCACCATGCAGGCTACAGGGTGCCATTGGTCAGCCAGTGTTCAAGTGGTGGAACGGTCTATTCCAGTCAAAGGCAGCCTTCAGGCTGTAAATACATTACTTTGTCCTAGCCAAGAGACTATACCAGTTATTGGGAAGTGTGTGTTTCACCAATTACGAAACTAATGAAAATGTCATGTCAGGTCACTGGGCTAGAAAACAATTATTTCACTTCCCAATGTTAAATGAGATGGTACCATAACTTCATCAGTATGCAAATTACAAAGGACGGCTTTGAACTAACCCAGCTATCTTAAATACTGGCAGGTACCCAAAATTAATGTACTTCTCTCTCAGAGGCAAGGCAGATGAATATCACCTTGTAAAAATCCAATCCACCAATAGGAAAAAAGCCAGGATACATGGCAAAGAACAGTAAGTATCCAACTTGGCTGGAGCAAAATAGAGCTCTCCAATAGCACAGCATCATAACTTTAGAAAGGGTCGAAAGGCCCTGCTTCAGTGCTTAAGTCAACCTCTAACTGTTAGAGACTAAGATGAGCACTTCATTGGGGCAGGTTACCCCACATCTCCCTACTGCAGGGCTCTTGAATCAGAGAATCCCCTGAGGCTTCCAGAGCTAGCCACACACAGGGATAGGATACTGGACTAGATAGACCATGGCTCTGAGGCTGTAGCGGAATTCCTAGGAGTGTCCGGACCGGGCTACCGAGTACTAGAAGTGGCACTGAGTAAATTCATCCCAGGAGGAACACAGTGATTTTAATATAATACGTTGTAGCTACAAGCTTTTTCCAGTCATTCACCTTTTCAGAGAATGCGGTCAGGGCCACTGAGCTATCTGAAAACAGGGCAGTCTGCATTCGCCCATAGATCTCTCTACTCCTGGGGAATAGGAGGTATCCAACTTGCACTTGGTTCCTCACATGCCTATCTGATGGGCTCTGATTTGGGACTAGCCACATGGACTCCTTTAACCTCCTTCGTGTCTTGAAAGGCCATATACAGATTTTACAAGGTACCAACCATCCCGTTTCTAGAGTGCACAGTTACAAGACCATTACGTCTTGACTACCATCTATACTAGACCATGTCACATGCAGCCAAGGAAGAACTGAAAACAAAACCAAAATGAACCCAACACCTGCAATCCTCATATACGGCTTATTACATTCTGAGCAGTCCAGCACACTGACCCAACTTTTACAGCTTTCAGGGCCTACATCTTAGTTACCTTCACTTGGACAACAGCCTCCCTGTAAAGGAAAGCAGAGAAGCATTTGGGCCTCCAAGGAGTGTATGAACATAGTCCAAAATATATACGCTGAGCTCTAACATTTCCTTATTGATGCAAATCAGTCAGCTCTCTCATTTCCTGGAGCCATATGATGTAACAAACATCTTGGTGATACCAGGAATACAAAAATAAATATTTATAGATAAAAATATACAGATACACTCATGTTTTGTGTTCCTTAGGTCACCTGAAATCACTAGGTCTGTAACTCGTCCCTTTGTCTGCCCGGTTTGACATGTTTTTGTATACTGATGCCATTCCCAAATGCTCAATCATCTGATAGCCACTGTTTTGGTTTAGCCCAGTCACACCAATTCCTTTACTCTCACAGGGTGTTTATTTGCATGCCAGGTCTGCTTTCCTTCTCTGAAGGCATCCTGCCACTAAGTGATACCCAGGTGGAAGTGAAATTATCCACTGCCGGGTTGGAGATATCTTGCTAGGGAACTCCTTCTGGACAACACTATCAAAAGTTGGAGGGTTTAAATAGTCTCTTTTTTTAAAAAAAAGAAAACACAAAAAAACCCACCTCTATTGGTAAGCCGACTAGATAGCGGATTAGACCTACGTGGTTGCTTTGCCATGGTTAATACACCCACCACATGTTATTACAGTAGTTAAAAACGTAAATAAATCAAGTATGTTTCTCCTTGCCGTAACAAAGCCCAGAAGGCTTCAAACTGGGAGCAGTGTTGGAGGGAGCGTTATTGTTTTTGCAGTTGCAGCGAGCTCTATTTATATAAAACGCACACATTGTTTCTGTTGCAAGCATGGGAATTATCTCCTTTATCTCTCTTTCTGTCCTTGAGACACAGCTTGCCAGCTTGTTCTACTTCAAATTGTGACATGGTTTCCCTACTTGAGGCAAGAGTGGACAAGGCTGAACTTGGGGGGAGGGATAGCTCGGTGGTTTGAGCATTGGCCTGCTAAACCCAGGGTTCTGAGTTCAATCCTTGAGGGGGCCACTTGGGGATCTGGGGCAAAATCAGTTCTTGGTCCTGCTAGTGAAGGCAGGGGGCTGGACTCAATGACCTTTCAAGGTCTGTTCTAGGAGATGGGATATCTCCATTAATTTCTTTCATTTTTAACTTCAAAAGATGCCCCTAAAACTAGAATTTTTAAATTTTACTAAGCCTGGATTCCCAATGCCTGCATCCCAATAGGACTACAGTGGAGGAAAAAGGCAAAATATCAAACTCACTCATTTGGGCACTGTTAACGGTACTTGGAGGGGGCATATTCTCCATTTAAGCTCCATGAAGCTCAAGGAAGTTGTGTGAAAGGAAAGAACCAACCCAAATGATGCAGGCTTTTCTCCAATCACCTTCTTTGGGCCATATATCTCTAAGCAATCCAGGAGTCAGATTTTCTAAAATGGTCAGCATCCAGCAGCTCCCTCCCATGGAGAGGGATGGGAGCAGACTACTTTTCAAATTTAGCCCCATATGTGGGCACTGCACACTTTTGAAAATCTGGCAGGGGACTTTGAGAAGAGAGAAACTCTTTTGATACTGTACTTGGTTTACAGTGTGGTTTGGTTTTTCACAGCTATTTCTTTACTTGTGTGTGTGAGGAGTTTTATATATAATTTTATTAAGCCTTGTATTTAAAACTCGCACTCTCATATTTTTAATTACATTTCTGTATTCATTTCCTGGGCAATTTAGACTATGTTTATTTAAAATCAGTATCTCGGGCTGTATTCCCTCTGCTGAGTAAGGTTCAAAACATATTCATTTCCTCATGATGGATGATGTTAATTAGATTGTATTCCCTTTGAAGTGCATGTTGTATCTGGATGGTTTGCACCTCTTTTGGAATTTTACCTTCTGCACTACCTTTCAAGGGAGTAATGTTGCTCCGATGGCAGGCAAAGCTCCCACGGATCAAGCCCTCGGCAAAGGAACGCATGTGCAGGAGTGGTTTGGGTGCTTTCCTACCACCACGCATTCAGCAATGCAAAAGGCTAAACTTGTTTCATTGGTTTTCAGTGTATCCAGGATTCAGCAATCTGAGTTTTTACTAAAGACACTGGGGATAAAACCAAGCGACTTAAAACATTTTGGCTCTGGTTGCATTAATGCAGCATTATTTTTTGCCGCAGCATCCACTGCATGCCAGGTGCTTTCCAAACTCTTAAAGAGGACAGCCCTGCTCCCTGGAGAGTATAGTCTAAAGGATAGAGGTTGGGAAGGGAGATAATAGGCAATTTCCAAACAAAATCAGTAAGGTTCACTTTAAGCAGTATGGCAGAAACGGGTCTTTAAGAGGGACTTAAATGTGGACAGTTTAGGGGCCTTGCATAGGAGTTCAGGGTGATCATACCATGCACTGGGGCTACAGTGAGAGAGGCACAGACAACTGTGTGAAAAACTGGCGAATGGGCAGATGAGTTTGGGAGGGCTGGCTGAGTAAACAGCACGGGAAGACAAACAAACAGCATGAGATGGGAGGATAAGTAGGAAGGCGCAGAATTCTGTAAGATCTTTGAAGGTGGTGACAGGAGCATTAAAATGTGTTCTATTACTGGATGAGAAGCCAAACGGAGGGATACAAAAAGGGGAGGTGCATGATCTAACCAATGGGCATGGAAGAGGAATTTAGCATCAGCACGGTGTATAGACTCAAGAGGAGTGCTGTGCGTGTGGGGCCAGAGAGGAGGATGTTGCATCTGGCCTTTTGAGCAACTAGTTTAATACTTGAAGCCACCGGTGCAATTGCCCATTCCATTTTCATTTTGGAACCACTTTCCTGTCGAATGCGGGGCCAAGGTTCTCAGTGATCGGTGGCTAGTCAGAGGCCTGATTTTGAAGAATGCAGGGCACTCGGTATCCACTGAAACTAAACAGGAGCTGTTGAATATGAGTGCATTCCAACTGAAGTTTGTCAATGGGAGCTCCTGGGAGCTCTAACATTTCAAAAGCCAAGCCACATCCCTGGATACCTAAATATGGGCTTAGGAACTTAATTTTAATCATGCATTTTTGAAAGTCCTGGCCTTATAATGATTTTACTGTAACTCACAGTTCAAACTCGCTTCCAAGATGGTTTGGAAAACAGCTATGTAATGTATGCAGAGCATAAGTCTTCACTAGATGGCTTTCAGAATGGATTGGGGTTTATCAGCAAGGGGTTTATCATCACGTACAGCGCTGTATGTACTCCATCTCTCCGAGGGGAGTAGCTTGCAGCACTGCGAGGGAGCGTGCAGTGCTGCAGGCGCTGATTACACTGGTGCTTTACAGCGCTGTACTCGCTGCGCTCGGGGGGGGGTGTTTTTTCACATCCCTGAGCGCAGCAAGTTGCAGCGCTGTACAGCGCCAGTGTAGCCAAGGCCTCAGAAATTCCTAAATATCACTATTAGAGAGACGAGGCAGGTGAGGCGATCTCTTTTATTGGACCAGCTTCTGTTGGTGAGCTTACACAGAGCTCTTCTTCAGAGCTCTTCACTACTGCAGGGAGTGCGGGGGGGGGGGGGGAGGAGGGGGGGTTGGGAGACACATCTGGCCAAGATTTTGAGGAGAGTGACTGGCAGTTCTGGGGGCCCAACTTGACACCTTAAAAAGGTTTGATTTTCAGAGGGTGGATGTTCAGCACTCTCTGAAAATCAGGCCCTTTTAAAAGTTTCTCACATCAGTCAGTCAAAAACTAAGACCCCAGAAATCACTAATCACTTTTGAACATTTTGGCTGTATACGCTTTCTATCAACTCTTCAGGTGGCCTCTCGACAGTTCATCTTGGAGAGTCACCAGCATTACTTTTTTTTGGTAACTGCTACATTCTGTCAATAACAAAACTACGGAAGTCATTCTGGAAGCACCCTAGCAATATTCACTAAGGCAGGGTGCTGTAACTCCTACCGACAAGCATTAGTATCCTAACACTGCAGTTTAATCGGCAATTTGCTAGTTTTTTCTTGCTAATAAAACTCTTCACTATGCCACCGGTTTGCCTGCCTTGAGTAACTGATATGCAGGTTTAACCTAGCTGGTCAAGCATAATGGTCAGTGCTATTTAAAAGAACTGTTTTAAAGAAGTGAAATCAATAGTAAAATCAATTTCACTATGTTGGCTACCTGCAAATGGATTTTTACGTTTGCTAGATTATTATGCAAATGCTATTTTTAAAAAGAAACAGACAATTTTACATTCACCATAAGTAGATTTATTTTAAATGATAGAAGAACATCAAGTCAGAGCACAAACCAACCAATTCCTTTCCGTGGTGAATACAGGAGTCCTGAAATTCAATCTCCACTACAAAGCTTGACCAACAAGCCCAAACTTTTGCCCACTTGATTTCCATTTGTTCTGAAATGCAAAACAGGCTACACATACACAGCACCCGCCTCATGGAAACTTTGAAAGTTAAAACCCGCCCGATTATCCTGCCATAATGTAGCAGACTCAAGAAACAGCCCTTGGCCACATTTTGCTTATGCCTCATGACCTCAATGTTTTGACTCAACAATTGTGTTTTCTGCCAGTTCAGTTGCAACTCAGCCCTTCATCTCAGAGGGAAAGATTATGCTATAAAAGGAGCATTTTGTTTAATCAAACCATCATCTAATGAAAAACGGTGCTGGTGGTTGAAATCAGTTTCCTTTAGGAGGAGCTGGCTGTAATCTCTTTGGGACTTGTGGTTTTAGCTATTCTTATTGCTCATTGCAGTTTCTGTTTTTCCTCCAAGCAGCGTAACCCAGCAACCCAGAAGAAGCTGTGATTAACTTCTTTGGAGATACAGGATGTCATAGCAATGCAAGCCGGCTCTTCCCTGAAGAGAATCATAAATCTCAATTGCTCCGTCTTTATTACACAGCCATCTCACAGCACCAGAAGGGGTCCAAGTGAAAGTCACATACACTGAAATTCTCTTTCCTTCCCTACCCCCTAAAGAACAGTTTGGTTGTAGGCTTGTAACACTCAGACTGGAGATCAGAGTTAGAAGCTACGAGAAATGTGCCATTTCTCAGAGCCTAGTCAATTATCCCTTTTCCTTGACACTCACAGAAGTAGCTTAATTGAATAAACACCTTATTAGCTGGCTTTTCCTAATGAACTGATACAGCACCTACAAGTGTTAATTGTCGGAAAATATGAAAGCTTATTGCTTGAGAAGGGAAGAAATATCTGTACACATCTAGATTTTAAATAAAGTGATATGTTCACTTAAAAATAAAATCCATGCAATAAAGTCAGTGACAATACTGACAGATCCAAGACAGAAACTCTTCTAAAAATAACTATTTTTAAAATATCTCATCAGCACTCTAAAAAAACCAAAGGGCTGTAAACAGAGGTGAACATCCACCTTATCAGCCATGCAACCTATCAGAAACAAACGCAAGGCACTTGAGGACATGTGGATGTGACATAAGTACAGCACACCATCCCTTCTGCACAATAAGTTCTTGGCAGTCAGCAGGGTATTGAAATTTACAAGAAGCCTCCCTCCCAGAAGAATGGCAAGACACGCTTGCTGGCACCTGTGACCCAAAGCAAAGCTGGTAGATCTAATTTTACACCTCCCAGCCGTGACAGGATCCCTTTAGCATAACAGTTACACATTATAAGAAACTGGGCTCTGTTCAGTTCAGAGATGCATGGCAATTCATGCCTGCGTACCTTGAAAAAATTATAACCAATTACTGTACCAATATGAGACAATGGACCAGATCCTAAATTGGTGTAAACCAATGTGACTCCAGTGCATACCAGTTGAGAACCCGGTACCAGATGTGGCTGGGCTGTAACCAAGCACCTTTGGGCGAACAGCAGAGGCTAACAGCAGGAGTTTGCCTGGGAGCTGTCCAAGAGGAGGTACGCTAAGTGCTGCATTAGGGGGGCTGTGTTGGTGAGTATCTGAGTGCCTGCTGCTGGGACAGTTGGTCAGTTTGACCGTGTGCTCGATTGCTTGCTTGTTTGTTTGAAAAGTGTGAATTGGGAGTGCTTTGTTCCAGGTGGGCCTTGAGTGGGCCTGACTGGTATATAAGGGCAGTCAGCAGCGAACCAGCTGAGCGGCTAACAGCAGAGGCTAACAGCAGAGGCTAACAGCAGGAGTTTGCCTGGGAGTTCGCGTGGGGAGAGCGCACTGAGGCTTTCATCTGCAGGTTTCTCCGAGTAGTTCCTGCAACAGTTGAGGAAGCTCCTAAGAGGACGGTGATATGGAAGGTGAGCGATCAGCTGTTGTAACCTGCACAGGTTGTGCCATGTTTGTCTTTCTTCCGCAGGACAGAAGTGACTTTGTCTGTACAAAGTGCAAGCTGGTCTCCATATTGGAGGAGAAGGTTCGAGGGCTGGAGAAACAAGTATCGACTCTGCGTTGCATAAGGGAAAATGAAGATTTCCTGGACAGACGTCAGGAGATGCTTCTACGGCCACAATGTTCTGAAGATTCAGAGCAGGCGCAGCAGGGACAGAAGGATTGTGAGGAGGTTTGGCAGCATGTGACCTCCAGAAGGAGAAAGAGGAGCGTCCATGCACCAGCAATGGAGATACAGGTGAGCAATCGTTTCCATGTTCTCTCTACAGGTGCTAATGCGGAGAGTGGACTAGATGGCCCATCTGAGGGAAGGGAGCAGAAGGAGACTCCACCGATTGGAAGGCAAAAGATGCACTGTCCTAGGGATGCGGGTTCCACGACCACCACTCCCAAGAGGAGGAGGAGGGTGGTGGTGGTCGGGGACTCCCTCCTCAGGGGGACTGAGTCATCTATCTGCCGCCCTGACCGGGAAAACCGAGAGGTCTGCTGCTTGCCAGGAGCTAGGATACACGATGTGACGGAGAGACTGCCGAGACTCATCAAGCCCTCGGATCGCTACCCCTTCCTGCTTCTCCACGTGGGCACCAATGATACTGCCAAGAATGACCTTGAGCGGATCACTGCAGACTACGTGGCTCTGGGAAGAAGGATAAAGGAGTTTGAGGCGCAAGTGGTGTTCTCGTCCATCCTCCCTGTGCAAGGAAAAGGCCGGGGTAGAGACCGTCGAATCGTGGAAGTCAACGAATGGCTACGCAGGTGGTGTCGGAGAGAAGGCTTTGGATTCTTCGACCATGGGATGGTGTTCCAAGAAGAAGGAGTGCTAGGCAGAGACGGGCTCCACCTAACGAAGAGAGGGAAGAGCATCTTCGCCAGCAGGCTGGCTAACCTAGTGAGGAGGGCTTTAAACTAGGTTCACCGGGGGAAGGAGACCAAAGCCCTGAGGTAAGTGGGAAATGGGATCCTGGGAGGAAGCACAAGCAGGAGAGCGCAAGAGGGGAGGACTCCTGTCTCATGCTGAGAAAGAGGGACGATCATTGAGTTATCTTAAGTGCCTATACACAAATGCAAGAAGCCTGGGAAACAAGCAGGGAGAACTGGAAGTCCTGGCACAGTCAGGGAACTATGATGTGATTGGAATAACAGAGACTTGGTGGGATAACTCACATGACTGGAGTACTGTCATGGATGGATATAAACTGTTCAGGAAGGACAGGCAGGGCAGAAAAGGTGGGGGAGTTGCATTGTATGTAAGAGAGGAGCATGACTGCTCAGAGCTCCGGTATGATACTGCAGAAAAACCTGAGTGTCTCTGGATAAAGTTGAGAAGTGGGAGCAACAAGGGTGATGTCGTGGTTGGAGTCTGCTATAGACCACCCTTTATTCGACATTGGTGAGGCCTCATCTGGAATACTGTGTCCAGTTTTGGGCCCCACACTACAAGAAGGATGTGGAAAAATTGGAAAGAGTCCAGCGAAGGGCAACAAAAATGATTAGGGGTCTGGAGCATATGACTTATGAGGAGAGGCTGAGAGAACTGGGATTGTTTAGTCTCCAGAAGAGAAGAATGAGGGGGGATTTGATAGCAGCCTTCAACTACCTGAAGGGGGGTTCCAAAGAGGATGGAGCTCGGCTGTTCTCAGTGGTGGCAGATGACAGAACAAGGAGCAATGGTCTCAAGTTGCGGTGGGGGAAGTCCAGGTTGGATATCAGGAAAAACTATTTCACTAGGAGGGTGGTGAAACACTGGAATGCGTTACCTAGGGAGGTGGTGGAGTCTCCTTCCTTGGAGGTTTTTAAGGCCCGGCTTGACAAAGCCCTGGCTGGGATGATTTAGCTGGGAATTGGTCCTGCTTTGAGCAGGGGGTTGGACTAGATGACCTCTTGAGGTCCCTTCCAACTCTGATATTCTATGATTCTATGATTCTAAGCTCATGAAGAACTATCCCCAGGTTTGGGAAGTAGAGTTTGCTTTAAGACATCAATCAGAATTTTTAAGAGCTCCTGGACTTCTGGACACTTCAGCCGGCCGGTAAGCAGGAGGTTAATGGAGATACAGAAGCAGGGATTTGTAATGTAATCACCACCTGACAGTTTGTAATCAGCGCCTGCTCTTTCTTGCCAAGCTGGCCAGGGTTTGCATAAACTTATTGTTCTGGGACAATGTCAGCTTTCCTTTGAACAGCTGTTTAATAAATGAGTAATAACCACAGCCTGGAGGTGCAGGTGCTTATTTTAATCTCTGGTAGATTTTTTAAATTACTGGTTTTGGTATCTCATGCATTTATTAAAATCCCTACTGCAGAGCTTCCATTAACACGAGGTCCCCAGGTCTTAGATGAACTCTGCGTGCTAGTCAGGAATGATGCTGCCAGATCAGGGCACTATTTGACAAGGCGTCTGAAACAGCCCCCTTCCAAGTCTCCCGGCAATCTTTCTCCTGCAGTGCTGGACTCAGGGCTTCCCAACTGCTCCGTGGCAGGAAGCAGCATGATTTACATGGCAATAGCACTCAGAGGCCCCCCTCAGCTTTGGCCCCAGTGTGCTAGGCGCAGCATAATCACTAAAGAAGAGCCAGCCCGACTTGAAAAGCTAACCCTCCGAAGAGAGGGGTAAAGGTTACGAGACGCAAGCAGCGTGATCAGAGTGATAGGCGTGGCTTGTTATTCAAGGGTTGGGAGGGGGGCGTATTTATTTTACTATTATTTCCCCCTTACATTTAAAAACAGTGGCCAAAGCAAACATTTTGCTTTGTTCGGATTGTTTTACCTCCAGCCACATGCCTGCTTCAGACACAGGGCTGCCAGCTGAACTCTCCCACCAAAACCCCACCTGCTTCTTGCTCAACCACCCACCCAAAAGCCTTCCCTTCCCGGGGCCCTTGCTGAGAGTTCACCTGATGGGACAAAAGGTAAAAGAACTGCCTCCCCCCACTGAAATCAATAGGAGCCAATGAGTGCTCAGGAATTTGGGTTGGGAGTGGGAGAAGAGATAGACTAACCATTTTCTCTAGTTGGCTCAACATGAATTTAAACTATGGGCACTATGAGGGGAGATTTTCAAAAAGTAGCTAAGGCTTTCAGGAGCAAAAGGCCCATTGAAAGTCAGGTGCTTTTGAAAATCTCCTCACACGTTTTAAAAATATTGTTTGCAAGCAGGGCGCAGAGGGGGACAGGTTTGAACAAACAATCCCCCACCCACCCCACACACACACACAGTTCCTGAATGTTAGATAAAGAATCTTAAAATTGTACACAAGGGAACTCCTGGCTTTCTGTTTCCCTTTAAGCCAGCATGACAGTGGAAGCTGCCTTGTTTTAAGAGGGGGGAGGGGAGCCCATCCACCGACCACACGACTATAAAAAAGGCACAATTTTTTCTGAAACCAACAGCAGCGGAGCAGAAGGAAAAACAAAACCATACAGTCCAATGGCAGATGGGAAACGGACATCTTTATTCAGCCACACCACTCTGTTTGGGAAATAATCCTTTAGGAACCAGTTATCAGCACTTAATGACTAGTTTTGTGACTTAGAGGCCCCCACAGTGAAAGAGGGTGGCTGAGGTTAGCACACTGCTGTAATAATCAAATTTAAGGGGATTATAATCATTATAAACTAATCAGAGCAGTATTATATATTTTTAATTAGCAGCTGCTGCATGGTTCAAACATTAGAACCCCCCAGCTGTTTGCGAGTTAATGCAGCTAACAGCACGCCGAATAAAACACAGGACAAGCGCTTCTAGATTGGAAGTATATCAGGGAAATAAAAATTTGCTTTAAAAATACTACACACTATAAAAGCCTTATTATAGGTTATTCAAGTGCTGGAATGCACAGAGAAAGAATTTTAGCCCATAAACTCTTGTATTAAACCTCACACTTAATGGCAACATACTGTAAATGATATATACAACATACAAAAAGTATCTTGTATATATTATTCCTTCAAACCACATGAAAGTCATCTGTAAATCCTCCAGTGTTTGGTATAAACATGTAATGTTTGTTTACTCATTGTAAGTCTACAAAAGGGGCGTATTTCGGCAGAGACTTAAAAGGTAATTCGCTGCATAAATCATCGAGTCTAAATAAAATTTGTCATCTAGATTTTTGTATAACAACACACTTGAATCCAAGATTCCCAAGTACAGAAACAGATCTTTGTGGTTTTTGCAACCACCTCTGTTCAGACTGTTGTGTTGAAATGATTCTTCAGTTGCATTTTAAGTGAGAACCTTTCCACACGATCAGAGAGACAGGAAGGGACGCCAGCCCCATCAGAGACTGTTTTGTTTAAAAATAAAAAAAGTAAACCAAAACCATCGGCTAGCTCAACTGGTGAAAGCTGGTGCTGTCGAAAGATTTTCAATTATAAATAGGCCGATCAGTCCTGGAACGTGGTGGCTTGCCAGAAAGCTACTCTGTAATATCCATATTTGGCAGAAATCTATAAAAACCCAAAGAACAAGGCAGTCAATCTGGTCTTCAAATACATTCTACAAGTTTCAAATGTGAGAGCCGTTTCCTTCCTTAAACCCAACCGTGCCCCAATAAGAGAGGAGATCTGAGACACAGTATCACAGTTTGAGCTCATAATGAATTCTTGTAGCAAAGTTGCACCTGAGCACAGAATTGCTTCCCATCCTTATCTCCTCCACCTTGCTGCTCCCACTATAAAGGGTCCCAAATGGCACCTGATGATAGGGAACTTCTTCAAAAGTTCCTGGGTGCCAGAGGCATGGCAACTCTTTCCTCGGCATCTTTCCATCTGAGGAAGAATCTTGTCCACTTCTTCATACATATACACCTACTCCTAAAACCTGGAGATCCACTGCTTGATGCATAGTTTGAAGTCAACAAGACTGTGGCCAGCTTACATTTACAGGCATCGATATTACAGCTGTTTGCAGAGCCCACTCTAAAAATGCTCCCTAGTTTCCACGTCGGTATATATCAAATTTTAGACCCTTAGTACAAAAACAGAATCTGAGCTCGTCTACTTCCACTACTCATTAAGCCAGCAGAGCATGGCATCTTAAATTATTTCACACTTTGGAACCACTTATAAATTCTACATGAGGGTCGTTAACGTTTTAATGGGAGGTACATTAGTCAGTAAAACGTTGCCAGTTACCTCCAAGTCGTTTTGCCCTCTAACACCTCATTTGAGTCCAGACCACAACCCCACATTTGGCTGTCACCCACAGCACTTTCACCTGCCCCTCAATAGACAAATGGGTTCAT
Source organism: Chrysemys picta bellii (assembly GCF_011386835.1). NCBI lineage: Eukaryota > Metazoa > Chordata > Testudines > Emydidae > Chrysemys > Chrysemys picta. The sequence continues at coordinate 6,594,042 of NC_088797.1, forward strand.
GTCAATAGTCGTCACTTTCGGTGTTTTATTTAGCTCACGCTGAAAATTAAGGGTTTTTAAGAGCAAGATCAGCAGCAAGGAAAGAAACAGCGAAAAGTGGAGTAGAACGAAGAATGCACAATACACAAAGGGTCCAGGAGCTGATGTATTAAACATCATTGCAATACAAAGCATGCTAGCTGTAGGAGATGGGATGCAAGATACCACCTCCCCTCAGACACTGTGCATGTGATGACTCCCAGAAAGAGCATTCCCTGGACAACTTCCCTGAAGTTGTTGAGAATGCATGAAGAGGCAAAGGGGAGGAAGGACGGCCTTGGGGTTATGGCACAGGACTGGAAGAACCGAGTTCTTCCTATTCCCCACTTTGCCACAGGCTTTCTGCGTGACATTGAGAGAGTCACTTATTCCTCATTATTAAGGTTAAAGATTTTGTCATGGCTATTTTTCATAAGAGTAACAGACAGGTCATGGGCAAGAGTGAAAAATTCACAGAAACCCGTGACCGGTCCCTGACTTACTAAAAATATTCATGACCAAATGGGGAGCCTGGGAACTCCAGGGTTCTGAGGAGGCGGAGAGCTGCGGGGGTCTCCTCTGCAGCTCCAGGCGTTCCCCCTGCCGCCCGCAAGGAGCTGCAGGAGTTCCCCCTGCTGCCATACCCACCTGGGTGGCTCCCAGCCGGCACCGGCTGAAGTGACGGAGGTCTTTGGAAGTCACGGATCCCGTGACTTCCGTAACATCCGTGACTAAATCGCAGCCTTACTCATTATCCCCCATCTGTAAAATGGAGCAGTATGTTTGAGGGCTTCTGAGATTCAATTCTTTAATATTTAGAGGCTTGAGATCTTGCTACAGAAGTGCAGAAGAGAAAGATTTCCTTAGTTGCGTCCATTCCCAGTAAAGTCATTGCCTTGGAAACACACAAAACATCGCCCCAGGTTAAACAGATACTATCTGTTAAAAGAGGACCATTTCTAAGAGCACCTTTGAGCATCAGATATCCCCAAATCACAGCATCTCCCTCTCCTCGCCTATCTCCTGGTGAGTCTGTATTGTCTTTTCGTTTCTGGAATCCCCTTTGTCTTTAAGGCAGGACACGTCAGTATGGACCAGGACTGACTCAGCTACTTTGGAGTAAACCAGCCTTTTTAAGCTGGTTAGCTGATTAGCATTCAATTCAATCTGACAAGGTTTGTGTGTTACATGAATTGTGGGAACCAGTCAACAGCAGGGAAATATTTAAAAAAAAAAAAAAAACTTTCCCAACATTTCTCTCTGGTGCAGCTCGACTGGATGCTCGCTAGCAAGGATGGGAGCTCTAGCATGCACAGGGAGCCCAGCTACAGCCACCATTTTAAAAGACCACATACCCTAGCTTTGCTCAGAGCAGGGCGACAATTAAATCAGTGAAGGCAGGGCCTAAATGCGAGCCAAAATTCTAACATCAGACACCACAAGCTAAGTCATAAGGAGAGAGACATTTATTAGGACACTGACGGAGATAAAAAGAGACGCACAGTATAATACAAGGATTTCTGCCGACCTGTGGCACTGAGCTTTACTGAGGCATACAAATAATGGATTAAATTCATTACTTGTAGTGTGGAATAATTACAAAGTCCTGGTGCTTTGGCTTCATCTCATCGTGCCCTTCCCTCACCCTCCCGAAGCTGGGGTTTTCACCTGTGAGACAATGATAGCACTATTAGAGATGTTCAAGGCAAGATTAGAGATAACCCTGCGGGCCTGAACAATGCAGAGCCCCTCCACTTCTACAGAGTTGTCTAAATGACCCAGCAGCCTCCCTCCAGACCTATCCTCTACGCTTTTTCAAACAAGCTGTACATTTTCACAGCACTGCGTAGGGTTTGAAGCTCTGTGACTCCCATTAAAGCTAAACAGGACTAAATTGCCAAAATGGGACTTAGTCTGGGTAAATCCCCAAGCCTCTCTTGAAAAATACAGTTAAGTGCTTCAGCTGCTTGCTTGTCAAAATCTGACCTCTGCAATTCCAGGTCAAATATGAAGATTTGACTGGCAGGAACATGGGGGAAAGCAGATCCCACTAGCAACTGCAGAAAGCCCAGCATCCGCGAAGCCTACACGCTCTGTCTCAACACTAGCTATTACAATGGCTGTGTCATTTTCAGCAGTCATTAATGGACCAGTAGCCAAGATCACATGGTTATTTGACTTTTCAGTCCTGATCTACCAGTTATCATTTGGAAAGCGCTAATCAAAGGATAGATCCGGTTACTGCTTCCTGGGATGCATCTACTGGTAGACTGTGTAGTTGTAGCTGTGTTGGTCCCGGGATATCAGAGAGACAAGATGGGGGAGGCAATATTGGTCCAATAAAACATATTACCTCTTGTCTCTCTCTCTTGCTGGACTGTCACATTACTTCTATGGCAGTCCACAGCTGAAGTGCACCTGCCAGGACAGTAGTCTTTGGAGCTACTTGAAAAGTTGGCAAGAACTATTTGTTTACAAAGAACTAAAAATTCAGGTTAGTTTTAAAATAGCAGTCAACACCCGGCAACCAAAGGATCACATTCTTCTGTGTCTTTCCTCCCTTTGGAATTCTCTCTTTTCTCAGAAGCTTCCCAGATGGTCTAACAGGCAAAGTGAAATCTATTTGCAGAGCAAGGGTTTGAAGAATTAAAAGACTATGCTCGCCATCCACGAAGAGTGATCGCTTCACACAGTTGTACTCCTTTATTTCATGGGAGAGTTTACACTTCAGCTGGAATGAACTATTCCCATTTGCCATCAGTTGGGCATGTTAGTTTCGCTGTATTTCATGCAATCTTAAAGAAGGTGACTGCAGGATGCTACAGTATGATTGAGAAGAGGTGTATGTATTTACCATTTTATTATGCACATTTCTCTTTGCACACCTACTTACCTCCTCAAACACACACGGAAACTATGAGGTTTCAGTTTTGCAAAGCCCTAGCCTAAACCAACATCCTGTAAAATTATACGATTTAAACACAGGAACACTTCACTTCCAAACCACAAAGGCCGCAGTAAGCATGGATTTGAATTAGCTGGTCCAAAAAAATATTCAGTTAAAAGTCATAAAATTGACAGTGAGATTGGCGCATCTCCATCTATACTTAAAAATTTTGAACTTTTATGTTGTGCAGTCAAACCACAAAACCAGTCCAATACATGCACAACAAGTTACAGAAGCACTAAAGAAATATATATTTGACACTGTAAACCAATAGATCAAGTTATTGGCACTGCATATAGGTAGATATTAAGCCTTTGCAACAAATTTCCAGTTGTACAGCGTGGAGTATAGGATCAGGCCCCAAGGTCTTAGACTTCGTAAGACCATTCCCAACCCTATTTACTGAAAAAGTTCTATTCATTTTATTCATCATTTAGTTCTACAGGTCCCAATAAAATTCATTTTGAAATTTAGAGAAAAAAAAATTCACCTCATTATAAATTAGTTAAAATATTTCATTTATCCTTCAACATTACATGCAGGGGGGGGGGAAAACCCTGCTGTATTATTAGTACCATTACTCGCAAAAACTTTTCGTTAACAAGTTTGAATCTTTCTGAATTAACTTGGGTTTGCCTGGTCATGCAAGGCAATATTACAACTGGGTTGATTTAAAGTCATCTTTTGTTTGCTTTTATCCTGTTTCAGAATTCTATCATGGTCACTTTCAATATGAAAAATAACTAAACAGGGTACGACAAGCCACTCTAGCTTCTGACTTCTTTTGCATCAATGACTTCATTGCTTAGGAGCATGCAACATCCTGAATAAGTGTTCTATGTTTGTACAGCACCTTGCACAGTGGGGTCCTGCACCATGCCTAGGGCTTCTAGGTGCTATGGTAATGCACATAAATAATACATAAATTGCCATTGTAAATTACAGGTCGACTGACACTGGCGACCCAACGGCTGATTTAGAGAAAAAGCGCAGCACCCAGGCTTGAAAAAAATCTGACTTCCAACTGCAGGTCTTGAGGCCTTTTGAAAATTGCAGCTTAAATTACTTGAACAGTCTCTATTAGTCATTTTGTTGTTTTTATTTATGTGAGTTGTATAGAATTCAGATCTCTCTCACACCCACCCAGACACACACCAAACTTCTCCCAGATTTAAGACCTGGGCATTTGATGGCTTACTTCTAACTGTCCTAAGCATTTAGGGGACAGCCTTAGACTAGTAAAACACAGGACTGTTAGTGCAAAAGGTTTTGAGGCTCATAAAGCAGAGGCAGTAAACTTTAAAGACATTGTATTTCATAAGGTTACCGTTGCCATTACTTGATATAGTTAATGGAAGTTTTACAGTTCACTTACATACTGTACTTAGAACTACCTTGTTCCTGACTTAAAAGAAAATAATACATATAGTACAGAGTAAAAACCCATTATACATTTGATATGCATCTTTTAATTCAGGAGAGTAGCTCAGGCTGACCTAATTAAAGGTTGTTTGTTAATTCTGAAGGCAATACTTAGGCACTCACTACTTCCATCCACTTAAAACACTTCTTTGTGGAGTCAGATGAAAGATCTTGGTTATCCAATAGTTCACATTTTCAAATTTTGGAAGCCATATTGAACTCACAGGCCGCCATCTTGGTCAACACCAGGGACTGAAATGGGAACCTCCAGAGCCAAGTTATAGACACTCATGCTTTCGAGCTAAAGAACAAGGTGCAGTTATCAAACATATCAATCAGCTTAACCCAGTGAAGTGTGGGACCAGTCCAGTGGTCTACCTAAAAGCACTGCTGTTGTAGGGTGACTCTGCCTCCAGCGCGCGCCCTCCAGCACGAGGTCACAGCACAACAGGTACACTCAGCCTCAGTTTCCCTTTCAGTCTGCCTGTGAAAGGAATGTAGTCTCTCAGTGTCTGATACAGCACCGGCCTCCGCATGTTATGCGTTTGCATACATCCGTGCAGTACTTCCCCAAAAACCTTGTAGTAGAATCAGTCTCCAATTTCCACAGGAAAACAGATACCAAACAGGTTTCCATTCCCCTCTGCCGGGCCATCATCTACAAATCACCCACCCCAGCGTCAATAGCAGCACTTGGTTCCCGGTTCTTTTTGCCACGATTCAGGGCCCCACTCCCCATCCTGTGTGACCAGCCTACCCACTGCCCTTCATTCAGCTCTTTGCCCAGTAGGTTCTCCCCTCCAGCAGCGTTCCGGTCCTCAAGGCCTCTCTGCCTAAGAGTCCCACCCTTCCTCCGGGGATCCAGTCCCCTGCAACAACCCTCTTGCTTCTGGGCTCAGCTTCCCAACCAAGCTGGATCTTCCTCTTTTTCCTAGAGGCCAAAGCCCGAGCCTCCTGTTCATCACCGAGCCCCAACTCTGGTCAATCTCACCAACAATCCCGCTCAGCTTCCATCCGAACGCAGCTCTCTCTGCTGGGTCTCCTGACACTCTCGCATGCAACGCCTGCCGCCTGTCCCTGCTGCTCCCTGACTCAATCTCGAGAAGCTCTCCTGCACCCTGCGTCTGACTCCTCTCAGGCTCTGACTTTCCCAGTCTCCTTCCCTCTAGGGCCCAGGTGCCCACGCACGCCCAACTGGGGTTTAACCGGTCAGTCACAAGTCAGTCACGGCCTCTTCAATCTTAGAAGGCCAGAGTCACTCTGTGACAACTGCCAATACAATTAACCAGAGTTAGAGGCTTTGCACGCTTGCGGCCAGATCCTCGGCTAGTGTAGCACCACAGACTTGGATGAAGCTATGCTTTTACACCAGCTGAGAACCTACCCCCATCTCATTGCGTTTTAGCAGCTGCAAAGGTAATAGACCAACGGAGAGGAGGTAGCAACTCAACAATGCAACGATCCCCTGAGAAAAGAAGAACAGGAGTACTTGTGGCACCTTAGAGACTAACAAATTTATTAGAGCATAAGCTTTCGTGGACTACAGCCCACTTCTTCGGATGCATATAGAATGCATAGCAAGATACAGACTAACACGGCTGCTACTCTGATCCCCTGAGAGAGGCTCAGAAAAGTTCTGATAAAGGGTGGAAAATGGGGCAAAGGTCAATCAAAACACGGGATCTTTGAAGGAGGCACAATGTGGGGGCTGGGATCCTAATGGCTCCATGAATATTTCCCCAAAGGAAATTAGTGTTTGGTGTTAGCCAAGATTTTTGTTTTGCTACAATTTTCATTCTACTTAAAATTTTATGAGAGTTTTCCTTAAAATGCTACCCGCTTTGGCTCATACATGCCTGGGACCACCACACTGAACCCTGCCTTATAAACAAACACACATCCCCTACGCGTCAATGGAGGCTATTCCAGTCACTGATTGCAATCTGCCTACCAGTAGGCTCCAGACAGGCCTGCAGAGTTCATACTCTGTCTACCGTGACGGCCCTGCTGGGACTTGAAGTGACAGTAGCAAAGAATCTAAAGGTATCCCTAAGGCCTTGGCTACACTCGGGACTTCATACAGTGCTGCGAGAGCTCCCCGCGGCAGCACTGGGAGCTCTCGCAGCGCTGTATGTACTCCACCTCTCCGAGGGGAGTAGCTTGCAGCGCTGCGAGCGAGCGTGCAGCACTGGAGGCGCTGATTACACCGGCGCTTTACAGCGCTGTACTCGCTGCGCTTGGGGGGTGAGGGGGTGTTTTTTTCACACCCCTGAGCGCAGCAAGTTGCAGCGCTGTACAGCGCCAGTGTAGCCAAGGCCTAAGACTGACCCAAGCCCGCTGAAATGAATGGGAGGAGGTCCATTCATTTCATTGGTTTCAGGGCAGGCCTGTGGGGACAGATTTTCAAGAGGAGAGCCTGGCCTTGAGCCACAACTGGAGCTGGAGTTTCCAAAGCGCACTTTGTGACACTAGTGACCAGCTTTTCAAGAGAGACCAGCTCCCAGTATTCTGAGATCTTCAGAAGCATCCAGCCACTTGTTTTGGTGCTTAAATGGGAGCTGAACTCTTCTGAAAGTCTGCCCTCCACGATAGGCACAGAGCTCCTTTGAAAATACTGGCTTTAATACAGGGGCCAGTATGCCCACTCTTTCAGGGAGCACTGGGAACAGTGGCTGCAGATATAAAAAGTAGATCCCACCTCGTGGAGGACTCGGCAAGACAAAAATCTTTGTGCTGTCACACACACACACACACACAGAGCTCTAATGGCCTCTTCCCATTATTATAAACTGTGCTGCTTCAGAAGCTATTCCAGCCTCAGATACGGCTTGCTGCTTGCACATTTTACAGGCACTTCTCCTACAATTCAGTGCTTTCGCCTGGCCTAAAAAAAAAATAGAACAAATGTACTGTGCTGGGCTCCCTTCGCATCCGGAAAGAGGAATTTGTACCTCGAGTAGAACATTAACTTCAGTGCTTTGCTCCGGAGCAGAGGACTGTACTTTCGTCTGGAATGCAATTAAGCGGGGGGGGGATGAGAAGTGCTTTCCGAGTAAATACTGCATTACAGCGAGACGGTCTCCATCTTCAATCACAAGAGTGAAAATGAAGGGCAACAAAAACAATCCATTCCTGCTCATATGCTGCTGGACATCGTATTAGCAGAGAGAGGCACAAACATGGTCCACGGAGAAAGAAAAAACAATTATCGGTTTGTTATATAAAAGGGGAAGTTGGTTTCATAATAGGTAACTGCGGGGTATTCAGCATGCACTAATTTTATTAGCCGGACACACAGACAGCAAAACAGGTTTAATATCCATTAAAAATATTTTATGTCTGGTATCATTGAGCTTCACAGCATTCGAAAGAGGATTCGGCGTTTATATGGATAACAAGAATATCCAGAGGCATAATCGCATATTAAAAAACCCTCATGCTTCTGGGCATAAGCCAGCCTTCAACAAGTGGAGGGATCAGGAGGAAAACTTTCCCTAGAATAGATTCTCTCATACCAACCTTATTCAGGATTCCTTTACACTTTCCTCTGAAGGATCTTGTATTAGCCGGGTCTGTAACAGGTTACTGAACTAGATAGACTGCGGATCTGATAAGACAACTCCTACATCATGGAAAGCAGTATTATTCTGGTGTGATTTAGATTCCAGGATTACTCATTAACATTAAGGAGAGTTTGAACATGATACAAATTAGCACATCAGAACAATCCTGCCAAAAATAAAGGACTCATAGCACATTAAAGGAACAGAACTATGTTAAGAGAGAAATGGGTAAAAATAGACGTGCCAGGCCACAACAAGCCTTCGAGTTAGAAAAGAGGCATCTGGAACATCCTCAAATTCCCTCTTCACTGCTGCCTCTCTCAGTATTCATTCTTCTCGAGCAAAAGCATTTTCGAGTGGAACAAGCAGGTCCGGCCTACTCATTTTAATCTCACGCCATTTGGGAGGTGAGAAAAAAGAACAAATCTAAATCCTCGTCTTCTCACACATGGGCCCTCCCTGCCCAAAAGTACAACTTTCAACCAAGTTTGTAGCCAGCAAGCTCAGAACAGCATGTGGCCTCATGCTTGCAATTAACATGGCTAGAACTCAGGTCTTGACCCTGCAAGGAAGCATAGCCTTGCCTGCATGACCGGGGATGTGACGATTTACGCTTAGCCACAGGCATCGGGTACACTGGGAGATGGACAGGAACTTGCTAGCATTAGGATCGTTTCCCTGTTGTCTACAGTAGGACTGGAAGCTGCAGCTCTCAAGTTATAACCCAGCCTTCCATTCCCAGTTTACTGGGCATTTTTTGGGCCGAGATACCCGGTGCCCAATTCATCCCTGTCCTGTACCTTGTGCAAGCACTTGTGCCAGTGAGTGCACAGTGGATCTAAAATATGCAGCCAAATCACAAAGGGAACATTTACACCCCCCTGAACACAAAGATACAAGCAATGATGAATTGGGGCGCTCTCCCCAAGGTACAAGGAAGACATGGCTACTTTGCACCCTCACAGGTGTGCTGTGTGAATTAAGTACTATTTGTACAGAACTGTGAAAATGTAAGACACTGCACACAAGTAACATCAACCTCTGCCTGTCTACAGTGAAGGAATTCCCTTAAAAATAACCCACATGGCATTTATGCAAAAGGAATATACAAGCAAAATTCATACCGCCTGAAATGAATGACAAGCAGCCTGGTTCCCCCATTACAATCAGACTCCTTTCACCATAAGTGTAATTTATACCTGATTTATCACTGTCGTCTCACTCACACTATGGCCTTGGTTCTTTCAGTGACCCTAGAAAGGTGGGCTTTATAATCCATCCCTAAATGGATGCAGATCACATAATATGCATCTTTAATTAATGCTTAACGCTTATATAACCCTTTTCATCCCTAGATCTCAAAGCCCTGTACAAAGAGGTCGGCATCATTATCCCTGTTGTACAAAAGGGGAAACTGAGGCAGAAAGAGACAATGACTTGCCCCGTAGACCAGTGGCAGAGCCAAGAATGGAACGCTGGGGTCTCGAGTCCCAGTTCACTGCTTTATACACTAGGCCACACTAAATCCTCTCCACCCACCACCACTGCCTTTCAAGCACCAGGGTGCTAGGTACTGTACATACATATAGTGATAGAGTCCCAAAAAGCTTGAAATGTAGAGACAAGACAAGAGCGAGAGAGGAAACCGGCACAAGAAAGGGAAGCAGGTTGTTGAAGATCAGACAGCAGGGTAAGTGCATGTCTGGAAATACATATATTTTTAAACCTTTTAAACAGTAGATTTTATCATTACAATAATCATGTCAACCTATATTGCTTTGCATATTGTATCTGTCCAAATAAATATAGTTCTGGTAAGTGGTAACTTTCAGCTAATAACTGAAAACATTTAGGCCAAAGAATCGTTGCCATTTTCAGAAGCATTAACGCCATTTATCACTTAAATGTTTTAAAAGGACATTATGACTATTCGGGCGTATACACAGACTTTTCAGCTTAAAATTAAAGATTTCCTAACACGGAGCATCACATCTGAACACTGCGGACCTTGAAATTCTGTGCGGTCTTTTCCCTATGGTTCCCAAAGAATGAACCATATAGAAATTTGACTTTTAATGTCTACACTACACTTTTTATTTTTTTTAAAAAGTGTAATAGAAAATTCAGGGGAACAAACAGGAGCAGCTGTGTGTGAAAATTACATGAAGTCAGAAACCACTAAGTGTGAGCCTGAGGACAGAGAAACACTAAGTCAAGTGCACAAATGCCTTCCACGTGTTCTGGATGGCAAGAAGCTGAATTTTTTAAAGACGAACATGGAAACTGCTTTGAGCAATTTGTCATTTTCGATAGCAGCTCTGGAGCGAGAGAGAGATTTAGACAAGTTAAACAACTTCCTGCTAGAGTTGCTGCATGCAATACTCAAATACCACTCATGGCCCTTTATATAAAGGATATTTATATTTAAGCCATAAGGCAAGACTTTGAAATGTTGTTCAAAGTTTGACTTAACCTATTAGGGGGAAGTGCCAAATTTGAAGATGGAAAAGGACATCCACACCACCACAACACCCTACTCCATTTTTAATCTAAATTCCAGGCAGAAGAGTTGGACAAACTCAAATTAAAAGATGCAGATATTTATCATTTACTTAGTGACAGAAAAATCCTTTAGAAATGTTGTCGTTTTCTCCAAAGGCCCAAAAGTTAGAATTTAATACAACCCACTGTGCCTAGAAGAGATTACCAGACATAGCATATGAAAGATCATCCAGCAACAGGTTAATGACTGAGCACTTCTCTTCTGCAGAATTTGAGCTTTCACTTTTAAAACAAATGTTTCCAGTTCTTATGATTGCAAAGAAAGTCGTCTGAATGTAAATTGGGGCAGTGTTTGTCTCAGGCTAGCTAGCTGCATTCACAATCATTCTAAGGCCTTATTTACACTAGTGAAATAGAGCAAAAATATTCCTCATTGCTGCTACTACTGGTTCAATTGCACATTGGAAGCCCTAGTGTAGACTAGTTTCTGGCAACGTCAGCATTGTCAGAGCAGATTTAAGCCAGAAGCCGCAGGACCCTTCTCTATGTTAGGCCTCCTGCCAATTGCTCAAATTCCCTAGCATAGACAGGCCTGAAAGCGGAGTGAACTGGACTCCTTCGTCTCCGAGTGCTGCTCAACCAAATGATGGATGACAATTTAAACAGATCAACAGTGGTAGCTATTCAACTGCTGGTCATTTTAACAGAACCACTACCTACCCCACTACAGTAGGTGAAGCTTAAATCTCTCAATTTTTAATCATCTAACTTGATCCCTGCACAAAATGTCCAGGAATCCCAATAATATGGAGGCACTTCTAGCTTTTTATCACCAAATGTGTCTTCTTGAGGGGTTCTGAATGATCCTTTAAGAAAAAATTCACAGAAACCCACCTTCAGATATTCCTTCATGTGCACTTATTGAATAGTCCCCTGTGGTAGCTTCTCCGCTGGTAAGGTTTATATGTGCTCTGCATGCATATGGCTTGCAAGACCATTATTGTCAACTATTGCAACTTTATTGTAAATCTCATGACATCTGGCATCTTCCTTAAACCCCCAGCTCCGGGAGGTAAATTATATGATAATCTCATCCTTCATTTAAAAATTAAAAAAAAGTTTCTTACCCTCTTGGTAGTGGAGAAAAGCTTGAGACACACAATTTAAGGGTACTCTAAAAGCTTAAAAAACCAAAAGGCAATTAAAAAGAACCAATATTTATTTATTTATTTATTTAAAATTTCCTGGCTTTTAAACCAGTCTCATGATTTCTGACTGCTTGGGCTTGGTAATACAGACTGTGTGTAGAGTATATAAATTAGCATTTTAAGAGACGTTTTTAAACTCAAGATAAGGCAGTACACAGATATGCTCCCAGACTTGGCATTTTCAAACCTCTCCTGAGGTTTAGCTTAATGAACTTAAGCAGACCCTAAATCTCAGCTAAATGCATAAAGCAGCATTCTACACCAGAAAAATATGGCTGTGAGTTTCACATAAGCTATTCTATATCCTTGGGGAAGGGGGGGGGTGTCATTAAGTCTGCCACATGCTTTCGGGTACGGTTAAAACGTGGTTCATTCCCAGCTTCACTGCAGCCTAAACTATGTTCTAAGAAGATCGCTGTATTGTAACTGGTTCCCTTGACGCAGTAAGATCAACTACATTGGCAGCCATAATGTTTTCTTTCATGAATTCTTATGAAACTAAAGAGGTGGGGAGGGGAAAGGCCAGTCTCATCTCTCCCTGTTAAATAAGGTTGTTCTGTGATCCCATAACGATGGGTTACAGCCATCACAGGTAGCAGGACTGGTGAGCAAGTCAGGGTCTAGAGGCTTTGGCTTGACTATCTCCTTGCGAAGCTGAAGAAAGGAAATGCTACTCCGACAAGTGAGGTGTTTAGAAATTAATGGAGATATCCCATCTCCTAGAACTGGAAGGGACCTTGAAAGATCATTGAGTCCAGCCCCCTACCTTCACTAGCAGGACCAAGTACTGATTTTGTCCCAGATCCCCACGTGCCCCCTCAAGGATTGAACTCAGAACCCTGGGTTTAGCAGGCCAATGCTCAAACCACTGAGCTATCCCTCCCCCCCAAGATCTAGAGAGGCGAGATTCAAAACTGAACAAATAAAAGCCGACACCAGGGTCCCAAGAATAGACAACGATTTTGCACACACAGGTTAGAGGTTATGGTAGAATCCTGGCTCCAGTGATAGCAATCGTCAAACTCACATCAGCTACAATGGGGCAGAATTTCACCCTAAGGATTTAGCAGATACATGTTTTGAACACTTGGAAAACCAAAGTATCTTAGAAACTCCAAAGCGGGGATCCCCAGATTAACATGTGGGGATGCCATCACACTTCCATCTTTATTATTTTATTACCTGGGACCCACAATAGCAGTACTTAGAGATCCCAGTCAAGGACCAGGGACCCATGTGCAAGAGAACTTACAATGCAGGCTTATGACAAGTCATAGCAGGTGGCTAAAACAGAAGGGGAAAGGGCACCATAAAATTAACAATAAAAGGAGTGTGTTTTTGCATACCAAGCAGTAGTCAGGTGGCAGTACTCTATGGGATATTTCCAAAACCCTGCAGAATTCTACTGCAGGAACAGAATTTTCTATTAAGTTCGGTAGGTCTGTTCAAAAACCCTATGGAAAGTTTTCATTTGCTGGTACATTTCATAGGAACTTTCCATAAGGGAGGGGAGGAGGCTGGGGTGCGTGGGGCAGAGGGAAGAATCTGCAGATAGCTGAAAGATTGCTTTATAAAATTGAACTAAACATCTTCCAAGAACAAGATTCTAACCATACAGTTAATACAACATTTTGTGCCAATTCAGAAGCAGCGCTGCAGTTAACGCTGGGAAAATAAATACTGTATTCCCAGCCCGAGGTAAGACACCATGATGGCTGCCACCAATACAGATGAGGTTATAACAAATGAGAGAAAAAACACCAAGCACAAAGATACAGAAAGAAAACGAAGAATCACTCACCGTGACAAGCTAGTCAAGTAGCCAACATTTTGTTATGTTTCGACTGCTTCCTCCGGGAACAAAAAAAAGGGACTAACGTACAAGAGTCGCTATTGTCATAGTTATTGTATTGTTATGGAGCAAACAATGGTTATGGTGTGTCATATTTCCTGATGTACTAGCACCTGTTCCGCAGTCCTTAGACTAACCCTGGAGATCTGTATTTCTCTCAGCTTCTTTGCTGTGAACTATATCCACTTTTTGTTCAGCAGACATAAGAGTGGCTTGTTTCACTTTAGCTTAAGCCACATTACACGTCTCTATGCAGGGTTTTGCACCAGTTAAATCTCTTTAAAACCAACTTAGTTTAAGTCAAAGCAGTGCCACTTTTTCCATGTAAACAAAGTCTTAGTGGTTGTGACATCTTTTCTATTCTGCAAACAGCAACATTCTCATAAAAACTATACATTCCTGCACAGTGCTTAAAGCACCTCTTCCACCCAAAGAGACTCTATATGCTTAATTTTAAACACGAGTAATCCCATTGAGTTCAATGGGACTATGCTCATACTTAACGTCTTTGCAGGATCAGACTTCATGTATTCACTGCTTACTACTAATTTATGACATGATCAAGATGTCAACGTAATATAGCTAGGATTAGAACTAGGTAAACAAGGACAGAGTTTAGGACCTTTAAGATATATATACATATATCTACTAATCGATCAGCGTATACAACAAGATCTATTAAATTCAAGAGAAAAAATAATAAAATAAAAAACTGCAGCATCCTTGAAAGACTCTTCTACAAACAAGATCCTAGAAATGGAACATTTTCCCAGTAAATACTACAAACATGCAGTGAAAAATGTTGTTTAAAAGGACAAAGATCAAGTAGGAAACCTCTAACTGAATAGGGGAGCATAAGGATGGGGAGAAGCAGAGTCCATTTAGGTCACTGCTTTATATATTTTAAGCATATTCAAGTATACTGGACAACATGTCCCATGGTTAAGGCACTGGACTGGGAGTCAGGACATGTGGATTCCTGGCTCTGCCACAGGCTTCTTGGTCGAGTCACTTAACCTCGGTCTCATTTTTCCCCATCTAAAAGACTGGGATAACATCACCTCCCTTCTTTCAGCGATTGTCTTCATTGTCTATTTAGATACCATAGAACCTCAGAATTACGAACACAAGAGTTATGAACTGACCAGTCAACCACACACCTCATTTGCAACCAGAAGTATACAATCAGGCAGTAGCAGACACACACATACACACAGAGTAAATACAGTACAGCACGGTGTTAAATGTAAACTACTAAAAAAATAAGAGGGTAAGCAGCAGGGTGGATTTGATTCAAGTCAAATCACTAGTCAGGAAGACTCGATTTAATTATGGTTTTCTACATAAAAGTGCATTCTTGGTGGTTGTTATAACCTTAATACATATTCTTCACAACCCAGAGATAGATGTAGGTTTCATTTTTAGAAAGTACACACTATACATTTTTAAACAGTGATTTATTTTGAAAAAAACTTTTCAGATTAGTATTACAGCTATCTCAGACAATGAATGATTGTTTGGTTATTTCATTTACCAAAGGTAATTGAAGCAGATATTTATGACGTCACTGGGAGGTGAACTATCTCCAGTTCAACAGGTTAATCATTAATATTTGTAGGATTTTCTTGCCATGCTGTATTAGGAGGAGATCACCACCAGACAGACATTTATATGGTTTTATTTAACTAAAACAACAACAACAACGTTAAGTATTCTGAATTTTTTTCTTCAACAGCAAAACCTGTAATATTTTAACAAAAAGCCATGTCCCTCGCGTCTCACATTTATCTCCAGACTTCTTCTCCTTGTCTAGATCTATTCCGCCCCCAACAATCTTCTATTCGTTGAACTTTTTGAAACTTTGCACTTTTAGAGGAAAGTAAGGGATTGACCCTGCGTACACAAATTTGCCGAGGGACAATAGAGTTGAGGTCTGTTATTTCTCACCTCTATATATTATTTATTTAACAATATTTTTGCTGTTAACAAGCATGTTACCTCTGAAGAGACAAATCCACAGTTTGAGAACTGCAAAACTAAGCATCTCTGATAGTATTTTCTAGACTGAGCACTGAGTCCCATTGGGTAGATAGAAAGATTAACCTAAATAATCTATACAGAAGCATCTGGAACCCCATAAAATTGGGTCCCTAATCCATGAACTATTGGAACTCATTTACAAAACCATGAATATATTGTCTTATACTACAGAATTAATAATCCCTATTCCATGATGAGATATCTTTGAGCTATAATGTATCTATCTTTAAATAGATTTTTTCCTCAAAAAGCATTTTAAAACAAAAAAATCCAATTTTTTTATTTAAAAAAAACAAAAAAGTCACCATTGATTTTTATCCACCCTGGCAAGCAGCATTTCTCTTCTGCATAGTAAAGTTTCAAAGCTGTATGAAGTCAATGTTCAGTTGTAAACTTTTGAAAGAACAATGTTTTGTTCAGACGTACGAACATTTCAGAGTTACGAACAACCTCCATTCTCAAGGTGTCCGTAACTCTGAGGTTCTACTGTAGTGAACTCTCAGGTCAAGGATTGACTCTTACTATATGTGTGCACAGTACCTAACACCAGGGGGTCCCGATTGTGGTTGGGACCTCTCGCTGCTACTGTAATACAAATTTAACCCCTCCCCCGCCAGAGAACATTCAGTATGACTTCACCCCCTCTTCATTCCCACACCACAACCCTCAAATCAAATCAGCTGTTACAATTCACCTTTCATCTAAGTTTGCCATTACATAATTACATTTAACTTTATGGCCTCTAAAATTCCAGAGACTAACTTCCCTATGCACACACGTTACCTGTCAAAAGATAATGTTTATAGGTGTGCGCTCAGTAATGACTCACAAGAATCATAAAAAGGTCTCACTAGCAGTTGCCGGATAGCACCAGTGAGAAAGAATGTGAAACTGGTTTTAACACCAAGCTGCACTATGCCACGTAACTCTGCTTACAATGTCAGCTTCGTTTAAAGCGACTGAAGTCTAATGCGTGTGCAGCCTTTTAAAAGTCATGTGCTCCTTTAGATTACTTACAGGCCAAGTGTTATTAAAGCTGTTTTGCCAAGACAATCCCACGTGCAAGTACAGTATTGAACTGTCTTTAAAGGACCAGGGACCACCCAAGTCTCAATACGAAGTAATATGGGTGTAAACCAGTGGTTCGCAACCTATTTTCCATCGTGGACCGCGGCTGCATCCACACGATATATATACTACCTGTATGGCCCTGAGGATGTCACATGGGCCACAGCTGTGTGCGGATTATACCAGTGGTTCTCAACCCACGGCCCAAACGCTTGCTTGTTCATAAGTGTTTTTGATTTCCTCGCATTTTTTAAATAATGCTTCAGCTTCAGGGTGGCCAACTTCTGCCATTGATTGTGGATCTTGTGATATTTCGTCTCTCTCAAAACCCCCAACTCTTGGAGTCATATCAACTCACCCTTCCTTCCAAAAGTTTCTAGCACTCATTGCTGCAGAGAAAAGTTTGAGCCTTTAGGATTCAGGTTTTCAAACACTGAATAAAAAGAACTCAATTTTTTATAATCTCCTGTGGAAGGTTAGGGGGAGGGGTCAGACTCATGATTTCTGAATACTTGGGATAGACACTGCTGCGACATTTTCTTCTACTCCTGGATTCTACGTATGGTCCATACTTTGACGGGGCTGTAGATTCCCTGCACTACCAACACCTTTGCAGCATCACCAAGGGAGCTCTAGCATAGACAAGACACCCGTGAGCACCGGGATTCTTAAAAGCATATCTTGTGACGCTGCTCAGAGCAGTTCTGTGCCTCTCACACACATACTTACAGAAACCAAAGAAAGAGGGAGAAAATTACTAGGACTTAACACTCCAGCTCTGTATCTATTATGGCAAGATTATACAGTGTCACAGGAAGTTCAAAGCTCCTTTTTTATAACTGCTCCAATAATCCCTAAATTAGGTGAGAAGACAATACTTTTTAAAATTGTAAATGATCATTATCCACAGGAGAAGAAATAAAAGTTTAGGCTTTTAGAGAGTTTAGTTAATATAGCACTTGGGAGGTGTTGGGGAGAAGGGGGGGGGGAAAATCACTAATCAATAGATTTGTATGCACTGTTATTATACAAGTGTGACATCTCTGCACAAAAATCAAATTTGTAGTCCTAGCAAGTTGTTAGAGTGGGTAAGAGCCAACCTGACATGGAAAAATAAAAGAACTAATCTCAATTTTAAAAGTAAAACAATTAGCCATTCCCAAGCCGAATGTGTAGCTTTTAATCTGTTGAACCCTAAGAATTACACTGCTGTCCTGCTGCAGAGAATCAGTGCAAATTAACAAGGTATTTCATATTAGTCACTTCCTTGTTCAGTTTGAACACAAAAATATATCTGCTTCTTTTTCTCGACTAGAGATTTTATATTTGACCCATATCCCCAGATCTCAAAAAAACGTTCTTTGGGAAAGGAAAAGGGTGGAGGAAAACAAAATGATGAACTCACACGTTTTGGATTATGTAGCAGACTGATAAACATGTAACAGAGCTGTCACACAAGTAGCATTCTCCCAACCCAGCAAAGAGGAATTCTCAACAGCCACACATTACCAAAAGGAGTTTCTGCTAGGACTGACAACAGCTCCAAATATGGACAAGCCATCTATTTATCTAACACAGCTACTGACATGCTATTTACAGTGGCATAGTGCTGAAAGTCCCCCTGGCCGCACATACTGTCTGCAGAAGGGAGAGCTGCGGACATTCCCTGCCCGACGTAACATGTAGGGTATCTTCCTATGCGTCTCTTCTACTGCAAAGCCATGCTTTTTAATTACATTTGGCCCATTCTGCTATAAAGCGTGCCCTCTGCAAAATAGCACCTCAGCTTTCACAGCCCCAATGCCGCTCCCTCTAACAATCAATGGCAAAACTCCCACTGATTTCAGCATGCACACACCAATCCTGTTCCACCGTACAATAACTCTTCTAGCCAAATCCTAACTGCGTGTGTGGATACGTATCATTTTATGCACAGTATAAAGCATAATATTCAAAGCAAAAAAATCAGATTTATAGCTGATCTATAGAAATACACACATGCACTCCTTTAGCATGCCTGCTTTGAGCAATGAGCCCAGTTCACCTGGATCGTTAGGGTTCAGAGGGGCTCTTAGTCATTATTAATTAGAATTGTGTCCTTGTTTCCTGTAGAGCCAGAAATGAGAACCTCCAGCAACCTCTGTCCACCTTCACAGGACGTCTTGCCCTTCCACTGTGGCTGTCTCCTCTGATTCCATCTCCATATCAGACACAGTTGCTGGTCCCAACATTAGCAGCGGGAAGGCTAGTAAGTGAGTCGGGGATTTCAGAAGTCTGGAAGATGATCTATCCCTCGCCTCCACTCCAATGCTTCTAGGAAACTTACTCCACTATCTGCCACCCAGTCATATGTCCTTCCGCTAGCCATCCCCTTTCCTACCACTAAGCCCCCAGTTAATTGTTCCTCTCCAGTTATGAACTGCTACAATGTCCTTCACCATCCTCCAAAACCATCCCAAGTTCCTTATCATCAAGAACAATTCCCCCCCCCCCCCCGCAAGGAAAGTTACACATCTTCTTTTGTGTCCGCTCACTCTTCTCCCCTCAAGCCCTGCTACTCATGATCATCTCAAGAAGGGTCTCAGTGGGGAGGGCGTTCTGAAATCTGGGCACTCAGCTCTCTCTCACTTAATTGGGGGTACACTTACACACAAAGGTTTAGATGTTAGTTATTTTACATACTCGTAAATTTGCACCAGTGACCGTTTAATGCAAGCAACTCTACTAACGTAGAAACAGAAGTTGAAAAGCAATAAATAAATTAATGGAGATATCCTATCTCCTAGAACTGGAAGGGACCTTGAAAGGTAATCAAGTCCAGCCCCCTGCCCTCACAAGCAGGACCAAGTATTAATTTTTGCCCCAGATCCCCAAGTGGCCCGCTCAAGGATTGAACTCACAACCCTGGGTTTAGCAGGCCAATGTTCAAACCACTGAGCTATCCCTCCCCTCGTGTCATTTAAAGTACACATCAATATTTGTTTGGGAGGTGGGGGGTTTGGGGGAGGGGAAAAAGGGATTCATTTAAAAAAAATGTTTTCTTTTCATAAATGTCTAAGTTAAAAAAAATCAGCTCTGGATATTTAAGTCACTTGCATTCAGGAAATAAAGAAATTTCAAAAGGGATAGTACAATGCTAAGATGAAGATTCCAAAATCATGGGAGAATAATCCAAAACACTGTAAGCTTTTGTCAAGTGCGAACCATGGAAAACTGATCATTTCTTCCTATACATTGCAACTGTATGTGCCTTTGTTCTGACTAAACCCGGGTTTCAAATAAAAGGGCTGGCATGAATGTGTGTGTCAAAGTGTACGAAGACCGTACATTTAGCATGATCTTCACATCCTACAGGGAGCTGTTTTACTTGGTTTAATGGACTAGCCTCCATCATGTCTAACAAAATTTTTTAACTCTGGATCTTTTTTTTTTTTTTTTTTTTTTTTTTAAAGTGTGACACAAGCCACCTCAAATATAAAAAACTAGGAACTGTTTTGAGTCAAATGCCAAGTCTGTGAAAATGTAACCAAAAACGCCAGGATCTGCAGGAAAAACTGATTTAGTTTCTGCTTCAAAAAATCACTAAATGCAACTTTCAAAGACTGGTGGTTAAGAATATTTATATTATTGCTAACACAAAACAGAAGAAAGAAGTCGTTTCAGAGTAAAAGCTGACAAAGGTAAAGTCAGGAACTAGCACAGAGAATGTTGCTGATATTCCAGCTTCCAGTGGCCGAAAAATTCAGGAAATCATTTAAAGCGTCAATGCATTGAGGATAGATGATGTGTCTGACCTTTAGAGACTGAAGGCTGATCTGGCTGAAAAATATTCCAGCTGCCCTGAGCCATGCAAAAGTCTGAGAAGGATGTTACCCACCTAGTCTGCCCATAACGAGAAAACCACACCAGCTCAGTGGCAGATAGCTACTAAGGTCATTGGAAGTGGAGAACTCATGCCCATTCCCTCCAACCTTCCACCATTCTCAGGTCAGGTTGTATCTTCCCCTCCTTGTCAGAGGCTGCCAATCAAGTAGGCGCCACTGCAGAGCTCGGATTGTCTTCATTCATTTGTGGCCATGGGTTAATGAGGTGCAGACAAACTCTGCGCATTGTTATTTAGGCCAGGCTTATTTAGAAACAGCACTGCTTGCCTCCTCACTGCAAGGGAGCCACAATACTCCAGACACCAAATGCTGCAAAGATGTCATGTTTGGATAGCAAGAAACTCCCTAAGCCTAGAGAAGCACCTAATGACCTTCCCAAAAGAAAAAAACTAACAGCTGGTCCAGGTTCTCCGTTCTTGGGAAGGGACAGTCCAACCCAGCACGCAACACCTGAAAGAGCTGGCACAGGATTTCCTTCTAGTCACCAAGACTGAAGAGCTGAGCAGTATTTCCATGCTGCAACAGCTGCAGAAACTCCTCACATCCTGGGTGTAATTATTACACTTCTCCAAGAGGAGGTAGCTAAGTCGATGGAAGAACAGCCACCTCTACAGGACAGGGTAGGTCAACCTAACTACGTGGCACAGGACATGACATTTTTCACAGCCCTGAGTGACGTAGGTAGGTCAATAAGTTTTAGTTGTAGATCAGGCCTGAAACAAAGTGAAAGCCAAGCCATCAAGTTTGGGGAGCGTTTGAGGGGGAGAGGAAAAGAGATGATGATTGCTTACAATTATTTTTTCTGGTCTCACATGTTCAGTGATGCCCTAAAAGCTATTGCTGTACAACTGATGCTACTAGTGGCAGGCCAAGGGGCACATGCAACATCTTCACAGGACACTGGTGGCAATCTAGTCCATGGTGTCCATGGTGCAGGTGGTCACTGAACACAACTTCTGGGCGGGAACAGAAGACACAAATAAGGAAACGATAGGCATGAACTCGGAGCAAGACGCAGTATATCCCTACCCAGAGACAGCATGTGCAAGGCTAAAAGGAACCTGCTTCTCCACGCATGTATTGGAGTATCAACTCTCTAAGCATTGGCCATTCAAGTTACAGCACCCTAGGTAAAGCGAACTTTTCTTCTATTTCTTAATTTTGCTTCTGCAAATTCATGGCGCTTGCTCATGCAGGCCAGATTTCTCCACGTTTTCAACCAAGAGACCCGAACCATTTAGCTGTGAATATGAGAACTGAGAATTTCCTTTAACGTATGCGTCTCAAATGTAGGAGCTTCCAGCAAACCAGAGGAAGCATAAAACCACCTCTTAGCTCATTCCTTAAGATATAAGCAAACACCCTCCATCTGGAAGAAAGAAGAGAACCAACTTATTTGACAAGAAACATTTTAAAATCTTGACTTCTTAACTGATTTACAGACTTAGACTAGGCTGTGGGACATGTTCATTCCCCTCCCTCCCCGACTCCGACATATGTCTGAGTCTCAGAATACAAGTGGTTGAATGCGGATTTCACGCGCAAGTTAGAATACAGTTCTGTTTATCACTATTCTATCCCAGTGGTCTCCAAAGTGGGGTGCGCAAGAGGATCCTTGGGGGTGCGCGGCAAGAGGAGCGCTTTTATTTTTGGCGCTTTGGCAAAAATGGTAGAGCGTGCTCAAAATTTTTTTACTGATGGGGTGCGCGATCAAAAAAGTTTGGAGACCACTGTTCTATCCCATTGATGCAAATGTTGCCTTTATTTAGGCCAGGTGCACATTTAGCCTGAATGAGACCCTCTGAGCGACAATTTTATTTCCTTTACATCTGAGTTCAATATTTTAAACTGAATGAAGGCTGCAGATACGTATCCAGAACTTAAGTTAATACATTACAACACTGTAAGTTTTAAAAAATAAGAAAACGAAAAGACAGAAAATTCAATGTTAAATTGTGTCGTGTCAGGAAAAAAAACATTGAAATGCAGCAAGCCAGTGCACAGGTCACATACCCTAAGCAAGCTGAACGCCACCTTTCAATCCCCACCACCTTCTGTGTAAGGTCAACATGTCAAGATTGGGAAGATGAATTACCACATTCCAGCTAGTAGTGGACATGTTAACCATGGACACCTTAGCGCTGCAACAGCTCCAGGTGACATTCTGGCGTGGAAGGTCTAACCTGGCCATTCTTAGGGTTCCCCCACCTCTAGCCAGGAAAAAATGGAGTAAGCTCTGCCCAGGGCCCTGTCTGAGCCCCCATCACCACATGTATCGCAACTGCCAAACCACATCCATTCTGTCCGAGCTGGTGTCTTCTATTATTAAATCATAGGCCATGGCTACACTGGTGCTTTACAGCGCTGCAACTTTCTCACTCAGGGGAGTGAAAAAAACACCCCCCTGAGCGCAGCAAGTTACAGCGCTGTAAAGCACCAGGGTAAACAGTGCCCCAGCGCTGGGAGCCACGTTCCCAGCGCTGTAAGCTAATCCCCTCGGGGAGGTGGAGTACCTGCAGCGCTGGGAGAGCTCTCGCAGCGCTGGCGCACGACCACTCGCACTTCAAAGTGCTGCCGCGGGAGCGCTCCCGTGGCAGCGCTTTGAAGTTTCAAGTGTAGCCAGGGCTACAGTCTTAATGAAGACACTGTATTTATGGCTTATTACAACAATCTGTAACCCACTAACTCCCCCTTTTTTGCCTTAGGCCTGCAGCAGCGTTAACTGGCCACTTCACCTTGAATGATCTCCTACAACACCTTGCTAACTACTTATGCTAAACAATGTGTCCCACCTTGCATTTAGCTGTGACACTAGAGTACCTTTCCCAGCCCTAAAGAAGAGCGGTGTGAGCTCAAAAACTTCTTTCCCCAACATGCATCCGAAGAAGTGGGCTGTAGTCCACGAAAGCTTATGCTCTAATAAATTTGTTAGTCTCTAAGGTGCCACAAGTACTCCTGTTCTTCTTTTTCCCCCAACAGAATTTGGTCCAATAAGAGACATTACTTCACGCAACTAGTCCCGCTATCATCAATCATGTCTCTTACCGTAATGCATAGGGGGCAAGAATCCGACCCCACCATGCTATAGGCACCGAGCAAACACAGCATGAGACAATCCCTGCCCCAAAGAGCCGACAATTATTCTAAAGAGACAAGCAGACAGACGCGGGAGGGGCAACAAACAAGCAGAATAATCAGTGCAGTGGTGGCAAGTGTCACATTAGTAATTTAAATCGTTTCACCAGGGTTATGTTAAACGGGGATTAGTTAGATGAAGAGACAAACAAAGGGACAATGAGAGTTGGAGACAGGAGGAAAGGGGTGGGAGGGACTGGCGCATACAGCCAATCTGCACAAGGGCGAGAAATCAGAACAACAGAAAGGAGGACAACAGTAGTGGTCTTTGATCCCAGCTTAAACTGCGTTCTTTAACTGCTACTATCTCTGTGGAAGGCAGCCCGGCCAAGCCGCAGGGGCAGATGATTGTACCGAACCATAATATTTACACAAGACGGCACTGTCTCCCTGTGACACAGGTAAATATTAACCCCGTTTCACTCCTGGAAAAGCAGTCACAGAGTTTAAAGGGACTTGAATGGGAGTCTAGCATAGGGCTGTGAAAAACGAGGCTGTAACCCTTGCTCTGCCTCTGATTCACCTCGGACACCTGATAAACTCTAATCCTCAATTTTCCCACCTGTGGAATGGCGTTAATACAAGCCTAACTCTCAAGGAGTTTGTGAAGCCTAATTCATGTAAAACACTATGTGATCCTTGGGGGGCGGGGGGGAGGGGAGAACCCCAAGGGCACCGCAGCATTAATAAGGCTACACAGGATATGTCTACACCTGCAATAAGACACCCATGGCTGGCCCAGGCCAGCTGACTTGGTCTCACAGGCTAAGGGGCTGTTTAATGGCAGTGTAGATGTTCAGGCTTGGGCAGCTCCAGCCCAAGCACATACACTGTGATTAAGCAGCCCTTTAGCTCAAGCCAGCCGGCACAAGCCAGTCGCAGGTGTCTAATTGCAGCACAGATCTATCCTCAGTGTTACAGAGTTGGAAGAAGACCTAAGGAGGTCCTGATTCTAGTGTTCTACGCTGCCCAGTAAACTACACTGCCCAAAGAGCCCTCCCCTCCCCAGCATAGGTTTTCAGGCCTGTGCACTCGGCTGGTAAATTCCATAGGAACTCTTGACAGAGCATGTTCTTGGCCAGCAAACGACCTTCCAAGTTTGCTGGGCTGAAGTCTAACAAATAGTTTGTGAAATATGCTGGAAATTAAAGCAGGCCCCAAATGTTACCAAAACTCCAAGTAACCACCAACCTAATCCTACGCATGAGATCTATTCACCGCCTCTATCAAAAAGAGAGTTTGGACTTTGGAAACCACGATTTCAGAGATATATAATCTGCCACTCAAAAAAGGAAAAAAGAAGAACAGGAGGACTTGTGGCACCTTAGAGACTAACAAATTTATTAGAGCATAAGCTTTCGTGGACTACAGCCCACTTCTTCGGATGCAGAAGTGGGCTGTAGTCCACGAAAGCTTATGCTCTAATAAATTTGTTAGTCTCTAAGGTGCCACAAGTCCTCCTGTTCTTCTTTTTGCGGATACAGACTAACACGGCTGCTACTCTGAAACCTTTCAAAAAAGGAAGTGTTTTTCAAAGTTTGTTATGAGTGCCACATCTTGGGAATGGCTTGGCAAACACACCTTAAATTTGGCCAAAAAGTTACCCTTCAGCAGAAGTGCTTCAGATTTGGTACGTGTGCCCCAAGGACCTTTTTTTGAGGAACTGGGTGGAGAAGGATGTATGGATGGAATCAAAACAGGTCTGAGAATGGAAAACCGGTTGCAACTTCAAGTATGGCAAGATTAGCAACCCAATCACACATATCCCTACATTTTATTCCTTTAGCAATAAGACACTCACGATTTGGCCATCAAACTTGCTGAATGTAGTCCTTAAAGTTATTGAAGAGTTATACAGCAGGTGAATTTCATGTTTCACATTTAGCCGATTAGAAACTCAGACCTGAAGCACTTTTGCCATAAAGTAAAAATTCAGTCTAAAAAACCCCACTAGAACTGCGTTAATATCTTATAATCGCAATAATTTTGAAACATTGCTTGTAATTACGCTATAATTGTGGTTTAAATGTACTGCAATACGACGGCCCATAAAGAGAGAGCCTAGAGTCTCATCACATAATGGGCTGAAAGATTCAACTTATTGTGAAAAACATAATCCAATTTTATGACATTAAAGGCTCATATTAACTCTTTAAAAATGTAATAATGGCAGGGCTGTTAAATTAAGACTGTGATTGAATAACTCTGGGATGCGAACCCACTCTTTGTAGAGGAGGACATAAAAGTAGGTGCATGGATGCATAGCTAATCATTTTGCCACAAGCAGGGTCCATTTTCACATTCCAAATCCTAACAAATGCTTACGGCGTGTAAGCTTGATTGTGGTAAAAACCTGATCTTCACTATAGTGATACTTTAAGACACAACAGTCTACATTTCACGTGTGGTAAGTGCAATAATATTTCAGATGCACAGAATTTCTGATCAACTCACGGACAGGATCTGCATCTTCACTGATTTTATGCTTGGATAGCAGCTAGCACATTGTGGGTGCTATTGCAGTATAAATGGTGAACATAAT
Organism: Chrysemys picta bellii; assembly: GCF_011386835.1. Taxonomy (NCBI): domain Eukaryota; kingdom Metazoa; phylum Chordata; order Testudines; family Emydidae; genus Chrysemys; species Chrysemys picta. The sequence continues at coordinate 6,620,223 of NC_088797.1, forward strand.
CTCTAAGTCCAAAATAGATGCCGACCTCGAAAATACCAGTATGAAATTTTTGATCAGTAAAAATTTATGATGTTATCTGTACTTCGGATTCTATTACCTAAACTTTAAGGATGTGGAAATGCACAGGGTATTGTCAACGTGTTTTTGTTTGACATTTTGTTAAGTGTTGGGGGGGAAAAGGAGAAAAAAAAAAAAAAAGAAAGAAAGAAAAACAAACCCCAAACCTTTATCCGAACCAAAAAGAAAGATCATGTGATAGATCAAGGAAGTAAATTCTTAATAGCAGCAAGAGTTTTATAAACTCATTTGCATTTACCTAAAACAGGCAGATGGGAGTCCAAAATAAACACTGGATGGAAATATTTTTACATTTCACAGAATTATGCATCAGTGCCAGCCATGAGTTCTGTAACCTACCTATCCAATGTTTAATGTTACCTATTAACCAACCTGCCACCCTGCTTTCCCAGCATATGTAAAACTACTGTACACACAAATTCATAGAGGCATCAATATTTTTTATATTTGTTCATGTTTCACACAAAAAATAATTGGAAGATACCACATCCCTCACAGGCCCATTTTGGGGAAATGATGTCAGAATATACGCTCATGCAAACAACTTTTAAAGGAGCTGTTCTATTCACATGAATAGATTCCAACACTTCATAGAAATGTACTGTCAACTCACCAGGTTTTAGAATTTCTCTCAGGGTCAAGGTAAGGTTTTAAAAGAAACAAACATACGTGACAGCAGATAAGACACTACCATTGGGGAATGAATGTCTGCCCTTGTTTACCTTATACGTGGCTTAAAAAAAAAATAAAAAATTCCCCTCCCCCTCCATACTGACTTCAGAGTAACCCAAAAACATCACTCATGTAAACTGATCCTCATGTACCATAACTTCAGCCGGTAGTAGTAAAGAAAAAAATTAAAAAAAAAAAAAAAGTTTAAGTGCACAGAGGACTTAGTTTTCTCCGACAACCTTTTCATTTATAGTGACAAGGAGGACTTGAACAACTGACACATGCCATCTAATCAAAAAAAAAAAATCTGACTAATCTTGAAATATCCCCCAATTTCTGTATTTCATGAGAAAACAAAGAAGAAAAAAACATCCTGTTTTAAATGAAAGGCACATAACTAATCTGTTATGGAGAAGTTGTTAACTTGTCCATTGTCAAGAACAAAAGTTAAACGCCTGTTTTTTGTTGTGCTCTCTCAATCAGGATATGTAAACAGCAACAAGAGAGAGAGAAATTAAAAAAAAGAAAAAAAAAAGTCAGTCAGTCAAGTATTGTCTATTTATCCAATGGATAAAAATTGTAAGTTTATTGCAGGAAGCTACAATATTAAGCGTGGACAGTGGAAATCGAGATATTATGCTAATGCAAGTCTTACACTACCAAATATGTGATATTAAAATGAATGGGAGATGAAGAGACAAGGTGTGGGAGGGAATATCTTTTATCGGATCAACTTCTGTTGCTGACAGACACACACTTTTGAGCTTACACAGAGCTCTTCTTCAGGAGAAGTAGCATCAGTTTTGCATTCTTTACGTAGATCAAATTAAGTGGTCCATACAACTATATTTATTAATTCAAATAGAGTTGATCATCACTTTGTTTGAAACTGAAACAACAACAACAACAACAACAGGAAGGGGACGTGGTCAGTTTTAAAAACACTGCACCTCAGACTTAAAATATTTTCCATTGTTTTGATTTTTCACTATTATCTTTACTGGCCTAACTCTGACAGTACTGAAAGGTACTCAGTCAAGTTTCAGGGGCCTTTTTCCTCCCAAAGCAAAAGATTATAAAAATTATGCTTTTAAAAAGTAATACAAAAAAAAGCATCTATGGGGTAAAGCTGTTCACTTATTTTATATTAAAAGGTCAAGGAAAATTAAAGCACACCTAAATCCCATATGAACAGTTACTTTGGGGGGAGGGATAGCTCAGTGGTTTGAGCGTTGGCCTGCTAAACCCAGGGTTGTGAGTTCAATCCTTGAGGGGGCCATTTGGGGATTTAGTTGGGGATTGATCCTGCTTTGAGCAGGGGGTTGGACTAGATGATCTCCTGAGGTCCCTTCCAACCCTAATAATCTATGATTCTCTGAACTCTTATAAACAGTTACTCCAATTAGCTGTATTCTTACGTGCCCCCCAGTCACCATAGTATCCAAGTGCCCATTCAGACTGAATAATCACTACGGAAAAGAAAGAGTTTGCATTTTGAATTGTTATCCTATAAAGCTTGGCTTTAACGATGAAGAGTGTGTTTAACCTATAAAACCTTCATTTCACAGTTGTTTTTTGTTTGTGTGTTTGTTTTAACTGCAAGATCAAATCAGTTATTTTCTCTGCTCAAGCCTGCAGATGACTGACTTATTTATAGTAAACTTCCTGTTTTTCCAGCCTTGTAAATGTCATACAAAGCAGACAAGCCAATAAAGTATGTAAGTTTCCAGGTGAAGTTTGCCACAAAACTTCAGCATCAGTTAGGCAGGCACTGGGGTCTGGGGAGAAGGAGGGGAAATGGAATCAGACAGTTAAAATGTGTTTACACTCATTCACTTAACACTGTACTTTGCAGCATGTTTTAGTAACATGCAACTCTTGCTGAATATGATCACTTAAAACAACATTAAGAGAGAAACTGCTACTGGAAACTGACATAGAAATCATGCATTTTAATAGACTTGGAAGAATTAGAATTTTATCAGTAAAGGTTGGTAAACATCCATTTCACCATATATACACACAAACCAATGAAATTTTATTTCCATCAATAAACAGAAATGTACAGAAAGGCAAGGAAAGAAAAATGCTGCTTGAGAACTTACTGGAGTTTGATGTAGGGATATTTACTTGGTATATTTTGACATGTGATGTCGATAATTTGTGTTTTAATCATTATAAAGCTTTAACTTTTTGCATCTCAGTGTCTACAGTCATTAACTACCGTCTGATTCCCCTCTCCTCCATTGCGTGACACTCCCCCATATTTTCCTGCAACTGTGAAAATTTAAAATAAATACATTTTGGTAAAAAAAATAAATGCTTAAAACCCGTAATTCTGCACAACTGTGAAAATCTCAAATTATTATTGTGATTGTCAAAACAAGTAGTTCTTATGTAACCAATCCTTAAAACCCCATCTACATTTCTTTGTTTATTTACTCTATGCATTTCACTCAGCTAGGAAAATGAAAATCAAATTTTACTTTGTTCATAGTCAATTTCACTTCCAGGTTTTCAGTGCTGCAATCTTTGTGTTGCAAATACAGCAGGAGAAAGAAGACAATTGCTCCCACTACAGTTAAAAAAAGGGGGGGTAGGGGGACATTTCTATTGATTTTAGGTTTTATAAGTTATCTTACTCTGATACTTCTTTATGTAACATGTGGGGATATTTTGAACTAACATTCCATTTTAAAAAGGAAGCAGATGTTTATTACAGTGACAACTCAAGATTACATATTACATAACATACCACATGGAACAGAACACTACTCTTCCTATAATTTCCTTTGACAATGGAAGTTTGAATAGTGTCCATAGAACAAGTGCATGGAACTACAAACTAGCTTTTAATAGGGCTAGCAGACAGAAGTTCAGAGGAGAGCTCTGCTGATTTAGAAGAAGGGCATCAGGCAAACAACAAAAGACGAGAGTAATTCTTTTGGGTCAAGCAAATAGGTTGTTGCCTGCACATCAACTACACAAAACATCGCTGCATTTGCCAAACACAGCAAATCCCTCCACTTTGGGATGTGTACGTGTTTGTGCAGTAATAAACTTTCCCCTAAAGAATCTACTGAATTATCCTACCAGAATTTCCCTTCCTGCCTCCACTTATAGATGACCCTGGTGTGCTAGGCCACCATGCAAACCTACAGGTGTTCCAATATAATCCTGTTTATTTCAAAATCCTGGGTATTCAAATAACCTTAACAGCTTCCTGGAACAGGAACAGTTTCCTGGCACTAAATTCAAGTCCCACACTGGAAACTACAAACCTATTATCTAGACCTGCTGTGCTAACCTGTTAAAGGAAAGTATCAGCGGGGTAGCCGTGTTCGTCTGAATCTGTAAAAAGCAACAGAGGGTCCTGTGGCTTCTGTTAGTCTTAAAGATGCTACAGGACCCTCTGTTGCTTCTGTTAAAGGAAGTGTACTTTTCACATGAGGAGGAGGACTCTTGCTTCTGTCTTCCATAGCCTCATTTGAGAGCTCTCTCTCATCCAAATCCCTTCAGCTCCTGTCCGCCTGGCTCAAAGTGATGCAGAAATGACCTACTGCTAAGAGTGCAAGCAAGGCTAAAATAACCATTCCAAGTGGGGATAGTTACAGCTTTTCCCTTCCCCAGGCACACTCCATGCCAACCCTTTGACAAGCTAAGGCAGGCAGCTAGCAATCACATGCCTATACTTTTTAACAAAAAACTCTAGTCATAATCCAGCAGTGCAACCAAATGCTACAGGTCTATGGGATGCATCCCTGCTGAAGGAGTACATCTTTCAGGAAATTCCTCCAGGTCCAGTGAAATGAATTTTTTTGTTTGTTCACTAATAGAATTAAGCTAACAGATCCAAGCATTTCACTCCACAACTGCTAAGCCTCCAGCACTGCCTGTAGCTAGGGGTTTCGGTACACTTAAAAGAATGTCTTAAGGGAATTGCTCATTGTGCTTCAGGCAGGCCAGACTTGAAGGTAGTAAAACTTAAAGATTTATTTCCCCATGAAAACAGGGCTCTGATTGCACAGGGGGAACCTAAATGATGCCCAATTAGTCTTTGCATCGAAGAGAGCAAGGTGTTCCAAAGGTCATGTCGTGACCCTTGCTGACAGATAAAAAATGGACTATTTGTATGCCTTTAACCACACCAATAAGCTGCCCCCGCCTGGCGTTTTCTATTTGATCTCTGTGATCAAACGCTGTCCAAAGAAGGAGAAGAGGGGAACTGTTCACCTTCGTTGCATGTTCTGGTGATAGGGAGGGAAGGGTGGGGGGCACAACTCTGGTGCAAACATTTCATCACTCCCGAAGTCAATGTTTTGCAAGACTGGCAGAAGACGAGTCCCAGCGTTTGCCACTGGCCCCACCTGGACCGCGTTAATCCGGTGCGGGGGAGAGGGGATCTGCCCTTTCGGAGCGCTCGCAAAGGCGGAGAGAACCGACGCTTCCCCGGCTGCGTGAAGCCATGCCCCGGGCCGCCCTCCCAGCCAGCCTCCCCTCCGCTCCGATCCGCCCCGCGGGCACGGCGCGCCAGGAGCCGGCCGGGAGAGAGACCGCTCAGCCGGCAGGTGGGACGCTTCGCCGGCCCCAGAAGTTAGCTCCCGCCTGGAAAAACTTCACACACCCACCCCGACCCCAGCAAGCCCAGAGCCCAGCCTGCCCGGGGGAAGGAGGAGGAGAGGCGGGGAGAGCTCAGGGGCACAGCCCGAGCAAGGCACAGCCCTGCACCCCGAGTGCCGCCCCCCTTACCTTGTCTCACGGCTTTGACCGAGATGGGCTCCGTGCAGCTCCGGATCACTTCCAGCACGTCGTAGCGGGGCAAGCCGGACACGCGGACCCCCTGCACCTCCAGCAGCAGCTCCCCGGGGCTGAGCCCCGCTTCTTCGCCCCCGGCCAGCACCGGCGGGCCGCCCTCCTCCGCCGTCCCCACGTAGGGGAACTGCCCGTGCTCCGCGCCCCCGAGCAGGGGCAGCCCCGGCTGGCCGCCGGCCGCCCGCCTGGCCGAGCACTGGTGCACCCGGCTGCTCCAGTGGTTCTTCTTCTGGATCACTTTGGACATGGCGCCGCCGCCCCCTCCCCGGTCCGGTCCGGTCCCCCCCTAGCCCAGCCCAGCGGATGCAAAACAGGTGGCCCGGCGGGGCGAGCCTGGCTTGGCGCACAACTTCCCCAGCCGCTCAAGCCATCCTCCGCCCAACTTCGCCCCGGCTCCGCCCGCGGGGCTGCCGCCGCTGCCCGCCTCCCCCTGGCTCCGGGTCCGGTCCGCTCCGCTCCGCCCGGCCGGACAGCGCCCGGCAGCTGCCCCCGTCCCCGGGCTGCGCGGAGCCCGCTCGGCAGGAAGCGGCCGCGGCCCCTTTAAGCCGCTACAAAGACGCCGCTTGTTTGGTTACATTTCAGCCCGTCCCGTTCCAGCCGGGAGCCCGGGGAGCCGCCCGCGCAGGCGCCCTGCGCACGCTCTCCCCCCTCCCCCTCGGCCCGGGAGCGCCCCGGCTCGCTGAGCGCGCGCGCCTGACCGCTAGGCTGGTGCGGGAGCGCGGGCGGGGGGACTGGTTGGGGTGCAAAGGGGGGAGGAGCCGAATGGGGGTGGGAAGGGAAGGAGGAGTTGGGTTGGGGAATGGGGTGCCAGGGAGCAGAGTTGCGGGGTGGAGGGTGGGAGAGGGGAGGGAGCTGGGTTGGGGTGCAGGGGGGATGGGGGAGAAAGGGGGAGGGAGCTGGGTTGGGGTGCAGGGGGGATGGGGGAGAAAGGGGGAGGGAGCTGGTTTGGGAAATGGGGTACAGGGGAGCAGAGTTGCAGGGTGGGAGAGGGGCGGGAGCTGGGTTGGGGATGCAGGGGGGATGGGGGAGCAAAGGGGAGGGAGCTGGGTTGGGGAATCGGGTGCCGGGGAGCAGAGTTGCGGGGTGGAGGGTGGGAGACGGGAGGGAGCTGGGTTGGGAGTGCAGGGGGGATGGGGGAGCAAAGGGGAGGGAGCTGGTTTGGGGAATGGGGTGCAGGGGAGCAGAGTTGCAGGGTGGAGGGTGGGAGAGGGGATGGAGCTGGGTTGGGGAATGGGTGGAGGGGAGCAGAGTTGCAGGGTGGAGGGTGGGAGAGGGGAGGGAGCTGGGTTGGGGAATGGGTGGAGGGGAGCAGAGTTGCGGAGTGGTGGGTGGGAGAGGGGAGGGAGCTGGGTTGGGGGTGCAGGAGAGATGGGGGAGCAAAGGGGAGGGAGCTAGGTTGGGGAATGGGGTGCAGGGGAGCAGAGTTGCAGGGTGGAGGGTGGGAGAGGGGATGGAGCTGGGTTGGGGAATGGGGTGCAGGGGAGCAGAGTTGCAGGGTGGAGGGTGGGAGAGGGGAGGGAGCTGGGTTGGGGAATGGGTGGAGGGGAGCAGAGTTGCGGAGTGGAGGGTGGGAGAGGGGAGGGAGCTGGGTTGGGGGTGCAGGGGGGATGGGGAGCAAAGGGGAGGGAGCTAGGTTGGGGAATGGGGTGCAGGGGAGCAGAGTTGCAGGGTGGAGGGTGGGAGAGGGGATGGAGCTGGGTTGGGGAATGGGGTGCAGGGGAGCAGAGTTGCAGGGTGGAGGGTGGGAGAGGGGATGGAGCTGGGTTGGGGAATGGGGTGCAGGGGAGCAGAGTTGCAGGGTGGAGGGTGGGAGAGGGGATGGAGCTGGGTTGGGGAATGGGGTGCAGGGGAGCAGAGTTGCGGGGTGGAGGGTGGGAGGGGGAGGGAGCTGGGTTGGGGTGCAGGGAGGATGGCGGAGAAAAGGGGAGGGAGCTGGGTTGGGAAATGGGGTGCAGGGGAGCAGAGATGTGGGGTGGAGGGTGGGAGAGGGGAGGGAGCTGGGTTGGGGGTGCGGGGGGGATGGGGGAGCAAAGGGGAGGGAGCTGGGTTGGGGAATGGGTGGAGGGGAGCAGAGTTGCGGGGTGGAGGGTGGAAGAGGGGAGGGAGCTGGGTTGGGGGAGCAGGGGGGAGCAAAGGGGAAGGAGCTGGGTTGGGAGCTGGGGTGCAGGGGAAGAGGGGGAGCAGGGGGCAAGGAGCTGCCATGGAGGATGGGGAAGGTGAGGAGCTGAGATGGAGGGGAGGGAACCAGGATGGGGTACAAGGAGGAGAGGGGGTGAGTTGGGAGGTGGAAGGAGCTGGGTTGGGGGTTGAGGGAGCAGGGGCAAGGAACAGCGATGTGGGGGGTGGAGGATGGGGATGAGCTGGGATAGGGGTGCAGAGGGTGAGGAAGAAACACGGGGAAAGGAGGATGGGGAGAAAAGGCTGCCTGGTACATGTTCAGGGGTGAGGTGGAGGCAGGGCCGGTTCCAGGCACCAGCTTGGCAAACAGGTACTTGGGGCGGCCATTTCGGAGAGGGGCAGCACATCCAGCTATTCGGCAGCAATTCGGCGGATGGTCCCTCACGCCGGCTCGGACTGAAGGACCTCCCACCAAATTCCCGCCGCAGATCGCAATCACAGCTTTTTTTTTTTTTTTTTTGGCTGCTTGGGGCAGCCAAAACCCTGGAGCTGGCCCTGCGTGCAGGGAGGGAAAACATCCTGTCCATGTTGCTGGTGTCTGGGCAGAGACGCTGGGGAACAAATTACTGTTGCGAGGGGATGGGGGGAGGGAGCTAGAGAGAGATGCTGCTTGTGTGTTGTGTGGAAAGGGGCAGGGGAAAGATGTCCGAGAAACAGGGCCGGCTCTGGCTTTTTTGCTGCCCAAGGCAGAAAACCCTCCCGCCACCCCCTATCCCCCCCCAGCGCGGCAGGGGAGGGTGCCGAGCCGGGCCGCAGGCCACTGTCCCCGACTGGCCGGAGCGCCGGGAGGAGGGCGGAGAGCCCGGCCGGGGCTCCGCTCTCCACGGCGGCCAGAGCGCCGGGGGAGGGCGGCAAGCCCACTGCGGCTCCGCTCTCCCCGGGGGCCGGAGCACCGCGCCGCCCCCTCCAGGTGCCGTCCCAAGCACAAGCTTGGTGGGCTGGTGCCTGGAGCCAGCCCTGCCGAGAAAGGCAGGTGTGAAGCTGGCTGCCAAGTGCGGCTCCATGGGTGATATTCCTTATCAGGTGCAAACAAGCCAGCGTTTCCCCCCAAGTAGCTCTTCCCCCCCCCCCCCCACACACACATAGTGTGGTGATTTGCAGCAATTCTCAAACATCATTGCATCGCGACCCGCTTCAGACAACAAAAATTACTACGTGACCCCAGAAGGGGGGACCAAAGCGTGAGCTCCACCACCCTGTGTGGGGTGCGGGATCAGCCCTGGGTGGTGGGGCTAGGGCTTCAGCTTTGGTCTTGGGCCCCAGCAAGTCTAACACCAGCCCTGGCGACCCCCATTAAAATGAGGTCATGACCCACCTTGGGGCCCTGACCCACAGTTTGAGAACCCCTGGATTATAGCGTTCATGTTGATGTTACTTCCCAGTGCAACAAGAGTCTAGGGGGTTGGGTGGGAACTGAGAAGCGGGAGGGAGCCTGGGGCGTTGCTATGGGGAGAGGAGCTGGTGGAGAGAACTTGAGATGAGGTTAAGTATCAGGGGGTAGCCGTGTTAGTCTGTATCTACAAAAACAACAAGGAGTCTGGTGGCACCTTAAAGACTAACAGATTTATTTGGGCATAAGCTTTCGTGAGTTAAAACCACACTTTCACTCTATGCATCCGAAGAAGTGAGGTTTTAACTCACGAAAGCTTATGCCCAAATAAATCTGTTAGTCTTTAAGGTGCCACCAGACTCCTGAGATGAGGTTGTTCAGCTGGTCCATGAGTGGTTAAGACAAGAGCAGCCTCCTCTATTCTTCATCTTCATTAGCCTCCCTTCTTCTGGGCCTGTCTCCTATATTTTCCCCATGCTATTCGCCAATCAACTCATACCCACTCTGCCCCTGCCTGTCCTCCCTTTCGTGGGCATTGAGGCAGCTGGCCACCTCTACCTTCCCCTCCTGACTGCTCCATGCAAACTCGGATCCAGCCAGAGTGGAAGAAGAGCCAGCTTCGCTATCTGCTGTCCCAAGAGTACCTGGCGGTCAGGGGGAGAAACTGTGAGCAAATCCCTTCGGGGTGCATGACAATATTTTTGGCAATGTCCATCTTTTCCACAGCTGGTCCAAGCCTTTCCCTTTTTGAATTGCTCAAACTGCAACTAGTTCATAGTTTCTTTATTAGTTACGATAGGGGGAGCTGGTAGCAAGGTTGCCTAACTCTTTCCATGATAAGACCCTTTTTTCGGTTGCTTATAACTTTTCCAAACTTTAACTGTTCTAGCTGAAGTTTTCCAGGCTGGGTGTGTGCCTCTGGCTGATTTGATTTATTTTAGTTCCAGCAGAAACAGCTCAACTGTTTCACAGAATGAGTTTCGGGAAAAATTTAAAATGTTTTGACCGAAGCTATAACATGTCCATGCTATAGAGCTGAAATTTGGTAGGGTTCCTGCCCTGGTGTCATCATTGTGCCTTTTACTGCCCTAGAGAAAACCCACCAAAATTTGGCTAAGTTGGTGACCTCTGAAAATCACAGTTCACACCTGTGAGGTAGAGGTTTGTTGGAGGCTGGCACTAAGTGAGGCTGGGGTCCTATGGAAAAAATACAGTGTAATCATGCAGAGTCCTGTGGCACCTTATAGACTAACAGACGTATAGGAGCATGAGCTTTCATGGGTGAATACCCACTTCTTCAGATGCAATGTAATCATGTAATTAAAGACTGTTTCATAAGGCACACACACGGGGGGGCAAATTAAGGTTGCGCAGGCATCCTTAATTCTGGCATTTCTGACTTTATAACCTTAATAACGTTCTTTTGACATAGGTTTTTCAATGTACTTTATTGTTTGAGAGATTATGAAAAATGGCTTCTTGAACCAATTCCTTAAGAGAAGCTTGCATCCTGCCCTTCCACAGAAAGGCGTTGACAATCCCACACCAACATCTCCCTACTAGATTTTTCCCACTAAGAAGGATATGGGCCTAACACGCTTTCCATGGGCCAAAGTTCTGCAAGCATCTCCAGATTGTCATTAACTGACCCAGGCTGAAACTTGAGCAGAAAAAAAAATGGCAGTTGTCCCTTCCCAGACAACCTCTGCTCTCCCTGAAGCTGAAAGCCCTATTTGAATTCAGACAGATGTAGTGGGTGAGACAATATATTTTATTGGACCAACTTCTGTTGGGTGAGAGAGAGACAAGCTTTCGAGCTACACCAAGCTCTTCCTCGGCAATCCAAGCACGCACCACCCACAGCATTGCTGCTGATCGGGATCCTGGGGTTGAAACAAATAAGCCCTTCTTTGCTTCGTGCTCAGCCACCTGTAATATGTTACGTTACAGTGTGACGGAGGTTTGCCACCAGCCCTCTAGCTATCGTCCCTCACAATTCATCTCTCTCTGGCTATTTCTATACCAAGGTGACCTGTGAAGTTAGTTACAAGAAGGTATGTGGGAACCAGTGTTCTGACAGGTGTGGACAGAAGATCACTACCGTGCCTATGGCAGTCGTCTGTTGCTGACTGCTACTGCTTAGAGATATCAGAACCAAAACTTGTTTCACTAACCTCCAACAACAGCCCAAGGAACTAAGTGCTCTGCTTCAGTATGAAGTTTGTGTTCTGGTATCAAAGTGCAGGAGGCAGTAGTTGGTCTGGGTAAAAGGTATTGCCTCTAATCTTCCCACCTCTGCTCCCTTCCCCCAAATAAAGATCTAGAGTATGGCCATTTCGTAAAAGGGGTAAAATGCACGTTGGAGCATGATTATTGTTATTTGTATTACAGTAGTGTTGAAATCCCTTGTTGAGGTGGGGGCCCCATTGTGCTAGGTGATGTAAAGACATATAAATAAAAAACAATCTGTATTGCAATAGCATAATAATCTAAACAGACCAGAGAGACAAAGGGTAGGAGAAGAAAGAGGCCAAACAACTTGCCTGAGACAGGACATTGGAAAGGCCAGGAATAAAACTCAGGTCTCCTGCGTCCCAGTCCAGTGGCCTTTCAATGCCCATATTCACCCTCTCCCGAGGACTGGGGATCCAGACCAAAATATGGGATGTACAACACCTCGGAACGTGCCTGCTATGGACTGAAGATGGGAATAGGTGAGTGGAAATGTTCAGCGGGGCAGTCAATGTTGTGACCAAATTTCCAAAAAGAACCTCAAATCACCACATAGGCTTTTCAGTCCACCACTTTTTTGTTTGTGCATTTCCATCTCTTTAAGCTTTCTCCCTGCCTCTTCTAACTCGGAATTTTTATTACAAAGATCCGCTGCTGCTCCGTGTTTGACCTGAAAGCTGGTGACACTCCAGTGTCTTAGCCTTCCAAGAACAACTGCCTAGCATCTGCTAATCTGCTGTATGTGTCCCTCCAATTGGCTGTCCAACTGCCAGTCAGAGAGCCTCTCTGTCTTGTGGGTTGTACAGTAGAGCTGAATCAGTGACCAAGCTGACTAAATTCCCCAGGGATCAAACGCTAAGTCCGTCTGCTAAACCCGAGACACAGCAGCACAGCTAGGAGAGAAGGGTTTATAGTTTATTTGTGGGATTTTCTGCATGGCTGTTAATCAGAAATAAGACCCAACTGATAGAATTGATGCAACAAGTCTGAGTAGGGTGACCAGATGTTCCGATTTTATAGGGACAGTCCCGATTTTTGGGTCTTTTTCTTATATAGGATCCTATTACCCCCCACCTCCTGTCCCAATTTTTCACGCTTGCTGTCTGGTCACCCTACGTCTGAGTCTGCCAGTGGGAAGAGACGGTGCTTCTGCTGAGAACAGGCAGTAGGTTATTGCCAGCATTATTGGTTCACAGGGTTTGCTTTGTGACGGCCCTGCCCCGGCAAAACTCATCTGGGCTCCATGTGAATATCACATGAGTTGTGGCTGCCCATCTGAGAGAACCGCTGATGCCTCATGGAAAAATTTTGAAAAACTATGTAGAAACAATTCTGCTACTATATTATATAGTATAGGACAGATGGGGGGGGGGAGGGAGGAATTGTTTTCCTACTAATGCTATAATACTGTGAAGTAAATGGGTGGTGTTCCCATTCTGCTCCTCATACAGTACGCGTGTGCGCTGGATTCCCTCTCTTCCCAGGGCTGCACTTACTATTAACTTAAATAACAATAGAGTAGATATAAGTTTCAGCCTTCTCTGTTCACTCTGCTGCAGAGCGACTTCCAAGCCTTTTATCCTCCTTAGCTGGAACCAATAAGGCTCACTTGGTCTGGCTCTCGGCGTGAGTCAGGAGACTGGTTATGGATCTCTCCGCCGAGTCCTAAATACTGACGTCCGGTATAACTAATCCATTGTAGCCAATAGGATTTTAATGTTCTCATTCTGGACTCTCAGAAATCCAATGTTGCAGCAAGAAGGGGCACTCCACATACTCAGCCCCTACTATTTAAGCAGAAGGAAAATCTCAGTCAGCTATTAACAGTGTGGAGCCCATGACACACAGTAGAGCAGTTTTGAAGTTATCCATCAGAATCACAATATCCAGTTAGCTCTGTTGCATGAGAACCCTTTTTAGCAGTAAAAAGAACAGGAGTACTTATGGCACCTTAATGACAGGTATCAGAGTAGCAGCCGTGTTAGTCTGTATCCGCAAAAAGAACAGGAGTACTTGTGGCACCTTAGAGACTAACAAATGTATTAGAGCATAAGCTTTCGTGGACTACAGCCCACTTCTTCGGATGCATATAGAGTGGAATAAATATTGAGGAGATATATATACACACATACAGAGAGCATGAACAGGTGGGAGTTCTCTTTCTTAATTGGCCTCTCAGAGTTGGTAAGACAACTCCCACCTGTTCATGCTCTCTGTATGTGTGTATACTCTAATACATTTGTTAGTCTCTAAGGTGCCACAAGTACTCCTGTTCTTTTTATGGCACCTTAGAGACTAACAAATGTATTTGAGCATAAGCTTTCATGGGCTACAGCCCACTTCTTTGGATGCATAGAAAGGAACACACAGAAAGAAGATATTTATACATACAGAGAACATGAAAAGGTGGGAGTAGCCAGACCAACTGTAAGAGGCCAATCAATTGAGATGAGCTATCATCAGCAGGAGAAAAAACAAAACAAAAGAACTTTGAAGTGATAATCTCGATTATCACTTCAAAGTGGTTTTTGGGGTTTTTTTTTCTCCTGCTGATGATAGCTCATCTCAATTGATTGGCCTCTTACCATTGTAGAGGATCAGGGAGAGACCCAGTGGAGAGAGTCCCAGTGAGTCAGAGCAGAGACTGGCTGTCAGGGGCAGGTGAGGAGCAGAGATCAGGGGGAATGGAGAGGCTCCCAGAAGGAAGCAAAAGGTGTTTCCTGGGGGGAGGTTGAAGGCCACGGGAGCAGTAAGAGGGGTCTGCTGACTGGCATCCCAAGCTGGATGACCAGGGCCAGACAGCCGGAGAGGGCTGAAAGCGGGAGGAGGAGGAGGAGCGGCAGCAGGAGCAGAGGGAGTTACCTGCTGGCTGTAAGATGGAGACCCAGAGCCAAGGAGAGGGTTGAAGGCAAGGGGGCAGCAGAAGAACTTTACCCACTGGCATATGCAGGACTGGAGAGCTGGACCCAGAGGAACCAGGAGAGGACCAGAGGGAGTGAGGGATGCGCCTCAGCAGAGAGAGGCGGTGAGGGGTCCTGCTGGAAGGGCTGGGGTGGCTGTCCTGGTACAAGCACATGGGAGGACTGACAGAGTCTGGGTGTGGTTGAAGGCGCCAGCATATGATATATGGGGCATCAAAGGAAGGAGATGTCTTGAGTTTTAATGACTGCTGGCACTGGGGTGAGAAAAGGACTACATGTTTGGGACTTGAGTTCTGGACCATTTGCCTAATGTTTTAAAATAATCCAGCCCCAAGGAAGGTATTATTGTGTTAAGAGACCCTGAAGTGAAATGACTGAGGATGCTGATCAGGGAAACTGAGGCAGGTATGCCTGCCAGGCCGGGACCTGCTGCAGGGGGATGCTCCAGCAGGATCTGCCTGATGACAGAGACCATAACCTGCCGGTGCAGGAGACAGGACCTGATGATCTAATAGGCCTTTTCCATCTCTAACTACTGCAATTTCTAATCCTACTTTATTTCTTGCAAGGGACATTAAGCCCTTGATAAACATTAATTAATGAAGCTTCACAGTCCCCATAGGATAGTTGAATGATGTCACTGGGGCAGTGAGGGGCTCAGCAGTTTCTTGTCTCAGGGTTGGTTCCAACATGCAGCTACTGAGGCCTCATCTCACCAGGGACAAGTTGACAAGCACGCACTCTGTTGACAAGCTCACGAGCCCCATGGTGTGGTGTGCAAGCTGCTGCGTGCTGGCTCAGGGCTCTCTGGTGATCATTAGAGCCTGATTAGCTTGGGGAATTAGGATGGAGTAGCTCCTTCCCGCACAGGCTCTCACAGAGCGTTACAGATCTGAACTGGGTCTCTCAGCACCCCAGCCAAAAAGCTATGGAGGTTCCTGCCCGCTCCTCCTTGCTTGAGTGAACTGCCAGCTGTAAGGAAATCTACAGCTGCTCTTCCCAGTTCCCTCCGTGCAGTGGTGGTGTTGCACAGGGCTTTCAGGCAGATGATAGGGAGAAGGTCACATAGTTAGTCTTGGACCTCCCAGTGAGGTATTCCCCCAAACATTGTCAAACTAGGTTATGATTTTCATGTCTCATTTTGATATGTTTAACCCAACTTTATATTTACTTACTGCCCCATGTACCTTTCCCCATGGCTTGTCTGTCTGCCTGGCCTTAGTCCGTGATCTGTGCGGGACAGGGATTCTGCTTTCTTCTCCGTTTCTCAAGTGCAGTGTAGGCACTACTGGAAATAAACAGCAGTTATCTTGAACAGGCTATGGTCAGGCGTTTTAGCAAATGTTGTCCAGTCCACATCAGCATGCCGTGAATTTCCACTGTGTGTCTTGGGTCTAAATGAACCCAAAGAGTCAAAACTCAGCCAAAACCACATCATTTCCCCCCCTAGTTTGAGAGTAAAATGATAGAAAACCACCGCGTTTTGCTTGTGTTGGGGTGAAAACTGTGTTCAGCTGCTGAAGTTTTCATGGTTTCTACCTATAACTATTAATCCCAAAGGGTTTGCTTCATGTTCTAAGCTCCCAGGCCAGAGGTTAATGGAGATCAAGGAGAAGCTTAGCTGTGATCATTTATATGAACAAAATATAGGATTTTTAGTAACAGCACAATTCATTTTTAATTTCCCCTCTAAAATGCACGTTCTTTTGTTACTATCAACTTTGGGGTCTTCAGAAACTGGTCCTTATGGAAAGTGGGTGAAGGGAGATTTCCGAGATCACTAGTAAGGTCCACCCATCACATCAGAGCCATTCATACAATTATTTCTGTTCCATTGGTGCTACTAGTAGCCACTAGAACAGCTTTTTACCTTTATGCTTCCTAGTCAAAAGTCACTACCCATAGAAACCCGTCTAACTTGTATCAGAGAGCAGATCCTTAGTGGTGTCAGAATGTCGTACAGTTACCTACATCCAAACATGTACAGAAGCAATATAGCTTTATAGTAATAATAACAAATTTGCTACATAATTTGTTCCAGTTGTGCTGACCCCCTGTGCAGAGCCCCATTGGCTTCATGGGTGAATTGCTGGATTGTGGCCTAAACCTTTATTCTGACAAACACGGACGTTTGTTTATCATGTAAAATCTCAAGACTTAAGCCAAGGACAGGCTGCTGCAAGCAGGCACTGCCAAAGCTGACACAGAGATCTGCCAGTGAACCTCCATCCCAACTTGCAACACCCGTTATTCTAATCAAAGGTCTTTCTCAAGCAAAATTGCAACATTTTGTGTCATGTGGCATAGAGACGAACAGAGTCATTAGGTGACCAAGGGACTGTAATAAGAAACCATCTACTTAGTGAAAGGACCCACTGGGTCACCTTCCCCTTCAATTTATTTCAACAATATTTTATGTATAACCCTTCTGCCAGTGATTTCCCTGTGTAGCAGGGAACCTCTGCTTCTACACTGGCTTTCGTTCCAACATGGCCCCATAGGAGATCTAAGGCTTAGCCCCGCCCCTCAGGGATTTCAGTTCTAGTAATCGCTGACAGAAACACAGATGCTTAACTGAGTCTTACCAGCTCTGTCTTTATACACTAGAAAGGGGAGGATCCCATGACTTTACAAAGCATCTACACCCCCCCAGCATGAGCAGTGGGATTTGGCATCCCTCCCCACTGCTTAGCAAGTGAGGTTGAGGTGCCACCCTCAGTCAGTGCAGGCTAAGTACAGTTCTGCTGCCCTTTATCCATACAATAAGGATAACAACATTTCACTAGTACCCCGGCATTCAACACCAACGTGAATTGTAACCCCAAACCAGTCAAAAACGGATCACGTGGGCAATGCAGCTCTGTTTGCTGAATAACTAGGCAGAGGAGGTGTGTCTATGCAAATACAGTCTGCTCCTGAAGTCTTCTCTCCCGGCATGTCACTAGATGTCAGGGGAGAGCTCCTTCAGACCCTGCTTACGTATACAACAGCATTTAAAGTTGAAGATCAATCTCATAATCATAGGAAGACACTCCAGGATGTGTTTTATGGGGCCATTAATACACTTCTTTGGTGGTTAAAGTCATCGGCAGCATGAATTAATGGCCCCATAAAACATACCCTGCCATGTCTTATGGCTTAAATAACACACAATATGCACTGTATTTTGGGGTCATTCTTGCATGCCTCATGCAAATATAAGGCAACAGAACAAAGAGTTGTAGCCAGCTGGCAACAGATATAATCTGCTAGGAATTCTGTGCCTCAAAAGTCTTACAGCCATTGTGAAATAGAAATTATTATTATTATTATTATTATTATTAAGGAACAGATTTTTAAATATTCCTAAGGAATTTAGAAGCATAAGTCCATTGACTTTCACTAGTCTCCCCCTTATAAGTGTGTGACTTTGAAGGCCATATTATTGCCATGGGTGTGGCCTTATTGGCAACCACAAAATTCGGTCTGTTTCTAACATTTTAAAGCTATTGAGGGGATAGGGCACTGCTTATTAGTTACAGTAAAGATCAGATTAGTTTGCAAGCGTGCCTCGCATTACCGCTCTCTCACGACAGCCTGGCTCTGAGCTCTTGATTCAAAGCCAAGGCACTCAGTAGGTTTCTACTCAAGTTTACTGGATTCCACTATTAACGACAGTGAGGCTCTGGGGCACTTAGGAGCATTTCCCCCTTATTTTTTAAAATACATTTTTAAATTAAAAAAAAAATCTTGACATTTCTACTTCGGAAGGGTCTGTTCCAGGATGGGCTCTCTCTCCCCATCATCAGCGGGGTCAGGAGGAGTCACGCAAAAGAGGAGAAAAGTCCAAAGTTCAGATTCCTCCCTTTCTTGTGATATAAACAAATATCCTTTCCAGGTGAGCATGTAACTCTCCTCACCATATTTTCCTGGGCCCACACTAGCTGACATGCTTATCGCCTCCCTTCAATCTGAGCACCGCTAGCTCCTTGGACCTTCCTTCTTGTATACATAATAAGCTGGGCCTGCTCGGGTAAGATGCCCCAGCTGTATCTCCACCAGAGCTACTTGACCCCTGCCTGTCTGGTTCCCTGCAGACCTGACAGGGAAAAGGGAGGTCTGGGCTCTGACTTTACCTGGATAACTCCAGCCCAACTGTCCATGGGCCTCACCCCATGTAGTCAGTCAGTGTGTATGTGTGTGTTTTTCTCTCTCACACACGCACACAGGTGGCACACCGTGATCAGAGAGCAATGCTGGGTACTGCTTCTCCATCTCACCTCCTGGGGACTGGGCAAAGAGCCTCCACTAATACCATCCCTGTTTTGTTTGTTTTTTTTAAAGGCACATCATCCTGCAGTGAGGACAATGGGGTTGCATGTGGGTCTTCCCTTCCCCAGAGGGGAGCTATTAGCGCTTGGGTGAGACATTCTGCCTTGGCAGCAAGCGCTCTCAGTGGATTTAGGGAACAGAACTGATATGGCCAGACAGGAGGCTAGAGGTCTCCCATGCTGTTGCAGCACCTGCCACTACAGTGAGAGACACATCAAGTTGCAAGTGGTAGGAAGAGGAAGGCTGTTTCCTCCAAACCTATGAGATGGACATTGGCTGTGCTGCCACCGTAATAAAGGTTCCTTTGGACGACTCATTTATCAGTAACCATTAGACCATACAGCTTTGCCACCCAAGTCTCTGGGCCTGACTCGCCACTCTGTTTCACTAGGTCTATCCTGACGCAACTCCACTGAACTCAGTGGAGTTACATGGGCAAACATATGTAGGATCAGGCTCACGTCTCACCCTTGCCTCCTCTGTCTTCTGCTGCATCTCGGTAAGAGAACATCAATGCTGTTTCCTCTTTCTCTGGCCCTGCTGCCCGTTTTTCTCTTTTTTAACCCGCCACTCGCTCCCTAATAAAATCCCACAAACAATGCAAGCCTGCTGAACTAGATAATTTTCACGGCACAAGATCTGCTGTGGGAGATGGATGATCGTCCACCTAGGTTATTTTTGCTGTTAAGTAGCCAGAATCGCACCATAAAGAAGATGCAAAGTTCGAGCCTGTCAAAAGCCTTGTCTGGAATGTGACAGATGCCTGTCTTAGGGCTGGTCTACACTGGGGGCGGGGGGTCGATGTAAGATACGCAACTTCCCCTACGGGAATAGCGTAGCTGAAGTCGACGTATCTTATTTTGACTTACCTCCCGTCCTCCCGGCGCGGGATCGATGGCTGCGGCTCCCCTGTCAACTCTGCTACCGCCGCTCGCCCTGGTGGAGTTCCGGAGTCGACGGGAGCACGTTCGGGGATCGATATATTGCGTCTAGACAAGACGCGATATATCGATCCCTGATAGATCGATCGCTACCCGCCGATCCGGAGGGTAGTCTGGACGTACCCTTACATGTAGAAAGCTGTCTGGGCAATGCTAAGAGAGAATCTAGGGGCCCAAGCCCTAGCTGGGTCTGGGCTTCGCTAACCTCTGCATAAAAATGACACCCCAGCCAGCAAACAAGGAATAGCTTCGGGGAGTTCTTGGGGGAAAGGGGGCGGTGGAGGGAGGAAATGCAAATAAAAACGACTGCGCTGAGCCACAATGTGTTGAAGGGAGCAGAAACACTGGCTGCACTAGGTGCGCTTCTAATGCGCTGCCTGGATTGGAAGCAGCAAATATTAGCAAGAGACCCCTTTTATATTTTTTGCTGGGGTAAAACAACTCTGTCCCTGAATGCTGATAAGGGGCTAACTATAGAGCCAAACACTGCCGCCCTCCACTTCCATGCGCAGGGAGGAGCTTGCACTCACCCATGATGGCAGAGGCAGCAGGGCATGGGAGCTGCACAGGTTGCAGAAGTTGGGATAATGTGGGAAGCAAGCTGTGCTTCACTGTGTGCCCCTTGCCCCCTTCAACCATAGATCTCGGCAGTGCAAGATACTGCAGACTGAAGGCGGAAATGAGCATAACTCTACTGACGTCACGGGACCTATGTCCATTTACTCCAGCTGAGTATCTGGATCTCATCCTGGGTCTGTGAAGCGGGAGGCTCCCATTGTTGCGGCTCTACAGGCAGCTGAAGAAGAACATGACAGTCCAGATGTGCTGTCAAGGGATGCAGGGAGCTAGTAGAGGGAAGCCAGGCAGCAGCATAAAGGCAAGGCCCTGTCTTCCGGTGGATTACTAAAGATCCACCCTGACTGACTGCGGACATTTGTGGATTTAGAGCACTGAAGCCCTGGCCTCTTCGACAGATAGGGTTAGAGGAACTACTGTTTTGTAATGGAAGTATTCCAGGGAACCTCTGCAAAATAAAGGCCAATCCAAAATATTTCACTTCGGAAGGAAAAATCAGATGCACAACTACAAAATGGGGAGTAACTAGTTAGGAGATGGTACCACTGAAAAGGATCTGTGGGTCATAGTGGATCACAAATCAAATACAACTCAACAATGTGATGCAGAAAGGTTAATATAATTCTGGGGTGTATGAACAGTAAATACATTAGAAGCAAGAGGAAGACCAAAGCTATGGTACACCTGTTACTCAATGGGGAGGGGGCAATAACAGAAACGGCAGACGTACTAAACAACTTTTTTGTTTTCAGAAGTCACCAAAACGGTTAGTAGCGATTAGATGTCTAACATAGTGAACACCAGTGAAAATGAGGCAGGATCAGAAGCTAAAATAGGGAAAGAACAAGTTAAAAATTACCTAGACAAGTTAGATGTCTTCAGGACACCATCCTAGGATACTCAAATTGCTGACTGAGGCCATTAGCGATTATCTTTGAAAAGTCATGGAAGACGGGAGAGATTCCAGAGGACTGGAAAAGGGCAAATATAGTGCCCATCTATGAAAAGGGATTGGGAAATAAGGACAACCCAGGGAATTACAGACCAGTCAGCTTAACTTCAGTGCCCGGAAAGATAATGGAGCAAATAATTAAGCAATCGATTTGCAAGCACCTAGAAGATAATAAGTTGGTAAATAACAGTATTGATTTGTCAAGAACAAATTGGGTCAGACTAACCTAATAGCTTTCTTTGACAGGGTAACAAGCTTTGTGGATAGTGGGGAAGCAGTAGATGTGGTATATCTTGACTTTAGTAAAGCTTTTGATACTGTCTCGCATTACCTTCTCATAAACAAACTAGGGAAATACAACCTAGATGGAGCTACTATAAAGTGGGTGCATAATGGTTGGAAAACTGTTCCCAAAGAGTAGCTATTAGTGGTTCTCAGTCATGCTGGAAGGGCATAACGAGTGGTGTCCTGCATGGATCAGTTCTGGGTCCGATTCTGTTCAATATCTTCATCAGTGATTTAGATAATGGCATAGGGTACACTTATAAAGTTTGTGGATAATACCAAGCTGGGAAGGGTTGCAAGTGCATTGGAGGATAGTATTAAAATTCAAAATGATCTGGGCAAACTGGAGAAATGGTCTGAAGTAAATAGGATGAAATTCAATATGGACAAATGCACAGTACTCCACTTAGGTAGGAACAATCAGTTGCACACATACAAAATGGGAAAGGACTGCCTAGGAAGAAGTACTGCGGAAAGGGATCTGGGGGTCACAGTGGATCACAAGCTAAATATGAGTCAACAGCATAAAATCATTGAAAGAAAAGCGAACATCATTGTGGGATGTATTGCTACAAGTGTTGTAAGCAAGACCCAAGAAGTAATTCTCCCGCTCTACTCCACACTGATTAGGCCGCAACTGGACTATTGTGTCCAGTTCCGGGGCACCATATTTCAGGAAAGATGTGGACAAATTGGAGAAAGTCCAGCGAAGAGCAACAAAAATGATCAAAGGTTTAAAAAACCTGATCTGTGAGGGAAGATTGAAAAAAATGGATTTGTTTAGTCTGAGAAGAGAAGACTGAGGGGAAGGGGGATGATAACAGTTTTGCAAGTACATAACAGGATGTTACAAGGAGGAGGGAGAAAAATTGTTCTTCTTAACCTCTGAGGATAGGACAAGAAGCAATTGGCTTAAATTGCAGTAATGGAGGTTTAGGTTGGACATTAGGAAAAACTTTGTAACTGTCAGGGTGGTTAAGCACTGGAATAAATAGCCCAGGGAGGTTGTGGAGTCTGCATCATTGGAGATTTTTAAGAGCAGGTTAGACAAACACCTGTCAGGGATGGTCTAAATCAGTGGTTCTCAAACTTTTGTACTAGTGACCCCTTTCAAATAGCAAGCCTCTGAGTGCGACCCCCTCCCGTATAAATTAAATACATGTTTTTATATATTTAACACCATTATAAATGGTTGATGCAAAGCGGGGTTTGGGATGGAGCCGGACAACTTGTGAGCCCCCATGTAATAACCTTGGGACCGCTGCGGGGTCCCAACACCCAGTTTGAGAATCCCTGATCTAGATAATACTTAGTCCTGCCATGAGTGCGGGGGACTGGACTAGATGACCTCTCGAGGTCCCTTCCAATTCTATGATTCTATGTAAGATACAGGAGGTAACTGTCCTGCTCTGCTTGGCACTGGTGAGGCCACAGCTGGAGTCCTGTGTCCGGTTCTGGGCTTTAGGAAAGATGTGGACAAATTGGGGAGAGTCCAGAGGAGAGCAACAAAAATGATCAAAGGTTTAGAAAACGTGACCTGTGACAAAATGTTAAAAAACTGGGCATATTTAGTCTTGAAAAAAGAAGACTGAGGGGGGACCTGATACAGTCTTCAAATCTGTTCAGGGCTGGTATAAAGAAGAGGAGGATCAATTGTTCTCCATGTCCAATGAAGGTACAACAAGAAGTAATGGTCTTAATCTGCAGCAGAGGATTAAGGAAAATCTAACTCCAAGGGGAGTTAAGCACTGGAACAGGCATCCAAGGGAAGTTTTGGAATTACCATCACTGGAGGTTTTTAAGAACAGGTTGGACAAACACCTGTCAGGGATGATCTAAGTTGACTTGGTCCTGCCTCAGCTCAGGGGGCTGGACTTGATGGCTTCTCGAGGTCCCATCCAGCCCTACATTGCTATGATTGTGTGAATCGTCAGCTGGTGTAACTCAGTTGTAGTTCTATTGACTTCTGAGGAGCTACTCTGATTTCTGCCAGCTGAGGCTCTTTGGCCTCTTGGTTTCTGATTGAAAATAAAACTGACCATAGAGACACTAGCCTTCCCAAGGTTAAAATCAAAATCATAGCTTGGATTCACTGCGTCTCCTTTGGGACAATGCACAGCACTAGCTCCCTTATGCATTTTTGGGGCAGTTAGTGGTGTATTACTATATACATTAGTACCATGAAAACAACAAGGAGTCTGGTGGCACCTTAAAGACTAACTTGCCACCAGACTCCTTGTTGTTTTTGTAGATACAGACTAACACGGCTACCCCCTGATACTTGACACCAATTAGTACCATGGCTGTTCTGAACATTAATGGCAAAACAATGTGGAGAATAAAGAATGGGAATCCCTTCCCTTCCTCCCCCACCCAGGAAGATGTTTTGTGTTCCCTTAAAGAGTGAATGCATGCCCATTAAGTAAACATTTGCCCAAGCATCACTGGCCTGATTACAAAGAAGTAACATTTTAAAGAAAAAAGCAATGATGAGAGAACAAAGTGACAAAGCACAAAGATAAGAAAGGAATTCCCCAAAGCATTATCATTCTTTGTACAACACTGATAAGCTCTTGGGAGGAGTCTCTCCAACTACAACAGCAATATGCTTCAGGGCCCTGTTCTTGAAAACCTTCATTCACCTGCTTAACTTGACACACATGAGTAGAGCCATTGATTTCAGTGAGCTTACTCATGTGCGTTAAGTTAAGCACATACAAAAGCGTTTGCAGGATCGGGGCCTATTTAGACACTTGGAAAGCTTCAGAAACCATTCTGCCATCTGGACATTATACTAATGTGGGTTTGTTTTTTAATTCACTGAAATGGGGAAAGCCTCATGGAAAATTTACTTGATCAACACATTTCTGATTTGGCCTTGTTTCCACTGCAGGCCCAGGCTAGGAGACCCTTCACACTCAAGCTGAATCCAGTGGAAAAGAAAATTATCTTCCCAGTTCGCACAGAATTCTTCAGGAAATACAATCTTGATCGAACAAAAGCCGCATCACTGACATAGGCTGGTAGTACATGTTAATGCCTAGAGGCCCCGGCTGAGATCAGTGGCTTACCAAACACACACGGAGCCAGTCCTTGCCCCAAACAGCTAACAGTGTACGAGTATGTCTACACTAAAGCTGGAGGTGTCATATCCAGCTCAGGGAGACATATCTGAGCCGGCTTTGGTAGAGCTAATGTGCTAAAAATAGCAGTGGAATTGCAGCTGCCCAGGAAACGGAATGAGTTACCCATGCCGAGTACAGTTCTGTCTGAAACCCAAAGTATGTACTCCAGAACTCTTGTTTCCGGCTCCGTGCCCTATCCAGTAGATCATGTGGTCTCCATAATTGTTTTTTAATTCTTTCCCATGAGAAATAACCCCAAAATGAAGTCTCTCGCTGCATAATCTGCCAGACTATCCTGTGTTCTAAATTAAATGAGGACTTAAGGAAACATCATGGGAACAGTTATAGGGCTTGTAAATTGTATGTGAGCTAATTTATTGCTGCAGCATTGCTTGTTTCACAGTTTCCTGGCATCATGAACAATATTATTGGCCAGATCCTAGAATTACACTGATTTACAGCACCTGAGGATCTAACTCCACATTTCAATTCAAGGTTACGCAGGTATCAAAGTGAACATGACGTATTCTGGCCCCTACCACGGCATTTACGGGAAGCTAAAGTTTGATTGTCAAGAAGAGACATAAATGCATGGACTAGAGTGAGGTGGTACAAGAGCTTTAAACACAAGTGGGAGCGGGAGAGCATGCAAGGATTACAGCACAAGCAAAGCATGATCTATTTCAGTGGTCCCCAAACTTTTTAAGTCGGGCCCCCCTTGCCTATGATGTAGTTTGCCTGTGTCCTCCTGGGAGCTGCAGTTGGGAGCTGGGGAGCGGGGCTGTGGTTAGGGCCAGGAGCGGAGCCGCAGCCAGGGTTGGAGCCGGGGCCGGTAGCCAGGCTGTGGTCAGGAGCCGGGGGCTGATGCCCGGGGCTGGGGTCTGAGCCGCAGGCAGGGCCAGGACTGGAGCTGGAGCTGGAGCAGAGCTGGGGGCAGAGTGGGGCTCGGTGGCACTCCCTCCCCGCCCTCCCCCCCCGTTGGGGCTGGCCCAAGCCCTACTGGGCCCCTACAAACATTCCCCTACAAGGGACCACTGGTCTACTTGCTATGAAGAAATATTTACAAGCTCTCCTCAAGTTTGGTGCCTTGTCATTAGGCACCTGGTGTACCGTGACCACTGCCTTTCATGCTGTCCAGTTTTGTTCCATGGTTTCCTTGTGCCCCCTGGCCTGTTGTCTCATGGCTTATGGTTATATTGTAAGCAAACAGTAACTATTAATGGAATGTCAGATTGGAGGGAGGTCTCAAGTGGGGTTCCACAGGGATCTATTCTGAGTCCGGTGTTATTTAACAGCTCTAGTTAAGGACCTGGATGTTGTTACCCGAAATTGGGCCAGCTAGTAAGCTTAGGGAGGACTAATGACCCACCAGAGTTTGGCAGAAAGCAGCACGTTTATTATACTGATAGCACTGGAGATGTCAGGATTCTTCAAGGTAAGTGTCCCACAGCGCAGTAATGGATGGTGCGATGAAGGTACGATGGAATGCAACGTGGCGAACCACTGGCCAGGCGGTCTGGGAGAAGGGCCTTCACGGGAGGTACAGCTCATCCAGCTATTCGGCGGCGGGTCATTCACTCCCGCTCGGAGCGAAGGACCTCCCACCGAAGTGCCGCAGATCGTGATCACGGCTTTTTTTTTTTTTTTGGCTGCTTGGGGCGGCAAAAACCCTGGAGCCGGCCCTGGGTACAAGCTTGTGAGTGCATTGTTGAGCACATGGCCCCTTCCCCTTTTAAGGATCTGCTCCGACTTGGCCGTGTCTGGTTGGTCACACTCCACCTTAGGCAGTGTCCATGCATTGGGTATGTGATTGCTGCCTAATTATTGTCCCAGACACCTTGTCTACCTGGGAGCTCTTCTGATCTTCCAGCTGTTCAAGCAGCCCATTCATCCCACAAGCATTCCAGGAGGGAGGGAGAGGGGGGAAAGCCACTTCCCAGGTATTCAGAGAGGGAGAAGAGACAAAAGTGGGGGAAGGTGTAACAGATCTTTTGAACATACAGGTTATACAGAGCATACAGATCACTGCTGCTCCTACAACAGATGTAAGAATAGAGAGCACACAGATCAGATTTGCAGATGACACAAAGCTAGAGGGGAGGATAGAGGTAAACTTCAAAAGGATCTTTATATATTGGAGAACTGGGCTACAGACAACAAAATGAAATTAATCAAAGACAAAGGTAAGGTGTTACACTTAGGGTAGAAAACCCAAATGCACAAATATGGAATAGGGGAGAACTGGCTTGGCAGCAGCACAGCTGAGAAGGACCGGGGAGTTGTGGTGGATCACAACCTCAACATCAGCCATGTCATGCTGTTGCAAACCCCCAAAAAACAAATGCAATTTTGTGTTGGATTACCCGAGGCATAGCTTGCAAATTGTAGGAGATGCTAGTACCACTCTATTCGGTGCTGGTTAGCCTTCAGCTGGTCACCAAAGTAAAGAAAGGATGGAGAGACACGGGAAAGGATACAGAGGCGAACTGCCCACCAGGAGCCATCTGCCTTGCATGGCAACTTTTATTAGTTCCAGACACCATAGCACGTAATGGTAAATTAAGGCAAACTGGTCTATGACTCTCTGTAAAATGAAGAACAGCAACCACAAGGACCTTTCTGTGGCAGGGAGATCAGGAGGTCCAGAGACTAAGGAACTCTGAATGGCTCAGAATTGTGACGTGCCAGATACTTTTAGTTCCATTGAATATGACTGGGATTGCATTGAAGGAACGTTAACCAAAAATAATAATAAGAAAAAAAATAGGTAGAAGGTTCACTTTGAACTCAATCCAGTCTCAGCATGTGGATAATTTATAAAAGCACATCGATACCCAAACCAAGCCTCAGTTCCTAGATGATTCAGCATTGGCACTAAAATAAAACATAAACAGAAAAATCCCCCTGGAAATTCCAGTAAAATTCTACATTAAAAGAAAAGCCTGAGCCCAAGGAGGGATGGAAATTCAGAGTTAAGGATCAAGCCTTTAATATCTCGTCACCACAGGACATCATCTTTAATGTTACCCAGCTGCGGGCTCTTGTGCTTGGAGTTTGGATCCTCGCCCCTGAGCCTTCATAGACTGAAGCCACGGACATTATGTCATTTTTATGGGCTAGGCTGTGCCTCCGACTGCACGCCTGTGCGGGAGCATAAGGGGAACTCTGCAGCAGGGCCATCCTTAGACATACGCAGCTGCCTAGGGCACCATGAAATTTCATGGTGCCCTAGGCAGCTGTGTGCTGCATATCCGCGTAGCCCCACCAGCACCAGCGTACCCACCTGCGTACCCACCAGCCCCAGCCCCAACGACCAGCCCTATCCCTCGGCCAGGCCCTGCAAGGGGCAGGGCCGTCCCTAGGGCGGGGTGGGGCCTCTGACAACTCCCTCCACCCTGCCTCTTACCCTTCCCCCTTGCTCCGCCCCCAGCCTGCCCCATTCCACCTCTTCCCCCAGTGACCCCGCACTCACTGGCAGTGGCGGGAAGCAGAGCAACCCGGCCCCAGCTCGCTCTACTCCGCCAGCTCCCAGCCGCGGCGCTCTGCTTCCTGTCGCCGGTGATTGCGGGGAAAGGATCGCCCCCCGTACTCACCGGTGGCGGGAAGCAGAGAGACGTGGCCCCAGCCCACTCCGCTTCCCTTGCCCCGGCCCCGGCCATGTCACTCGGGTTGGGGAAAGGACTGCCCCTGGCTCTCACCGGCGGTGGGAAGCGGAGCGCCGCGGCTGGGAGCTGGCGGAGTAGAGTGGGCTGGGGCCGGGCTGCTCCGCTTCCCGCTGCTGCCGGTGAGGGGAACCCCAACCCCCCCTCCCCCGAGCGACACGGCTGAGGCTGGGCTGAAAGAAGTGGAGCGGGCTTCTCCTGGCCCCCCCCCGTTAATCCTCCGGGTAACTCTGGGCCTGTGGGGCCCCCAAAAGTTCCCCCCCACTGCTCCTGCCTCCCAGACCGTGGGGGGGGGAGGCCTGGGGCCCCACACAGCCCCCCCGCGGGGGGACTGCGTAGCGCACCCAAATGGCTAGGGACGGCCCTGCTCTGTGGCTGCTACCAGGGACCATGTGGAACTGGGGGAGTTCCTAGAGGAGTTTGAGCATACTGGCGGGAGGGGAAAGCATGAGAGGTTAGAGGAGGGGGTCCGGGGTGAGGAATGGAAGGGTGGATTTGGGAAGCAGGGGAAAATATGGAATTTGTGCATTTTGGGGGAGGCCTGTCTTCTTTTCTTTTCTTTTTTTACAGGAGGGTGGGGAAGTGTCCAACTGCTGGATTCCTTTTGCAGGGGATGAAGGAGGCTGATGTCAGTGACCGGGGTAGGAATACCTCTGAGGAAACCCCTTCTTAAAATCCTGGCAGCCCAACACTGTTGTTCCTCTTGCAGTGGCTGTCAGGGTGGAGTTTACAGCAGATCTAGTTCCAGTAGTGGGAAAACCAATACAGCCTCTACAGGCAAGAATTGGTCCATGGGGAGACACAAAAATCAGGGGACTAGTGGTTGTGGACTGCTCGGCTTGGGGGTTTTAAGGTGGGGAACACGAAAACCGTTTGGTTTTCAGAAAAATAATAGTAAGAAACTCTTAAATATCTGTTGCGAAGGTGACCTGTGCAATGAGAAGTGCTAGTAGCCGAGGGCCTGATACAAAGTCCACTGTAGTGAATGGAAATTCTTCACTGGTTCTGGGTCAGGCCCATAATTATTTTAGAAGGATGGGAAGCTTAGTTTTGACATTTAAAAGGGGCCCAAAATAGAGGACGGGTGATGAGAGAGACAGCAGTGAGTTCAACCTGCTGGTCCCTGGATGAGAGTGAAAAACGCTAAGGCCCCAACCCCAACCCAAGTCAGTACGGCCTCACTCACACATTGGATGGGGGCCAAACTGCGTAAAAGGAAGAGACGTATCAATTCCCCGCCTGTGTCCGACATGAGTTAGTTTCTCAGCAGGCCAAAGATGGGATATTCATCTGTTCATTCATCCTGACCTCAGGTCATTACTCTAAATGTTGGTTTCGGTGCCACATCGAGCTGTTTCCTCTGTGCAAGTTCAGCAGAGACACATCAACATTCTTGCAGGGTAATAAATGTTTTTCTGAATGGATTTCAAAGGGAGGGTGGTTATGAAGAGGGACTAAAAGGAAAATGCCTGAATGATCAGAAAAGCCATGCACCAGCATTAACCTGCAGGGAGTATTCTTATTGGACAAGATTCAGTTCTTCTGGAAGTAGTTTCCATGGGACAGCATGTTCCCTACTCCCAATTGTTTGTCATTTGAGTCTCACAATGCCCACTTCTGCTCTCAGATCTGAGTGAGCCTCATGATTTTGAACTGACCATTTCATAGATTTAGATGCACAGCCTTTAAGGCCAGAAGGGGCCATCATGGATTAGGGTAAGTCCCATTTCCTGCCTCCTCACCATCTCTTTAGTTTTCCAGGTGGTGTCTGGCAAAGGAGCTAATTTTCACAGCACCATTTGAAGAGGCTGCTTGGCCCCAACAGGATCAGATCCCTGCATCCTTTACCTATCCTACAATGCAGTATTCATGCTACTACATCTCAATTAATCTCAAAGCAGGACCAGTCCCCAGATAGATTTTTTGCCCCAGATCCCTAAATGGCCCCCTCAAGGATTGAACTCACAACCCTGGGTTTAGCAGGCCAATGCTCAAAGCACTGAGCTATCCCTCTCCTACATGCTGCTCCAGAAACAGTCATTAAATCCCCTTCGGATAGAAAACCAGGTGTCTATCACAGCACAGCATGGGCCCAATTTGTGTATTCAAGAAGGCTAGGGAATTGTGGCAGTCAGCACAGGCCCTCAGACTCAATCTACTGAAATTCCCTGCATCAAAGTCTTCATGGTTTTAATTGCTGCTCAGCCTTTCAAATGATGTTTCTCTGCTTCCTTTTTCTTTTGAGTCTGGTGTGCTTGTACTGTAGAAAGAACAGGAGTACTTGTGGCACCTTAGAGACTAACAAATTTATTAGAGCATAAGCTTTCGTGGACTACAGCCCACTTCTTCGGATGCATACAGAGTGGAATAAATATTGAGGAGATATATATACACACATACAGAGAGCATAAACAGGTGGGAGTTGTCTTACCAACTCTGAGAGGCCAATTAAGTAAGAGAAAAAAAACTTTTGAAGTGATAATCAAGCTAGCCCAGTACAGACAGTTTGATAAGAAGTGTGAGAATACTTACAAGGGGAGATAGATTCAATGTTTGTAATGGCTCAGCCATTCCCAGTCCTTATTCAATCCTGAGTTGATTGTGTCTAGTTTGCATATCAATTCCAGCTCAGCAGTCTCTCCTTGGAGTCTGTTTTTGAAGTTTTTCTGTTGTAATATAGCCACCCGCAGGTCTGTCATTGAATGACCAGACAGGTTAAAGTGTTCTCCCACTGGTTTTTGAGTATTATGATTCCTGATGTCAGATTTGTGTCCATTAATTCTTTTGCGGAGAGACTGTCCGGTTTGGCCAATGTACATGGCAGAGGGGCATTGCTGGCACATGATAGCATATATCACATTGGTAGATGTGCAGGTGAACAAGCTAGTTAGTACAGACTAACACGGCTGCTACTCTGAAACTTGTACTGTAGCTCACTGCTGTCTCTTCCCTGGAACCTCTGGGTAGCGAGCGATGACCTCTCCATTATAAATATTGTAATATTTTTAAACACATATGGGACGGTGCCATGACTGTGTGGATTTTTCATCTAGCCTGCAGCGTTGAGAACTTGAGCTGGCAAAGGCAACCATAGTTATTGTTGTTTTGTTCTATTGCCTAATAGAAAGGAACTAGAGAGGGCCGGAACTCTCGGGATTCCCGGCGGCAGATGTGCCATCATACATATGTCATAAGGAACTGCTCCTTATCCTAACCAAGCAGATGGATGCAATAAAGACCAACTTTCAAATCATTATTTAGTTCCCCCAAATCTAAAATGCTGCAAATTCATCTGCCTCATAGAATGAATCCTCAGAATGTGGATGATGAGGGGGGGGAATCTTTCCCATCATACGTATGTTTTCCCATGATGTTATTACAGGATGAACGCATTAGGCTGACATTTTACCGATCTGATTTATCTCTAGTTTGCGGGAAGTGGGCTTCATAGTCTCTCCTGGGTGGTAATATGAAAAAACACAGGAGGGGAGCAAGGACAGAATTTGGGTTCAGATCCAGCTTTGTGACATTTAAAACAGACATCTTCATTTTGGCTATTTCTCTCTGACCCTCCTTGCCCCTGCTTGCATTCTGGATGCATCCAAATTTCGGTAATATGTGGATTACATGGGCCAGATACTAGAGACCACTCTCCCGCACAGCCAGAAAAGTGTCCTAAGTGGCGCCTAGGAATTCCTTTTGCATAGGGTGGCATAAAGCCAGCCTCGTTTCTTAGCACCACCATAGGCGCTGACTCCGGGGGTGCTCCGGGACTGGAGCACCCACGGAAAAAACCCAGCAGCTCCCTGTGGCCCTGCCCCGCCCCCCTGCTCCAGCTCGCCTCCGCCTCTGCCTCCTCCACGAGTGCGCCGCCACGTCCTGCTTCTCCCTGCTCCCTCCCAGTGCTTGCGCTGCGAAACAGCTGATTTGCAGGGCAGGGAGGGAAGGGGGAGGAGCGGGAACGCGGCGTGCTGGGGGAAGAGGCGGGGCCACGGCGGGGATTTGGGGAAGGAATCCAATAGGGGCAGGGAGGGGAGGAGTTAGGGTGGGGACTTTGGGGATGGGGTTGGCATGGGGGTGGGGTCAGGGGAGGGGATGGGGTGGAGTTGTGGCGTGGCCATAGGCGGGGAAAGGGGTGGAGGCGCGGGCACCCACCAGCACCGGAGAAAGTTGGCGCCTATGAGCACCGCCCCTTCCTAGTCCCTTGGCATACAGGGCGTGGTGAGGTGGCAAGGGGTGCTAGCAATCCTGTGCTAGCAGGACACTTCTAGGGGCTATTGTTCCCAGCATAAATTAGAGCAGCTCAAAGCAGACCCCAAGATAAGGGCAGATTAAAGAAGGCTCAGAACTTCTTTCCCACCCTCACCCCTATCTAGGGTGACCAGATCACCACACTAAAATATTGGGACACATTGCGGTGTCATCAGCCCTGCCCACAGTCCACCCCCGCTCCTCCCAGGTTCCGCCCCCAGTGTGCCCCAGGTCCCGCCCCCTCCCCGCTTGGCCCCCCCACTGTGCCCTTCCTCATCCCCCAGCCTGCCGCTGGCTTGTTGTGTCCCTCCTCAGTCCCCCACCCTCTGCTCGCCTCCTCACACACACACCCCCCGCCGCTCGCCTTTTCACCCCTCCACCAGCCACTCACCCTTACGGCACCGACTTCCCCTCTGCCGGGTGGGTGCTCGCCCACCCCTGCCTTTTCCCGCCCCTGCACCGCCCTCACCCCGCCCCCATTCCACCCCTTTCCCCCAAATCCCTGCCCCTGCCCTGCTGCTTCTACACCTCCTCCCCTGAGCACGCCGCATCCCCGCTCCTCCCCCTCCCTCCTGGAAAGTGCTAAGCCCCGCCAAACAGCTGATAGGCGGCGGGAAGCGCTGGAGGGGGGAGGAGCGGGGATGCAGCGTGCTGGGGGACGGAGGGAGAAGGAGGCAAGGAGGGGGGAGCTTGGCTGCAATTTTTCCCCATGGGTGCTCTGGGCCTGCTCGCCCCCTTATCTGAATATCGGGACAAATGGCGTCCCGATCGTACATTGATTGGGACAAAGGGTTAAGTATTGGGACAGTCCCGATTTTATCAGGACATCTGGTCACCCTACCCCTATCTCCTCTGGTCCTGCACTGAGTACAGCTTGCCCCAACCCGGGGAGCTTGTGCTGTGTCGTTCGCGAGCGCTGATACAAGTTACAACGCTAGATGAGCGCACATTCTTTCCAAATTGGGAATGCTCCTCTCACCCCCAAATTGCCAAGTTTCCGCTGACTCCATATTTGTTCCCTTGAGTTCGGCTCCCCTGAAAAAATACATTTTACCCAAGGTAACAGGATTAAACAACAGATTTAGGGGGGAGGGATAGCTCAGTGGTTTGAGCATTGACCTGCTAAACCCAGCGTTGTGAGTTCAATCCTTGAGGGGCTGTTTAGGGATCTGGGGCAAAATCAGTACTTGGTCCTGCTAGTGAAGGCAGGGGGCTGGACTCAATGACCTTTCAAGGTCCCTTCCAGTTCTAGGAGATGGGATATCTCCATTTAAAAAAAAACCAAAACTGATCAGAAGCGAGGGGCGGGTCTATGCTTGAGTAATTCAGCTCTGCTGAGTGTGACCAACAGGTACATTCACTGCCCATAGATGGCTTATTGGTTGATCTGGTTGTACCCATTCACCCCTCCAAATGCTCTTCATTTCTTATGCAACTTCCTTAATGCTCTTCTCTGTGGAAGAAAGACACCTGTCAATGATGTTATTTTGCAACAAATGATGCTATTTTCATGTATGACAAACCTCACCATAAAACAAGCATCTACTTAGAAGCGAGGCACGTCACACATTCAAATAGCATCATTTGTGTGTCTCAGGTTATTGCCGTAGATATAACTTAGAGAATTTTTTCACTTCAAGGTCCCAGAAGCAAAGGCAAGGTTTTCATCCCGAGGCCAAAAGACCAAAAACATCAAGACACTTGATCACGGCCTTGGATAGACCAAGAGACTACTAACACTTGGACCACAGCTCAAAGAGCCGAGAAGCGATGTGCATGGTTAATAGGCACCCTTAAGAAGAGCCTCTATGAAGTTCTGCAATAACCGAAATCCCATTGCCCTCAGGGCCTCTAACGGTAACGGCATACTCATGAGAAGCCGAGAGGCGGAAACGGCATGTAGCAATAGCAGAGTACAAAGCCAACTCACCTTTCTCTCTTTCAACAAATTAGCATTACCTGCCTCAGTCTGAGAGCTTAGAAACCATGTCTGAATTGAAGGCAACACCAGAAGTAAGTGGAAAGTAACTGAATCTAAATCATGTCCCTCTGCTCATTCATATGTGAATTCTGGTAGTAGCTGTCTGTATCTCTCTCTATCTTAGGAACTTCTAGGCCCTTATCACCCTAAAGCCCCACAACCTTGAGTGTATTTATACTCACAACACCCTTCTGAGTTAGGGAAGCCCTTTTATTCCCATGTTACAGATGGGAAACCAGGGCACAGAGACTAAGTGACTTGCCCAGGGTCACACAGGATGTTTGTAGCAGAGCAGGAATTGAATCCAGGTCTCCCACAGTGCAGGCTAAGCGCTCTAACCATAGGACAATCCTACCTCTATCTACACATGAAGACACAGTCTCTGCCCTGAACAGCTCCAGTGTACGGTACATTCTTCCTATTTGAGACAGTCGCTGCTGGGCCCAAAGCTCACTGCTAATAGCCTCCTGATTCTCTGCCCCAGCACAGGCTAGAGCAGTGTAGGGACTGCTTTTACTTGGGCCAGCTAGCAACAGTCCCTAAGAGAGCATCCGCCACCTGGGGCTTGCTGTGATGTTGCATACTCTGGCCAGTACCCCTTTGTGCCCACAACATGCCCCTCTCCGTGCAGCACAACGGGAACCAAACAAGCCAGAGCATCTGCCCCTTTGACTGCAGATGCAACGTAGTGAAGCTAAGACAATCTTCCCCTGGCATGCCCGGTTCTGCCCTTTGTGAATGGCAAAACAAATATTCCTGTTAGCTCTGGGGCTCCAGCCAGCTGAACGTCTGCGGATTATCAGAAGGTGCCCCATAGGTCTAGCCTTCCCTTGGGAAGCAGGGTGGGCGTCGGTGCTATATTATTTACCACTGAAGAAAAGCTCAAGTATTGATTACAAAAATAAATAAAGCAATGACCATCTTTCCTACATTTGCTGAACTGGAGTTCACAAAACGTTACACTTCCAGTGACAAAACCTGGGAATTCTAAATGCAAAGAGTGACTTGGGAGACAAACCATCAGGTTTTCTGCTCATGAAAAGGTCCCCCCAGGGTAGTTTCAAACCTCTCAATTCTAGGCCTCAGGATCTTCACAGGTGAGTGGTTAATTAATCCTAATCTCTGACATTTTTATAGCCCCTCCTGTTTTGAAGGGCTGGCTGTATGGAGGCCTGCAGCTACAAGTTGCTAATGTGCCCTCACTTCCCATTCAAGCGAGCAAAGAGGGGAGGGGCCACATGAATTGCTTCACTGCCGAGCTAAAGGGGGAGCAAAATAAGGAGGTGAAGGCTGGCACAACAGCGAAGGGAGGGGAGATTCTGACCAAGCACACCAGGGCAGCCCCCTCATCTTATGAAAAATGCAGGGAACTCAAAGGGCTGGACTGCCCGCTGATGTAACTAGGGTTACCAGATGTCCCGATTTTATAAGAACAGTCCCGATTTTGGGGTCTTTTTCTTATATAGGCTCCAATTACCCCCCACCCCGTCCCGATTTTTCACATTTGCTGTGTGGTCACCCTAATTGGCACAGCTATAAAATAGGGATTGGCACTTCCAGGTAAGATGCTGAGCAATAAGTATTAACCTAAACCATGACAGATACGTGCATTACTTTTTAAAAAACAAAAAACAAAAGAGGGCGTTGAACTCCAGTTTGTGGTAAATGAGAAAGGAGAATGGTTCTCATTTGTGGGAAATGTGGATATTTGCCCTTGAGCATCTCAAGGCCCTTTTCATTTGCTGAACAGACACTTAACAACTCTCCCATGAAGTCTCATCCCCTCCCCAATGTACAGGTCAAGAATTGGAGACATAGAGGTGAGAGGTGAGGTGCCCAGGTCTGCACGGAAAGTCTGTGACTGAACAGAGAACAGAACCCAGCTCTCCTGACTCCCAGTTCTGTGTGTTATCCATAGAACAATGGTGTGGTTTAAATGTGCATACATTTGAGCCAGGCTGGCTTTGGATTACCCATAAATAGTGCGAGAAAGGAAGTACGCTTTCATTTTCAGGTGCAAGGTCCTCACCCATGGGCTACGTCTCCCCGGCAGCTGGGAGGTGTAATTCCTGGTGTGGGTAGACAGATCTGCTCCAGCTAGCGCCTAAAAAGAGCGGTGTGGCTAGGGTGGCATCGGCGGCAGTTCAGTCTAGACACCCAACTATATACCCAGAGGGCTGCATGGGATTGTACTCAGGTGGCTAGCCCAAGCCTCTCCCTGTGCCACCGCGGCTACTTTTAGGCACTAGCTTGAGCAGAGTGTTTGTCTACCCGGGCTGAGAATCATACCGCCCAGCTCCTGTGGAGATGTACCCTCACTCTCACACTGGCCTTGAGCAAGTCACTTAGTATCCCTTATCGTTTGGCCACCTGTAAAATGGGGAGCATGATTCTTAACTCACCAGGGGGTTGTGAGATTGAATTGATTTTGGTTAAGGGCTTTGATAGGGATGCCACCCATCTGGATTTGACCCCGACAGTCCGGTTTTTGGCTTCTGTGTCCAGGTGCCAATTAGGGTTGCCTTGTGCCCAGTTTTCGACTGGAAAGTCTGGTCGAAAAGGGCACCTGTCAGTGTCCAGCTCTCTCGCAGCGCTGTATGTACTCCACCTCTCCAAGGGGAATAGCTTGCAGCGCTGCGAGCGAGCGTGCAGCACTGCACGCTCTGATTACACTGGCACTTTACAGCGCTGTAGTCGCTGCGCTCGGGGGGGGCGTTTTCACACTCCTGAGCGCAGCAAGTCACAGCGCTGCACAGCGCCAGTGTAGCCAAGGCCTAAGAACCTCCTTCAATCCAGGGCACTGCAGGATCCCTCATTTTCCCCAAAGAATTCTCAGAAGCTAAAATACACCACAGGGGCTGGAGCCTTCCCCCGGAGATGGTCTAGCGAGGGGATAAAAGTTCTTTAAGAATGCGGAATGACTCTCTTTCAAATGCCAGACTCAACTGCAGCCCTTCACAGATCATTTGGTCTGGCTGGGCCCAGTTTGTCTCGGCCTCTGTTTAAAAATCTTTCCTCTCAATTTTCCCTTGCCAGGAAATAGTGAGCTATTATAGGCCGCAGACCTTCAGCCACACCCCAGGTTAACTCCAATAGATGGAAATGGGTGCTGCCATCTCCCTTTCAAACTAAGTGTGGAAAAGCTCATAGTAGAAAAATGAGACTCCCCTCATAAAAGAACCGCTTTAAGCAACTACCCACCCACCTAGTACCCTCTTCCAGGCCTTCTGAATACGGCTCTGTTTATGCTGCAACTGGGAGGTGTAACTACCTGCTTAGGTAGACGTGCCCCCACTAGCTTTGCTGGAGTTAGCTCACTAAAAATAGAATGAGAGCACAGGCGGTAGCTTAGGCTGCTTGCCCAAGTACAACCCTGCCTGAGATCCTAGGCACTTACTCGGGCTGCTAGCCTATGCCCCTGCCCGTGCTGCTATTTTTAGCTTGCTAGCTCAGCTAGCACACGTGCAGCTACCCAAGCGGGGCATTACCCCGCCCAGCTGCAGTGTAGACATGCCCTAGATCAGAAAGATGCAAAAGACGGCACGATCCCATCTTTTCCCCCTTTGCAGATTATCGTTAAGATTAAGTTCCTTTCGCCCATCTAATGACTGTCCAGGTAAAAATTACAGGACCCACCGTACTTTTTGCAAGGAGCTGGGATTCGGGAATAAGTGGCCGGCTCCCAAGAGAACTCTCTACCGTCCAAAGCTGTGTGTGAACGAGCACTGAGCACATAATGGCTATGTTTTCCTACCTACTGCAGCCAGTAATTAACTCATTTCTTTCTAAAGCTCTTTGGGAGACACCAAGTATGAAAAATACAATCAGAAACCAAATTATATTCTGTTGATGTACATAATTCCCTGTGCATCTGGGTAAGAATATGGCCTGTTGCCTATATTACATTGCATCTGATTCTCATTAGGCACTTGTGATTCCTTCTTGATAAGGTTTTATTGCTGTTTCAGTGACATACGGAATTATAGTTGGAGCTGTTTACTTTTCAGACTGCTCTAATTTGGTCATTGACTGGACATCCTGCTGTTGTATTGTAATATACTCTGCTCTTCAAGTAGATTCATATCAACACAGTTTCTTATAAGACCACCCTATTGGTTTGTAGTTTTAAATAAAGCTTAGATTCCCTGAACTGAATTTGGCTAGTCTGGCTTTATTTACAGTAAATGAGAATTGAGCACAAAAGAATCTAGAAAGGTGGAGTTTGCATTTGGCCTTCAGCCATATAGCTCCAGAGAGTTCAATAGAGCGATGCTGATTTTAACCAGCTAAGGAGTTGGCCCTCTCTGTCTGGAATAGTGGCTCAGTAGTGAAAGTGAGCTACAGAAAATGAGTCAAACTGCAGGCTGGCTTACATGCCCTGTGACCTTATTGATTTCAGTGCGATGTAAATCAGCAAATAGTTGAACCCTTTGTGTTTCAACTATTTATTTACTTAAAATACCTTTTCCATATCTATTTATTGATGTATGTTGGGGTTAAATCTCCAGCAGGTCTCATTTATTGCACACAAAAACCTCTCTTTGCCCATGCTATCTTATCCTTTCCCCCCACCACCTCTGCATACAGCATCACTCATTCCGAATGCACAAAGGCAGATTTTTGTTTGTGCACATGAGTGTACTTGCCAATTTCGCAGTTGCAATGAAGTAGCTGCAATGGGAATTTGGCTGAGTGGGTATTAGAATGTATGAAATGGTAAGGGTTAATACTTTCTTCTCTTAGATCTGGATTTGACAGAATAAAATGAACACAAAAAGCAGTCTTTAAGTTCTTTCATCCTCACCTTCAAGCAAAGAGAACATTGTCAGACATAACAATAACCCTTGATACAGATTAGAAACATTTCTCCAGACGGTACTTCTGCTTGCAAAACACAGATGTACCTTGATGTAGGAATCCCCACAGCTACCAGTGGTAAAACAAAGGAATCAAGACATTCAGGAAATTCTTCCAATGGAAAAGGCATGGGCAAGCAATGGACTTCAACTAAATCTATCTAGGTACCATTCATTGACTATCATGGGGAGGAAATTACCCTGATCCAGAACCAAAATCAACCAAGTAGCTAGGGCTAAGAATTTCAAAAGTGCTTGTGATTA
Organism: Chrysemys picta bellii; assembly: GCF_011386835.1. Taxonomy (NCBI): domain Eukaryota; kingdom Metazoa; phylum Chordata; order Testudines; family Emydidae; genus Chrysemys; species Chrysemys picta. The sequence continues at coordinate 6,659,650 of NC_088797.1, forward strand.
TGGGGATAGCCATTTTTTTGGTGCCTGATTTTCAGTGTGTGTTGATTGCTCATCCTCTATTAATGAGGCGCATTTCAGGTTTGTCAACTGAACCACCCCAAATCAGGACTAATTTTTAAAAATCTTAACCTAGAGCTACATGAGGAGGATCTACAAGAAGTCAGTCTGTCACTCTGTACTTTTGAATGGCATGGCATAACTCTGAAAGACTTTCTTATTATGTATCAGAAGTTTATCTAATGTGTGCTTGCCATCAGTGCTAGGGGAGTGAGGTAACACTAGAATGGTTGATTTACATGGTAACATTTTCAATTTAAGAAAGGACATTTTGAAATTGTTTTTCATAAGGTTTTATGTGTCAGACAGAGGGTGCTAACTTTGGTCTCCATTCATTTTTAAGTTTTTAAATCAGGATTGGATGTTCTTCCAAAAGATATGCTGTAGGAATTTTTTCAGGGAGCTTCTGTTGCCTGTGTTACACAGGAGGTCAGACTAGAATTGATCACAGTGGCCCCTTCCTGCCTGGGAAGCTATCAATCAATTGTAAATTCACAATGTTCAAATGATGATAAATAGGAAGGGACAAATTCTGTGCTGTCTCCCAGTGGGGAGATGCAGCAGAGAAGGCAGCACACGGGAAAGAGGGAGTGAGCAAAAGTGGCTTTCTACCACTTTTGTGTCATATGCATTCTTGGCTGCTGGATGAGGACAGTGCAACCCCCAGCATAGATTAGAGAAGCACCAGAAACAGCTCACAAGGGCTGCCTAGGGACAGGAGTGGGGCATGACTCCCACATTTGGGGAGGCTGGGCCTGAGAGCTGGAAGCTCCCTAGAAGTGTGAGGGGCCACTGTCACCCGGACTGGGCCCCTACCCTGGCTCCACCTGAGGCCCGGCCCCACTCGGACTCCTCCCTCTGAGGCCCCGCACCCACTCCACCTCCATGCCGCCCGCTGGGCCCCCTCCCCTGAGGGGCTCCCCCACCCGCACCTCTCTGCTGTGAAGAGGTGCGAGAGGCAGGCAGAGGGGGCCGCAGCGGAAGTGGTGGAGAAGCATGAAAGGTGGGGGAAAGGGGCGGAGAAGTGGGACCTGCGGGTGGGGGGGCTTCGGGGGAAGAGGCAGAGAGGCAGGCAGAGGGGGCCACAGTGGAAGTGGTGGAGAAGCATGAAAGGTGGGGGAAAGGGGTGGAGAAGTGGGAGCTGCGGGTGGGGGGGCTTCGGGGGAAGAGGCAGAGCGGGGAAGAGGAGCAGTGTGGGCAGGGCCAAGGGGGAAGAGCAGGACGTGGGAGTGGGGCCTCAGGGTGGAGTGTGGAAGGGGCCACAGCCCGGGCACCCTTTTGGCAGGGTTCCAAAGGTGGCAGGCCAGTGGCGTGCCTCCAAAGAGAGGTACGGTGCATCCTGTTTGGAGAGACTTAGCCTCCCCTGGCCTATTATACCCGCCGCCCATGCCTATGGGCTGCAGCTCAGACTCCCCATACCACTCAGTGGCATGCTAATCGCCTTCCCGCTCCCGATATACCCAGCCTTGGTATTCCCCAGCCTCGGTAACTGCATAGGGTCACTTACATCAGCCCTACACTGTTTCTGTGCTGGTGGAATACTCCCTGGCCCCTTGCAGTTCCCTAGGGAGCCGCAGTAAGCACCACTGGGACCCTGCACCCAAACCCCCTGCCCCAGCCCAGAGTCCCCTCCTGCACCCAAACTCCCTCCTGCACCCCACACCACCCAGCCCCCTGCCTCAGCCCTGAGCCCTCTCATGTACCACAAGCCTCTCATCTCCAGCCCCACCCCAGAGCCCACCCCCCCAGCTGGAGCCCACACCCTCTCCCATCCTCCGAACCCATCAGCCCCAGCCCAGAGCCCCATCCTGCACCCCAAATCCCTCATCCCTGGCCTCACCCCAGAGCCCACAACCCCAGCTGGGGCCCTCACTGCCACACACCCACCTCACACCCCAATCCCCTGCCCCAGCCTGGTGAAAGTGAGTGAGGGTGGGGGAGAGCAAGCGACGGCAGGAGGGGGGATGGAGCAAGCAGGGGTGGGGCCTCAGAGAAGCAACGGGGTGGGGGCAGGACCTCATGGAAGGGGCAGGGAAGGGGATGGGGTGTTCGGTTTTGTGCAATTAGAAAGTTACTAGACACAATCAACTCCGGTTTGAATAAGGACTGGGAATGGCTGAGCCATTACAAACATTGAATCTATCTCCCCTTGTAAGTATTCTCACACTTCTTATCAAACTGTCTGTATTGGGCTATCTTGATTATCACTTCAAAAGGTTTTTTTTTTCTCTTAATTAATTGGCCTCTCAGAGTTGGTAAGACAACTCCCACCTGTTTATGCTCTCTGTATGTGTGTATCTATATCTCCTCAATATATGTTCCATTCTATATGCATCTGAAGAAGTGGGCTGTAGTCCACGAAAGTTTATGCGCTAATAAATTTGTTAGTCTCTAAGGTGCCACAAGTACTCCTGTTATTCTTTTTGTGGATACAGACTAACACGGCTGCTACTCTGAAACCTGCCATTAGAAAGTTAGCAACCCAATTCCTGAATGACCTTATACACTACCAGAGCAGCACACCAGGGCCAGAATCGGCCTGTTCGAATTGTAAAGCATTTTGAACTGGATTAATGTGGCCAACAGGTTTTGGTGAATTTTCTTTCAGAGTTTTAAACAAATTCACTCCAGCTGGTTCAGACCCCTCTTGTGTTTGCTGTCCATAGGTACACGGGCACAGGAGTTCTGTGGCAGAAATGTTCATGGAAAAGGTCAATGTTAAGTGAGAGTCTGAGAATACTGGCAAATTTTGAACTTGCAAATATGAATATTTGTGCTGGAAACCTGATTGTAAGAGTTTGTCCAATTAGTGGACAGGCACATACCATGTTGTGACTTACGTGTCTAGTAAAAAGCTCAAGCGTAGAAATTTGAATAGCAAAGCCAAACTGTTTGTGAATGAACTACAGGCCAAGAATTATGGGAAGAATTATTACATTTGAGATCATCACAGTCTGTTTGTAACTGGGGAAAGGGGCAAATTTACTCACAACTAGAGTTGTTTTGAACCAGAAAACCAAAATATTTTGTTTTGACAAAAACGGGACATTTCCACAATCCTAAACTTTTTTTCAAAAACAGTTTTTTTAGTCAAGAAATTTGTCAGAACTGATCCTTTCCCATGAAATGTTTTGGTTTCAATGATTCAGCACTTCTTGATGAAAAAATAGTTTTGTCAAAAATTCCTGACCAGCTCTAAGAATAACTTATGCATTACAAATTGCCCAGTTCTAAGACTGTTCTCCTTCGGGAGATGTCACAGCTCTTTCAGTTACGTTAAGTGAAATAACATTAATAGAAAAGATTGAAAAAGCACTCATGCAATGGCAGACAGACGATAGGATTTCAGTCAACTCTAAAAACTGGTATTGAGTGATTCAGTTTCTGATGACAAAAGGCAGTGAGTATCAAAAGCAGGATTCATAAAACGAGAAGATTTCCTAAGTCCAAAGAATTTCTCGTGAACTGAGTGAACAGTTAACCCCTGCAGGTGAGGACCACATGACACAATGAAGGAGAATCAGGAACTAATTTGACCAGACATCAGGACATATCCAATGGAAGAGCCATAAATGTCCGCTTGTGCATATAATCATAAAATAAACAATGGTTGGAATTTATTAATGTTTACGTTGACTTTGTGGTGCAAAGAGAAAATACTGCTCATTTTGGATCATGTGAAGGGTGTAGGAATAGCAGAGAAACACCAAAGACATCTCATCGAATCTGCTCTGGGAAGAGTTCTGATTTTGTTGATTATGTCTGAATTGTTTTTTAGCATCTCAAAATGGAAAATTGCAGACTTCATCTGGGCGAAGATGCATGGTCATTCAGTTCTTAATGGCCATTTCTTTGAATGTAGCTGTCTTAGGGTCAGAAGGGAATACCTTATACCGAGAAGCAACCTCATTGACTTCAGTAAGAGTACTCATGGAGCAGGGTACTTACCTCAACCTGATTTTTGTGCATAATTTGCCCCGCCTCCATGTTGTCTACTTTAATACCCTCCTCCCCCAGAAAGCCTACAAACATCCCAGGTGAAGAGGTCTCAATAAAGTCCCTTTGGGAGCCCATCAGCTCCACTTGCTAATTATCCAGAGGGTCACTGTTGTTAGCAAAAAGAACGAGGAGTACTTGTGGCACCTTAGAGACTAACAAATTTATTTGGGCATAAGCTTTCATGGGCTAAAACCCACTTCATCGGATGCATGCAGTGGAAAATACACTAGGAAGATATATATACCCAGAGAACATGAAAAAATGGGTGTTGCCATACCAACAGTAACAAGAGTAATCAATTAAGGTGGGATATTATCAGCAGGAGAAAAAAAACCTTTTGTAGTGATAATCAGGATGGCCCATTTCCAACAGTTGACAAGAAGGTGTGAGTAACAGTAGGGGGAAAAATTAGCATGGGGAAATAGTTTTTACTTTGTGTAGTGACCCAGCCACTCTCAGTCTTTATTCAAGCCTAATTTAATGGTGTCCAGTTTGCAAATTAATTCCAATTCTGCAGTTTCTCGTTGGAGTCTGGTTTTGAAGTTTTTTTGTTGGAGAATTTTGACTTTGTCTGTAATTGAGTGACCAGGGAGGTTAAACTGTTCTCCGACTGGTTTATAAATTCTTGACATCTGATTTGTGTCCATTTATTCTTTTGCATACAGACTGTCCGGTTTGGCCAATATACATGGCAGTGTGCAGGGCCGGCTTTAGGGCGATTCCCCCGATTCCCGGGAATCGGGCCCCGCAACGCCTGGAAGAGGGGCCCGCACTCTCTGCCAAAGTGCCGCCGGAAACAGCGGCAACCGATTGAGCTGCCGCCGAATTGCCGCTGCTATCTTCGGCGGCAGCTCAATCACTGCCGCTGTCCTCAGCGGCAGCTCTTTTGAATCGGGCCCTGCACGTCCTAAAGCCGGCCCTGGCAGTGTGCCATCCTCACCCAAAGTTTTACCATAGGAAGCTGGGGTTCAAATCTAGGTCTCCCACGACCCCTGGGCCCATCACCTTTATTTCCTTCTAATATATACTTTTTTTTATTGTATGCCTGATTACCACGTAGCTTTCTCCAGCATAAGTGGCTTGATAAAGGTGATTAGCAATTTTTGATTGCTTCTTTGATTAAGGTAAATTAGGAAATGCTTTAACTAATGTCAAGAAAGCCTTTGAAAGGGCGAATCATACTTTATTGCTTTCAACTTGCTAAAATTAGCCTACCACAAAAGGTTGTTGGCAGAAAAAAACATAACATTTTGAAGAAAGGATAATATTTCCTTCTTTCAAAGCACTTTTCATTCCAAGATCTCAAAGCACTTTAATTAGAAGCTATTCATTTAATTAGGCCTCTGACTAACCCTGCAATCAAGACAAGTATTCCGTCACTGGACTGGAGAAGATGTGTAAGATGTGACAAAGGGGCCAAATTCATTGTTACCCTGCAGCCTCTTTGTGCCAGCTAGCTGGGGCATAAGGCAGATTTAACCTCCCCTGGGGAATGGCCCCGTGGAGGGGGCCTGTGGCACGTATCAAGGAAGCGCTGCCAGCTGTATGCTACCTCTGCAGTAGCGCCAGCCACAAGGGGCATTCTGTGAAAGGCTGGGGCAGGCCATGTGTGGACACGAAGAAAGAGGGGGCTGTTGGCAGATGGCAAGGGGCATGGCCAGGGTGGCCTTGTACCCTGGCAATTCTATACCGCTCCAAAGCCCCATAGGGGCTCTTGTAACAGGGGAGCAAGTTCGGGCTGAACCGGAGATGACTCTGGGTCAAAGAAAAGTTGAGTGACTTGTCCTTAGCTCCAGTAACTTAATTGGGATGGCACAAGGCGTAAATCAGTGCAGGATTTGGCCCCCTGGCTATGTAAAATGTAACAGGGAAATACAAGCTGCATTTATTTTCATCTCAGCCAAGTCTTCTGAGGAAGAAAGCTGCTTTTGGGGGGGAAATCTCATGAGCAGGTTGCCTGGCTGATCTTGAGACCTGATCCCATGACCCCTGCACTCTGATAGCCTCTGGGTACAGCTAACAATTTAAAACAGGTACCAGCATGCCAGGCAAGCCCTTCCTCTCTACCTGTGGCATGGCCTTCTGTCACATCCCAGGGCACACCCAGCCTGATCGCTAACACAAGGGGTGCTGTTTTATAGAGAAGCAGAGCACTGTACTAATTAAAGGCCTAAACTCAAAAAAGGATCCTGCAGGGGAAAAGGGGTTATCACTAAGAAACAACATTTCTGATCAAAGGAAAGCAGTTGATTTAGCAAACAGTTAAGTATGACAATGCCATTATAGGATGGCAACAGAGACCAAGAGCTCATGTCCTACTGATGGGGAGCTGTGCATATAACTCTCCCGATTGGTGCAGGTGAAATTCATGGCAGCAAGGAGCACCTACATGTGGCTTTTTGCATTAATTACGGGTACCTAATGTCAAGGGGTTAATTTATTCTAGTTGTGAACTTTCCATAACATTATTAGGTTTGGTGTCCTAATTAACCTGGAGTAACCCCTGTTCAATTACCAGGGGAAAAGGAACCTGCTTACCCCTGGGCTAATATACCTGCCTTTTATCACTCTCCTGTACCTGTCTGGCCTGACCCCATCACAATACAAATTGGATAATTCCATTCAGCAAATCATATCCTTTCCAATGATATCTCACAACCCGTCTTGCATAAAACATCTTAGTTATGCCATATTCATATCATAACCATATTTCTATGAAGAATATGGGGTGTAGCATCACACCAATGTTTACCTGAGCAAAGACAAAACATGGCTCCAGGACTAGACCTCACTATTGGAAGATCCAGGTGCCTGGTGACATATGCTCAAGATATTTAAAACAATGTAATTTATTTTAGTGTATGATGACTATATAGTGATTGCCCAGCGCCCCCAGTCACTCAGTCATGTCAGGTGGCTCCTCTGAGAAACCCTTTCCTGTTTAAACAGACACGTTCTCCGTGAAGAAAGCTGCAGTGTTCTCTTGCTGGGAAAAAGAACATTCTTGCTTCAACACAAGTCCCTCTTCAATTAACAGTCTGAGAAATAGACTACTTAGAAGTTAACCTCCCCATCATATCCACAGGTAAATAGGGATGGTTTCTGAAATCCTTACTCTGAGTAGCACCTTCCTCGGATTTCAGTGGGATTTCTCCCAAAGCAATAACTGAGTAAGAGTACTGGAATCTTGGCCTAATGTAACATGTCTACAAGATCTGTTGTTTCTTTAGAACACACAACAAATGAAACAAATCCGTGGATTCGTACCAGGAATCAGTTTGGCTCAGCCAATCTAGAAAATGAGATCCTGAAAGGAATAGATTTAGCAGGTGAAGGTAAAGCTGCTAACTACAAAGCAAAATTGAGGATTTTCATTTAGGGTCTTGCAGGGCTCGGTTGTTAGTCTCTGGGTCCTGAATAGCTGTTGTGTGTAGGTACACATGTATCTTTTAACAATGAGCTTTCTGATGCTGCAGTCCTTACGAAGGTTTTGAAATGAGTGGGACTTTTGCCCGAGTAATGAGGGTGCTGAACTGGGCTCAGAAACTCCGAATATGCAGTGATGGGTAGAAAAATCTCTCCAGATTCATTATACATTCATTAGCAACTATCCCACGAGTGGAATGTGATTTATTAAAAACTAAAGAATGCCCTGGCTTTTGCTAGAAGGTAGGTTTTTCTTGCACTCAGGGCACTTTATGTGAAACAGATGCACAGTCTATAAATCAGCATATCCCGCAGTAAGGATAGACTGCATTTTCTGTATAAATTAGCGTTCACTCCGGAGGTAAAGGCTGCAGATGAAAACATGGCCGGTCTTCTCAAAATCATTGATCAACATTTTGGAGGTGCAACAATAGGGAGAGGGTCAAAAAGCCCCCTGGAGGTTCCCCAAACAAACTAAGAGTTTAGTTACAAGATGGGACAATAAGAATTCTTGCAACTTATAACCACCATCACCACTTGTGTTTCTTCAGGTTCCTCTTAAGTCAAATTCTTTCAAGAGCAAGCCTCAAAAAGGAAAACAAATGAAAATCTTTCTTCAAGATCATAGTAGCAGCAAATCAGTTGACAAAAAAAACAACATTAATCAGTGATCCGGCTTCTAGTGCGGGGCATCATTTAGAGTGACATTGCTAGGAGACACAAAGCAGTGTGACTTGGCAGTAAGGAAGAATATTCTGTTTGAGAAGTGCTAGAATTTGTATATAAAGAGACAAAGTGTGTGTCTTCTAAAAGGAATTTAGAAATGCAATAGGACAAAGAAGTTTTTTTTAATAAAAGTAGCGAAGAAAAATGTCACGTGATAGAATTTCCCTGGAAGAGTTTGTTGCTCATGACTGACCAAGATATAAAATACAAAACAGAATTCCACCAACTGCAATTTATAGGTGGCTGCATAAGACTATATATATGTTTTTAAATCTAACTTTTCCTTGCCTCTACCGATGCTGCTTTAAGTGGCTTTCTGAAAACTGCCAGTGTAGTATTGAATACATTCACTACCTAAATCCCACGAAGTAGAAGTTGCATCCTACTACATAAAGGCGTCTAGGACTTCTCTGAATGGAACAGATCTTCATTTGTATCCCATCTAAAAATTGCTTAAGGTGTAGATCAAAAAATGTAAGTATAGTTATTCTAAATGTAGTTCATGGATAAAACTGCAGTTCATTTATGACCGTTGACAAATCTATAATGGGAAATGTAAGTGTATTACTAAATGATTAAACTGGAGGTTCTCTTCCTCTGGCTATCAGGCGGTATTACCATTACATTACCCACTGAATAAAGTAATCTACTGAAGTTTCCTGCCAGTTCAGAAGTAAAGCCAAAATTCCTTTCCCACTCTATTTAGAGATTGTATTTAAAAAGTCATCTGCCTTGTGGCAGATACAGTTTTCACTCACTATCATTTACTCAGACTCAATAAAATATGAATCCTGTGGATTTAAAGTTGATTAAAAGGGTACTCTTGTTTTTAAACCTCACAAATGGCATGCACGCAGAGGCCTCTGTTAATGGGATTCAGGAGGTATCAAACTACACATTCTTTGAGTCAGGAGTGAAATCAATGCTGGGTACATGGTCGAGTTATAATGGATTCAATGTGACTCAAACTTTAATTACGTTTTTCATTACGTTACTGGCTTTTCTCTGTCCGGGTATTCCATTGTGAAGTAAGTTTTAAACAGGATCTCATTTATTGATGCCTTTATAATGTAATAGATCTCAACAGCATTTTCCATTATCTGGGAAGAGCTGTGTAACGTGAGACCGGGACAGAGTCTCAATGATCAGATTGGCAAGGTAGGTGAGGTAATATCTTCAGTTGGACCAACTTCAGTCCCAGATTGCAAAGACCAGTCCCAGAAGGGGTGTGTGCGTATGTTGACGTTAGATGAATAAACTGAAAGTGACCAATCTGAAATCTGATTGTAGCATTGTAGCCATGTTGGTCCCAAGTTGAGGGGCCCTGGAATGGAGGGGCCAGCATCACTTTTTACCAGCTATAAGGGAGAGCGACCGGGGGGAGGGGGCAGAGAGGAGTGCGTGAGGGTGGGGTTTTCAGGGGAAGAGGAAGTGTGAGGGCAGGGCCTCAGGGAGAAGGGCAGTGCAGGGGTAGGGCCATAGTTCGGGTGCCTGTGGGCCCCCCCCTCCACTTTTAGAGAGCTTCTGTCACTCCTGCCCAGGATATTAGAGAGACAAGATAGGGGGCGAGGTAATATCTTTAGTTGGACCCAACTTCTGTTGTTGAGAGAGAGAGACACGCTTTTGAGCTTTAGGTCCTGAAGAAGAACTCTGTGTCGCTCGGAAGCTTGTCTCTTTCACCAGCAGAAGTTGGTCCAGTTAAAGAGATCACCTCACCCGGCCTCTCTCTCTAATATCGTGGGACCAACACAGCTGCAAAACCCTAGCTTTTGCCAGCCATCTGGGTTTGAAACAGAGAAGAAATCCATTCATTCAACCCTCATACCAACATTTAATTTTAGGAAGCAACAGAGAGTCCTGTGGCCCCTTTAAGACTAACAGATGTATTGGAACATAAGCTTTCGTGGGTGAATGCCCACAGATGTCTGATGAAGTGGGTATTCACCCACGAAAGCTTATGCTCCAATACTTCTGTTAGTCTTAAAGGGGCCACAGGACTCTCTGTTGCTTTTTACAGACCCAGACTAACATGGCTACCCCTCGGATACTTAATTTTAGGAGTTTCAGTAAAAAAGTAATAAGCCCAACCACAGGCACCGGCTTCCTCCTTTCCCTGGGGGTGCTCACCCCAGCTCAGCCCCGGGCCCTGCCCCCACTCCATCCCTTCCCCAAAGGCCCCATCTCCGCCCTGCCTCTTCTCGCCCAGTTACACCCCCACCCCCGCGCGCGCTCTGTTCCCGCTCCACCCCTCTCCCCCAGCGCCTCCTGCACGCCGTGGAACAGCGGATCATGGCGGACGGGAAGTACTGGGGGAAATGGGGAAGTTGGCTGCCAGCGGGTGCTCCAGTCAGTGCCTCTGAGCCCAGAATAAACACACAGATAGATCCTAACCGCCTTTGGCCATGCCCATCTCTATTAACTATCCCACTCATCCATACATTGGAGAAACATCAATGCCAAGCCTTAGAAGTAGACTGCAGAATGAACTGACGCTCTCCTTGATCTTCCAGGTCAACTCTCAGCCTCAACTAGCAGACCAGCCTGAACACCAGACTTGGGCTTTCAATTTGACCAACTATATTTGAGATCTGGGTTGTTAACGATAACCTATTTCAACTTATTAATATCCCTTTACCAATTCTCTCATAACAGGCATCATACCAATGTCCAAATCCTCAACTGGTGTACATTGAATTCAGCTGGTGTCAATCTGTGTATTTCCATTGAGGACCATAGTGAGAACCTCTGGTACATGTTTAGTCTCAAGGCACTTGTTTTCTGGGTTATTTTCTCATTGCAGTTTAACCTTGGGGTGACACTGACATCACCAGGGCAAGGGAAGGATGGTTGTATAGTTAAAGCACAAGACTTGCAGTCCTTGGTTTACTCTTCTGTAACAGAAGGATAGTCACATTCGCCTGCCTCACACGGTTACTAAATTTAGGTCTGTACCGTGTTTTGAGATCCTGAGATCAAAGAATGGTCTCCTCAGACTTGCGATTACATTTGTAATAGATTGCTTCAGCAGCTTGGGGTCCCATTCTGCTCCTTTACACTGGTATAACACCGCAGACTTTGGCCCACTTCAATTCGAGTGAACAACTAGCAAAGTGAAGTTGAAGAATTATTAAATAAGGCAGTGGTTCTCAACTTTTTCCAGACTGGGCCTCCCAACAGCTCTTCCGCTCCCATCTAGCCAGGATCTAGCCGGGACTTCCATCTCATTTAGCAGTATGGGAGAACAAGGGGGATCCATACCGCCAGGCTGAGAACCCCTACAATAGTCGAAATGGGTGAGATATTAAAATCCACATATCAAGACATAGATTGGAAGCCTGAGCTGAAACTTAAGCAGTTACAGTGTAGCACTTTTATTCCATGTTTTCCCCCTGTGGGTTTTATCTGTATGCTATTGATCTCTATTCAGTGCGAGGATCCAGGCAGCAGACACATATGGGAAAGAACCACCACCACAACCACCCAGCAAGTTGTCTATCTCCTGTACTCACCTAATAAGCTGATAAATGTTTCAGCGTCGTGGGTGGATCGAGTTCTGGTGCACTGCTTCCATCATCCAGCAGCAGAAAGGAGACATGGGAACGGATGTGCCTGAAGTAGCTAACAAAAATGATGGCATTGCCCGAGAAAAAGAAGGACACAGAAGCGAGGGACACAGAAGCGAAACCCCAAACAGACTTTCCTTTACTTCCGGCAGGCCTTGCTACATGGACATCTTAGGACACTCAGATGCACCACAGGGAATGATGGATACCAGGGAAATCCCATTGTGTGGGATACTATAAGACAGCAGGGCACAACAGGCTGTTCAGGCACGTACCACTCTTCAGCTCCTCTTTGAACGGGGAGTGCTTCAGTGTGCTGCATGTTTAAAGTAAGGGTGACAATAAACACCCCAGGAAACTCAATACTGACAAACACAAAAGAGCCAAAACTCTTGCCGTGGACTGTCCGAGCCAAAACCAGCCTCGAGTCTTTGTGTTTGTTAAACGGCACAATTCCGTTTCGCTCCATGATTAAAACTTTACTTCCCTTCCACACGGATGGCTTGTTTTACCTTATTTCCATCTGTCACATTGCATCCTGCTGTAAATGGTGCCTCGGGACTCTCAAAGCACATCAGTGGCAACCCTGTTTCCTGGCTTGGAATTAGTAGTGATACATGATGTAGCGTTCCCATTAACATACTGCAGTCTGCATCAAGGATGCATGTTCTTCTCTACTGCTCTGTCTTGGACTCTAAAAACTCAGCTGCCATATTTTAACAGAGAGTTAATTAAGTAATAATCCCTGAAAAAAAATCCCTCATTACCAGCCATTTTCATTAAGCAATTTGTTTGCTAGCAGCTCAGGGTGTTAGTACTATCATTAACTCTGTTCACTGGTTTACAACAGCTACTGTTTATTTATCAAATGAAAGTAACAACCATAGAACTCAAAAATATAAGGACGTTTCTCTTTTCCTTTGTATGCTGTACATTACAGGAACGTGCAATCTTAATACAAACCAGGGGCTGCGGTAGGAATGGATTGTCACATGTTGAATATTATGTTTTCTTGATGTGGTTTTGGAGGGAGGTTTGTTGAAAATGGTACAAAAGAAACAGTCATTAGTAAGAACACAGGATTTGCGATCCCACATTAGATCATTATCCTGTCTTATCTACTCTGCCTTCAGCAGTGGCCAAAATCTGGTAGTATAGAAAGGGGAAATCCCTATAATGCATGTAGCCAATTGTTCTGCGCTGCACGTGATGGTATAGAAGGCAATTCCTTCACGAACCCTGCTGACATCCTCTTCTACCCTAAAGCACATGATTTGAATATCCCAGCTAATTGCAGATCTAGAAATTGTTCATGAAATTTCATCGGACCCTTTTTAATGTAATCTGTCAAGTAATCTATAGTAAAATATACACCACAAAATAAAATAACAGTACGAAGAGAGCTAGCTGTTTGTCATAGTTTTTAAAACTCAGCTACTATAGTGGACATAAATGAGAGATCTCCTTTAAGTTGCACTGTTCCATTAGAGGCAATGAGTCACCTACAAAGCCCAAATGAATGACCATCTTTGCACTGACATCAAATCAGGATCAGGGCTTATATGAAGGGATGGTGACATTTTATTCCTCTACATTGAATCAAGCGACCCCTCTCACCTTACAGGATTGTGTAAGAATGAGGAACTGATGAGCTTTTACTAAGTTCTCCTGATCTTTTACGCCTCGGCCAAGTCCCTCAGAACACTGCAACAGAGAACCGGAGAAATCAGCGCCAAGTCATGTCTTATATGAATGATTGGTGGGATGGTTTTTAAAAGTTTTCAGAGATACTTAGGGGCTCTCCCTGATCTGGGGGGCTTTTGGGCAGCCTCAGTTCCCACTGTAGGCAACAGGAGCCGTGGGCACTCGCCACTTCTGAGGAGGACTGGGCCCTAAATGGGAGGAAACGGTACGGAGAGAGACATGCTGCCAGACACAGAATGATAGATACAAAATAAGGTGTGTGGGCGCATGTGAGCAGAATACAAAGCGATGGAACATTCTGGAGAGGGAATAGACTTAGGAGTTATGGTACAAAATCCACTGCCACAGGGGATCCCCCCACGCAGAGCAATCTCCTGTGGCAGGCTGCGGCATGACAGGAACACCTGCCTCAGTTTTCCTCCTTCCGACTTCCCAGATATAGTCAAAAGCATGTTTCCAAATATAAAAATAGCTCATAGGGGGTTCCTTTATTACAAAGAGGACCGGCTCTGACTTTTTTGCCACCCCAAGCAAAAACCAGGGCGCAGGGCCGGACACGGAGGCAAAGCAAAAAAACCCCAAAAACCCTGGGCGCAGGGTGGCTGGACCCAGAGGCAAAGCGGAAAAAAACCAAAAACCCCAGGGCGCAGGGCGGCCAGACCCAGAGGCAAAGCAAAAAAAAAAAAAAAATATAGGGCGGCCATGCCACCCTAAGATTGGACGGAATGCCGCCCCTTAGAATGTGCCGCCCCAAGCACGAGTTTGCTCGGCTGATGCCTGGAGCTGGCCCTGATTACGAAAGTCCTGTGCTCATGTTATAACAGAAATCCCACAACCATAGGCCAGAATTCCTCCAGCATAGTCCAAACAGTACATGCAACATACTGCGCTGGTGTCCCTCACCACGGCCCGGCTCGACAGTTCCATCCCCGCTGGCCCTCTTTGATTCAGAGAGCCAGTAGGTATCTCTCCTCTGCTGCTCTCTGCCTCCACCCTTTCGAGCCTTCTCTGGCCTTGGTTCTCCAGCTCAAGGAGAGGCCTTGGTTCTTCTCAAGGCCTTGGTTCTCCAGGCTCCTCCACTGGCTTCCTCATAATTCTTCATGCTTTCTGCTCTCTGCAGCTTTCTCCAGAGACCTCCTCCAGTCTCCAAACTTTTCCTGACAATCTCACCAGGGCTCTCCCTGATCCTTTATAGCCCCCGGGTGCTGCTCCACTGTCCTATTTGGCCAGATGGGAGCTAGACATACTTCATTTGCTGCTGGGCCCAGCCACTCTATGACACCATCTAATCTCCTCCATCTAAGGACAGTTGCGGTGAAAAAGCACTGAAGATAGTGGGATACGGTGACAGGAAACTACAGTAAAGAGTGTGATAAACCTCAAGACACCAAAGGAGATAGCTCGCCTCACCACTGCGGGAAAGGATATAATTTGTAACGGGCCAAAATCCAAAGCTTTGGTCACCCCAAAATACCAACCTGTAGGCAGTTTGCTCAGTCCTCCGGCTAGCTACTTAAGTTCTTGGCCCCTCCCCTTCGCACTTCATGAATGTAACAATCGCAATTTCAAAGTATGTTACTGTAATGGGGTGCACTCGCTTCTCACGAGCATACTTTCTCAGTGTGCGTGCTTGCATACTCTCCCTCTCTCTCTCTGTTTGTGATCGGTCCTTGGTGACTCAGCCCTAGGGTGACCAGATGTCCCAATTTTATAGGGACAGTCCTGATATATGGGGCTTTTTCTTATATAGGCTCTTATTACCCCCCACCCCCTGTCCCGATTTTTCACACTTGCTATCTGGTCACCCTACTCAGCCCTCCGTCTGAGTCTCACAGAGTCTGTATGTGAAATAAAAACAAGGCAAACCTCTTTTGGGGTACAAGTCCAACAGGGCCCTCTCTCAGTGCCCTCTGTAACTTTTCTCTCAAGTTGTCCCTGCTCCGGTATAGAGAGGTGCCCCAGGGCTCCCTCCCTGGAGGCAATGTTTCCGCCCTCTCAGGGCCTTTCTGACCCCAGCTCTCCAGCTGGGCCACTAAAAGAGTTCAGTTCCCCTTCTGGGGTATATCAAAGTAAAGTCCAGGTCACTTGCCCAGTGGCTGGTGGGAGTAGAACCCAGGCCCACCCTTTACTCCGGGTCCCAGCCCAGGGACCCTATAGATTGCAGCTATGTCATGTCCCTTTAGACTGCTGCTCTAATTCCCTGGGCCACTTCCCCATGGCTCCAGCACATTCTTTACCCTTACCTCAGGGCCTTGTCCTGGTGGAGTCCCAGTGACCAGCCCGGTGCTCTTTTGCGTTCCTTAAGCCTTTGCCAGCACCGTTCTGTTCGAGGTCCTGTAGCTCCCTCAGGCACACCCTCCACTCTCTTCCAGCTCCATCAAGGAACTGCTCTCACTCTGGCCCTTGCAGGTCTTCTTATACTAGCTTGCTGGGCCCCGATTGGCTGTGTCCCACACAGCCGCTGTAGGCAGCTTGGAGGACCTCTCTACTGCCCTTTTCTGGGGCGGGGTATGGCAGGGCCACGTGGCCTCCAGTAGGGCGCCTCCGGGCCTAGTCCATCCTGTCACAGTTACCAAGTATAATAGGGCTACATCCAAAGATCAGGTCTGCAGGACCCGGTCACAATTTTCTAAGCTATCCATGCTGTGACAGGTTAGACTCCCCTTTCCAGGGTGCCACCTGGTGCATTCGGGTCCCACTGATCCCACCTGTCCTACCAGCCTGGGTTCCTCCCACTCTGTGGCTCTCAAACCCCCTTCCAGCACACACACAGATAGGGTCACACACAACTGCAGAATCACACAGCGTCTGCAATCAGGTCTGTGTGGGAGGACTCTGCTCAGGGAATTGCCCAGCACTTTTGTGCACACCCCCTCTGGAGTGTAAACCCAAAATTATATTGTCTTGTGCTGTATAGATATTTATACAGCGTAAGGTCATGAAATTCACCTCCTCCCTCAATGTGGAGGAAAATATGCACAGCTTTTTGCCCCCTCCCCACAGTTATGAATTGCGCAAACGGGGTTTTGGAATAAACAAGAAGCAAGTTTATTAAGCAACAGAGAGTCCTGTGGCACCTTTAAGACTAACAGATGTATTGGAGCATAAGCTTTCGTGGGTGAATGCCCACTTCGTCGGATGCAATGAAGGTGCCACAGATCCAGACTAACACGGCTACCCCTCTGATACAAGTTTATTAACCACAAAAGGTAAATTTTAAGTGATTATAAGGGATAGAAAACCGATCAAAGCAGATTACTTAGCCCTTGGCCCCGCCCCTGCCCCACCTCTTCCTGCCCCTCCACTGCCCTCGCCCCACCCCCATTCCACCCCTTCCCTAAAGTCCCCACCCCACCCTGCCTTTTCCCACCCCAGCCCACCTTGTTTCTTCAGGTGTTTTCAGCAGTCTTCCTTCTTGGGTGGGGAGGCAGCGGAGAAGAGCCTAGATTAACTCACTCCCCAGCCTGAAATAAGATTTACATATAGCGGGAATCTTTTGTTTCCTAGTTTGACCTCCACCCCCTTCCAGTGGAAAAATCCCAGCTCAAGATAGTGTCCTGTACCAGGTGACGTGATCACATGACCTTGTAGTGTTAAAGCAGTGTCCTAGGAAGCTTCTCAGGAAGGAGGAAGATTAGTATTTTCAAAGTCCCATGGTTCTTCCTAATGGCCCATCCAGGCAGATTGCATACTGACTGGGGGTCCTTCCCCAAGTACACACGCAGTTGTAGTAATGTGTGTGACGGGTTGGATCACAGAAACCTCCTTGGGAGCTGCCAACTGATGTGCCAAGACTACCTCTGCTCCTGTTTTCCCGGCCAGCTCAGGACTCCAGCACCCTGTCTTGCTGAGCCAGACACTCCAGTCTGCTCCAACACAGACCCAGGGTCTGAATGATTTGCCCCAAAGCTGCAGGTTTACTTGAAAACAGCTCACAGAAGTATGCTTGTCTTTAGCACTCAGATGCCCAACTCCCAATGGGGTCTAAACCCAAATAAATCTGTTTTACTCTGTATAAAGCTTATACAGGGTAAACTCATAAATTGTTCGCCCTCTATAACACTGATAGAGAGATATGCACAGTTGTTTGCTCCCCCAGGTATTAATACATACTCTGAGTTAATTAATAAGTAAAAAGTGATTTTATTAAATACAGAAAATAGGATTTAAGTGGTTCCAAGTAGTAACAGACAGAACAAAGTAAGTCACCAAGCCAAATAAAATAAAATGCGCAAATCTATGTCTAATCACTAAATACAGATAATCTCACCCTTAGAGATGCTTCAATAAGTTTTTTCCTCAGACTGGACACCTTCCAGGCCTGGGCACAATTCTTTCCCCTGGTACAGCTCTTGTTCCAGCTTAGGTGGTAGCTAGGGGATTCTTCATGATGGCTCTTCTCGTCTCCCTTTGTTCTCTTCCACCCCTTTATATATCTTTTGCATAAGGCGGGAACCCTTTGTCCCCTCCCCCTCCACTGGAAAAGCACCAGGTTAAAGATGGATTCCAGTTCAGGTGACATGATCACATGTCACTGCAAGACTTCATTGCCCACTTGCCAGCACACACATATACAGGAAGACTAACAGGTAAACACAGCCATCTGCAGACAATGGTCCTGGTTAATGGGAGTCATCAAGATTCCAAACCACCATTAATGGCCCACACTTTGCATAATTACAATAGGCCCTCAGAGTTATATTTCATGTTTCTAGTTTCAGATACAAGAGTGGTACATTTATATCAATAGGATGATCTCACTCAGTAGATTATAAGCTTTGTAATGATACCTTACAAGAGACCTTTTGCATGAAGCATATCCCAGTTACAGTATATTCACTTATCATATTTTTATAAAACCATATAGACTGCACAATGTCACAACGAGAAACTGCTGAGCTTGAATTAATATGCAAACTAGATATCATTAACTTGGGTGTGAATAGAGACTGGGGGTGGCTGGGTCATTACACATATTGAATCTATTTCCCCACGTTAAGTATCCTCACACATTCTTGTCAACTATCTAAAATGGGCCATCTTGATTATCACTACAAAAGTTTTTTTCTCCTGCTGACAATAATTCATCTTAATGAATTAGCCTCTTACAGTTGCTATGGCTACTTCCACCTTTTTATGTTCTCTGTATGTATATATATTTCTTACTATATGTTCCATTATATGCATCTGATGAAGTGGGCTATGGCCCACGAAAGCTTATACTCAAATACATTTGTTAGTCTCCAAAGTGCCACAAGTACTCCTGTTCTTTTTACAGTTGTAGTTGTTACTAACTTCAGACACATGAATGATAGATGCATACAGATTGGATAATCACATTCAGTAAATCATAATGATTTCAATGATACCTCACATGACCCATCTTGCATAAAACATATCATAGTTATGCCATATTCATATCATTCATATCAAATAACAATATTTCTATGAAGAATATGGGGCGCAATGTCACACATGCATTTTTGTGTCTTTGAAATGTTTACATGCAAATACCAGAATGTTACTAGCAGCATGTGAGGAAGGATAGTCGTGGGGCGACTGGGATACAGGCAACCTGGGTACAATTCCCAGCAAAGCCACAAATTTCTTGTTTGAGCTTGAGCAAGATACTTAATCTACCCTGTGCCTTAGTTCCCTGTCTCTAAGGGTATGTCTACACTACCCGCCGGATCGGCCGGCAGCGATTGATCCAGCGGGGATTGATTTATCGTGTCTAGTCTAGACAGGATAAATCAACCCCTGAGCGCTCTCCCGTTGACTCCTGTACTCCAGCGCTGCGAGAAGTGCAGGCAGAGTCGACAGGGGCGCAGCAGCAGTTGACTCACCGCAGTGCAGACACCATGGTAAGTCGATCTAAGTACGTCAACTTCAGCTACGTTATTCAGCTATATAAATGAATCAATGCTTCCCAAATGCACATGGCTGTGGAAAGCCATTCACTCACAGATGCTTGGCTGAGTCGAGCACATAGCGTGGCTCCGTCATGGGCGTGTCCTTAGGCCACCCAGGATGGGGACGGGGGGATGCGCAGTGTTTTGTGACAGACGCCTGGTGTAACCAAAAAGCCACTTTAAGTTCCGCTGGCTGCCAATGACCCAAAGGAGATGGTATGGTAGCCACGGATCAGTAGGGAAACCTTGACCATACCCCCCTATGATGGTAGCATGGAGGAATGTAGATCAGTCAGGTCCAAATGTCTGGAGATCCCCTGCACTGGGGTAATCCTTCTGTGGCTTACAAGGCTAGAATCTTTTCGGCCAGAGAACGAAGAGGCAGACTATCTGGCCAAGAGAGTCTTGCGGGACAGGAAGAGTGAAGGCTGGGAAGAAACAGTGATTTCAAAGAACGTCTTGCCAACCCTTAATCAGAGCTTGATCAGTCTGGATGTTACAGGCAAAAATTGTGGTAGCACATAACTTCAGAAAGGGACCCTGAGCCTGGTCTGACCCATAGATCTTGGCAAAGAAATTAGTTTCAAACGTTGCACTGTTATAAACTGGGTCCGACATTGTCTTTTCGTGGAACTAAGATTGGTTTATTTGCTCCCAGTGTACTGTGCCATACCTCTACCAAATCCCATCTCTTCAGAAGGTGTTGGGTTTTTTTGTTTTGACTTAAGAAACTTGTCCTAACCACTGCTGCCTTTTATTATATTTGTATTGACTGTAATAGCACAACTATGCAGGCAACCCTCTTGCAGCCGAGCTTCGAGTGTGGTTCGATACGGATAAAAAGATTGGCTGGTAATAGATACAACAGCTGCTCAGACCCAAATGCACTCATCCCATTGCATTCCATTAAGACATTTCATCTCTATTGCCAATTAATAATCTAGAAATGAAGATGAAAAGCCGAAATAGGGCTAGCTAATACCAGGCGGCTCAATCCGGCAGCTGCATGCCGGCAAGGTTTCCACTGAGGTCACTGTGGTGAGAATAGGGTGACCAGATGTCCTGATTTTACAGGGACAGTACCAATTTTTGGGTCTTTTTCTTATATAGACTCCTATTACCCCCCACCCCCTGTCCCGATTTTTCACACTTGCTGTCTGGTCACCCTAGGTGAGAAACATGGAAGTCAGGAGAGTTTTACTTGTTAATTATTGATTTTCTGTGGACTGGGAGGTTCCCAGCATTTTCAAACACCAAAGCGGTCTCATTGTACATGTGTTAATATTATGGTGTCTCAGCCAAAGTAGTTTTGTGGGGACTAGAGTTTGAGGCCCTGTTTTAACTCCAATTTATTGATTGCCAGTTAACTGACATTAACAAATGCAATTGTAAATGCAAGTCTAGACACTCCCTGTTTGGTCCAGGATACACATGTTTGTGGTTTATCTGTGTCCTGGAAGAAACATTTGGGGGGAGTGTCTGACTCTAGATTCACATCTACTCTTCTTTTAGTTAATTGGCAGCCAATCTGAGCTACAACAGGACAGCAAACACTAGCCTAGAAAAATCCCCTGGGCTAGGCCCTATACAAACAAGCCACAAAAGACAGTTCCTGTTCGAGAGAGCTTGAAATCTAGGTGAGCAATCTAAATCTGACTTGATTACTTTGAGGAAAAATTTAGTAGAAAGTCTGGTTTGGGTTAGATATTCTAACCCTCCAGGCTAATCCGACACAACGTAAGGGGAGCAAGGAATAGCACGTTACACTGACATGTTTTGCTGTGGTTGCAGCTCACTTTTGAAAGTGACTTTAGCTGACTTCCCTCAATGTAGGGGAACAAACCCAGATGTCTAAGGTAATTTAGTCTCATCAGTTCCCATTTAAACACAGAGATCCTGGCTTGATAACACTGGTCTACAATTTTTGAGACGTCGTCTGCTTCAGAGATAAAATGTGCTATTTATTATGTATTTTGATGTGCTGAATTCAAATATGACAATTAAAACAACTGATTGGCTACTGTTTCTAAGATATTTAAGTTTTTACATTTTATGTCTATGTATATTGTGTAGATAGTAGAGTTTTAATCATAAATTGTAAACCTAGGTCTTTTCATGTGTTTATGGTTGCTTTACATGATAATATTTCACCTGTCCTGTTTATGTAACACTTTAAAAATCAGCAAAAGGGTTATATAAATAAAATTGATTATGAGACAAAAGGCAAAAAACTATTATGTACATAGTTTAGTCCTATTCAGTGTCTACTCGGCGCTTCTTGGCTTGTCTCTTGTATTCATTAAATGGAGCATCTCTTGTCACTGTCCAGCAATAGTCTGCAAGCATTGATGGGCTCCATTTGCCCTGATAGCGTTTCTCCATTGTTGCAATGTCCTGGTGAAATCGCTCGCTGTGCTTGTCGCTCACTGCTCCGCAGTTCGGTGGAAAAAAATCTAGATGTAGAAGTAACAATTGCTGGTATGATCTATTGGCTCTCTCCAAATCATTGGCACTGCAAAAGGCATAGATTTCCTTTTCCTGTTCAACCACTGGCGAAGATTTGTTGCACAAGTGTTGCAGCATATGTGTGGGGCCCACCTCTTGTCCTGATCTCCAATTTTGCAGCCAAAATAAAGGTGATAGTCTTTCTTAACCATAGTGGTTATACTGCGCTTTTGTGATGCAAAAGTCACTTCACCACAAACATAGCAGAAGTTATCTGCACTGTTCACACAAGTACGAGGCATCTCTGCTCACTTTGGCTAAACAGAAATGTGTCCCTTTGCAAAATCAAACACTGACAAATAAGAGAGCACGACACTGTATGATTTCTAGAGCTGATATAGGGCAATTTGTTCAGCAGAGTGATGTAAGCTTCGTTATGATTGCATCATCCATGACTTCATATCATGTATGACGCAATACCAGCTTCAGATTGCATCATTCATTGTTTTGCCTAAACAGCAAGTACTGTCCAAACCCAGTCATAGATTTATTCATAGATCCAGTCAAAGATGTATTTTAGTCATTTCTGGTTTAAATTGAGATCCCTTCCCTTTATAACTCACTTATCCTCCGCCATTCCCAAGTCAAGGGTCGTATATACTGACCCAATAGCATATCTTGAAAACTAGAGCCAATCAACAATTTTAAGCATCATTTTCGTTCTCAGTGACCCAGAATTAGTAAAGTTTGACTACATTTATTTCAGAAGCATTTTGGCTGTAGAGCAGTGTAACCTTTGGCATGCTGTTCCTACATGACCACGGTAAATAATAGAAAACCCCCGCATTCTCTAAGTCATTTCTCTTCCTGCAGAACACAATGATTAATTACTTTACAATAAAAAGTTCACATTTGCCCTTGACTAGGCAGAACTATTATTTGTATTCTTCCACAGCATACTTTCAATTAAAATCATTAGCTGTCTTATGTCATTTAAACCATGAAGAAACCAAAGCAGGATTAAAAATATGACAATGGGAGGTGGCTATAAAACTGAAGAATAAATGAGTGAATTCAAAAGACTAGCTTAGTCCCTCAGGGCGTTGTGGTATATATTTCACTCATTCTAAAGTGTTATATTGTCAGCACTAATAAATATTATTAAGAACAACACATGCAGTACTTACTTACCAGACACTACCAAAGTGCTCTGAACTCCATAGAACATGATTCTCAGTTGCAATAAGCTCCTAAAGTGGTGCAAATGGCTCCCTATCTGTTCTCATCACCATGGCAGCCGCCAAGCTGGTCAAAGGATTCCACACTGGCCCTGGGCAGATCAGGAGGCGTATTGTTTGGCTACAGCGTGCATTGCGCTACAGCTACCTTCTGCTTTCCATGGCCTGTAGGAAAGCAGAGGGTAAATCAGAGCAGCCCCTATGCTGCTCTAGCTTACCCCTGGTGCTGGGTGGGTCCCTGTGTGGCCCCAGAATACAGGGAGCATGAAGTTGTCTTGAAGCCACCCCATGCCCCATCCTTATCCCAGGACAGGAAAAGAGTACCTGAGAATCAGGCACTTAGCATCCAGTTCTTCCCAGGCAATAGGAAGTGGCTAGGGATGCAGACTATTGTGTAGGATAGTGCTCAGTCACAAGACGGACAGTTACAGAAGCAGAGTGCTAATGTGCTCTTCATTATGGGCACGGATACGATTCTGTCACGGAGCTCACGGATTCTGTGACCTCCCTGACTTCTTCTGGGGCACGGCTGGAGCAGCTGTCAGCCCCTGGGCTGCCAGAGCAGGAGGCATGGGAACCGCTGACTGGTGGTCAGCCCTGGGGCCTCTGGAACCGCTGGCCGTCCGCCACCACCAGAACAGCTGACCAGCGGCCAATCCGGGGCTGTCGGAACACCAGGCCAGCGGTCAGTCTGTGGCTGCCGAACAGCTGGACCTGTGGTCTTCTGCCAAAGCACCTCTCCCTGGCCTGCCGGAGCAGCAACTGGGGTTGGGTCAGCTCACCTGGGGCTGGAGCAGCAGCAGTCAGACCCTGCCGCTGGAGCCGTGGTGGGGCTGGAGCAGCTGCAAGCAGGGCCGGCTCCAGGAACCAGCGCAGCAAGCAGGTGCTTGGGGCGGCCAACGGAAAGGGGCCGCACGTCTGGCTTTTCGGTGGCGGGTCCCTCAGTCCCTCTTGGAGGGAAGGACCGGCTGCACAATTGCCGCCGAAGAATGAAGCAGCGGCGGTAAAGCTGCCGCCGAAGTGCCGTTGATCGTGGGTCTCCCCTCAGCCCCCCCGCCACTTGGGGCGGCAAAAACGCTGGAGCCGGCCCTGGCTGCAAGCCACGGCAGCGCTCTGTCTGTCCCCCGCCCAGGGACAGGTTGCAGGCTTCCATGAATTTTTGTTTATTCCTCATGATCTGTCCCTGACTTTTACTAAAAATACCTGTGACAGAATCTCTACCTTAATTATGGGAATGTGCTTTCCAGGGGCGTGATTATTGCAGGAACTCTGGTAATTATGACAGGGTGATCTTTTTGCCAAGTCTGGCAACCTTTGGGGTTTTTCTTAAAGCCCCAGCTCCTGGAGTCATATAAATGTGGCACAATCTCAGCTTTCACTTTTAAAAAGGAAAAATTTTTCTAGCCCTTGTGATTGTGGAAAAAAAGCTTGAAAATGTGACCTGAGGGCCCCCAAAAGCTGAGAAATCAGAAGGCAAAGAGAAAGAACCCATCTTATATATATAGAGAGAATGGTTCTGGGGGCCTGGCTCATGACTTCTGAATGGACAGGGTTGACAATACTGACCTCCGTGGGAGCTGAGGGCAGTCAGCACCTTGCAGGATTGGGCCCCCGGCGCTTTATTCAGCGGACACATGAGCACAGCCTACGTTTGTCATACATGCCACATAGCAGGGGCCAAGGCCCAATTCAAGATTTTTTTGGCCACCGGAGAGGTTATTGTTGCAGGCTTCCATTCCCGCAGCCACCTCTTCCTCTCACAAATGATTCAGTCTCCCCTAACTCTTCCCATACTAATCCCATAAACTCTCCTTTCCTGCTCCCTCATCAATGTGCTCAGACAACAACAGACCCGGAGGCTCACATTGTATTCAAGACTGACCCACAACTCAAGGGGATTTTCCTCTGCTACTATGGATTTTGTATGGTCCAGTAACTGGTTCTACCTTTATTTAGGACTGCTTACAGCAGGGGATCTATTTGAATGACACTTGGAGCTAAATTCTCCACTGAAGTCATGGGCGTTGTGCCAGCTGAGAACACAGCCCTTAGCTTTTCTTTTCCTGTTTGTTTCCAGGCAGCGCAATTTTCCGCGGCACACCCATTTGCAGGTATCAGTGGAGAATTGCTTCCTCATTCTGACTCACCGTCAGGGGTTGCAGGGTGGTGGCCAGAGGAGGAACTGAGAGTGACGGCCCAAACACTGAGCCCACAAGCGAGAGGATTTTGGAAGAGATAGACAAGAGGAAGAGAAACGGTTAGTGGCACCATGGTGAATCACCACAGACATGGGGACCACTGATTAATTGGTCAGTTGGGGCATATTGGTCAGTTTCCGGATCTCACACACGTGTCCTGCCCAGCTTCAAAACCGCTGTCATCAGGAAGCATTCAGCAGAGGGAATTTATGGTGGAAGAAGAGACTATACACTGCAGTCAGCCAACACGAAGGGTTTTGCAGCATCAGTTTGTAGCATGGCTTACTCCAGCTCTCAGACTGCCACATCCTTTATCTCAGGCCCGGGTGCCCATGCCACAAGGGATGACAACACAGAAATTGGCTTAAACTGGGCCCTCGCTGACTGAACTAACAACAGCTTTACTTCTTAGGCATTAGTGTACCAATGAAATTTTAGATGGCTGAAATAAAAATAGAGAAGGATACTGGAACCCCAATACAATGACTTTCTGCAGGCAGGTATTACTGGAATAATATTCCATCAGAGCTAAGAGTCACTAGACGGTATTTTTCCTAATAAAAAAAATGTCTCACCAGCTTCTTGGTGCTTTGAAATGTAAATGTGTTTTGAGGAGAAGCCGGGTGAGGTGAAAATGGCGTGTTATTCAGCAGAGCTGCTCCCGTTGTGTATTCAGTCATGTCTGCAAGTTCTCACTCCTGTTAGCACCACAGAGCCAACCCAGGTGAGGGAGAGCCAGCTGATTGTTACCTGAGTCACACACGTCATTAACAACAGAACTGTTGTTAATTCAGTCCCAGCGGCAGCAGGCTGGTGGTGAGTCAGAAAGAACCAAAGATGAGCCCAAACCAGAATGAAAGATCTGACCTCTTCTGAGCTTTAAGGTTGAGTCCCAGGGGAGAATTTTTGCATGTAAGAATCTCCTTTGGAGAGAGATCAGCTGTTTTTCTCTTTGTAAAGATTCTGGCTTTCCTTAGAACAAGAAGAACTTTTGCCACTGTGACAGAGTAAAACCATGTACTGGGCGTGTGACATCCCTTCTAGTGACTCATCTTCATGGAAGATAGCTGATTACTGCTCCCACCTATGATCTAGAGATCTGTGCTTTGATCATGGATTGAAACCCCGATGATGGCCTCGGCTCTATGGGGAGTCTTCACCGGTTTGGGATTGTATCCTGAAGTATGAATCATTTTCCTTAAGGTCAAAATTATCCTCTCTGACACACCCTAGAGCTCACTAGTTGCAGAATTTTGGGGTGGTTTTCACCCCTCTCTCTGTCCTTCCGTTACTTGTTTCTCGGAAGACCTGTGTGCATGGACAGAGGAGGAAATCAGGAGCTTGCCTTTCCTCTGCAGAGGGGTCAAGGCAGTTTACTCTTTAGTTTTTCTGTCTTTTATCCTCCCATTGCACTTAATGCAGAGCAGTGAAAAAAAAAGCTTTAAAAATGTATATTTTACCTGAGACTTGCGATAAAACAATAGTTCCAATCAAAAGAAAAGCCGGGCACGTTTGTACTTTCCTTTCCCATAATATAGAGTAATTCAGCTGCCCCGTCAGAAGATAAGAATTACTTTAGAATCATTTTCTTTTAATAGCTCTGTCTGAAACAGAGCAAATTTCTTTGCTAGTCATTACAGCTGCTGGCCTACAATGAATGGCTGGCTGGAGACAAAGTTAGAATGTAAAGGCAGACGGCTGCCATCACATAAATAAACAATGAGCCCCGTGACCATTTCATTAGAGGACTTAAATAAGCATTTCACATGGCTGGCCATGATGTTACTCATATAATACCTATTTCAAGAAGACATTTAAAGGCTTGGAAGCATTAGTGCACTCTCAGCATCATTAATTTGCCCCGCTGATTTATGTTTTGCGCTAGACATGGGAGCACGAGGTCGAAGCAAATGACTGGGTGCAGAACAGGACACAAAAAGAGATACTGAAAACATTTGCTTGTGTAAAGTACACACATATATTATACTTATGCATGGCAAACTAAAGGCCAGGGGCGGTAAATTGGGGTGTCTCCTGTTATGTCAGGTGTATATCCTAATAGCAATTAGGAACTGCGAGAATGGCAGACACTGACACGCAAAGGCACTCCTGCACTGAAAACTTGGGTTGCAGTGAGAATCTCATGCTGGTTGTTTGAACTAGTGATACTCAGGGTAACAACCCATTGATGAAGAAAGTGAGGCTCCTGAATGAGACGGGGGATCAGTAGCCCATCACACGAATACAGGGAATGGCTTTCGCTTGGTTATAGTTGATTTTGGGGGGTCCACAGAGGCTGCACCTTCAGGGTGACCTGAATTTTGAGACTGTCATGGCTAATCTAGACTTGCATTCATTAACTATCAGTGAATCCTTAGCAAATTTTGCAGAGATGATGTTGGAAATGTAAATCAGTCACTGGGATGAGAAGTTTCTCTCCATGGTTCC
The DNA here is from genome assembly GCF_011386835.1 of Chrysemys picta bellii. Lineage (NCBI taxonomy): Eukaryota > Metazoa > Chordata > Testudines > Emydidae > Chrysemys > Chrysemys picta. The sequence continues at coordinate 6,687,366 of NC_088797.1, forward strand.
TCCTAAATCCCATGAGTTAGTTCAGAGTCCCCCATACAATTGCTGTCGGGGGTGTGAAGCCTGTGGATGCTACTGATGTTGCTAGGATTTCTGCAAGCTCCTACGTAGGAGCCATTGGGCTGCTGCAGCTAATTCCAGCAGCATGGACAATGCACAGGATTAATAACATGGGATTCCTGCATTTTAATCCTGGTTCTGACACTGACATCCTACTTGCCTTGGTCAAGTCACTTAGGGACAGTTTTTTTAAGGGAGGTAGGTGCCTAACTCCCATTGAAATCAAATTCCTTGAAAAATATGGCCCTTAATCTTTTGACCTTAGTTGCCTCATCTGTAAAATGGGGATAATAATGTGGCACATGTAGCTGTATAATTGGAAACAAATAGCAGAAGTAATAACAATAATAATGGTGCATTTCCTGGACTGGACCAAGATTTTAATGAGTGTCTTCTTCCATGCAGGCCACTTTAATGCAACAGGGCTATTTGCAATGGGGATGGCTATGATGTTGCAACTGCAACATTGTGCTGTACTGCAGGTAGGGTGACCAGACGTCCCGATTTTATCGGGACAGTCCCGATATTTCCTTCTTTGTCCCGCGTCCCGAGGTCGGGACACTGGACAAAAAAGCAAATTTGCCCTCCGCTCCGGCGCTCACGCCCCCCCAACCCCGACTCCGCCCCCTCCTTCCCCCATTGGATCTCTCAATGGAGGGAGGAGGTTAGGAGGAGGGTCGGGCAACTACTAGGAGCCTGGGAGGGGAAGGGAAAGTTGCCGCGGCCCCGCCGGGAAGGAGCCGCTGGAGCGCAGCCGAGCGGGAGAGGCGCGGGGCTCCCTGCCGGCGGCGGGACGCGCCGCATGTGCCCACGGCGGGCTGGGGAGCGGGAGGCTCTGCAGGGCTGGGAAAAGCCCTGGCTCCTGCCCGTTGCCCAGCCTGGAGCCCCGGGGAGCCCCTCAGGAGACCGGCCGCTGCTGTGGAGGCAGCAGCCGGGGCTGGCTCTGGCCCGGGTGGGCAGCGTGGGCCGCCGGAGACACGCGGCGAAGAGAGGCTGCGGGGGCGAGACTTGTCCCAGGCAGGGAGGCCGGCGGACAGGGGCGAGGGGCCAGCCGGGGTCCCCATAAACTTCCCCGCCGCTGCCAGGGAGCCCCGCGCCTCTCTTGCTTGGCTGCGCTCCAGCGGCTCGCCCCGCCTGGAAGGAGCCGCTGGAGCGCAGCCGAGCGGGAGAGGCGCGGGGCTCCCTGCCGGCGGCGGGACGCGCCGCATGTGCCCACGGCGGGCTGGGGGGCAGGAGGCTCTGCAGGGCTGGGAAAAGCCCTGGCTCCTGCCCGTTGCCCAGCCTGGAGCCCCTCAGGTGACCGGCCGCTGCTGTGGCTCGGCTGTGCCAGCCCTGGCCCCTTGCACGCCCGCGCCGCGGCCAGCCCCGGACTTTGCTTCTTGTCCCCCCCCCTGCCCTCTTTATCCCTAGCCCCTTCTGCATCGGGGCCAGCTTTTGCCCTGGGGTGGGCAGCACGTGCGCCCGGCACGGCTGGGGCCTGCTAATGCCCCCCGCCCCTGCGAAATCCCTTTTTTTTTTTTTTTTCTCCGCCGCCATTTTTTTTTTGCTCCGCCCCCCCCCTCCGCCCCTCCCTGCGTCCCGATATTTCATCCCTGTGATCTGGTCACCCTAACTGCAGGTCAAAACAACAGAAATTCTCTCTCTCTCTCTCTCTCTCTCACATACACGAAGAAGTGAGGTTTTTACCCACGAAAGCTTATGCCCAAATAAATCTGTTAGTCTTTAAGGTGCCACCAGACTCCTTGTTGTTTTTGTAGATACAGACTAACACGGCTACCCCCTGATACTTGACTCTCTCTCTCTCTCTCTCTCTCCAGGCCTGCCCTGAAAATGTCTCTATATATCTCCCGGAACAGAGCATCTCCCCAGGGTTTTGAGATGGACAATGAGTGTAATTCATAGTAAGAAGGGAAGGCCCAGTAAAGAGATATGTGATAATCCTTCTTTAAGGAGGGCTATTAACATTCCCTTGCATTCAAATTGCCACTCAGGCCCAGGAGATGCCTAGTAACTGACCATGGCTATTGGCCAATAAGGAAAGTGGTAGGACATTTCATTCATATCATTTGCCTGAAAAGGACAGCTCAGACAGGAAATCTTGAGATCTTGGGTGAGATTTTTCATAGGTACCTAAAGGGGTTTCTTGCAGGGAAGAAGTCATATGCAAACTAGGGAAACAACCCCCTAAGCCTCTAATAGACAGCCTGGCAGTTCAGCTAGATCCACAACTGCTCAGCAATGTATACATACTTTGCAGCCCCACACAATCAGGTGCATGCAGAAATCCCCACCCCCACCTCTAATTTGTGTTCTAATCCTCCAGGTAAGAAAGGGCTGTAGGACCAGGCCCATACGTGATATACATGTACACCTCTACCCCGATATAACGCGACCCGATATAACACGAATTCGGATATAACGCGGTAAAGCAGCGCTCCGGGGGCGCGGGGCTGCACACTCCAGCAGATCAAAGCCAGTTCAATATAACGCGGTTTCACCTATAACGCGGTAAGATTTTTTGGCTCCCGAGGACAGCGTTATATCGGGGTAGAGGTGTATCTAGGTACATGCATACACAAATATACAGTTTTGCACATGCGGTTGTACATAAGCAAATACAGGCCTACCTGGGCACTGACCTAGGCTGCTAAAGACAAAGTGCTAGTGTACACATGCAACTAATTGGGTTTAGGATTCAGGAGAAATAACTTGGGCTTTGACTCAAGTCCTCAGAAAACTAGTTATGAAATTGTTATTTACTGAGCTGCATTTATTTCCTCTGCTCATAAGAGCAAATCAGTTACACTGCATCATCTGAAAGTGACGGATGATTTTTGTCTGTAAATTATCCCATTGTACTAACATCTGAAAAGGGCTATTTTGTTCTTCCTAATACAACACAAGAATAAATCCGCTCCACTTCAGAATAAGACATTGCTGGGTAAACAAGCAAGGCCAAAAGCCGTCTTCTGTAGGGAGGAGCCTAATTCCAAGCCAGTCCCTCTGCCTGATACAGAGACCTATGACTTTTTGCTTGACATTCAACGGACATTCACAATCCAACTTTCACCTGTGATCTCTAAATAAGCTGTTTGTACTAAAGCCTCAAACTGTTATTTCTGTTTGCAGACAAAAGGAGAACCACCCTTCTGTGGACAGTACTTTTGATCCTAATCTATGGAAGCATCAAGAAGAAAATATCACATTAGTCAGAAGTCTGCAGCAGCTGAACAAAAGGGAGCCATACCTCTTAGTTCAGAAATAAGACATGTAAATTATCATCCGACCCTGCCATGAGGCCACCTGGTTTTCTTAAGACATGTGATAACAGGGGAAAAAATTAAAATATCAAAATTACCTTTAAAATGATGCTAGTTACAACAGTCACTTTGATTTTTATCCTTCCTCTCCAATGCCAAGACAAATAGCTTTAGGGGATCCAGATGTTATCGAACTAATTTTCACTTGTGAATGGAGTCTTATGGAAGCTAATTGTCTTGGTTCACAGGGAATCATGCAAACGCTGCGGGAGGAGGGGTCAGACTCCCAGAAGCTGGATTTTGAGCTTAATTAAGCAGCCCACGGTGAGCGAACTTTTTGCCAAATTCAGCCTGAACTTCACGTTTGGAAGAACTTGAAAGTAGCAAATGTTAGCCTGTTTCACCCCCACGTAGCCAACCATGGCTGGACGTTTCTTTCAGATAGATTTGCTACTGCACACTATGGGCCAGATCCTCAGGTGATGCAAATCTGAGTATTGCTATTGTCTTTAGTGGAGTTAAACCAATTCATACCAGCTGAGTATCTGGTCCCTTGTTCAGCCTCACATTCCCTCCCCGTTTGTTGAAGTGGGGTCTCAACACAATAGCAATTTTGCCCAAATAAGGAGTGCGTGGTTGGTCCCATCAAATTATTATTTTTAGCCTTGTTCCATCTCATTCTTTCAGAGAGACCAGTAGTGGCATCATTCATCAGTATGAGAATTTCTGTATTAACTGTAGGAAATCTGGTCTTGAGCTAGTGCAGTGGTGCATTTAGCTGTTTCTTAGGGCATTAGCATTGGAGGAAGGGAGCCTGGCTGTGAAGCCTAGGCAATGATTCTCTTCCCAATAGTATTTAACCAAATACTCCTGTCTCCGGTGGTCTATTACGAATGAATGATATAGACACTCTAGAAGTAACGCTGCTCCTGATACAAGCAGGCAGCATTTTAGTACCCAAGAGCGGCTTTTAAAACTGGAAAGCCTTATGATTGCCAACTCGCAAACTCAGAGATGAATATTAAGTCACAAGACAAAATTCATGTGACATCAATGGTCTGGCTTAGACCCACCAAACCAAAGAAGCTCAAAGTGAAGGCAATAATTTTCTGGATGGATTGTACTGGCTCTGTTAGGGAAGCCTAACGTTTCATTTAAAGATTGGTTCAAACCAGAACCCCAGATCTGAGCATCTTCCACTCTGGGGATGTCCCAAATCCAAACCAAGATTCAAATTCTGAAATCGCCCCCTGCTTATATCATGGGCTAGCCCCAAAATCCCAGATCTGTACACGCCTGGAATTTAAGGGATGGAAAGCTGCCCTGATAGGGGAATTTTGCATCTCGAGCTTCACTTTAAAAAAGGCTTATGGCTGTACGAAATGGTTTTGAAGTGTATTTTTGACATACCTTGTACGAAGCAATAAGCATCAATTATCTTATGCCACACAGCTATTTGAACGTTTCTCATGTGGTTTCAGAAATGATCAGCAGTGGCCGGACTCTGTTCCCATTAAAGTCAATGGGGAAACTCCTATGGTTTTCAAAGGGGAGTTAAGCCAGCCTGGAAGGGTTTTAAAAATCCCATCTGTATTGCGTAAAAGTTAAAAAACCCTCCAGTTTCTGACAAGGTTGCTTCCCACACAAAAAGAAAAACTGATTTTCAAGTGATCATAATACAACTATTAAGGCAACCTAATGCACATCATGGACTAATGGCAGATTGCAAAATTAAATCTTATTAGTTGATAGCACCAAAAAGAAGAAAAACACAATTGTACCCAGTATTTTGTGCCCCTATATGTTGATAATAGCCTAATTTTTCACTCCTTATTCAAACAAAACTTCCATAGAGGCTTGAGTACCTTTGTCAAGTTTTACTCAGTCCTACATACCCAAAGTCACATATAAAATCTGAAGATGGATAGGGAGCTTCTCTTCTCCAACTTAAGAGCAAGGAGACAGTCAATGAACTCAATTTAAAATGTAGCAAATTGAAAACTGATAAAAGGAACTACTTCTTCATAAAATGTGTAATTAGACTGTGGAACTCATTGCCACTGCATGTTATTTAGGCCAAAAACTCAGCAAGATTCAAAGAGCAACTAGACACTTAATATGGATAACAAGTATATCCTGCATTACTAAGTAAGGATAACAACTATTGGAAGAGATATTAAACCTAATGCTTCAGGATGTAAACCAGTCTCTCACCACAAGGGCTTAGGAGGTTTCTTGCATCTTCCTCCAAAGCATCTGGTGTTGGCCACTGTCAGATAGACCATGGGTCTGCTCTTATATGGCAATTCGTGTGTGGTTTTATGGCACAAAAACACTAGAGTGGGACTCAAAAGACTGCATTCTAGTCCCAGTTCTGCTACTTGCCTACTGGGTGATGTTGGGCAAGTCACTTCATCTCCCTGTGCCTCAGTTTCCCCATCTGTAAAACTGGGATACTAATACTTCCTTCCTTTGTAAAGCACTTTGAAATTTACTGTTGAAAAGTGCTATACAAGAGCTAGGCATTATTATTATGCTTAGTAAAATCTTACTATTGATGGGCCACTGAGAACTGTCCTCACAATGCCGAATTACAGAGATTTTTCACATGCTCTAATGAAGAGTAGGACACTAATTTACCAAATGTCAATTTATTTGGTTGTATAATTGCTGGGTCAGATTCTCTGGTGTGGATCCATCCAGCAGAAGATCCTCCCAGGTAAGAAAATCCATGGGTAGGTCAGACCTGCCAAAGTCGCTGTCATATCTTGGGAAAAGGGGGCATGGTCCAAACACCCTGGAGGCTCCTCGCTGTCAAAAGGCTCACTGGGCCCGTTACCAGCCTGTGTAGTGTAGAGCAGTCTTCAGGGTGCTCTAATCTGTTGAGAGACCAGCCTAGTGATGAGCCAGCCAGAATTAGGTGTGACACAACGGTGGCCTGAAGCCATCTTCGCCCCCCTCCCTGCAGTCTTGTGGCAAGCTCAGTGGTTCTCAGACTTTTGTACTGGTGACCCCTTTCACACAGCAAGTCTCTGAGTACATTCCCCCTCCCTTATAAATTAAAAACACTTTTTTAGATTTAACACTATTATAAATGCTGGAGGTGAAGCGGGGATCAGAGTGGAGGCTGACAGCTCGCGATCCCCCACGTAATAACCTCATGACCCCCTGAGGGGTCCCGTCCCCCAGTTTGAGACCCCCTGGACTAGACAATCTAACTTTGGTGTATTTAACCTTGCAATTTTGTATACAATGAGGAAGCAGCTACCTCATGTCCACAATGTAAAGAGAGAGAGACTTTAATCCTTCAGTGCTGAACCACACAGGCGGTACATCCTCTCTCAAATGCTAGAAATAGAGTTGCCACTGCCTAGGGAGATGTGATGGCGGGTGGGAGTGAAGAGATTCGATAATACTAAAGAACACAAAGCAGCAAAAGACAGAAAATTCAAAGTTTAAGACAAAGACCCCGTCTCTGAACTTCACTCGTCTCATTAGGAAAAGGGCCAGCACAGTGTGATTACAAATGGAATGCGGGAACTTTTTTGGGATGGGGGAAAAATCTCAAAGAATCGTCTTGTGTTTCCCAGCTTCTGGGTCATCCCATGCGCAATGGACAGGACTCAATGTTTATGGCCAAAACAAACCAAATTATTTCAACGATTTAAAAGGCAAATTAAATTCTGTTTTAAATGCCATAGCAATGATAACTGTGAGACGCTTTTGAGTGTGTATTTTACTGGTTCATTAACCTGTGGATTAATGGATTGATTTATTAATGAATCCATCAAATGAGCCCACTTATATTTTAATGTACAGAAGAATATCTTAATTTATAATTAGCTAGATTCTCCCCCCCCACCCCCCCAGGGATTGTGGTCAAATTATTCAGCAATCCAGAGCATCTGCATCATTCTAATATCTTTAATTGCAATTTGGGTAACTCACCATTCTTGCAAATCAGGCCATCTATTTCTTTCTTCCTTTAATTGCTTTCTATTTGCTGAATTATTGACGAACAACACAAAATGTTTAAATAGTCATCTGGGGGAAAAAACCCTGCCATTACTTGAACTTGGAAACTCGTGTTCACACGATTAACGATTTATATCCTTAGCAGAATACGCTCGATTAGCTAGTTCAATAATATTGCATTCAGTCTTGATAATTCCCATTCAAAAAGTGTTTGTAAAGTTTCCAGGGTAAAATTAATGATTATGTTCGTTTGAAAACACCTGTTTATGACCAAACTTGAATTTCCATCCTGGTCTAGTAAAATATCATTCTGAAAATCAATAATAATTAAGGGAGCTCCAAGTTGAAAGAAGTTGGTATAACATTAAATTCATTCTTGATCTCCTACTTCTCTTGTTTGGTCTAATAGCTCACTCAAGTCTAAATGTACAGCCCTGCCTCTCACTGTGCTGTTACTGAACGTGACTATACAGGTTAGTGATAAAACCCATAGTCTATATAGGGTATATGCAGATAACAAACAGTTATCATATTGCTTGGCTGCCTGGCTGCCTCCCTGGCGCACATTTGGAGGCTACTCTTGCAATCCCAATGCTTTACATTACCCTCCTTCCAATTTGTTTTGCAAGAGATTTTTTTACTTGCCCCGTTAAATGCACTCTCTGCAGTGCCATTCTGTGGCCTGTTTCCCAGCCCCGCCCCACCCTTAGATTGGAACTCAAATAGATTCTCAAAGGAAAATAATAAATAACCCAAGTGTATTTAAATAAAGGCCGGAACTACATTCTGACTAATGTTGCATATGACTCCCTCATTGAAATCAATATGTATGCAGGCTGTAGAATCAAGGACCTAAAGATGACATTTTGGTGGGTATTAAATAGAGCAGCACCCAGCTATTTGCTTAAGAATTTCCCTCTGTTGAAAAGGACTCAGGTGCTGCAGAAATTTGCCCATAAACCTCCAAGTGCCCTGCAAGTTCCGACAGATATTTCTTCTCTGATATCTGAAAAATGCCAATGAGATAGCTCAGTGGTTTGAGCAGTGGCCTGCTAAACCCAGGGTTGTGAGTTCAATCCTTGAGGGGTCCACTTAGGGATCTGGGGCAAAATCAGTAATGAGATACTTGAGCTCAGAACCAGCGCAAGCAAACCTCAGTGGTGAACTGATCAGAGGACTCTGCATGCTCTCTGATCCCGTTTCTCACACGCAAACCTTTTTAAAGAGGAAAGCAGAAATGTGGGTTATGCATTTGCTACTGATGTAAAGCAGAACACGTTTGTAAAGATTGCTAGGGTGTGGGACCAGTAAATACAGGGTAATGTTTCATAGAGGTCAGACTTGTATTCTTTTATGCTTTCTAGTTGTTCCTCGAGCCTAGCATATGCTTTGATTTTAAAAGGAGCATTGTCAAGATTAATAAAAAGGGTGAAATCCTGGCCCTCTAGAAGTTAATGGCAAACCTCCCACTAAATTCAATAGGTCCAGGATTTCATCCAATAGCCCTAATTAACCACTTTGTTACTATATTCTATTCTATTCACATTTCTTTGACCTCACTTTCTTTTACATAGACTAGGACCAACACAACTACAATTACACTGCATACTTCTCTTACATAAACATGCAACAACGTGTGTGTGTGTACACAAGAGCTGGCAGCATTTCTCAGACAAAACTTTTCTTTGCTGAGAAATGCACATTTGAGTGGATTGATACATTTTGTTAAAAAAAATTTTTTTAAAGCTTAACCTAAAAAACTAAACAAAATGTTTCATTATGGGGCAAACATTTCATTTGACCTTAATTTTTTGATGATTTTTTCCATTCACCAAAGATTTTTAAAAAAAATCATTTTGGGCTGACCCAAAACAATTCCCTTCTCCTCCCCCATCCCTGAGCCTTTTGGTTCGGTCAAGGAGCTGAAAAATCAGCTATTCTAACCTAGATATTATAGAAAAATTACAAAAGCAAAACACATTTCCCCCAGGGAAGCAATAAGAGACAGATGTTAGTCACATTGCTTAATGGGCTACATGAAGGCCCTCAGACATAATAGTGATGAATGTGGTATAAGAACCTATAGATAATAGAGTGTTAGCCTGGGTGAAACCTTATTGGAGCTGGTGGGTGTGACAACTGCCCTATATTCAGGATAAATGTAAAAAGCAATTAAGTTCCTTTATGGACTAGATAGCTGAAACAATGGGAGCCATGGCCGAAAACACAGGCCATGTGCAAGGCGGGTCAGGAATCTGAGCTGTGTGGGAAGAGGGGTTCAGAGAGAGAGACACACACAATGTGGGTGAGGTAATATCTTTTATTGGATCAACTTCTGTTGGGAGAGAGACAAGCTTCCAAGCCACACAGAGCTCTTCTTCAGGGCTGGGAAAAGTACTTAGAATGTCCCAGCGAAATACAAGATTGAACAGATAGTTTAGCATAAGTACCCCCTGATACTTGATAGCATAAGTAGTTAGCACATAGGTGGCTATACAAGGTGAGGTAGCCCATTAACACACCTGCAGTCATAGGACAAAAAGGTGAGTGGGTTACAGATATGTTGTAATAAGCCATACACTCAGTGTCTTTATTAAGACATTTATTCTTCAGGAAGAAGAGCTCTGTGTGCTTTAAAGCGTGTCTCCCTCTCCAGCAGAAGTTGGTCCAATAAAAGATATTATCTCACCCAAACTCTCTCCCAGAGCACACACCCCACGCCCCAGCCCCGAGCCCTTCCCACATCCAGACTCCCTCCCAGATCCTGCACCCCACAGCCCCTCCTGCACCCCAACCCCCTGCTCCAGGCTCAGCCCGGAGCCCCCTCCTTACACTCCAAACCCCTCGGTCCCAGCCCAGAGCCCGCACCCGCTCCCACAACCCAACCCCCTGCCCCAGGAGTGAGCAGGGAGGGACCTTGGAGAAGGGGTGAGGCAGGGGCGGGGCCTCAGGGAAGCGGCAGGGGCAGGGCAAGGGTGTTTGTGTTTGTGTGATTGGACAGTTGGCAACCCTAAATGTGAAGAGGAGGCCCCGTATCAGGTGTCTCCAGCTTGGCATTCAGAAATGGAAGCACCCAAAATTGCTAGTCACTTTTAAATATCTTGGCCTAGCATTCTGTGGAAGGAGCGACCTGCCTCCCAGGAGGAGAAGGAAGGAGACATATGATGGCTGGCCTGCTTCAGAGAGAAGATATAGAAAAACCCACTCCCTCAGAAAGCCCAGGACTAAGTAGCCTGCCTCTTAGCTCTGACTGCAGAGTTGAGCTGTAGGGCATGCCCTTGCCCAGGAACCCACTGTGTTACTTTGCGCTTGTTTGGAAGACAAGCAGGCCAGAATGCTGCCTTTTGTGAGTACTGTTTGTACAGTAAACTCTCCTGTTCAGCCCTTAGCCATTCAGAAGAAGGAACTGCGTGACTTTCTCTGCAGCTGTAATGTGTAGCAAGGAGGCAGGCTTTCTAATGAGATGGTACAATGCTCTTTATTAAAATCAGACTTCGGGAAACATTTAGTTCACACTGGGCATGCTCCTAGGCTTAATCCAGGTGTTGGCTAGTTTAGCCACTCCCATGCTAAATGTATATGCTCTCGCTTACACGTCACTGTCTGTTTAAGGTTTTCCTACCAAGCCTGCTAGTATGGTATCTAAGCAATGATTGCCATATGAGTAACTTGATATCTACCCTTACTGTAGTGTATGGTATATTCTTCCCTAAAATCAATTCCTTACGTCTCTTGAAGACAAAATGTAAATCTTGATGTATTTCCCCCCGAAGGTTAGTACCGTATGTTTTTGATTGAACCAGAAAAAATTCGTTAGTTAAAAGATGGATTTTATTACATATATTACAGGCTTGAGGATGATGGGGATCTAGCAGGATCTAACTGATGGCCATATGTGGAGTCAGAAAGGAATTTCCCCCCAGGTCAGAATGGCAGCGCCCTGGAGGGGTTTTCGCCTCCCTCTGCAGTGTGTGGGCAGGAATCTCTCTGGGTATATTTCACTGAATCACTCACTTCCCTGCCATTGTGAAGGCCTTGGGCACTGGTGCACCTCAGTCCCTCCTGTTCTCTTCCTGTGATCCATAATAGACTAGTCTGCTGTGGGCTGTAATACTCTAGTAGTCTAATGTTAGTTGTTGGGGTTAGTGTGTGGGTGGTTCTGGTGGCTTGTGATCAGACTAGAATGCTCTACTTGTTGCTTCTGGCCTTAAACTCCATGACTCTAAGGGGATGGGTAACAGGACCCGGACCCTGTCCTCTGTGGGTCGCTGGTTCAAATCCAGCCTGGGGCAGCAGTGACTGAAAGCTGTTCAGTGAAGTGTCTGAAATGACTTGGTATTCTCTGTCCGAGTCCACACCGTGAGTGACAGCAAGGTCAGCATTAGCAGAGAGGTCGACTGAGCTGACATACTGAATCACTGCAAGGGCAGTCTCGCCCCTTGATGGCTGAGGCTCATTAATGATGTGGAGAAGCTTGCATTGCCAGTGTCCTTCCTGTTTATCCGCCAAACGGAGCAGTTCTCAAGCTACAGAGCTCTGTCTGCCGCCTTTCATAATCACCACAAAGAATCATACATACACCTTACCTCCTGTTGAAAACGACCCTAGCTACAAGCGGTTATATGTTTATGTATAAATTATTAAGGGTATTATAAGGTCTTAGGGTATTATTGCTGTTGCAGACATTATTTTCCATACACATTAGTGAAGCAGGCTGGGGCACGGGTGACAGATGCTCCCTAAAAGTGTGTGTGGGGGGGCACTTGCGCCCCAAACGTGGCCCTGCCTTCCAGTGCTGCCCCTTCCCCCGAGGCCCAGCTCCCACGCCACCTCTTCCCCCCAGGACCCCGCCCTCCTGCTCGCTCCTCTCCTCCCCTCTCCCAGTCACTTGCCTTTACGGCAGTAGCATTGCCAGGTGTCCAGTTTTTGACTGGAAAGTTCGGTCGAAAAGGGAACCAGGCAATGTCTGATGAGTACGGCTGACTGGACACTAAAAGTCCAGCTGCCTGCAGTAACCGGCCTCTCCCACTAGGGGGTGGGAAGAGCAGCAGCTGCTGCTGGAGCCTGGAGGAGCACTCAGGAACGGCTTCAGCAGAGAGAGGTACCAGTGGCTCCTCCGTCCTGCCCCAAGCGCGGGTCTCCCTGCCCCAGTCCCCCAACCCACCCCTGGAGTGCAGCTCTTCCTCCCCTGTCTTGCCCCAGTCACTCCTCCACCCCTAGAGCCTTGCTCAGCTGGCAGGGGGAGGGTGGTGGAGAGAGCAGCGAGTGACGGTGGTGGGGGAGAGAGAGGAACGGGTGGCGGGGCCTCGAGGGAAAAAGGTGGAGCAAGGGGCGGGGCCTCAGGAGAAGAGGTGGAGCAGGAGGCGGGGGAGGTTCCGGCGCTCAGTGTCCGGTTTTCACAAATGAGAAAGTTGGCCACCCTATTCGGTGGGTAAAAAGTGATGGGGCCCTGGCCCTCTGCCCCCCTCTGTTCCAGTGCCCCTGGAGCAGGGACCGTCTTTTTGTTCTGTGTTTGTACAGCACCTAGCACAATGGGGTCCTGGACTATGCCTGGGGTCCCTGGACACTACCACAATCCACGAATACTAACAGTGTTATCCCTCAGCTCTCTTTTCCTGCATCAGGGCTTTTCCTCAGCAGAGCTGTGGTTGCTGTATGCATTTTGAGTACTGTGACTAATGCGACCTTTCTGTTTTTCATCTGGGACACCTGGACTCTCTTGACGGTTCAGAATTGCTTTTTTAAATAACATATGGTGCCAATTCGGGACAGCATTTAAACATGTGCTTAGCCTTAACTCTGGGCTGACGCTCCTCCCTGTTCAACAAGCCATGACCCTACTCCTGCTCCGGTGCTCCCACTGAAATCAGTGATTAAAGTCTCATTGACTTTGGTGGTGCAAGATCAGTACTTAACAGGCTTAAGTCCCATTGATCTCAATGGGATTTAAGTATGTGCATGAAGTATTTGCCTGTATAAGGTAGGGCTAAGCAGGTGCTTGCATGCTTCCCCAAATTGGGGCCTAAAAGAAGAGATGCTTCTTACTAACACTCCCCGCATTCTTTTCCTCCATGCATCGTACAATACTTTCACCTTTACATTCATGCCCTGTATGCCCAACAGACAGGCTTTTCCAATCCCACCCCCAAAATGCACCCAGGGCTGTGCACCATCAAGGATATTACATTGAAAACTAGCGACATGTATTTTTTTTTGGCTTTGATATTTTTAACATGAACCAATAAATAAGGCTTTTCAATATGTTGTAAGTGGCGTGATGTGGTATGGATTTTAATAGCAAAGCTATGATTCATTTATGATGGCACCAGAACAATCCCACTGAATTTCTGCCTTTTATCCTAAAATGTAATGCACTTCACCTATTACATTTTCAGCAAGATTTGAACAAATTCATGAATCCGATCAGTACTCAGCATTCTTTATGTACAGAGCTAAAATGCACGGCTGCTAAAAGTTTAATGAGACCAGCCTTTTGCATTACTTTATAACAAGAAACATAAGGTTACCACAGTTCCATGGGTGTTTTTCCTAAAAGGTACCTAAAGGGTTTTAGTTTTAGGTTACAGAGCACTACATAATTCAGTGCCCTTGAATTCAAATGAACGGAGAGAGTTGGTTATATTGGGGCTCTCAAACGGTGATCAGCAAAGCAGCTGCTGGTGGTACATGGAGGATGGGCTAGTCACATTGTGCTGTACTTCCTTCTCATTTCCAGTTGTTCAAGCCAATTAAAAGGCAGCTCTGATACATGAATACATTCCCACTACTACTTTTCCATGTCAGCCATCGCTGGAGTTGCCACAGGCAGGTTATCTGATCATGAATGGGACACAAGGCCTCTATGGGACAATCTCTTTCCTAAGATGTGGTCTGCACTATGAAAAAAGTTTGAGAGCCCCTCCATTGTACAGGCATTCCTGAAATTCTGAAATAGGAGAAAACCTTTTGCAGATGTTTCCTTGGTTTAATTGTTTTCTCCTTCTCCTTTTCAGAAATCTCCACTCTCTAAAGCCTGGTCTACACTACCCAGTTAGGTCGACGTAAGCTGCCTTCCATTGACCTAATTATGTCAGTGTTCACACTATAACTTTGTCCCGCCGATGTAAGGGCTGGTGTACACTATCACAGTAAATTGATCTAACTTACGCAATGTCAGTTACGTGAATAACGTAACTGAAGTCGATGTAGTTAGATCCACTTACCGTAGTGGCTACATTGCGCTGTGTCGACAGGAGAGCGTCCCTTACGCTTCTCGGGGAGTTGGAGTACACAAATCGATGGGAGAGGGGTCTAGTCCAACCCCCTGCTCAAAGCAGGACCAATCCCCAGACAGATTTTTGCCCCAGATCCCTAAATGGCCCCTCAAGGATTGAACTCACAACCCTGGGTTTAGCAGGCCAATGCTCAAACCACTGAGCTATCCCTGATGTAGATTACTCAAGTCTAGAGAAGCCTCCAAGGAACTTAACTAAGCTAAGTGAATGGACAACATGATGATGACAGATGAAGTTAAATATTGGTATATGCAAAGTAAATTTATATTGGAGAGAAAAATCTGAATTACTAATACACCATACTACTAATACACCATACACGACTAATACAACCGAGCAAAGGGAGCTGGGCATCACTGTATACAGGTCAGTGGAGTTCTCTGCTCACCTGCAGCTATGGTCTAATAGTGAGCAAGATGTTAGGATGTATAAGGAATGGGATGGAGAATATTATGGGGAATCTCATAATGCCATTATATAAATCATTGGAGTGACCTTGTCTGGATTCTGTGTGCAGTTCTGGTCACCCCATTTCAGAATGGATACTGTAGAATTAGAAGGAGTTCAGAGAAGGTGGATGAGAATAATTAGTGGCCTGGAAAAAAGACTTATGAAGAGAGATTGACAAGATTTTGATTATTTACCTTAGAAAGGTGACAAATAAGTAGTATATAAAATATCAAATGGGACAGAGAAATAGATTAGGAGCTTCTATTCTCCCTGCCTCACTACACAAGAATGAGACATTCAAAGAAGTAGCAAATTCAGGCCTGATTAAAGGAAGTACTAGTTCACTCAGTGCATAATAATACTGTGGAACTCACTGCTACAGGATGATTCAAAGATTCAGTAAGACTCAGAGACATGGGTACGGATGGCAAGAGTATCCAGTTAGAACAGTTAATGCAAACAAAGACTTTTTGAAAGGATCAAAACCTGAAGACAATCTCTAACGATAAGGATCAGACTTTCCTGGGGGCTAATTATCCCACCATTTATCCACCTATTGCAGGTTTCTCACACTTTCCTACAAAGCATCTGGCGTCGGGCACTGTAAGTGACAGGGTCCTGGAGCAGATGGCCCAATGGTTTGACCCAGTCTGGCAATTTCTTATGGCAAGCAGTGCATCGCTCTAAGCATCTCTGTTGTGCCAACTAGGGCAATAACTAAATGGTACACTCTAGCCCTTAAAGAGCTGCATTCCACCAGTGCCCTCTGGCATGGAAGGGAGACTAAGGGCTGGTCCACACTAACCTCCCAGTTCGAACAAAGATACGCAACTTCAGCTACATGAATAACGTAGCTAAAGTCGAAGTACCTTAGTTCGAACTACAAGGTACTTACCGCGGGTCCACCCGCGGCAGGCAGGCTCCCCCGTCGACTCCGCATACTCCTCTCGCGGAGCAGGCATACCGGTGTCGACGGCGAGCACTTCCGGGATCGATTTATCGCGTCTAGACAAGACGCGAGAAATCGATCCCAGAAGATCGATTGCTTACCGCCGAACCCGGAGGTAAGTATAGACGTACCCTAAGTTATACCCATGACCTGGACGGTGGCCAGCGTGTGATGACACCCTGCTCATAAGGGTCCTGCGATGAGAAGCAGTGTGAAGGGACAGGAAGGGGCTGGTAGGAAATGAATGTGAATAGTACCTTGTAGGATCTGCCTGTAGCATGGGAGACAAAGCGGGTAAGGGGAGAGGTCTTTTCTTATACTGAGGTGGAGCCGGCGCAGCCTGAGGTAGGGCACTGGATTGGGAGTCAAGAATCTGACTCAGGCACTGAGCTGCTGTATGAACTTGGGCAAGTCACTTCAAGCTCTCTTTCTCCTCTTACCCTTTGTCTGTTTTATATAGATTGCAAGCTCTTTGGGGCAGGGCTGGCTCCAGGCACCAGCGTAGGAAGCAGGTGCTTGGTGCGGCCAATTCAAAGGGGCAGCACTCTGTCCGGTATCGGGGCAGCACGTCCAGGGTCTTCGGCGGCAAGTCCCTCATTCCCTCTCTTCCTCTTTGAGCTGCCACCGAATTGCCGCTGATGAGGAAGAGAGGGAGGACCCGCCGCCGAAGTGCTGCCGCTCGTCTTCTTCTTCTTTTTTTTTTTTTTTTGCCGCTTGGGGCGGCAGAAAAGCCGGAGCCGGCCCTGCTTTGGGGGCAGAGCCAATCTCCCATTGTGTTTGTAGGGCGCCAAGCACAGGGGGGGCCCAATCTTGGTTTGGTTACTGTAATAAAGAAAAACCAAAGACAACCCCCCCCCCCCACACTAATAATGATGTATGAAAAAAAAAATTTCAGAGCTAGGAACAATGCTGTCTCATCCCATATGTTCAGAGGAACTGATCTATCGCTATACCACAGGAGACATTCTAAACTTCATTAATGCATTTTAATACATTCTCTTCATTGATTTTTTAAAAATAAGAATTACATAAACAATTATAAAGAATTGTTAAACCAAACAAGTAACTTAATTGGCTCAACATTCCAAAGCTTTGGGTATTTTTTTGGAGGGGGGAGGGAGAAAAGGGGAAGGCAATCATGTCATGCAATGAACTAGTCTCTCTTTGCTAGCTATATAGTGCTGGTGTGTACCTTTGCCCTCTGCTGGCTGAAATGAGACCTGCTTAAATGTTTCTGATTAAGCCAGTCTTTAGTGGCAGGTCCTAGGAATCTTTGTAAAAAGCTAAACCTATTTAATACCAATACTATAAAAAAAAACAACCTACAGGATTCTCCATAAGACATCTCCAAAATATTCTGCAATGTAAATAAATACAGATTTGAGGAGAAAAAGATTAAGTTGTAGCACTGGAATAAAATTTAGTAAAAAAGTATAGAAAACTCAAGGACAGAGAGATGAAAGTTTTTCTGCTTTAAAAAATTGAAGCAGGCAGTGTCTGGTGTCCTTTAAATGTGACTGCCCTTGCTTCTTTACAACCTGATTCACTAATATCAATTTGAAGTGAGTGTACTGTGATAGTAAATCAAAAATACATGTAAGTGCTATCTTACTTGGAAACCCATTTGCAGTAACAGGATATGCCCATATGCTTCTTGCAGAATAAAACCCAAACAAGAATTCAGTTCCAATGACATGCTGACAAATATACTGGCTTTCATACTTATTCTGATCTATAGTCTGCAAAATTAGATATAGAGCATTACCTAAAAGTAACGTTAAGGCTCAAACACCAGGCAATAAACGCAAGGGTGTTACTGATAGCAAAGAATCATGGATGCCCTAATCCACAGCATAGAGTTGTGCCTATATATTGCAGCTCAAGGGGTAACTGCAGTGTGTCAGCTAAGTCTTGCTCCAGTCAGGATAAATGGGAGAAGGATCAGACTCTGTGTAAAATCAGCCACTCTTCTGACACCCAAGTAGATAATCACACACAATGTCAATCTTAATTCATGAATACCCTGATTTTAGTGGTCATTACAATACTGAGCTCTTATCAGCATAGGGGTGCCAACCCTCCAGGATTGCCCACGAGTCCCCCAGGAATTAAAGATTAAATCATGTGATGAAAACTCCAGAATACGTCCAACCCAAATTGGCAACTCTATATCAGCATCATTTTGCCTTATAAACTAACATTTTAAAGGGGAGATGAAGTTAGATGTCTGGTGGGGGGACGCTAGCCCCTCTGATGTATCAATCAAGAAGCAAGGATTTGCATACAGTACTGGATTGACTCAACAGTAGCTACTCAAGGTGCACTCATTTGCATAAATAATCAGATTGGTTAACTTTGCTCTTGACCACAGCATTGTTGAGGTAATATTGTATAAAGATACTGAGTCATCACATGGCTGTTTGCAGCCACTCTTGAGACAAGATTTCTCTTTTGTGTAAAGACAGGAAATTAATTTACATGCAAATGGTCTCTCATCTCACAATCTAAAAGCCCTTTACAATATTAATTAATCCTTGACTCAACGTTGTGTTATTATTATAGCTGTGTTACAAACAGGTAAACTAAGGCATGGAGAGGGTAAATAATTTTTCTAAGGTCACTTAGGCCAGGTCTACACTAACCCCCTAATTCGAACTAAGGTACGGAACTTCAGCTACGTGAATAACGTAGCTGAAGTTCGAAGTACCTTAGTTCGAACTTACCTTGGTCCACACTCGGCAGGCAGGCTCCCCCGTCGACTCCGCGGTACTCCTCTCGCCGAGCTGGAGTACCGCAGTCGACGGCGAGCACTTCCGGGTTCGACTTATCGCGTCCAGACTAGACGCGATAAGTCGAACCCAGAAGTTCGATCGCTCGCCGCCGAACTACCGGGTAAGTGTAGCCAAGGCCTCAGAGAGTCAATGGCAGAGTGAGGACTAGAACCCAGGAGACCCGATTTGCAGTCCCCATACAGCATAAATCTGTAAAGGCTATGGTTGCTTGTTGCTGAATAATTCATAAGGGACTCAAAATTGTAAACACAAATGCATCTTACAATGACTAATATTTAGCCCAATGTCACTTAAAAAAAGCTACAGATGAATCCTGATAATTTTGTTAGCCGTGTAATACAAAGGAAAACAAATCCACTCATTTTTATGGCAACAAACAGCCTCAATGAAACTTGCAAAATAAATATACAGATCTGGATTTTTTTGCAGCGTTGGAACTTAGCATTATTCTTCATTATTGTTATTAAGTGTTAGGAGACAAGAGAACATTTTGATAAATAATAATGACGTTTGCCAGATCAATGCATATTTAGAATACTTGTTTACAAAAGGCGGTGGCGTGAACATATGACTCATGAGTTCTGAAGCCTGCTAAGGCTAGATAGATGAATGCTGGCAATTTGTCATGTGCTGCGGGGATTAGATAGATGAATAAGAATACTTATATGGCTTTCTGGCATGCAATCAGCATTGCTGTGCCTGGTGCCCTTCCCCCCGGCCCCATAGTTCATGCTCAACTTTATGGAGTAAAGTTCAAAGATAAGATAAATCCATAACTTTACTCTGCATTTGCGGCAGTGTGTAGTAATCACTGGGCACGGGTGGAAGCAAATGAAGCATAAACACTGCATTGGTGGAGCTGAGACTTTTTTCCTTGCACTTCTTTCCCAAAAGAGATGAGTAGGGTGACCATATTTCCCAAAGGGAAAATGGGACACCGCCCAGAGCTCGCCTGAGCCCTGCTGCCCAGGGCTGGCAGCTCGAGTTCTCTCCTGCCCCTGCGTGGGGCTCACCTGAGCCCCTCCTCCCGGCATGGGGCTGGCTAGGGGTCTGGTGTGGTTGCTCACACCTGCCCAACATTCCCTATCAGTTGGCAATGGGACAAATCCCGACTTTTTTGGCAAAACTGGGTAGGTCCGGAACAGGGCTTAAAAAGGGAACTGTCCCAACCAAAACAGGACACATGGTCATGCTAGAGATGAGGCTTCGTTCAAACGTTAACAGGCTCTTTCCCCTTTTGTTGTTGGGAACAGGGGAAATGGGACTCACTTGTTTATCTCAGGTTATTGTTAGGGGCAGCCCTGAACCGAAACCCAAGATCGAAACACCCTTCAACTGTGAAGGATGCTCCTTGGGTTAAGGTACTGCACTGGGACTTAGAAGATTCAGAGATTTTTAAAGTCAAAAGGGATCTTTATGATTATCTAATCTGGCCTCCTGTATAACATGCGCCGCAAAACTTTACCCAGTGATTCCCACATGTAACCCAATAGTTTGTGGATGAACTAGATCGTTTCTTTTAGAAAGGCATCCGATCTGCGTCTAAAGACAGCAAGTGACAGCGAATTTACCACAACTCTTCCAATGGCCAATTGCCTTCATGTGAAAAATGCGAATCTTGCCTGAGCTTTGCTCAGTTCCCTGATCTTATTGAGCCTTAATATCTGACTTCGCTTCCCAGCCCTGCCACAGACTTTGCGTGAAATCCTGGGCCCACCAATGTCACTGGCAAAACTCCCATTGACTTCACTGGGGTGAGGGTTTCACCCTTTATTTCTGCTTTTGGTCTGAACAGAATGTTTGAATGGACCGGATGCAGGGCTAGTCGCAGTCAAGGTATAAGCTTATATAGTACTGCCAACCCCTGGCATTCAAAAAACAAGATTTGGGCTGATGAGATTGGTTGAAAAATCACAATTTTGGGAAAAAAGGTGGGGTTATTTTTAGTTGCCCTTTAGTTTTCTAGCTTTTAGGCAGTCGCATTTTCAAGCGTTTCTTCAGAGCCATGAAGGATAGAAACTTTTTTTTTTTAAATGAAAGCTGAGAGTGTGATGAAATCAGCTGACTCCAGGAGCTGAAGCTTTACGAAAATCCTCATACATCATGAGATTTGTGACGAAGCAGTGAGAGCTGCAAACACAGCTTGTACTGCTGCTTGTGCAGTATATATGAAGAGGAACGATGGGGTCAGTGGCCAGTGAGTGGATAGGCCCAAACCTCATGGGTCTGATTCTCATCTCTCTCTCATATCCTCGGACCAACACAGCTACAACAACACTGCATACTTGCACCTACATTGACATTTACCCCTGGGCAAAGCAAGTCCAGGGTGGAGAGAATATCAGAATGGCAGCATTGTTTATACATGATGCACAACAGCGGAGAATTGGAACAGATGACATTACCTTCTAAGATCTGGTAAGCTATGTCAGCTGGGTCCCTAGCTATTGTCAGTCAACACAGCTCCATTGAACTTACTGGAACTATGCATATTTACATCATCTCAGGAGATGGCCTTATATATTTTCCACAGCTGTCTACAGGACACATTGTTTTTGTGAGCATAGTTCTGTCTTCTGGAGAAAGGACCCAATACGGATCAGGGCCCCATTATACTAGGTGCTGTACAAACATGCAAAGTCATGGTCCAAATAGCTTGGACTGAAAGTTGTTGAATTCTTGTCTGTGCTCTTCCTTTTTCATTGAAATAGACAGGTCATATATACCTATGCATAATGAATGAAATCTTGGTCCCATTGAAGTCTATGGGCATTTTGCCATGGACTTCGATGAGGCTAGGATTTCACCCAATATATTTTAAATCACAGCAGCCATTAATTCATCAGTCCTAATTATGTCCAGAGATGGTTTCCCTATACAGCTCACATATCTATTATATATACCCACACATAGATATACAGTCTATGTTCCTCCAGTATTTTGCATGGTCTATTACTCTCCGTAATTTACAACATGTTTGTGCTACTATAGTACATCACTTTGTGATTTTCAGCAATAAAACCATAGCACTGACTAGTCTCGGTTCTTTATTACATTCGAGGTCACTTACAAGGGTAATTTCGTCTTCCAAACATTAAATCCTGTAATAATTCAATGCATTTCCCAAGAAATTCGGACGCAGTACTGCCCGGTTTCCTCAGCCAGTCTTGCATGGCATGTGGCCTGCTGGCTGGCTTTTCTTTTTTTGACTAGTCATCGTATTTTTGAGATATTCTGGCCACATCTCAAATATTAAACTGATGGCTGAAGTGTTTTGTGTGTGTGGATAAATATAAGTAGGCAGTGTGTTGAGAGCTCGTGTGGACAGGTAGCTTGATCCAAAGTCCCTTGAAGCCAGTGGAAAGACTCCCATGAATTACAATGGTTTTGGGATTTAGGCCTTTAGTGCCTGATCCAAATCTCCTTGGCGTCTGAAAGCATTTTTTGCCCTTAAAGCATTTTTTTGCATTACCCAGTGTACAGAAAAAAAAAAAAGGGAGCTCCAGAGATTCTCTAGAGCAGCTGACAGCCTGGCTCGGATGCTGAAGGAAACGCAAGATTTGCAACTATCTCTGAGGATTAACAACAAAATGTGTCTAATATTATGCAATATCCTGTAGCGTTTACTGGGGCAGACACCCCTGCGGGATTCAGGCCCTGGTCATTAAGGACAGTGGCCTACCTTGTATGGGCTAACTTGTGATTGACGCAACAAGAAGCAGAAAAGTGACCCATGGTCCAGAACTGCTCTCACTGAAGTCATAAGCAACGTTCCCGTTCACTGCATTGGGAACAGGCTAGGGCTCACTTGTTGCAATCTTAAAATCCCATCCCTGAAAGAGTTGGGGAGTGATTGGGAAAGAGCAGAAGGGAATAATGAATAGCCATTCCAATAAACCTTCCAAGGAGTCCGGAGTACAGGCCGACAGTGTGGGAAAGTGCAATTTATCAAACGAAACAAAAATGAGAACAAAGGAGGCAGAGAGCTGAAGCTCCCGCTAGGAAAGCTATTGCTAAATGTGAACCTGTCAAAGCGGTACAAAATGTTGCTGTGAAATATTCGGGTAGCATCGCAGCCCCCTAAAGCATCTATTAAGGTTACAGAAAATAACAAGGAAAACCCTATTAATAGTCAAGGGTTTTTTAACTCTAGTGCCAAAAATACATGCTGTGTTATCTGAACCGTCAGTTGAGGGAGGGAGGCTGGGTATCTGTGGACCACCTGAGAGTTATGTTGCCACTCCGAAGGAAAACATCTCCTGCAGTAACAAAAAGGCAAAGAGGAGAGCAGTGCAGGGAAAGTTGCCTGAGCCAGAGCTCTCGCTGAGCTGCAGAAAAACATGAAGCGAAACATTCCGCTGAGTGCCAGGTTCAAAGATTACGAGATAATCGTAGCTTTTAAAGCTAGAGTGTACGACTTGAAAAGCTCGGATCTGGAGCCGGCTTCTTCAAGGTGGCCTCTGTATATCGGCATTTGTGGGCGGAATCATCTCTCTTCCCCCACCCTTCTACTGCCACTGAACATCAGGGGCCTTCTGGAAAGCAGTGCCCCGTCACTCCAGCCATCTCCCTTCCTTTCTTTCCAGAGCCAGATGCAGGGAACAATGGACCCGACTTCTGCAGTCATTGTTCCCCTCATATCTTCGTGCTTCATGGAGACTGTTGTAACTCACACAGCCCTGTAAGGATAAGGCCTTCCTCTGCAGCCAGATTAAAAAGATTAGTCAAGCAGCTGCCATTAGCTGAGAAGCAGGGTGTCACATCTTCACATTCCAGCTAAACGACATTCAAACACTGTAATATCAGGCTGTTAAGAAGGAGACCCCGTCCTAATGGCACCAACTATCACCAGATAAAGAATCAGATCCTAAGATGGTTAAAGAAAACGTAGTTTGATGGCATTCTGTCTGTCAAGAAATCACTTCTCAATAGTTGTGGTTGTGAAATCCTCATTTCTCTATTGTTTTGTCATTATGGTTCCCACTTCCCTATTGTTTATCTGTCTGGTCTCTGTCTGGTTCTTTAATTGTTTCTGTCTGTTACATAATTAATTTTGCTAGGTGTAAATTCATTAAGGTGGTGGGGTAGGATTGCTTAGAGAATTTTGTTGAGTGACTACACTTGCAGTTGTAGAGCGCTGAGAGTTAAACCTGCCTTCGTAGAGCGCTGTAGGGAAAGTGCTGCAGTCTGTCCACACTGACAGCTGACAGCGCAGTGGGGTGGCCACATTTGCGGCACTTGCAGCAGCATTGGGAGCGGTGCATTATGGGCAGCTATCCCAGCATTCAAGTGGCTACAACATGCTTTTCAAATGAGGGGGGTGGGGTGGAGTGTGTTGTGTGTATGTGGGGGGAGAGAGAGAGTGGGTTTTTGGGGTGCTGAGAGTTGTCAGCACGCTGTCTTGTAAGTTCAGACCCCCCTCCCCTGCCTCGCTCTCACTCACTCACAGCAAACATTTACTGTTGCAGATAAGCAGCTGGCTGTTTGAAACGGAGCTTTGAAATGGCACTTCCGCATTCCTCAGCTGATTTCACAACAAAGAGAAGAGAGGCCACTTGACTTAAGGGGATTATGGGACGTTTCCGGAGGTCAATCAGAGCGCTGTAACGTAAGTCCTCGTTCACACTGGCCCTGGGGTGTCTCAGCCAATACGCAACAGCCGTTATCCCTCTTATGGAGGTGGGGTACCAGGAGCGCTCTACATGCCTTGCCAGTGTGGACAGGGAGTAAGGTAGAGCGCTCTAGGAGGCTTTATTGCAGTATAAAATGCGAGTGTAGCCAAGCCTTCAGTTAGGATTGGTTAATAAAATTTTAGTATAATGATTGGTTAAGGTATAGCTAAAAAGGACTCCAATTTCACTATATAAACTGGGGTCCAAAAGGAAGTTCTTCGGGAACCAACTCCAGGGCACAGCCCCAAGATCAGAGCTGCCAGACCTCAACACACTGTGCAGAAACTGGAGTCCCCCAGATGGGCCTGATCCTGACTGGCCATCAAGAAAAGTTCATGTGTCTTATTGGGAGTGGTGAGCACTGTCTGTGTAACGTGTGCAGTCTGGTTTTGGTGATTGTTAATAAATAGAGGATAAGGGTATTACCATGTAAGGTATGTGTTAATGTACCTGGTAAAAGGTCTTGCAAACCTGCAGGGTTACACACCTGAGCCCTAGGAACAGGTCATGGTGCGTGCCCTAGAGTGTGTGAGTAACAGAGAATTTTGTGCGGGTAACAGCCCCAGGGGCCTCTAAGTTACTGTGGGGCTGTCACCACCCCTGGGGCAGCCCTGGATCGAGAGGGTGCAAAGGTGGCTGAAACCCACCTTAGCCCCCACTCCCAGCTAGGCTATGAATTTTGGGCTTTACCTCTTAGAGGTACAACCAAGAATCTCACCCCTGGGTCGTATTCCCAACTATTCCTTTAACATGCTGTGCGAACTTGGGCTAGTCACTTCTGTTCTCTCTGCTCCTTTTCCCTTTCTTCATCTATCTTGTCTATTAAACGGTAAGCCCTCCCGAGCAGGGTCGATCTCTCACTGTGTGACTGTATATTGGCGGCCCTACGTTCTACCGTAATACAAAAAATAATGACGATGTAACTGTTCCAACCCTTCACCTGGGTGTGAGATGAAGACCCGTCTTTCTTTCGGAAAGAAGTGACTTGAACAGAAGCCCCTTCCTCGGTACTGCTGGCTATGCATGATCATCCCAAATAAGAGCCAATACAGTATTCATCTCTCACCTCCACACTCCCCTCTCCTGGAGGGGCTATGGATACGGCAGAACAACACTCCTCCCCCTTTTAGAGAGTTTTAAAAGTGATTATTGGAACTTTTTTCTGTCAGTCCTGCTGAAGGGCCAGGCTCCCTTAGCATTGGGTCCAGCTGGACAGGGCTCAGAGAGAAAAATGTGTAACTAAGTACCTCTACAAATGATATTAAATAGATTATTAGAATAATGTGCTGATTTAAAGGGTATGTCTTCACTTACCGGAGGGTCCAGCGGCAGGCAATCGATGTTCTGGGATCGATTTATCGCGTCTGGTTAAGACGCGATAAATCGATCCCGGATCGATCCCGGAAGTGCTCGCCGTCGACGCCGGTACTCCAGCTCGGCGAGAGGAGTACGCGGCATCGACGGGGGAGCCTCCGTGCCGCGTCTGGACCCGCGGTAAGTTCGGACTAACGTAGCTGAATTTGCGTATCTTAGTCCGAAGTGGGGACTTAGTGGGGACCAGGCCAAAGGTCTGATGTTTTGGGAAAATCCAAGGCTGGAAGCAGGTGCTGTGTCTCTCATTTGAAAGCTTTCTAGTGGCATACAGCTCCTGAAAGATACCAAGATGTCAGACTTGACATATTTCTTCTGCCCCATTCCCCTGCCCTCTCACTGCTCCTCTAACCTTCTCTACCGGCATTTCCATCTTCTGATACTTCCCAACACCCATTCCCTTCCCCACCCACCACCGGTTCCTTTCCCTCCATTTCCCAAATCTCACTTTTTCTCATTGACTTCTCTCCTCCTCTTACAGGACAAGAGGTGATGGTAGCAGTGCAGGGAGGAGAGGGGACAACAAACCGCAGTCTCACGGCCTTGCTGCCTATGGCTAGGACCGCCGCCACTCACAAACACATACTGCCCTTTTCACTATGTACTTGTACACCAGGATGAAAAGAACCAGAATGAGTCTGATGCAGCTAATTAAAGAAGAGTATCTTTGTGGTTGGCACTGGAAGCTCTCAGCTTTATTATCCTAGTGCTGTGCTCACCCCAAACCACATCTGCGTGTTCGCAACTGAAGGGGCTGCAGGGTCTCTGCATGAGAGATCTTGGATTTGTGATTTACTCTTCACATCTCACCAGTGACCTGAAAGACAGACGGCTGCTCCACTTGCTGGGATGGGTGTGGGGTGAACCAACAACCCCGACTTGTGATTTCACAGAAAAAGCCTCTACGCGATCACTATTTATTTCAACAGGGTTGCCCACAGTGGAAAGACTTTTTCCTGCAGTCTCTGGTGATTCTCAGCTTGGGTTGAGAAAAGTCTGCATTGCTGTTCCCTTCTGCATCTCAATTAGGTGTCAGGACTGTTCACTATCCACCTTTGGTTAAGAACAGATGCATAGCCCATCGGCACTATTTTGAGGGCAGTTTAATGTAATGAACTCTGGTTTCCTTTAAGGATTTGAATCCTAGTAAGTGGCTCTACTATCCGCTGCTTTTTTGATTCACTTACCCTTCTTTTATTCATACAGCCTGTGAAAGCCATTCGTTTTCTGGCACATTAATTGGTGAGACTACAGTGAGCAATGTCCTGTTAATAGATTATGAAAATGAAGTTCAATATGTGGGCCTATAACAAAGGCAGGAGGCAGGACTTAACAGAGCCAAGCTGGCTCTATTTGGAATCCAGTACCAACAGTTCTAATGAACAGAGTGACAGAAATAAACAAGGTGATCAAATAAAATAAATGATTAAAACAATTGCTCTGTAACGTGGATGGTGTCTGAGAGAGTTTCCCATACAGAAGAGGTGCCTTCAAACTTTTAAATCCATTTCTCTATGACAGATCTGCTTCGGCATTCAGACTATTACATTTTACCTCAGGCACAGATAAAGCCTGTTAGGGGTAGCATAACCAGCCAGAATTGCCCCATTTTTGGTTTGGCTTTCTTGTGAGGATTCAAGTATCAGAGGGGTAGCCGTGTTAGTCTGGATCTGTGAAAAGCAACAGAGAGTCCTGTGGCACCTTTAAGACTAACAGATGTATTGGAGCATAAGCTTTCATGGGTGAATACCCACTTCGTCAGACGCATGTAATGGAAATTTCCAGAGGCAGGTATAAATATGCGGGCAAGAATCAGTCTGGAGATAACGAGGTTAGTTCAATCAGGGAGGGTGAGGTCCTCTGCTAGCAGTTGAGGTGTGAACACCAAGGGAGGAGAAACTGCTTTTGTAATTGGCTAGTCTTTGTTTAATCCTGATCTGATGGTGTCAAATTTGCAAATGAACTGAAGCTCAGCAGTTTCTCTTTGGAGTCTGGTCCTGAAGTTTTTTTGCTGTAAGATGGCTACCTTTACATCTGCTATTGTGTGGCCAGGGAGGTTGAAGTGTTCTCCTACAGGTTTTTGTATATTGCCATTCCTGATATCTGACTTGTGTCCATTTATCCTTTTACGTAGTGACTGTCCAGTTTGGCCAATGTACATAGCAGAGGGGCATTGCTGGCACATGATGGCATATATAACATTGGTGGACGTGCAGGTGAATGAACCAGTGATGTTGTAGCTGATCTGGTTAGGTCCTGTGATGGTGTTGCTGGTGTAGATATGTGGGCAGAGTTGAGGATTCAGTGATGCACATTCTTAACAATCTGTTGTATATGTTTACATATATTTTAAGGTTGTCTATGCTGAAGGCCACAAGAAATCTTGCAAAACAGAAAAAAAATGACACAAGGTCAAATTCTCTAATTCTCACTTTGGTAAAGTTCTCATTGACTTTCATGGGAGTTTTTTTCTGAGCAAGAACTGCAGGTACTGGTCCAATATAAACATTTCTGATCATCTTAGTGTGTGAATTATTCAAATTTTAGAGCTTTGCTGTTAGAACAAAGGGTTCAACTCAATGTTGCTTCTCTATGAAGAGACTGTACCATCGTGGTGCTTGTGCCAAAGCCCCTTGAAGTCTAGAGAAATATTCCCATTGACGTCAATCCGCTTTGGATCAGACCCAGAGTGGAGGAATACCCTATGGGGTTCAAACCAAACATGGAGAGGGAGGTGTTATCCCAAAAAGATCTGTGGCAGAGGGGCACAGAGGGCTAGCTGTGAGGTTGGAATGAGCATGGGGGGAGGGGGTGGAGACTGGTTGTGTAAGGGGTGTGGCCAGGAAACAATACATCTCCTCCCCCAACAATAAAATAATTTCCTTAGAAATTATGTGGGATTAGAGACTCCAGCTGTATTACTGTTCCCACGAAGCCCCTTCCATGACTGGGGTGGTGCCAAGGCCAGGGAGTCCTTGGTATTGTGGCTCACTTGGGGGCTCGCTACCAGGAAGTGGGGTGGCAAGGGGGTGGTGCTGGGGCCGAGAGTGATCTTAGAGGCACAGGTGGCCCTGGCCCCCTTTTGAATGCTAGGAGATGCATGAGGTTACTGGGAAGACACTCTCCCCGCCCCCGCCAATGGAATGACTTCATTACGTTATGGCCTGTCCCCTCCCAGGGCATAAGTCATACATCCCTCATGATCCAGCTCAAGCAAAAGGCAAAAGAGAAGGTAGAGCTCACGTATTCAATGAAGAGATTTGTCCAATTAATACATTTTCTCTGTGGACTCTGCCTCACCGTCTTTCGTTCTGCAATGGGGTTATCTTACAGGAATGGCCGATGTAAGCAGCAGGGAGCAGATTCCCAAGACGGTGTAAGTCAGGGTGAATCTACTGACCTTGTTGGAGCAACACCAACTCAAACTCCAGCCCAAGACCTGTTAAAAGCAGCTGAAGATCAGACTTCTAAAGTTTGAAGGTGGATCTGGACTCACACACCATGTTCCCAGTGTTTGAGATCATTTGGTGCTGAGGGTTAGATCTGGCCCATTCAGAGAAAGGAGTCTACTCTGAAATTTGGATCCACCTCTGAGATTCCCCATAATTTAGAGCTGCTCAGGTCTGGAGATCTGATCCAGACACTACATTTTTCATGCAACTAAGTGACTTGTTAAACTGTTAAAGGTCAGTTTTCTATTAATGTATAGACTAAGAGAGTAGTGATCTATTAGCTGGCAGCCCCGTTATCCCCTCATTACCATTTATAATGCCAGCAGGAGGGAGACCTGGCCATTTAAATCTGTTATTGCCTAATGACTGTTAATGGGCAGAGCTCAGGGATGCTTTCAAAACTGAAGTGAAACTGCAGAGCTATGCAGTTATTCACTCTGTATCAGAGATGGGGCTCAAACCACATCCCTAGCCCCAAACACTCCTCTGAGCTTAGTGAAGTTTGGAATTCGTTGTGACCTTAATGGCTCAGGCAAATCTCTTCTCTATAAACAAAGTTCCCAGTTTTCTAAGGGCTGGTCCACACTAAGGCCTTGGCTACACTTACCCGCTAGTTCGGCGGCTGGCAATCGAACTTCTGGGTTCGACTTATCGCGTCTAGTCTGGACGCGATAAGTCGAACCCGGAAGTGCTCGCCGTCGACTGCGGTACTCCAGCTCGGCGAGAGGAGTACCGCGGAGTCGACGGGGGAGCCTGCCTGCCGAGTGTGGACCAAGGTAAGTTCGAACTAAGGTACTTCGAACTTCAGCTACGTTAGTCACGTAGCTGAAGTTGCGTACCTTAGTTCGAATTAGGGGGGTAGTGTAGACCTGGCCTAAGGGTACGTCTACACTTACCTCCGGGTCCGGCGGCAGGCAATCGATGTCCTGGGATCGATTTATCGCGTCTGGTTTAGACACGATAAATCGATCCTGGAAGTGCTCGCCGTCGACGCCAGTACTCCAGCTCGGCGAGAGGAGTACGTGGCATCGACGGGGGAGCCTCCCTGCCACGTCTGGACCCGCGGTATGTTCGGACTAAGGTACTTCGAATTCAGCTACGTTATTAACGTAGCTGAATTTGCGTACCTTAGTCCGAAGTGGGGGGTTAGTGGGGACCAGGCCTAAGTCCCCAGTTCGAACTAAGATACGCAACTTCAGCTGAAGTCGAAGTATCTTAGTTCGAACTTAAAGGTACTTACTGCGGGTCCACACGCGGCAGGCAGGCTCCCCCGTCGACTCCGCCTACTCCTCTCGCAGAGCAGGATTACCGGCGTCGATGGCGAGCACTTCTGGGATCGATTTATCGCATCTAGACAAGACGCGATAAATCGATCCCAGAAGATCGATTGCTTGCCGCCGAACCAATGGGTAAGTATAGATGTACCCTAAATGTGTTGTAACACTCAATAGATTGAGTATCAGAGGGGTAGCCGTGTTAGTCTGGATATGTAAAAAGCGACAAAGAGTCCTGTGGCACCTTATAGACTAACAGACGTATTGGAGCTCCAATACGTATTATGCTCCACTACGTCTGTTAGTTTATAAGGTGCCATAGGACTCTTTGTCACTTTTTTCAATAGATTGAGTGAGCCTGGAATGCCTTAGGAGAGGAAGACCGGAAGATCTGGAAGACTACGGCAGAGTTAGCGACCAGCCTGATGATAACTTAATACAGTACTTACCACTGATGACATTTTATAGTTGCAAGGCTCTTTGCAACAATTCTCACAATTAAAGCTGGTTGGGAATGAAGGATGTTTTTAGGGAACATTTTCATGAAAAAAACCAAACTTATTTTATATTGTTAGAAAATTAGAAATATTTCAACCAGCTCCACTAGCAACACACCACTCAGAGCTGGTCCGAAACATCACACCTCCATGTGATGCCCCTGAACCTTTTGGGGCCCTGACAGAGGTCAAAGTGCAGGGGCATCCATGACCCTAATAATGAGGTTCCTATTCTAAACAGGAAGATGGAAGGGCTGAGAGTGATGTGGGTGCCCCCCAGTGAAATCGAGGGAAGAAAGAAATTGCAGACGCTCCTCTCATATTTTCTCCAAGACAAGCAAGGTCCACCTCTGAAGTAGGTCTTTCCCCCCCATTTTACAGACAAGTAAACTGAGGCATTGGGAGCACAGCTGGGTGGGAAATTATATTTTCTTCCCATGAAAAAAATTCAGTGAAAGTGAAATGTTTCTGTTTTTTTTTTAAATCAAACATTTTCAGTTTAAAAAAAATAATCAGTTTCGTGCTGATAAAAATTGAATGAAAACTCAAAATTTGTCAGACATTTTCCGTTTGGCCAAAAGCCCCATTTGTCAAAAAGTGTTTCCATAGAAAATGTTGAAACCAGCTCTAGTATTGAGGTGACGTGACTTCTCTGAAGCCACATGTGCTATGCTGCTTCAGTGTCCTCTGTAGCTTCCAACGGACACTGGTGGAGGAACAGACCAGCCAGCCACATAGCATAAGAGGTCAGAGGTCACAAGTTTTGGGGTGCCCCCCTCCTGCCCTCTAAGGGTCTGTCTACTACACGTCAGTTAAAAAGTTGCAGCGGGCCCGTCCCAGCTGACGAAGGCTCTCAGGATTCAGGCTAAGGGGCTGTTTAATTGTGGTATAAATGTTCAGGCTGGGGCTGCAACCTGAGTTCTGGGACCCTCCCACCTTGCCCTAAGAGTCTAACTGAGGAAGTGGTAAGGGCAGCGGGAAATACTATGGTAACAGGTCACCGGACTCATTTATAACAAGACAAGAACTGGGGAGCACCGGAGCACTTGATTTGGTGGCACTAATAGAGTGGGGTTGCTTGTGGGAGGACACAATCTCCCAATGGCGATAGAGCCTGTTGGAAGACCCCTTTAGTAGGGGGCAAGACATATCTGCATAGAAATATTAGTCCCATGTTTATCATTAACATTTTTGTTATGGTAGCACCCAAAGGCCAAATCATGACTGGGGCCCCACTGTCCTGAGCAAAGCAAAATCAGAGACAGAGGCGCAATGGGGGCCTGCTCTCCACTAGGGATGGGGATAGAACATACAATCAAACAAACAAACATGGTGGTACCGGGTACAATTTTGTTACATGTTTTGTTGTAATTGGCCTTTGAGCTCCCCACAAAGGACCTGGAGCACAGAAAACTCCTGGTGTACAACTAAGCAGAGATGGAACCTGACCTTTGCGTTCTACCTTTCGGCCCCAACCTTGATTAATTTGGTGCCTCCTCCTTCCCTTGCGTTACTATCTTTGATCGTGGGACAGGGACATTTTGTGCCATTTCCCCCCCATTAGCCTAATTCCATCTTAGTATTGCTAGCGCCTGAGAAATGGATGAATGGCACGCTATTTTCTACTCTAGTAATCTTAGTCACCAAAGTGAACGAGAGCATACAGTGAAAATGAAGATCTATCAAGGCCCTGCCAGCAGAGTGATAATTCATTCTGATAGCTAACACCGGGGATGAGAACAGAAGATGAAACAAAAAAAAAAAAACCCTCCTTTTTATTTTAATACCAAGAACAGAACAAAGCACATTTATCCATTCTCCTAACAAAGATTATAATGAGAACAGCAACCTACTAGAATAGCATCTTATTTCAGTGATAGGGCTGTAATTTCATCGCCTGCCATAGGCACTATAGGTAGTTGGCAGTCTGACTGCGGGTATGTGTGTTTAAAATGCATGATCTTCACTCGCGCAATTTATTGCATCTTGAGATCACTATGATGAAATTTCAAGCCTGTAACACCAGATAAGGTGCAATGCAGTCTGTTATCTAACAGCTAATGTGGTATGGCTATTCGATGTGGTTACTACTGTAGCTGACTGCATTTGATATGTACATTTTTAAAACTGATACCCGCTAGGCACTTGCTACAATGGTGTAGCAAAATTAAATTAATATAGACATGCTTATTGTCATCATTCAGTACATTTCCAGGCTCCCCAGCCTCTGTTCTGCTTCGTATTTTAGTCACATCGAAAGCTTTTTTGAACTTTGACTAATAACTAAGTCATTAGTTATGGGCTAATAACGAGGGCGTATTCCAGGGCTTCTCAAACTAGGGGTCAGGACCCCTCAGGGGGTCGCGAGGTTATTACATAGGGGGTCGCGAGCTGTCAACCTCCACCCCAAACCCCGCTTTGCTTCCAGCATTTATAGTGGTGTTAAATATACACAAAAGTGTTTTTAATTTATAAGGGGTGGGGTGTTGCACTCAGAGACTTGCTGTGTGAAAGGGGTCACCAGCACAAATGTTTGAGAATTACTGGCGTATTCATTATTTCAGGAGATTTGGGTTCAAGCCTTGACTGGTGCAGAGACTTTTTGAGTAAGTCACTTTGGTCCTGATCTAAAGCCATTAAGTCAATGGGAGTTGATAGACTCTGGATCAAGTCTTTGGTGTCTCCGACCATCCGTTCCCTATTAGTAAAATGAATGATACAAGGAGTCACTATTGAGTTGGGGACTGGTCCTGCTTTGAGCAGGGGGTAGGACTAGATGACCTCCTGAGGTCCCTTCCAACCCTGAGATTCTATGATACGAGGACACGTATTACTGTTTGCAGGGGGCCTGATATGATGGTGACCATGTCAAGCCCAAGATAGGGTTCTGAGGAAGGTGGAGGGGGATAATACAAATCTAGAGATTCTGGTCAGAGATCTTACTCCATTTTTAAGAGGCTCATGTCAGGAAAAGGAAAATCCATTCCTGCGATAGCTCTCCAGAAGTCTGTGGGGCTATAGCAGGGAGGAATCTGGCCCGATAGGCCTTCTCCTCCAGCTTTATCAAAAGTGATATGACCCCGCCAAGAATCCGGCGGCACTAACAAGCTGTTCAACGTGTCTATTACTCACTCTCTCTCCAGTATGAAGAAGGATTTGGCATAAGTTCAGCTACCTGTGTTAGGGATAGGGCCTAACCTTTCAGCTGAGCAGGGCTTCTTAATCCCCACTTGACTGTTGCTTGCGTCAGATAATTTACATGATAGTTATGAGTCTCACTTCTCTCATTCATTCTTTCTATGCCCACAGGGGGTGGGGACAGAATGCTGAATTTAGAGAATCATCACCCCCCCCGGTGCTTAGTTTCAATGTATTGGTGTTGTAACTTAACGAATAGGAGATTGGGAGTCAGCCGTCCCGGATTCTATTCCCGCCTCTGCCACTGACTGGCTGTGGCACCATGGATGCATCGCTTCATCTTTGTTTCCCTCCCCAACCCTCCTCTGTCTAGTCTATTTAGATTGTAAGCTTGTCAGGGCAGGGACTGACCTAGCACAATGCGGCCCAAATCTCAGTTAGAGCCTCCAGATGCTACTTCAGTACAAATAATAGTGCTTTGTCACTTCACTAACCGCTAACCAAATAGTACTAGAAGGTGCGGACTCTGGCTCATGCACCACATCTCTCCTGAACTATGTGGATAAAGCTTCCATGCCACTCATAAGAAGAGAGAAACTTTCACGGGAGCTCTTTAAAGCAAGAATTTGATAGTGTGATTTTTTTTTTTCCCCCCAAGGATAAGTAGCATTTTGCACGTAACTATAGCGCTAAGGCCAGCACCACAATAATTAGTTTTTGAGGCCTCGGATCAGAAGTTAGTGAAGATTAGCCAGGAAGAGGAGTCCAGATCCAACCAGCGTTGGCCAGCCGGGTCTCTAGCCACTGGGAGTGCAGTGTATGGATCCAGTTCATCTCCCGGCTGGAAAGGATAAGTTACAGGTGGGCCCAAAATGGAGCCTAAATCATATCTCCTAGATTTCTCGGGGGGCTCAAAAAGTGCAGCAACAAGGGGGCAGAACTTGATGGGTCAGCAATCTCTGAGACAGAGGGCTCACTCCCCCAGGACTAGGTTGAGGCACGAGGTGGGAATGTTGGGCCAGATCCCGGGCTTTGAAGAGGACACTTTGTGCTGCCAAAGCCACACGAAGTGTCTTGAAAGGTCCGCTGAGGATTCCACGAACTGGCTTTGCCTGACACCCACCTTTATGGATCAGAGCGTGAGTCTAGGCTACCTGGGGACCAGAGGGGGGTGTGAGGAAACTGATGAGGACTGAACTACTCCTGTGATTAAATGCTCACCAACATGTATAAGGGTGGCACAGTCTGCCCCCAAACACGTATAGAATGTGTCAGACTGAGGAAAGCCCAACGCCCATTATTTTACAAATCCAAAATAAACAAACAAATAGAATCAAACAATTAGAGCAGGCCACATATATGCCTGCAGTTCAGTTGGGATAAAATAAATAAATTAATGAAGATATCCTATCTTCTAGAACTGGAAGGGACCTTGAAAGGTCATCAAGTCCAGCCCCCTGCCTTCACTAGCAGGACCAAGTACTGATTTTGCCCCAGATCCCTAAGTGACCCTCTCAAGGATTGAACTCACAAGCCTGGGTTTAGCAGGCCAATGATCAAACCACTGAGCTATCCCTCCTCGCATGACACTTTTCTAGATGGATGTGTTTTTTTTTTTAGTGGGTTACTTAAGGCAATGTTTTAACCTGCAGTGATTTGCCATAGTTTCTTACCAACTGATTGCTGAATTCCTTGAGACACTGGAGGGGCAGATGTCCATGCTTTTGCATGTGACCATACTGTCCCTGCTAACTCCAGTGCAAATGAGGGGTTGCATCAGAGTTTGCATGAACACCAGTCAAGCACACGATACATCAAATGCACATATACTTCCTGAAGACTGAGTGTAAGACAATTTGCAAGTGATCCTCATCAGGAAGTGCAACACTGCAGGAAAAGAGCAACTTCTGTTTATAGTACACCTCTACCCCGATATAATGCTGTCCTTGGGAGCCAAAAAATCTTACCGCGTTATAGGTGAAACCGCGTTATATCGAACATGCTTTGATCCACTGGAGTGTGCAGCCCCGCCCACCCGGAGCGCTGCTTTACCGCGTTATATCCGAATTCGTGTTATATTGGGTCACGTTATATCAGGGTAGAGGTGTATATGACAACACATAGGCCCTGATCCTACTCTTATTGAAGTCAATAGCAAACGAACTGTGCCTGTATTTCCTCCCCCATGGCCGTTTGAAGGAACCCACTCTAGGCTCACACACATACACACTTCCCTGCCTACACTGATATTCCCAGCAAGCCAGACTGTCTAAAAGGCTAGCATCTGTGCTTTGCTTTCTCTTCAGAGGCTAGCTGTGGACAATTACACTGTTCAGCGTTACCATACAGCTCCTTCTAGGCAAGCACATTTATGGGTGAGGTGAAAGCATTACAGAGAAAACCCATTAAAAATAATAAAAGAACCTACACACATGCTAAAAAGCTTAACAGATCACCCCAACTCCAACCTCAGGCGCTGGTTGGTGGCAGTCCTTCAAAACCACAGCTGGGTTTTCCCTGTGGTTACAGGTTCATAACTTTCTCAGAAGCAGAACAAAGACTGGGTAGATCAGCCCCTTTCTTTAGACAGCGTGGGTCTTTGATTTTAGCGTTCTGTAATCAGCAGAGAATGACCCTCTCCTCAGGCAGTAGCTTCAAAAGGCTGGGTTTTTCATAACCAGGGCTGGGGAATTTACATTCACCTCTCCCTAGCCCCAGGAAATCCAATTCACACTTATTGTTCCAAAAGGCCATTCTTGTCTTGCATATTTTCAATATTGTCCGTTGAACTCCCAGGCCTCAGACCACGTGGCCTCCCTTGAGATGCTACATACAGTCCCAGCCCACAGTAATACATAAACTTTTAATTTAATACGCTTGAGCCCAAAGATAATTCAGTCAGGTCTCCCAAGTATATTGCAAGATGGTGCAGGGCCAATTGCGACTATGACTTTGATCCTGCTCCCTGTGGAGTGCAAGGGTTTCTTTCTATTGACTTAATTGTGACCAGGTACAGACATTTTGTGTCCGAAAAAATCAGCATGCTGAGGGTAAGAGGGATGGGATGGGGCTATGAACAGGAATATTTAAAGTAACAGCAAGTAACTCATGGTTTCCTTAGCCTTGCAAGCACCACAAAGGAAAATCCAGCTTGCTTGAGAGGATTCGTCAAAGCTTAATTTGGTTGAAAGTGCAGTTATCCCCTGAAAAGCAATTCTATAAAGAGTGGTAGCATCAGGGCCGGCTCTGGCTTTTTGGCCGCCCCAAGCAAAAACAAAACAAAACAAAACAAAAAAAAACCTGCGGTGTGGCCGGAGCGCGGGTGCAGGGGGACCAGCTGGGGGCGGGGGGGGGGGGGAAGAGAGGGAGCAGGTGGGAGAGAGAGAGAAGGGGGCAGCCAGGGCTACAGTGGGGGAGCTGCCACACGGCCCCTCCCGCTGCGCCGCCTCCTGCCGCAAGGGCTCCGCTCCGGTTGGCGGGGAGGGAAGGAAGAGGACTGCCCTGCAGGGCACTCTGGTTCTCCGCGCTGCCGCCCCCTAAAGGGCGGCCGGAGCGGAACAACAACAACAACAAAAAAATGTCCGAATGCCGCCTCGAACAATCTGCCGTCCCAAGCACTAGCTTGCTCAGCTGGTGCCTGGAGCCGGCCCTGGGTAGCATAGGCTTCCATGTTTGTTGTATCTCACTGATTCCATAGCAAATGTGTTCAGTTTACAAATTGAAATTGCCAGCCCTGCTAATTCAGCCTGAGATTTGTATAAGGTTGGAAGAAACCTCCATCATCCAGGACATGCAGGCCACTCTATGTTCTCAGTTATCCCTCTGCATCTCCACATTGTCAAATGATGCTGTTAGCAAGAGTTGTTTTCAATGGGTTTGCACCAGTGTAATGGATTGGAATTTAGTAAACAATTTTGCTGATGATCCACCAGACAGAAGAGAATCTAGTTCACCCTCCTTTAGCTGCATGAGATTCTCCAGGGCTAGCAAGAGTAAAATTCAGATTTTTGTCACTATAGTCAGCAGACCTCACTCTGAATACATAAAATAGCATAACAAGAGGAACAAGAAGTTGCCATTTTAATACAGTCACTTGTCAGACTCGAACCTCACCTGAAATTAGCAATAGGTGACCCTCTAAAAGTTTGGCTTAGATAAACAATCAGTTTGGATAAGCATCCGAACTGTTAAAATATCTAGGACCAGATTCTCCAATGGGTGCCCGTGACCCTCAGGCTACACCCACACCATGGAATTCCCCTGCTTGTGTAGACATCCTTCCACTAGCTCTGATTGAGGTAGCACAAGTATAAATGGCAGCATCACCGAGTAGCAGGAATAGCAGCAGAGGAGGCATGCCTTAGCCACGCTGAGAACAAATCAGCCAGAAACCGGGGAATATGTACTTGGCCTGGCTAAGCTTCGCCTCCAGGGTCATGACACATGCTAGTGTGGCTACACCGCTTGGGCGAGCTTGATGAGAACTGGCGTGAGCAAGGGAAATCACACCCCTAGCTTGTAGTGTAGATGCAGCCCCACTTGTTTGTGTGACTTGCATGGGCAAATTACTACATTTGCACCTCCAATACAAGCATGGCCATGGCAAATACAAATTAGATGCACAACTACATGGTGCATTCTTCTGAATTTTTGGCTGCTTGAGATGGGTATCGCCGAAACCACGATGTTGTGAGCTTTGGGGAAAGCTCAGTTAATACTTTTAAAGAGTATGATTTTGCTAAAGGTTGAATCATTGGCCTAACTCTGTTGCCACTTAAATCAGTGGAAGTGTTAGCTCAGCACTTTTGAAGTCTGTGGGATTTTCATGTTTCGATTTTTTACAGCTTTGTGGTATGTTGGTAGGAAGTAGAGGAGAGGCAGTATTCTTGCAGTATTTCTAGGCTGGCAGGAAGTAACAAATCTTGTGAGAGCACACGTGCTCAGGAAGTTTTTAATATTTCCTTCATTCAGCTGGCAATACTGTAAGAGCTACCTTTCTTGCATGATTCCAATTTTTTCCATTATTAATCATTGCAGACATGGACTAAAAAGCAAAGACTATATACTGTATTAAAAATTCTCTAATATTTTTAGAATTCTATCACTGTTACTTCCCTCTTCCCCTCCCTCTGAAGTTTCTGGATCAATCAGAGTTTTGGCTGAAGGTGCAGGTCAGTTCTTTTATCCAAGCTGCTCATCCAAAAATCAAATGTTTCTGTAGGATGGTTCTGCAAGACATCTGAAGCCAGCACTGGCAGAGAGGCACAGCTACAAACCTTCATCATTATTTCAAGATAAGTCTTCCCCCTCCCCAGGCAGCACATTGGTGGAACTACATACCACATTCAGTAAGGAAGGCGGCAGAGAAATGTGTTCTTAACTGAGTGGGCACAATCCGATTTTCGTTGCTCTGTAGAATCCAGTGACTCTTATCTGCTTGAGAGCAGGCATTCCTCATAATTTGCCATCTGATAGCTATTCTATGGGCTGTGTGAAATGAGTTGTGGTCTCAGTCCATTTGGTCTGAGACCGTTCTACATTACCAAAACCACCTGCATGACCCAAACCAGCTGGCAGTCACGCTTAGCTGCACTCTTACTTAGCGTATGTCTATGTGGGGATAAACCCCAGAACTGAACCCCAGGCTCCAACCCACGCCTGGATGTCTGAGCTCTGGGGCCTGAATGTCTACACAGCAATTTTTCAGCACAAAAGTCTGAGCCCTGCAAGCCTGAATCAATTGACCTGGGCCAGCCCTGGCCATGCTGCAGGGGCTTTATCACCATGTAGACATACCCACAGGTGATGTCTATGCTGGCCGGCAGTTCAGACTACAGGGCTGTGAATAGCAGTGAGAGCTGTAGCTCCCTCGTGCGGATGCTGTGCATGCAAACTAAAAGGTGTTACCTCACACTAACGTAGTCCTGTTTGAAGAGGACTATGTTAACGCAAACTAGGAACCAATTAGTTCATGCCTGCAGCACCCACACAAAGGGGTTACAGCGCAGTACCTAAGTGTAGACTAAGAGGTTCTGAATAGCAGTAGGAGCTGCGGGCCAGTATAGACACGCCCTTAGAACTTGTCTACGCTTCAAAGGTTTGTCAGTCTAACCATACACATAGCCAACCCTCCTAGTGGGGGCAAAGTTTATACCAGCAAAAATGTGAGTGTGCCGGTCTAATTTATACCAGTTCCCTAAACAAAAATAAGCCTTACCAACAAAAACACCTTTTTTGCCAGAATAACTGCATCTACGTTATGGCTTTTGTCCGCATAGAGCAGTCCCTCGGGTCAAGTTTGAGGCCTACTTGGGGGCAATGCGGGGAATTTTGCTATATACCCATTCTGGGAATAAATGGAGGATATTAGTCTCCAGGATTGCCTTGTTCTTGACACTGTGTAATGTTTTCATTTGCTTGGATGAGTCCCTCCTACTGGAGCACCTCTGTACCAAAGAAGTTATTCTAATCAGAGGGATTCAAGTGGATGAAGACACTTCGCTTGTATATAAGCAACAACTTGTAAAAAGAACAACAAAGCAACTGACATCATCAGCGTTTCTGCCAAGATCTATCTGCTTCTACATTCAGTTAAAAAATGGCGTCCAACTAGCTTTAGTTGTGCCACTTTAATGGCATTACTCTGTTATACACATTTCAAGCTTACTAAGCTATTTGAGGGATGCCTCTTCCCATTCCTCCTCAAAACACACTTTGTCAAAGAGGACTTTAAACCCTAACTCACCCCCGCCCCATAACTCACATTGGGATTTAAAAAACAAAACAAACCACCCATAGAATTACAAGACTCATGGGTAGCCCTCTTCTTTGTCTGTAGGGTATTGATTTAAGCCATCAGCTCTTCAGGGCAAGTACTTTGGCTACCTGTTTGTGAAGGACCTACCACTTGGGGTGGGGATGGAGAAGAGAAGGGGGAAGGAGAGAAACAATGGCAAAATGATAGGCATTGTATGGTGTTTAGGATTAATGAAGGTGTGGTGTTTGTGTTTCTGGTCTTGCTATCTAGATTGCAGTGTTTGAGTTTCTGCAATCGTTTGGTCAGAGATAGCATTCACATTCATATCTAGAACGCAGGAAAGGCAAGTTCCTTTTAATAAAAAACAAGCTCATCTGCAGGATTTGATTTCAGGCACTGACTTGCATGGGGCAGCCATATTCTATGCAATTCTACTGGCTCAAACCTCAGTGAGTGGGCATGACAGATCCTTTTCTGCAGCTCTGCCAGCATCCTGTTATTGGTGTGCCTCATTTGCAAAATCCTCTGGTACCACAGGGAACTGTGCGCTTGGCACTGACTACGTCAAACATAGACGCTCCGTGACACTACTTGATTACATACCCTGGTTCTGATTCCCCTACCATTCTCCACAAAATATGCCAGCCCAAGTTATCTGCTTGTGACTGCGGATATCAATAGTGTTACGCTAGTAGAGAATTGGGCCTATGTGATATTCCTTCATGTCAATACTGTTACCATTGGAGTTACTAGTTGGGTTGGTGGGACTAGGCGTGGTATTTTGCCCTTAATACATCCCAGTCCACTGAGATCTCTTCCTTTCCCCCCATTTCATTAAACTTTATTTTTCTCTCGAGTGGGGTTTTATAGCATGTTGTGTACACGCTGCTCAGAGAAGCTGCTTGGTACTGCAGAAAAGAAGGAGCACTCTCGGAAGGAATTCCCTGGGGCCAGACAGCTTGACTGTCACTCCCTCACTTCCGCCATTTTAACATGTCCTCCCTAGACAAGCACAGAAGGATTTGTACCCCACTAGGGGATTAATGCAGGATGCTCTAGGCACTGGAATATCTTCCTTGCTCCCTTAGAGTCCAATCCAGTGCCTGTTAAAGTCAATGGGAGTCTTTCATAGGGCTATCACCCTCCAGCATTAGAGATTAGATCATGTGATGAAACCTCCAGGAATAAACCCAACCAAAATTGGCAGCCCTAGTTCCATTGATTTCAGTGGGGGCCAGAACTGCCCCTTTGTGGCCCAACCCCCCATGCCCTTCCATGTACTTAGATCAACTGGCATGGAGAAGGCCTAGTTGGGAGGGAAGCCAAGAGACCTCCCAGACCCAGAGAGCTCAGCAGCAGTTGGGAAAGAAACAACTTCCTGCCTCTTGCTCAGCTAGACCCCGACAGGCCATATTAGCTCGCCTCTCCTCACCTGGAATCTGCTTCCCTGAGACCTTTGGCAGCTGCAGAGTTGAAGGAGCCCCTGGCTCCGCAGAGGGCTAAGCCGGGCAGCGCTGCCCAAGAACTAGCCCTGCAGCGTCCTGTGCTGTATACTGGGGGTTGGAGTGATTGGCCTCAGAGACAAGAGCTAAAAAGCAGGAAATGCTCCAGAACCAGAGGGCCAGACTCGAACTAGATTGAGGCAAGGAGGCACTCAGCTGAAGGGGAGAGCCGAGAAACCTCTTCCGCCCCTGCCCTGGGCCTAGTGACGGTTCCAGTTCCAGCAAGAGGACTGTGCAAGGCTAGCGCTGAGCAGGGCCGGCTCCAGGCACCAGCCAAGCAAGCTAGTGCTTGGGGCGGCAGATTCTAAGGGGTGGCATTCTGTCCAATCTTAGGGCAGCACGGCTGCCCTATATATATGCCCTATATATATATATAAGTCAGAGCCGGCCCTGGCGCTGAGAGCAAGACAAGTTTCCCCAAGGAAGCCATGGACCAGCCTTGCCCTTCACACCGGTGCTCAGTGCACACCTTAATGGGCCAGTCTACCCCCTGCTCCTTGAAGCCCTGGATCAAATTTACAGTTGCCCTACAGCCCCGTTGTGCCAGGGCCATAAACTCCCACTAACCCACTTAACGGACGTTATACGCCAGACATAGATATAGGTCTGCACAATCTCCACAGGAGCTGGTCGTATTCAGTAGAATGGAGGCCAGATGAGGCGGCATGGTTGGGGCACTGTGCCTCACCAATTCACCACTGCTGCAAGCCCCATAGGGTGTGTCTATACTGCAGTGAGACACCCATGGCTGACCCATGCCAGCTGACTCAGGCTCACGGGGCTTGGGCTAAGGGGCTGCTCAACTGCAGTGTAGACATTTAGGCTCAGGCTGCAGCCCGGACTTGAGGGCCGTGTGATGGTCCCAGGGCTTGGGTGAGCATCTACATTGCAGTTAAACAGCCCCTTAGCCTGAGCCCCGTTGTTGGGTAGGAAAGGTTACATAGTCACCATTTGGGACTGGTAAAAGGACGTCCTGTCCTCCATCTTGGCATCCCTTCTCCTTCAACATTCGGCGCCAAAACAAGGAAAAGGCAGGAAAGGCAGCGTCTCCTGGCAGCAGCATCTGCCTAGCCCCAGAGAGCACATATAAGGGAGTGTGACCCTCTCAGGGGTGCTGTGAAAGCAGGCCATCCCGGTGAGACATAGAAGCTCTCCCACAGAATAACAGCCTTGCTAATAACTAGAGCCCTGAGGTAATAGGACTTGAGGTGAACCAGTAACATCTACCAAGGTTCCCTTGACTTACCTCCATTCACCTGTACCATCATCATGTGAGCTAGCGTTCACATTCAGCACACAGGACGACGAGATCAAGAACAGAAGACAGAAGACACCATACTGAAGATCTACTTACCTGTCACTGAAGTTCCTGAGGTATGGTTTCTGTTTTACTCCTGTTCCTGGCACCTG
The DNA here is from genome assembly GCF_011386835.1 of Chrysemys picta bellii. Lineage (NCBI taxonomy): Eukaryota > Metazoa > Chordata > Testudines > Emydidae > Chrysemys > Chrysemys picta. The sequence goes on from NC_088797.1 coordinate 6,731,217, forward strand.
TCCCTGAGACCCTGGTTCCCGTCTGTGTTCCTGTTCTCCTGTCCAGTGTCTGCAAGAATGGTATAGTCCTTCTTGTTTAGTCCCACATTGTGTATAGGGTTTGGGGCTCTGGGGTTCACCTCCATTTACATCATTTATGATAACAACTGAGCTGTGATTGTGTTATCTTAGTTTGCAGGGAGTCCTAGCCTGTTCTTAAATAAATATCACCTGTTTGCAACCTCAGTCTGCCTTTGTCTTGACCACACAATTACCAGTGATAGATGCGGAAGGGGTAGCACACGGCAGATAGCCCATCTTCTGTAAAGTAAAACAAGTTTCAACTGTCTCGGGCTAACACCATGAGCCTGAGTCAGGTGGCACGGGCCAGCCATGGGTGTCTAATTGTGGTGTAGACAGATCCATAGAGATTAGGGCAGCAAGGATCACAGTTTAGGACAGCCCTTGTTGAGTGCAAGCACACGGGGGACAACGTAGGATGTGTGTGTGAGTGAGGCAGATGCTGCCTCAGTCTCCGCAGTAACTGTTACACTAGTATGGCTGTGAATATTCCCATCCCACCCCAAGGCCTGCACGAGTTCTCTCACACTGCTCAAATACACACACTCCCACACCCCTGCCCCACATCACAGACTGGTTCTTCACACACCGGTTTTCCCCTAGGCAGTGGGGAAAGATGAGCAATAAAGGGCACCAAGACTGACAGCCAGGGACGCTAGCTGGGAAAGAGCTGAGTCCCCCTGGCTTTGACACAAATCAGGTTATGAATTAGAGTGGAGCAAAGCACACACAACCAAAAGTATAGAAGTGGCCCTTTCCTCTCTGTATTTACTATACTAATAAAAAAGCCTCATAGCAACTGGCTGTAATGTAAATCCACTTTAAGGAGTAACTGCTGCACTGGGGATCATTAAAACCCCCCCAGCTCTGTCATTAAAGCTTGGAGTTGGGAGATTGCTCATATGATTATTTTCACATGAGGCTGCACAGAGGATTGTGCTGCAAAGCCACACAGCTGAGGGGGTTGTATGGACAACTTGCTACGGGAGTTTACTGGGATTTCCTATGCAAAGGCATTGTGTCCCAGAAATAAGAATGGCTGGCTTCATAGGCCAACTCACATCAAACGGCACTCCCACCAACACCAGCCAGGGTTTCAATCCCTTTGCTTCAGGGCTGAGTTCTATTTCTCCACCCCAACAATTCCAAATAAAGCCAAGAGATGAACCAGCGCCTGTGTCCTGCAGCAGCCTATCAACTTCCTGCACATCTTACAACCTTCCCCGCCCCCCCAAGTCGCTCATTGGCCTTTTATCGGAGCACCAAGGGGTCTGCAGGCTCTGACCCATGGCTCTAGCAAATTGGTTCCCAAATTTGTTCCGCCGCTCATTCAGGGAATGCCCCTGGCGGGCCGGGCCAGTTTGTTTACCTGCCAGGTCCGCAGGTTTGGCCGATCGCGGCTCCCAGTGGCCGCAGTTCGCTGCTCCAGGCCAACGGGAGCTGCTGGAAGTGGCGCGGGCTGAGGGATGTACTGGCCGCTGCTCCCATTGGCCTGGAGCAGCGAACCGTGGCCACTGGGAGCCGCGATCGGCCAAACCTGTGGACGCGGCAGGTAAACAAACCGGCCCGGCCCGCCAAGGGCTTTCCCTTAACAAGCGGCGGAACAAGTTTGGGCCCACTGCTCTAGCACATAAGGGTATAACACCCGTGGCTGGAGGTTGAAGCTAGACAAATTCAAATGGGAAATGAGGCATACATTTTTAAGAGGGAGTGTTAATAGTCATTGGGCCAACTTACCAAGGGTTGCTGGGGATGTTCTATCACGAAAAAGGTTTAAATCAAGATACTCTAATTCCAACAATCATTAATAGCAGGAACAAATTCACTGGCCTGTATTATACAGGCAATCAGAGGAGATGAGCACAGTATTCCTAACCAGTCTTTTTATTTAATACCTGATGCCCAGACTCAGACCTGGGAGGTAGCTAATGACACACAGGTGAGGCTCAGCCTGCCTGATTAGAGCGCCCATTAGGATTCAGGCATCCGGTTGGCTGCAGCTGTGTAGAATCAGTGTTCTCTGCCACACTCATCTTTGCACTGCAGGTGCTTTGTTTCGTGAGCTTTGCATTTTGCGGTTAGGCTGTAAATATTGGGTTTGGGGGCTCCTTCTCGTCTCCAGTTGCACAGACCGTGGGGCATGCTGTCAGTGCCTTGTAATGGAACAGTTGTGTGTGTACCAATAAAAGAAATCAGACCCATCATCTGGGAGTCAGCTAATTAGTCGCAGCTGGGAAGCCTAACACCTTTAATGGAGGTAACAGTCCCTCTCTCTGTTTTTGGGGCATCTGCCTTTAATTTACTCTGTATCAGGCATTTTAAAAAGTGTCTGTCATCATAGTAGCCAAGTTCCTGGGGTACTGTATTCAGCACTTGTTCCAGCACCTGCTGCTGTAAAGGGAAAGTCTTTTGTTGATTTGAATGGGCATTGGACCAGGCCTAGATCTTAAATTAATGGGAACCAGGTGCCTAAATACCATTAAAGTGGGAATTAGGAACCTAAATAAATGCCTCTGAGGCACTGGCCCTCTGTTTCTAGCACCATATTACTGGAAAAGTATTGAGAAATAGAAGGGGGCTCAGAGGATCACAATAAAAATGATGAGGGGCATTGGAGGGATGGCTGAGGAAGGGTTAAAAGTGCTAAATTTGTATGTCTCACCTGAGTGACAGTTAAACCCTGGCCTGTGTGAGTTCCTGATATATGGCCTCATTCTGATTTCATGTGCATTGGTGTAAATCAGGAGATGCACCACTGAAATCACCAATGAGATCAGAATCAGGCCTCCAGAGCTTATCTGTCATAACCCTTATTCAAAATACCAGTGTGTCTCCCCGTTGTCCAGTACTGCGTTATTCCCCATTTAAAAGGGGTCAGGCATCTCCCTTCCCGCAAACAGTGTACATTACACAGCATCCAGGATGAGTGATTTGCAGAAGAAAGGGGACAAAGCCCTATTAAGGAGGGCCTGTGGTATGTGCTTTGAATATCCACACTTTGGTGCAATCCAAAAGCAAAATATTTCGTTTTCTAAAGTATCTTCATGAGCCATGGATAAGACTTCCTCCTTACAGAAATGGTTTAGCCCCAAAGTGCATAACCTTTGCAGAATTGTCGGCTGTATTACCATCTTGCCAATAGCCCAGGAGTTTCACTTTATTTGCATATGTATGACACTGCACCCCATATTCATCATAGAAATAGTGTTATGATATGAATATGCCTAGCTAAGATATGTTTTATTCAAGATGAGTCATGTGAGGTATCATTGGGAAGGTTATGATCTACTGAATGTGTTTATCCATTTTGTATGCATGTATCATTTCTGTATCTGAGGTTAGAAATATTGATGTAACAATTACAAGTGTGTGTGTGTGTGTGTCTGGGGGAAGGCCCACCAGACAGTACGCAATCAGCCTGTGACTGGTTGGATCACAGAACCCCTCTTGGGAGCTGCCAAGTCTACTTCCATCCCTGCTTTCCTGCCCCGTCAGCTTAGGACTTCAGTGCCCTGCATGGTTTGAGCCAGACTCGCTAGCCTGCTGTAGGCTTACCTGAAAGGAGCTAACAGAGGTGTTCCTGCCTTTAACACTCAGATGCCCAACTCCCAATGGGATCTCAACCCAAATAAATCCATTTTACCCTGTATAAAGCTTATACAGGGTAAAATCATAAATTGTTCGCCCTCTATAACACTGATAGAGAGATATGCACAGCTGTTTGCCCACCTAGGTATTAACACTTGCTCTGAGTTAATTAATAAGTAAAAAGTGATTTTATTAAATACAGAAAGTAGGATTTAAGTGATTCCAAGTAGTCACAGACAGAACAAAGTAAGTCACCAAGCAAAATAAAATAAAACACGCAAATCTATGTCTAATCAAACTGAATACAGATAATCTCACCAGTTCCAGAATGCTCCCTTTTACAGACTAATGTCCTTTTTGTCTGGGTCCAGCAATCACTCACACCCCTTGCAGTCACTGTCCTTTGTACCAGCTTCTTTCAGGTATCTTTGGGGGTGGAGAGGCTCTCTTTCGCCAGCTGAAGACAAAATGGAGGGGTCTCTCACGGGCTTAAATAGACTCTCTCTTGTGGGAGGAGATCCCCTCCTCTCTCCTATGGAAAGACCAGCTACAAAATGGAGTTTTGGAGTCACCTGGGCAAGTCACATGTCCATGCATGACTGAGTTCCTTACCAGCCAAGCCACATTCCTGGGAAAGTCCAGATGTGGATTAGTGTCTCCCAGTTCATTGTTGGCTTAAGAGTTTCTTGATGGGGCACTTACTGAAAATAGTCTTTTCTCAGGAAGCTGACAACTGCTTCATTACAGCCTACTTAGAATCAAACAAGTATGCAGCCAATATTCTTAACTTTTATATATATATATATATTAGGGTTACCATATTTGAACATTGAAAAAAGAGGACACTCCATGGGGTCCCGCCCCGGGCCTGCCCCAACTCTGCTCCTTCCCCGCTCCAACTCCGCCCCTTCCCTGCCCCCATTCCAACCCCACAGCTCTGATTGGGCAGGTATTTCATAGCAATCCACCACACTGCTGTGTCTCATCACAAATGGCCGCAGCAGGGCAATCCGCCTGCAGCTCCCCCCAGACACCTCAGCTCTGTGCAGCTGAAGAGCGGAGCTGCCCGAGCACTACCGGCTTCACGGTTTGCCGGGCAGCCCCCAGACCCTGCGCCCCCAGCCAGGCGCTTCCCCTCCAGGGCTCCGGCCGCGCTGGGGGAGCGCCCGGCCGGGGTCGCAGGGTCTGGAGGCTGCCCAGCAAACCATGAAGCCGGTAGCGCTCGGACAGCTCGGCTCTTCAGCTGCACAGAGTTGAGGTGTCTGGGGGGAGCAGCTTTTCGGGGCTTTTTCTTAGATAGGTGCCTATTACACACACACACACCGCCCCCTGCCCTGCCCTGATTTGTCACACTTGGTCTCTGACCACTAAGGAAGGATCAGGCTGAAAACTACAGGGGGGCAAAGAAGAGAGGGAACATTGGGGTGAGAGAATGGAGCCAAGGTAGATTTATTTAGACTGCGAGCTCTCCCGGGCATGGACCGGCTCTCCCAAGGTCTGTGTACAGCGCCTGGCACAACAGGGCCCCTTGTGTCCGTTTATTAGGGGCTCTCATATCCCGAGGAGAAGCAGGGATCCTGGGCAGCCACGGGCCAAGGCTCCTGGGGGCATGGGGCGTGGTTATCCCCAGCCCAGCTCCGAGCATGGCTGGGGGATGAGGGGGGCTGTCAATCCAGGACTCAGTTCACCCCAACAAGGACGGTGAGTTTCTGAGCTCCCAAGCAGACGCCATGTTCTCTGCTCCTGCCAGGAACATGCTGGCAACTCCGCCGCCCACCCGGCGTCTGGCAGAGCCGCTCCAGACCGGTCTGTCACCATCGCCCGGCTCAGACGCCACAGCACCCGGGCAGCTGCCGAGCTGTGTACGGGCACCAGCCTGCTGGGGGCGGGGTGCGGGGGCAGTGCCCGCGTGTGGGAGGTGGATTCTTTCTGACTGGGTTTGGATTTTTCCTTAACAAAATCCCTAACCCTGAAAGAGAAAAACCCTGAAAGCAAAAGGCAAATGGGAGCTGGGGGCAGCACAGGGGAGGCTGGCAGCTTGTCAGGGGGTCAGACTGGGAGCATTGCGGGGGGCTGGGGTGTGATGGTGGGGGAGGGGACTGGCCATGTTACAAGCACTATTACCCCTCACAGTCCAAGGGGGCTTCTCTCTGACTGACCCCATCAGCCCCAGCCCCCAGGGGCTCCCTCACTGCCCAGCCTCCCTCACTGCGCAGGGTCTGGAGGTCTGGGGTCTGCCCGGCAAACCATGAAGCCGGTAGCGCTCGGGCAGCTCGGCTCTTCAGCTACACAGAGCTGAGGTGTCTGGGGGGAGCAGCAGCCGCCGCCGCCGCCGCCACCACCGCAGGGGAATCCGCCTGCAGCTCGCAGCCTGCCGGAGCCGCTCTAAGGTAAGCAGGGGACTGGGGCAGAGATGCCGGCAAAGCTGGGAGTATTTTCCCGGACATGTTTGGCTTTTTGGCAATTCCCCCTGGATTTGAGGACCAAAAAGCCGGACATGTCCGGGAAAAGCCGGACGTATGGTAACCTTAAATTTACACACACACACACACACACACACACACACACACACACACACACACACACACACACACACACACACGAAGGCAGGGCTCTGCAGGCATGGCCAGCCCCTATGCTTGTAATTCTCCAGTGACGTTGACTTCTTGTAAGAAATGCTGGATTGTGCCCTTCTTTAGTGGCTAAGCAGGCCTTCCCCCATCCTCTTGCTCTCCACCTCCCCCACACACACTCACTGGCTGTGAGGGAAATGGGACAGAAGCTGCACTGGACTGGAACATTGTACATCCTCCTCTGAAAGGGAGCTGGGTTAAAATGGTACTCAGAGGGGTGTCTCTGCCCCGGGTGCCACCACTGGTGGTGCAGCTTGGATGGTGCGCCACCCCTTGGTCAGGGCTGTGTCTATGGGCACAAGCTACCCTAAGGAAATCCCATTGCTAACTGCCATGAATTCATCCCCTCCCCTGAGTCATTCCACTGGTTTACAATAATGAAAACCCTTTTGCTCATATTAGGTTGTGTGACCTGTTACCAGACTAGTTGTCAATGTGCCTTTAAAAGTGAATATGAAAAAGCAAAAGACTGTTCTTCAGAAGTAGCCTGAGCCTTCACACAAATTCATGATCCTTTGTGTCCATGGATATAATTCATTAAAATGAAGAAAAAATTCCCTTTGGAATTCAATAAATTGACCATGATTTATTCAGAGACAACAGCTATGTTAAACTGGAGTTAAGGAAGAGAGTATATATCAGTTATTTAAGGGCAAAAACATTACAGGGATGTTGCATGTATCCCCCAAACAAGCATTACAAACCTAGGAAATTGTCAGTAAATAAACCTAATGGAAATCCAGAACACATTATGGTAAGAAACTGCATAGTTAAGGCACTCAAATAGCTTTTACTCCAACCTATAGTGACATAGTCAGGGGTGTGTGTGTGTGTGTGTGTGTGTGGGGGGGGGGAATCTGTATGGCTTTAAAAATCAGGCTAATCTAATCTGGGACTATAAACCCTATTATCCACTAATCAACAGTGCACAGCTACTGCATGATGTCACAGTAAGGGGCAACCATTTTTGTTGAAGTCCATGTGGCTTCATTCCCTTTAGGAACCATTGGAGGCAGTGGCCATTTTGAAAGTGGGCATCTTAATGACAGGGGCCTGTGGTCTCAGTCTCAGTGAGAACAACAGGAGATGGCAGCCATTTTGAATGGTCAAATATTCTAGAAGAACATTGTTTATCAGCCACTAAGGTTGCCCCGGCTGATGAAGAAATTTTCCGTTATGAAGAAAAATGGCAAAAGACTCACTCCTACAAAAAATGTCTTTGAAGGTAGCTAATGCATGAGATTTTAGTGAGTTTTCAACTACACAAGGAGTTAGATGAGTCTGCATTATTCTCTTATTAAGATCATTCGGCACTAAAAATGGTCTGCCACAGGGTGCCAGTTTTCTTAAAGGATGCTTTTTCAAATAACTCCTAAACTCCTTAATCCATTTACTTATAAATTTGCAGAAAATTCGTTCAGTGTTTCAAGAGTAAGCACTGTAGTGGTGAAGAGGATATGGTATGTTCTTCATATGTAACAAAATAGGGGAATTCTTGCTTCAAGAGCAAAACTCAACTGACTCTTAACTATGGAACCGTGACCAACACTTCCATAATAACGTCACCTGATAGAAAGCTCTAGCACTAATGCCAAACACGGAGACCTGTTCAGAATATGAAATATGCCATTTTTTCTTACTTATGTTAGCTGATGTTGCCCATGTTTGAATACTTATGGTCAGCTAGAAATGACATTGTAATTCCCTTTTTTTATAGCATGCCAAAGTTTTCATCTTGGTCATTATAAACCACAGTGCACAACAGATGGCTAATTGAAGCCATATGATTCTATTTGATTGCAGATGATACCATCCTTCTTGGTTATTTAAATATTTTTTGGTAAACCCTATTGTATTTCACATTTAAACACCATTAGACTACATGCATCAATTTTGCCACTGGGCATATGCAGCAGCGTCCATCAGGACATGACCTTGGAATTTGATGTTGTCCCATGGGAGCTTTGTTTTCATAAGATATTACTGAATTTGTATGCTTGGTGAAACCTGGTAGGCAGGCTTTCGAATGACTGGGACTACTTTCCTAAAGTTCACTAATTATCTTAGTTTAATAGTAATAAATGGTCAACATTGCAGAAAAGACTCATCTCCTCACCAAGCAACAGTGGAATCCTTAATCATAAAACATTGATTTTTGTCATCTATTTTCATGTCCGTAATATAGTTTCCTGTTGCATTGACTATTACAAGCAGTGACTCAACTAACTCCACAATGTGGGCACAATAAATTAGGGCCCAGTTCTGCTACCTTTAGTCATATTGGGCAGGATTGTGAAACCTCTGTACCCACTGGTGGGAAGTTGTTTGCATACGAGTAGTCCCATTGGTATCAACAGGGCTACCTACTTGTGAGAGGTTTCAGAGTAGCAGCCGTGTTAGTCTGTATCCGCAAAAAGAACAGGAGTACTTGTGGCACCTTAGAGACTAACAAATTTATTAGAGCATAAGCTTTCGTGGACTACAGCCCACTTCTTCGGATGCTCTCGGGACTGAGAGGGACCAGACATCAATCCAGGTTCTCCACATCTTTCTAAACAAGTCTCTCCTATTTCAAACTTGTAAGTAAATAGCCAGGCAAGGCGTGTTAGTTTTCCTTTGTTTTCTCAACTTGTAAATGTACCTTTTACTAAAGTGTTTATCTTTGTTTGCTGTACTTTGAACCTAAGACTAGAGGGGTAGTCCTCTGAGCTCTTTAAGTTTGATTACCCTGTAAGGTTAATTTCCATACTGATTTTACAGAGATGATTTTTACCTTTTTCTTTAATTAAAAGCCTTCTTTTTAAGAACCTGATTGATTTTTCCTTGTTTTAAGATCCAAGGGGTTTGGATCTTGATTCACCAGGAGTTGGTGAGAGGAAGGAGGGGAATGGTTAATTTCTCCTTGTTTTAAGATCCAAGGGGTTTGGATCTTGATTCACCAGGAGTTGGTGAGAGGAAGGAGGGGAATGGTTAATTTCTCCTTGTTTTAGATCCAAGGGGGTTGGATCTGTATTCACCAGGAGTTGGTGGGAGGAAGGAGGGGAATGGTTAATTTCTCCTTGTTTTAGATCCAAGGGGGTTGGATCTGTATTCACCAGGAGTTGGTGGGAGGAAGGAGTGGGGATGGTTAATTTCTCCTTGCTTTAGATCCCAGGGGGGTTGGAACTGTATTCACCAGGAGTTGGTGGGAGGAAAAAGGGGAATGGTTAATTTCTCCTTGCTTTAAGATCCAAGGGGTTTGGATCTGTATTCACCAGGGAATTGGTGAAGGTTTTTCAAGGCTTCCCAGGGAGGGAATCCATTGGATGGTGGCAGCGGGACCAAAGCTAAGCTGGTAGTTAAGCTTAGAAGTTTTCATGCAGGCCCCTACATTTGTACCCTAAAGTTCAAAGTGGGGATACAGCCTTGACATAGTTCTTTCTACTTGTGAGAGTAATTGTTAGCCACTGGGAGTTAAGGGCTCACAATTTTATCTCACTCTGCAAATAGTCCTGCAGAAATCAAGGAGACAGACTACTCATGCAATAAGATACCACTGGATGGAAAAAGAGAGTACGGCCTTACAACCCTGATTTGAATTGAAAATGTATAAACCTGTGAATCTCACTATGGGAGGCAAGTTACAGTTCAGAACTAAACTCCAGTAGTTCATGAAAATGGATGAATTCATAGATATCCTAACAATCTTTACAGGAGACAGGTTGTTAACCAGTGGTTTCCATGGCACTACTGTAAGACTACTACTACCACCATTAATAGTAATTAGTTAATTTCACAGTGAAGATTTTCATTTGTCAACCTTTCAGCTGTTTTTCATGAAAGTAAGTGGTCCTATTCATTGAGGTCCTAATTGTGTGCCCCAAAATATGCTACAATGGAAACCGAAATGCAAACATACATTAAGAGACAGTTGCTTCCATCATTAGCTATAAACTACAAGCCTCAGCTTCAATAGGAAAGCTGATCCGTGTTTGTGATGCTATCAGGTCCAGAACAATCTTATAAAAAAGAAGCTATGGGCTGATCTCAATCCCCATAATTTTGCAAGCCTGAGAAATGCCACCAGCATAATAAAACCTACAAAATACTAGTAAACAAGGTTTCCCTGGGGGGAGGAGGGGGAGAAGGGGGAGAGAGAATTTCTGTCCTCTCCCTTCCCCTCCTACCCCCTCTTCTCCTGCAGGAAAATTTAGTGGGAAGCCAAGATTTACAGCTTTAATTATGAACTTTAGCACAAGCAGTCATTCTGTAAATATTCTCGCTGGGGAAATGTAGATTGGAATATCAACATACGCAGCAGTGCATGCAACTGTGTCTTCAGTTAATTGCGTCTAGTTCTGGTCCTTTATAAGTTGATTTCCTAAGAAGGGACTTGCTTCCCACCTACCACTGGTGACAATCAAGCAAGCAAAACAAACAAAAAAACCTTCATCTATCTTTTGCCATGTTATCTAATAGAACAGCAAAGATTAGCCTTCTTCCAGCTCACACCCCTTCATTAAACACACTGAGCTCTTTCTGGTAGCAAAATCAAAATGTTTTACACTCTTAAAAATTGTTCATTTGTTTCCCTAGCCGGCCCTTTTCATTTTTACCCACGGCAGGAAAACAACTGACAAGATTATTTTAAATCTGTTAGTTTGCTAATAAACTAATGTTCTAGGTCAGAAATTACTGATTGTTTCCTTTAGGGAAACAGAATTCACTCATGCACTGATTTGCTCAAAAACACTTCAGACTGCGTTGACTGGCAGAAAGACCTGAGATCCATATACATTTAAACATGACCAATACTGTGCTTAGAAACATTAATGTCAAATAAACAATGGCAATGCAGGTGTGCACCATTGCACTGCTGTTTGCTTTTGCTTTCGAGGGCTAGTTTAGGCCCCAAAATAAAAGGGAGGGGTGTGCAATGGTATATTTGCTTGTAGTATATTGCTCAGGCATTAGATATTGCTGTGTGCTGTTACATACCTGGCGTGATCCCTGGTTAAAAAAAAAAAAAAAAAAGCAAACAAACCAGGAAACAAAGCAGGAACTCGAGCTCTGTGGAAGCCTGTTTGTGTCCATAGCTGTTTTTGTTTTTAAATGCCTCCGAGGGCCTGTGATTCCACATATTACAAACAGGGCAGAGCTTTCTATGAACTACGAAATCTTTCATTGGCAAGATATTTTTAGCTCCTCCACTGCAGATTCTTGGAGGGTATGTCTGCATTGCAATAAAAATCCTGTCTCAGAGCCTGGATCAGTCAGTGGGGCTTGGGCTGTGAGGCTAAAAACAGCAGTGTAGATGTTCAAGCTTGGACTGGATCCAGGGCTCTGAGACCAATCCCCCATCCGCTCCCCCCGATGGGTTTCAGACCCCAGGCTCCAGCCTGAGCCCAAACAACTACATTGCGACTTTTAGCCCCGCAGCCCAAGTCCCGTGAGCCCAAGTCAGCTGACTTGTGCCAGCCACAACTGTGCCGTGGGTCCTTTATTGAGGTGTAGACATACCTAGAGACACCTAGAGTGGGTAGAGAAGCCCAGGTAGGGAGGAAGAAGAGCTGCCTATAGACGTGAAACTCAGCTGCAGCCTCCTACCAGCTCAGTGAGGGGGGAGAGAGAGACCCCCTACTGCTAGTATTCCGCATTGAAACTACCTCCTGCATTGAACAAGGACAAGAACTGATTTGAAGCCCGCAAATGGGAAGCAACACAAAAGTGCAAAGTATTAGAATTATGAGCTATTTCTGAAACACATCTTTCATAGTATTTATGACTCATTAGATACAATTGAAAAGGAGACTGATTGAATACACAGCGGTTCCCTATAGAATCTAGATGGGCCGATAACATCCCAGAATATAGTACAAGAATGCTATTCCCCCCAGGACAATGTGAAAGTGTATCTGATCCTCAGGACAGAGGCAGAAAAGAGCCATTTGCCTGCATACAGAGGACAGGGAGTTTCATGATGTCACGTCTGAACTTCCCAGGTTTTCACAGAAATTATCCTTAACATCAGTCCTAAAATATGTTACCATTATGGTGTTTATTGATTTCTCTTCAATGGCAAGTGCCAGTCTAAACTCCGCTAGCTTCATTCCCGTGTCCAGCAATCTGATTTAGAAAAGGTACCTTTTGAGCTTCGAGGGCTCCAAAGTTTGATGATTTTCTCCCAGAAAGACTGGATTTTAAAACTTTTAATAGAGACAATTGCAGTTTAACAGCTTATTTTAACCACATTCCTTTTTTATACGAAGAAACTGGTGAATAGTGGACAAAAGGTACTGCTAAATCAGCATTCTTTACAAATGGACTGCAGAAGGCAACAAAGATGTCTTTTTCCTGCTCTATTTTGCAAAAAATCAATCATTGTGCCATGTTATTGTACAAGTTAGAGAGGTTATCCCATGGTGTGGGGCCTTCCGGGACTCTATTCTGGGACACTTGCTTTGTACTTTTTATATGATGCTGTTGCTTTTACTGTAATCACTTTGCCCTTCTTTATTAGTGCTATGACGATACTCAGCTTTACCTTTTCATTTCTATGTCTGTACAGTAGCTAGGGCTGACATGGTGCTTGTGTCTGTCTTATCAAGTTCAGTAATGGAGCTCAGATTATTTTAACCATATATTTTAAGTGACATGTCACTTCTGGGTGTTGCTTTTGACGGAGTCCCGTTACTCTTGAGATGGCTGTGGGTATGGTGATTCACCTTGAACCAGTTCTGTCACTGGAAGGTCACGTTATTCCTCTAACCTGCTTTTTCTCTCGCTCTCTCATAAACATTTCTCGACCAAAACCTTGGTAAGGTGGTCATCCTCCAGAAGGTACAAGACAGCAAAGAGAATATAAGCCCTATTACAAGTGGCACTGAAGGGATTCATCTTTCATACCATGAGTGCAGCTACCACTTTTGAATCTGGAGGGTCCCTGATTACATGCCAGCAGAGACAAAGCTGTCTGCAGAGACTCACATTGTGGTGAAATTCACCTCTGAGCAGACCTCAGCACAAGACCCATACACCATTTATGGACCAATTAAGACCTATTTTGAAGACTTAAATGGTGCCTAAGGAGTGCACAAGGGCAAATTTCACCTATCAGGGCTGTCTCGGCCTGATGTGCAGATGACAGCCCTTGCATTGGTTTACTTTACAATGGCATCTAAAATGCCTTGCACGTTGGATGCAAGGCTCTGTACACTACAACAGTAGGTCATGTATGTATTTACAGACACTGTAGAGAACAAGAAGGCGGTCCCTAGACAAAGCCATTCAAGATGTAATGTGCATGGGACATCAGCTCACCAGGCATCTTAAAATCAAAACTGCAGAGCTTAAGAGCCATTGTGGTCTGATGGACAACACAAAATTCTGAAAAATGAAAGATTTGGAGATAAGGCCTTGAGAGAGGGGACCATGTTGAAGAGGTTGATCAGTGTGTGACACTACGCCTCATATTCTTCATAGAGATATTGTTATAATATGAATATGGCATAACTAAGATATGTTTTATGCAAGATGGATCATGTGAGATATCATTGGAAAGGTTATGATCTACTGAATGTGATTATCCTATGTGTATGCATGTATCATTTCAATATCTGAAGTTAGGAATATTAACTATGTATCAATTGCAAAACTCTTTGCACCTGGGGAACTCCCACCAGACAAAATGCAATCAGTCTGGCTGGCTAGTCAATAAACCATTAGGGAGAACAATAGGACTTTGAAGATGCTAATCTCCCTCATTCCAGAGAAGTTTCCTGGGATGCTGCTTTAACACTGCAGGGTCTGGTGATCATGTTACCTGGTACTGGACACCATCTTGGACTTCTAGTGTTTTTCCACTAAGCGGGGGTGGGGTTCAAACTGGGAAACAAAGGATTCCTGCCATATACAAATCCTATTTGAGGCTGGGGAGTGAGTTAATCTTGGTTCATTCTTCCCTGAATCCCCACCCAGGATGACAGCTGGAAACATCTAAGAAATAAAGACAAAAGGAAAGGGGGGTACTGAACCCGGGCTAGGAATGGTGTCTGGCCCGTGAAGGATATACCTGGAAGTTTAAGCTGCAAGCAAGAGCAGTTTGTCCTTAAGAAATCCTGCAACCTGCCCAAAACAACATTTGGGGTGAGAAATTACTATTTGTAGCCAATTTCTTTAGTGTATTAAGTCTAGTTTGCATGTTTGTTTTATTTGCTCAGTAATTTGCTTTAATCTGTTTGCTAGCCCTTATAATCACTTGAAATCTACCTTTTGTAGTTTATAAACTTGTTTTTTGTTTATTCCATAACGAATGTGTGTAATTCGTAAATGTAGGAGGGGGGCAAAAAGCTGTACATATCTTCCTCCACAATGAGGGAGGGAGTGGATTTCATGAGGTTACTCTGTACAGTTTTCTGTGCAGCGCAAGACAATACAATTTTGAGTTTACTCTACAAAGGGGGTGTGCAGTTGAGTATGGGGCAATCCCCGAGCCGAGTCTTCCCACACAGAGCGGATCTCAGTGTCTGTGTCTTTCTGCAGCTGGGTGTGTCCCTACCTGTATGTGTGCACTGGAGGATGCTTGAGGGCCTGGCGTAGCAGGACAGGGTAAGGGAGCCTAGGCTAGTGGAACCGCTGGGCTCAGTGGTTCCCCAGTACATCAGATGGCACCCCACATGGGGGTGGGTGAACCTGTCAGATGGAAGTAGCAGATGGAAGTTGGATTTGACTTTGGGAAGGAGGAAAGGGTATATTTGTAGACCAGAGTAAAAAGTTACAACAGATATAATAGGCACCATAAAATAGACAGCTGCCTATAATATAGAGGTAGAAATGGATGTAAGAAACAGATTGTCAGTGCTGGAAGCTTAGCACTCAAAAGTAGATGGGACAGTGTCATCATGACCATGGGAGATACATGGATCATTGCCTCTTGAAGTGCAACATTGGTTGGAACTGGGAAGGAGACATGTAAGCTACAGTGAATCCACTCTGGGCAGATCACCCCATGGATTTGGGAGCTTGAGAAGGGCAGGGTAAGAGACCCAGGGGTGGCACAAGACCCTCTTTAATAAGGATAAAAAAATATGAATGGGCCAGGTCAATGCAGATTTACACCAGTTGAAGGTCTGACCCACAGCGTTCAGAACTTGGGCCTTAGCTCATTTTTCTGCTTGCTGGTCAAGGTTTTCACTGCTGCAACACAGGTACACTCCTGAGACTTTGCAGTAGGCCTAAAGCCAGGCACCAGCAGACTTCACTGGAGCCGTGCTAGCTTATGTACTAATGTACTTGCTAATAGCCTAGACGGAGACTGATGGGCAAGGGCATTGAGGAAAGGGAACTGAAAGGACTGCCTAAGGAGAAGGAAGAGCTCCCACGCCTCTCTTAATCCTTCACCTGTGGAGAGTTATGTTATCCCCATTATATATATTTCTAACTTCTCAGCCCCTCAGAGCTGGCATGAAACACAGTAGAAATGTTATATTTCCTTTTCCAGGAAAATTAGCTGGAAGAAATATTGTGCTAACTAGAGTTCACTAATGCACAGCCAAAACGTGTCATTAAGTGATACATCAGGCATTAAAGATAAAGTTATAGTAAAGATCAAGTTTAAAACAGATTTTGTAAAGGAAAATTTAACTTGCCCTAAATTATCTATGGAAATAACTCACCTGAATCCTGACTTCATTCCTTACCATCAGCACTATTATAATAAATATCAAATGTGTTCATAATTACATGGCATTCATCTTGGGTTAATGACCTATAGGAAGGTTACAAGATAGGTTTAATCCTTTCATTGCTGAAAATGAAAACACTCACTGGCCTGGATTGTAATCGGAGGAGAGGACAGGGCTGGGCTGCAACAGGAATCAGACCCGTGACTCAGAAGGCAATGTCAGGACGCCACCACAGGACTATGGGTTGAGGCTGGGGCCAGTGCCGGAGGTGACTTGGCCTGAGTCAAGGGGGTCAAGGCCAGAAGCAGCAGTCCGTGCTAGTGTCACACAATGGAATCAGGTCAGAGACCAGGTTGATGAACCACAGTGGGTCAGAACCAGCTGTGCCAGCCAAAGTAGGATTAGTGGAAAAGAGGCAGTGTGAGGTGTCAGGAGTGGAGCAGGGGATCAGGAACCAGAAGTGAGGCCAGGTATCAGGAACAGGGCGGGGGCCAGAACCAGGAGCAAAGTAAGGTATTGGGGGGGCACAGCAGGGCCTGTTTGTAGCAGCAAGCAGGGATCCGCCTAGTTGCACAGACAACTTGCTGGAGTCTTCTCCAGGCTTAAGTAGCATGACTTGACAAATCAGGGCTCCCCACAGTGTCACATCCGGGGCTGCTGGGCGCCACAAGGCTCACAGCCCATCAATCACTACTCTGCCAGAACTGTGGTTGTGGCATGGATGTAGCAGTCACCTGGGGAGCAGCAAACCCATGTTCTAGTCCTGCAGAGCCTCATGTTATTTCTCTGCCAGCACTCTAGAGGTGTAATTTCCAGCTTGGGTAGACATACCCATGCTAGCTCTTATTGCGCTCGCATGCTAAAAAGAGCAGGATGGACTGCCCCAAGTATGTACTGAGGGTCTTGGATGGGATTGTACTCAGGGTGGCTAATCTGTGCAGCAGTGCTTAATTTGTGCCAGAGCTTGCCAGAGCTGAGCCCCGGCCCCTCTGGGCCTGGCAGTTCATAGCCCCGGCCCCTCTGGGCCTGGCTGTTCAGAGCCCCGGCCCCTCTGGGCTTGCTGCGTCCCTTATGAATGTAAAAGAATTGCTTGAGCCCCGGCACCTAATTGCTTGAGCCCCTTTCATTACGAATTAAGCGTTGTTGTGCAGCCACAGCCATGCTGCTATTTTTAGCGCCCTGTGTCAATCAGAGCTAGTGTGGGTATGTCTACCTGAGCTGGAAATTATAACTCTCAGGCTCCAGCCATTCCTAGAGTCATAATCTGGTCCTTTCGTCACTGCTGCTCCAAGGGGCACGGAGATGAGATCTGTGCAAATAACTGATTTTTTGCTTCACTGGCAGGGGTGTGTAAACAAAACAAAGCAAAACAAAACCTCAATTGCCAGATTTCCGCCCCCACACACCCCATGGAGCAAAAAGACAAGTGCCCTCGATCCATCCTTTTTCCTTAAAAAGAAGAACAGGAGTACTTGTGGCACCTTAGAGACTAACAAATTTGTTAGTCTCTAAGGTGCCACAAGTACTCCTGTTCTTCTTTTTGCGGATACAGACTAACACGGCTGCTACTCTGAAACCTGTCCTTTTTCCTTGTGAGTTTCAGACATGACATCAGGTTAGTGTGGTACCATCTACCATCTACTAGGGAATCATACGCTGTGCTGGCTACTCCGGAAGCAAATGAAGCACATGCTCCCTACACAACTAGGAGCGACTGGGCTGAGTGAAACGTATGACAAAGTTCCTCCAAAGCTTAATTATAGAATCATAGAATATCAGGGTTGGAAGGGACCTCAGGAGGTCACCTAGTCCAACCCCCTGCTCAAAGCAGGACCAATCCCCAACTAAATCATCCCAGCCAGGGTTTTGTCAAGCCGGACCTTAAAAACCTCTAAGGAAGGAGATTCCACTACCTCCCTAGGTAACCCATTCCAGTGCTTCACCACCCTCCTAGTGAAAAAGCTTTTCCTAATATCCAACCTAAACCTCCCCCACTATGAGGTTTCTTGGGCTCTATAGATCTCAACACAGCAACTGTTGGTGTCCCAACAGGTCAAAAGCGCTTTTTTCTGCATTGATTCACCACCATGTCTCCTTATTGCTGCAGGGATCTTAACCGAAGGACAACGCCTGACATTAGAACTCTCCTCTCTAGCACTCAGATCCTTAACCTGACTTTTTCAGTCACTAGCCGCAATCAACGCATGCAAACGAAGAAAGCAGCAGTCCATTCTGGAAATCTACAGCTTGTCTTTGGCTATTCATCTTTCCCTCTCAAGCTCCATTTTAAAAACTAGCTTTTTGTTTTTCAGATGTTTTGCTTTGTGACAAACCACTTCACCCTGGGCGGGTTTCAGGCAGTGTTCCCTGACATATTTCAGAGCACTGCGGTCTGAGGGTGATGTGGCAATGCTGAAGCAGAGCTGTTGTAGCTCGAAAGCTTGTCTCTTTCACCCACAGAAGTTGGTCCAATAAAAGATATTACCTCGCCCACCTTGTCTCTCTAATACTAGAAAACTGACAATCAGGTAAGAGGAGTCAGTGCTCCATTCTAGCCTAGTGCAGCGTCTTGAAATCACGCACGCTGAGAGACACTTTAAACGACACTTGAATTAAAAACTTTTCCCCCGGGATTGGTAATTCTGAACCTCCTGCTGGCAGCTTCCATCTTACTGAAAAATGAGTGCTGGGGACAGTGGCAGTACATAGCAATCCTGCTTTAACTGTCAAAAAAGAGGAGTGAAATTCTGCCTCCTCTGAAATCAAAGGCAAAACTCCCATTGACTTCAACGGGGCCAGGAGTTCACCTGAAAACTTTGAATGCAGTAGCACAACTTCCAACAGAAAAGGTCTTCTTTTTAAAAAGGAATACAATAATGGCCACAGATAGTGGTGCGACCACAGAAACATTCTTAAGCCCTGTTAGTATTTATAGCGGGACGGTAGCACCGCCCTAGTTAATACTGAAACTAACTAGCTGTTTAAGTAATAACAACTGACGCATAAGAGTTTGTCCTTTCCAAAATTCTTGGAATTTTCTCCAAAATTCACTGGAGAGGCAGTTTGATCTAGTGGCAAGTGCATTAGAGCAGAGACCTGGGTTCTTTTCCCAGTTCTGTAACTGGCCTACTTCACTTCCCTTGTCTGTGCCTCAACTTACCCATCTGTAAAATGGGGATAATGATACTGACCAGCTTTGAGAGCTACCTACATGACAGGTAGGTATTATTTAACTCTTGATATTCTTGTTATCTATTGAAGGGTCCAATTTTTTTTCTTTTGAATCCTGACAAAGTATTTTTCTTCACAAAGTTCTCAGCCCAGAAGCAAATTATTGTACAGAAGTATCTTTAGAAAATTTGACCTCAACTCTTCCGAGGTGAGGGAGCAGTGAGTTGAGCAGTCACTCCACCTAACCTGTGATCGAATGGGGTGATCCAGAAAGAATTATAGCAGCAACCTCTCATTCCAGCGTCACTGTTGGAAAGTTGAAAAGGCTTGGAAAGCAGCCGATGTTAACGTTATAGTCACTGGCAGGTAAAAAGTGGTTTGAAAAGATATACAACTCTCCTTTCACAAAGGCGGTTGCATTGCTTTAAAGTTGAAGTGAAACATCTACCGAGCACGTATATTGGGAACATGAAATCCAGAGACTCCTGGGGCAGTTCAACTTTAAAAGGTTCTGAAGCCATTTGCCATCTACACAATGACTAACATTGCTGCAGGAAGGCGTGGTGGAGAAATTGACTAGTTTTTGTGGAATAATTGCCTTCAGGGCTCCAATTTACAGCAATAGATTGTTAAATTATGGCTAATGTTCAGCATTATTTCTTTGTGAGGAACAGGAAGCCGTAATGAAGCACGGTCTTAAGTTTAGTCAGTGGTAATAAATGAAAATAATTTCCTTCTTAACAAAAAATAGAAAAGGAGCTCATCACAGGGGCTCTTATACCCACTAGCCTTATTTGTAAAAAGTTGATATCAAGGTTACACATTTATGCACTCAGAGGTCTGGGAGTGTGAAAGTTAAGGATGCCTTGAATGACCTTAACTCTGCCCCCTGGTGTGTATCATTACAGAAGAGTCTAATTCCAGGACTGCATATTGTGAACTCCAGGCTCTCCCTCACAGGAGGTAACAGGCGAGCCAGCACTGACACTAATTAGAGAGGTATGACTGGGGAATGAAACGTAATTAGCTAAGCAGGATGAGCCAAAGAGCCAATTAGCCCAAGTCTGATAAAAAGGAAGTACAAGGAGGAGGAGTACGGCTAGTTGAGTCTAGGGGCAGAGAGTGCTCCAGGAAGGGAGACCCCTGTCTCCTCTCACGCCCTGGGGAAAGGGCCGAAAGCACATGGGACACTGTAACTAGCATTGCTTTAAAGGTGGTGGTGGAGGGAAGAAACAAAGTGCAGGGTGTGCTTACCCCAGCAGTGGAATTGGAGCAGGTTTCTGTGGTGGAACAAGGTGGGAGCAGACGTCATCCTGCTACACCCCAATTTGTGCTGCTCCTCGGCAGGGTGCAGGCGCTGGCAGGAACAGATCTGCCCTTTTGTCAGACAGGGGATGTATGTCAGAGCCTAGGCATGTGCCCCTCTTTGTCTAGCTCTGCTCTCAGATACCGAGTCATTTCTCTCTGTAGGCAGGAACAGGAATGGCTACAAACCCTTAGACGTGTCACCTAGTTCCCTGCTGGCTAAAACAACCTGGGGAAGTCACTGTCACCTTTTCAAACCCCACCCCGTGGGAAGGAGGGGAAAGCAAGGGTGGATGGCCAAATCTTATTGGAATATTTCAAGTAGTCAGTGTTTGTTTAGGGTCCCTGCTCTGAAACTGCCCTCATTCTAAGACGACTTCTTATTTCACTTGCACCAGTTGGGTCAGCAAGTGATTTGACTTCACGAGAATGGGCTTAGCATTTGTCCCTCTTTAATACTTTCCTAAGCAAGAAGTCTAGTCAGCTGTCAGCATTCTTTAGCTCAGACCATCTGGGCTCTTAAGAAAAGGCTACAGGTAGGAATTCTTCTTGGGACAGCTGATGGGTCTCCTCTGGGTCAGAGGAGACAGCAAACGTAGATCCAGTCTCTGACCGTCCAGGTGAAAGTTAAAGATTCTGGACACTTGTTGGAAACAAAGCAAGGTAACTCCAATGTCTTGGCCAAAATTCCCTCTTTCATTGACAGAGGTTCTAATGATTGAGACTGCATGCGAGCTACTGTTAAATACCTAGTGGCTACTTGTAGGGGTCTGTTAAGAAAGACTAGAACCCTAGCCTGTGTAGTCACAGTGGCGTAGTCGAGCAAGATCTGTGCAAAGCTGATTGCTTTGAGATACACTGTGACGGGTTGGATCACAGAAACCCTCTTGGGAGCTGCAACCTGATGTGCAAAGACTACCTCTGCTGCTGTTTTCCCTGCCAGCTCAGGACTCCAGCACCCTGTCTTGCTGAGCGAGACACTCCCGTCTGCTCCAACACAGACCCAGGGTCTGAATCATTTGTCCCAAAGCTGCAAGTTTACCTGAAAACAGCTCACAGAAGTGTGCTTGTCTTTAGCAGGTCCCCCCCTTCCCTGGCTTGGGTAAGCAATGCTTCCCAAACCTTCCCTTCTCCTGATCTTGTTACTATCTATTTAAACACTGGCAGGAGGGGTAGATCAGCCCCTAAAATAATAGAGATCAGTTAAGGCCTAGTCTTGCTCTCACTGATGTTAACTGGAGTACCATCATGACTTCAGTGGAAACACCAGCAAGCCCCCTCTGAAGAGTGGGCTATAAGGGTTATAATTTCCATTGTTATGAGAAAGACTCTTATTTACTTCAATGGCAGTTGACTCAGGCCCTCAATACACTGATCTCTGGTAAGAGATGCTCATCGCTGGCAAGTCTAAGTGATGGGTTTTGTACATAGTATTGTTATATTGCTGTTTACCAAGACAATTTATAAAAAAAAAAAATACCAAACCAAACTTCCCTGCCCAGTCTAAAGACATGGGCCCTCCTTAAAATCCTCTTTTCCCCATCCTCTTAAACACTTCAGTGTGGATCTATTGTGTCTGTAACTTAGAAAGGTGCCCTTTATGTGGCTTTTGGTGGGAGAATGACACTAGGAACTGTGGGAATAGGCTTGTCTTACTACAGAAGAGACAATGAACTGGTTATTCTGGCTCTCTAGCTCCACCTGCTGGAACCTCTGATGTAAGAGAGCCTGGATTACGCATAAACTGTTTGGAGAGAGGTAATCAATTTCCCTAGGTTATTTCTTTCTGTTAATATCTGTGTATTGTTTCTATAACGAGTATTGGCTTCCTAACAACTTACAAAATAAAAGAGTAACACGTGGTCACAGAACTAGCATACTTAGAGACTAATTTGCAAGGATGCTAACTCTGCATATCTACAAACATCACAAAGCATGGCCCATCGACTCTTCTCTCGCCATCTTTCTCTGTTGCTCCTAGACTGCAGGGCCGGCTCCAGGCACCAGCTTACCAAGCAGGTGCTTGGGGCGGCCACTTTGGAGAGGGGCGGCACGTCCAGCTGTTCAGCGGCAATTCGGGGGACGGTCAATCACTCCTGCTCTGAGCAAAGGACCTCCCCCGAATTGCCACCACAGATCGCGATTGCGGCTTTTTTTTTTTATTTGTTTGGCTGCTTGGGGCGGCCAAAACCCTGGAGCCCGCCCTGCTAGACTGGCTCCCGGATACATAAGAGGACACAGAACACCATCTGAGATTAGAGCTGGGATCTTCTCCCTATGTCCTTTAATGCTCTGTGACAGTCAGCATGAGCACACGTGGAGAAGGAGCGTAACAACTGGAAACACTAAAGTGAACCATTTCTGGCCTCTGAGACCACTGGACATTTTCAATTAGAGTCAGGAAACCAGCTTACTAAGAGGGTGGTGGTGAAAGCATGTCATCTAACACCTGTATTCTCTCCCCCCCACCCCCACCCCGGATGAGAATTTGGAAACAATAAAATTGGGTTTATATTTTATTCAAGTCTCCTGCCTGGGATCAGCTCTAGGGGGTGGAATGGCTGATATCACTAGCGAAATGATTTGCTCATCACTAATATGCAGGTAATGGCATAGCTACCAAAGTTCTCCACCTACTTTAAGGCATCTGAGCAATCAGTATTCAGTGGTCTCTGAAGCTGAGTGGAATGGTTCATCTCTTCCCTAGCAAGAGTATTTTATGTTCACCAAGGGGGGAAAAAATGGAGAGTAACTGCCTGAATTACCAGTGGAAGCAATTTCTTCCCTGACAGTCTTTCCTGTCTTCTCTACTCCTAAAGGAACAGTATATATAGATTCTAATAAGGCTGGTCTCTTCGTGTTGGGAATTTCAACCAGACCAGAGAGGAGAGACTCTGCCGTCTCCCATTCAGGAAAATCTCATTCTTGCACAGATCCTTCGTTGACAGTACAAATCGTTTACCCTCATAGATCAGAGGAAAAACTTGCTTCTAGGCATCATCTACATAGCTTAATTGTAAATCACATATTTATAGACTGCAACAGTATAGAGCTAAGCTGCTGAGGTTCATTTTCATCATTTAAATCCATGACAAGATGACAATAAAAAGTTCTGCTCGCAGGTTCCTATTCCACATACTCCTCACTCATCCAGTCCTCTATAGG
Organism: Chrysemys picta bellii; assembly: GCF_011386835.1. Classification (NCBI taxonomy): domain Eukaryota; kingdom Metazoa; phylum Chordata; order Testudines; family Emydidae; genus Chrysemys; species Chrysemys picta. The sequence goes on from NC_088797.1 coordinate 6,754,801, forward strand.
TATGTCTACATTGGAGCTGGGAGGTGTGATTCCTGGTGCGTGTAGACATACTTACCCAAGTTCTGCTTGAGCTACCACCTTAAAACAGTAGCGGGTCTAGGGCAGCATGGATAGCGGCTAGGGCTAGCCGCTCAAGTATGTACTGGGGGGGTGGGGGCAGTTAAGTGGGCCTAATTTACCCTCTCTGGGCCAGTGTGGGGAGTACACCCCCTCACAGATGTATACATTTTCTAAGTTCCAGGCCCAAGTCTAATGCATAAAGCAGCAGAACCTTCTGAAAGAAAACCCCCTAGGTAACAAGGAATGGACTCCGTTGTAGCCTGGTCGCTCAGTGAGCCCAGCTGAGTAGTAATGCATCCAGCCCACCTGTACTGCTGCGATCAGTATGAAGCCATTTATCACCAGACTAGTATCCAGCTCATTGTTTATTTCCCCTCTGATTCTCCCTCCTTCCTCTATTCACATTCGACTGACTTTGGCCTTGGCTACACTTGCAAGTTACAGCCCTTTAAAGCCTCCCCCAGCGCTGTAACTCCCTCCCCGTCCACACTGGCAGGGCACTTACAGCGCTGTATCTCCCTGGGTACACCGCTGCAGGCACTCCACATCTCCGAGAGGAAAAACAGCTGCAGCGGAGTGGCTACGACTCACGGGTGTGAGTGTAAACGCTTGCACCGCTGTACTAATCACCTTGTCAAGTGGCCAATCCTCTCCATTGTTGTGACCGGCTGCAGGAATGCGGAAGTGCCGGTTTCAAAGCTCCTACCACAGAGAAAAGCAAACCGTTTGCAGCTTGCTTTGAGTGAGTAAATGAATGAGCAGGGGGCCGGGAGTTCGGAACTTGCAAAATAGAGAGCTGACATGCTCCAAAAAGCACTCTCTCCCCCCACACTCCCTGTCACAATCCACCACTCCCCACACCCCCCTTTTGAAAAGCACGTTGCAGCCACATGAATGCTGGGATAGCTGCCCATAATGCACCACTCCCAACACAGCTACAAATGTTGCAAGTGTAGCTACACCACTGCGCTGGCAGCTGTCAGTGTGGACAGACTGCAGCGCTTTTCCCTACTCAGCTGTATGAAGACAGGTTTACCTCACAGTGCTGTACAGCTGCAAGTGTAGCCAAGGCCTTAGCTTGCCAGAAGTGAGAAAGCTGGTGACCTCACAGAGACAGCTATGATGTGAGAAGGAAGAGGAGGGGTTAGCCTATTCCACAGGAAGTGCCACCATGGGCATGGAGGAGTTCTGCTTTTATCTGTTAAGTGTTTAGTTGTGTTTGCAGCGCCGGAGCACTGTGAAGTAGTTAGTGTGTGGGACTGGGGTTCAGGACATGTCCTGCCTATTCCTGGTTCTGTCCCTGGCCTTGGGTAAAGTCGCTTAGCCTTTCTGTGTCTCAGCTTACCCAAATTATTTATTGGTTTCTATGGTGGCAGACAGATAAAATAGGGTGGCATTTTTATTCCCATCTCACAGGGGAACTACGAAGCAAACTATTTAAGATGTGTGATGTGCTTTGAGAACCTCAGGTGAAAGGTGCAAAGTACTGATTTATTTGTTCTAAATTACTGATATTTCACCCCAAAATCAGCTCAATCTATTTTGGTAACAGTCCTTTCAAATCTTCCCTGTTCTCTCCCACCCTGCAATATACTGCCCCTGCATTTTAGAGATTCTTTATGTTTCCCCACCTCAGATAACTTGCCCTGCCTCTGCTAATTCCCAGACAGTCAGTCACCTGTTAGTCCAAATGATTCATTGTATATTTAGATCACTTTCCGTACACTCTTTGGTAGCTACACATGCAGACTCAGATAAAGGCCAGCATCACATTTGGAAATGCAAGCTAACTCCAGGGGTCTGGGAGAAGATTTTCTCCCAGGACAGTGCAGTACTGAATGATCAGGCTGAGGAATCTGGTATTGGTCACCTCCCAAAGCACAACACTAGACTTAACTGACCAGTGGTCCCGCACAGTGTACCAAATCCTGTATTCCTCCCATAGTACTCACTATTTTGTCCGCCTAACAGACTTCAGACTTTTCCTAGCCCCTTTGATCTTCTTTATGTTCTGCTGGCTGGAAGGATATTGACTCCTATCTATCAGCATTTCTAAGCCACCTATTACAGTAATAGCTGCTGCGATAGACTGCAGAGGGGGAAATGTCCGTGTCTGTTCTTTTACCAAATGGAACTCTTCTTCACTTTATACAGATCATGTGGGGCAACATGATCAAGTGGAAAGCGAGAAGGGACTGCAGTCAGGACTCCTGGGTTCTATTACCCACTTCTGCTACTGACTTGTGACCTCAAACAAGTCCTTTAACTTCTCTATGTCTATTTTCCCATCCGTAATTCATTGTTCATTCATATAACACTGGTCTGCACCAGTCTAGCTTCTGTAACGTTCCTACTAAAATTTAGGACTCTCATTTGGGAATGCTGGAGTATTCTACTAGAGGGATGCAGACACTGTTAGCCTGGTCCTTAGAGCTCTTCTCTTAGTTGTATCCCTAAGGGCCAAATTAACAGCTGATGTAACTTCATCGACTTCAATAAAGTTATAGCAGGTGTCAGCAGGGAATGGTCCCGCTATAACGGGGAATTTTCCTGGCTTCTGTACTACCCAAGTGGAATCAGGTGGCAAAAGGATGTAAGTCCTCACCCCAACTCCCGTTAGCCGGATCTCCCATGCAGTGGAGTCCTTGTAACCCCGATAAGGCTGGGCCCAGGATCTTTGGGGAGCTTAACCCCCAGTCTCCTTGTGGGTTGCTCAGGGGATAGGGTGTCCTCACTCTGGGGTACTCTCTCCACACCGGCCACTTCCCTGGCCCACTGATCACTACATTTAGCTTAAACCACACACCATTTATTAAAATTGTAATCAAATAAAGGAAAAACTGAAAAGATTTAAAAGATCTGGGAGTCCCGCACTATGGGCACAGGGACACCATAAACAATAATCTCTGGAATGCAATAAAATTCACAGCCTGTTCCTTACACACCCCAGGCCTCCTTCCCAGGAGCAGGATGCACTGTGCTGATATCACTGGTGGTGGCTACACGCCCTCAGGCTCTATATGGCATGACCCTTTTCCTTATCAGCCCTCCCGTCGGGTTTGCATCCCCCCTGAATCTGGCCTTCAAGGCCCCCTTGTCTGGCGACGTCTCCCTGCACTGGGCCCGCCTCTGCCCAGGTTCTCCCTAACCGCTCACCATTCTCACTCCAGTTGACTTGCACCATGGCCGGCCGGCTGCTATCCCAGTTCTGGTCCTGCGGCTCCCCACCGTAGCTTGGTCCTGGCTCACCATCGTTGTGGCTGGTCTGTGCTGCTTCAGCTCCCAGCTCTGGGCTGCTTCTCCGGGTCTGCTCTGGGCTGCTGCTCTCTTCCCGGCTCTCCTCTCCTCTGCCCTGGCAGCCCCAGCTCCCAGGGAGGACAGGCCCTGGGTTCTCGATTCTTTCACTGGCCTGCCCACCCTGTCAACCCACTGATTTGGAGTGCTGGCCTCTCCCCACTGGTCCTGGCAACTATCAGTCCCTGGCTCCTCGCTCCTCTTTGGCTCTTCCCCTTTCTCTGAGTGTCGGGAGAAAGTTTCTGTAAGGGACCAGCAGCCCCTTACACAGACATGAAGCTGGCCTTGTACTTTGGAACAGGGCACGATGCTCAGCTGGTATAAACTGTCATAGCTCGATCCGATGTAAACTGTCACAGGTCCACTCATGGAGTGGTGACAACGGACACCGGATGACAATTGGCCCTGGAGTGTTTTGGCTCTGTTTGTTACTCAGCTAGTGCTGCTTCACCACTTCACTCCCACGGCTCGTACAGCTGCCGCAGCTCCCCCATCATTCCCTCCTTCACATCACACACATTGTCGTTTCCTACGGGTATTTCTCTCGGCCAGGTAAACTTTCTTAGGAAAACCATTAGATAAGTTTTCTAGGGCAGTGTGCAGAGCCGGTGCTAAGCATAAGCAGACTAAACAACTGCTTAGGGCCCCGAGGAGCTCAAGGGGGCCCCCGATTCGCTTTGTATTATAAGAACGTGCCTGTTTTAGTTTTAGGGAGGGCAAAAATATTCCTGCTCAGTGCCCCCAATGGGCTAGCACTGGCTCCGGCAGTGAGGCAAGCCAGAGGGCTGGGTAACATGGAGATAAGATTATATATCTTCTTTGCTTCACGATTTGTGGCCTTTCCCACTTTTCGAACCGCATTAATGGCATTGGGATTGGTTTAGGGAACGAGGTAAAAGGCCAGCATCTGAGTCATTGTGGATTATAAATGGTATCGCTGAGGCAGAATGGCTGAAGCGTGACTCAACTCTGATCTGAAGATGTAACTGCACATTAGGCAAGTGGACAATGTTAAATCATTTCCTTTTCCTCCTTGTGCACCACCTGCTGGCACATAATTAAATTAGCATCGTCAGCCTGATATTAAAGTGCGCAGTCAATGAGAATGTGCCAGGTTTTTCCAGATTGTTAAGTAAAGATAGAAAGGAGGGAGGGTTGTTTTTGTTTTTTTAACCACCTTGTGTACATCCTGTACTGGCTGTCAGTCACTGTAAATATATCTCCTTGTACTCACCCAGTCTTTTGGAGAGCTCTGCCAAGTGCCCTTGAGGAAGAGCGTGTTTCTCTGGGCCTGGCATGTGTCTGACTGCAGGCCAAAGGGAACTCCAGTCCCTCAGGGTGAGTATGTGCAGGAGAATTGGCAGCCTACTGGGCACATGGGGCTGCTTTGTGAAACAAAATGAAATGATGCACAAAAATCGTGGTGTTAGGGCCAAATCCGGACCCCTGAACAAAGCCTGTGGATAAAGGCCTTGCACAGGCATTCTCTGACCACAGGGTATAGGAGAGAATCCCCACCCCTCCAGGAATTACCTCAGGACACTGGCCAATCTCTAGCTAATATGAGTTAAGTATCCCCTACAAGGCTTCTGCAGGGTTTTGTGCATGTTCCTGGAAGCATCTGGTACTAGCCCCCGTCATACACCCTACAGTAGGCTAGAAGGAACACCGGGCTGATGCCATAGGGTGATTCCTATGTCCTGCCGCCCAGGCTGTGGGGCCGTAGTCAGTGGATACTCCAGGCTAGGATCCCTGCATCTAGGCAGGCCATGCGTCCAGTTTTAAACCAGATAGTCCTCTTTTCCTATGGTTTGTCCCCGGTCCGGTACAGAGACAAAACCAGACATGGTTGTCCATGTGAGTTCACACCAGTGGGGGTGAGGACGGGTGGGCCGGGCCCACCCCACCCTATTCGCAGAAGTACCAGAATGTTCGGTATTCTGGGGATGTGGCAGGGGCTGCCCTCCCTGCCTTCCTTCTCTGTGGGAGCTACTAGCTGGTGGATCCATATATTCTTTGCCATTCTAAGGTGTCCCTAATTCCTCATTAGTGCCCATCTGGGAGTGAGCAGCTTCCTGCCCTCCATCAGTGGGGTGTATGTGTGTGTTGGTAGTGGAAGTAGAACGGTAGGACTATTTGCACCATCCTACCAGTGATGGGTAGATCAGCTACCTACTCTACTTGACCATCCCAGAATTCGGAGCGGGTTACCCAGAGCGATCACAGCAAAACCCTGGCACTGGAAGTCACTGGCCAACCCCCAACTCTAGGGAGACTGCTGTAAATAAGGGATACTTCGGGCCCGTTGGAGAGAAGGGGTGGATGTGGGACAAATACTAGAGGCTGGGCACTGGTTTGGGCTGTGTTTTGGCTTCACATCAAAATGGATTTCAGGTTCTGTTGTGACTATTTCACACAGCCACGGGGCTAATTGCCCTGCTCAGAAATGTCAACTCATTCCGGCTAAACTGCCACTGCAGAGATCACATCTGTCTTCTTCCGATAACGCTTCACCTCAGGTTCCTACTTTGCCCCAGCAGAATAACTCCTCTGCAGCCAGCCGTGGCTTTACAGATCTGCAAAAGGATTCCTACCTCCACCTTCTGCCAGCAGCACAATAAGTACTGTGCATGCAACTGCTATGAAGGAAATAGGAAAAGGGAAAAAATGGAGCTACAGAAGGAAGCAGCAGGTAAAAATCCCATGACTGCAAACGGACTGGTCTAAAAGTAATTGAATGCATTGAAAGGGAGCGACTGCTAGGTGTGTAGGCCCAGTGAGGACTCCAGATTGATCCCGCAGCAGAGATCAGATTTGATCTAACTAGCCCCAGAATTCAGGACTACTCAGAGCTGGGGGTTCTCACACAGCTCAGAGGTGCTTTGGTCTGTTCATACTGCTCCTTTAAGTGCAGAGCAGTGGCAGATGCCATTGTGTTGCCTGCTGCAGAGGATGCACATGCATGCTGGGCTTTTACTCTGTCGTGGAGACTTTTCTTTTGTTCTTTCTTGTTTATTTTTCTTCTCTGACAAGTGTTTGGTTAACTAACTCTGTGTGTGTATGGAAAAATCAGAGCAGGGCCATTATGGGCAAGTCATGCAAGTTCCAATCCTTCTATTGACAACCCCAAACTGTCAAAAATCATGAGACAGACCCCAAAACGTGCAACAGGGGCCCCTCAGATCAGGAGCTTTTTAAATTACGATTACCAAGTGGGTTTTTTGGTCTGCCCTTTCATTTTGGAACTCCTGCTGCCTGCGACAATTACACAGTTGTGCCAACGCTCTCGCTTGTATAGAGTGAGGTGGTTTTGGTCCTCCATGCAGGACCCCTGGTGGGAGAGCCCAACTCAGATCAAATTACACTGGTTTGTATAAAAAGCTGCCTGATGGTGCAGGGCTTCCACCTTCTCCCCAACCCCCAAACAGCCTAATTAATTATGTATCCCTTCCAGCCCCACCTCTGCCCATCCCAGCAATTCATTCTGTACCTCCCCAGCCCTCCCATCAACTCTCCGTCCCCCACCAACCTCACATCTGCCCTGGCACCTCTGGTTGCTCTTGCTGCTGTGGGGGCCTCTTCACCACCTTCGCAGGATAGGAAGGGCAGTTGCAACTGGGTCCTCATCTCCCTTGCCCCATCTGTGTGGGGGAGGGGAGCTCCAGGGGTTCTTCATTACCTCTTCCCCCTTCCCAGGCCTGGTGCTGCAGTGATGATGAAAGTAGGAGGGAGCAGAGACTGACCCATTGTTCGCAGGGAGCAGAGCTGGCCTGAGCTGTTCCTGCTGGGTTCTTTCTGCTCCCTCGTCCCCTCTTATGAAAATGGTACGGGTGTCACCGTGCTTCTGTGGGTCACAACTGAGAATACCAAATTCAGGACAAACTGCTGAGAAATAGGGCAGACACACCCCAAAACTGGTGGTTATTCTGCCTATCAGATATACCAAACCAGCAACCAAAGTAAACTTCTGTTTCACCACACTGGCTAACAAGACATCAGAAAAACAGTCTCCGTAGGCATTCCAGTCCTGGATTCAATACCCAGGCACTAGACTTAAAGATGAGTGGTTATTTAAAACCAATTTCATCAAACAAAAGAGTTCTTCAGCTGCTAAAGGACCAGCCACATACCCAGGGTAGTATATAATTCAGATCTTACCCAATAATTATGCTGTTGCCAATCCTTTAGTATCTAAAATCTAAAGGTTTATTTAAGAGAGAAAGAAAGAAAAGAGTTAAAATCAGTTAAAGGAACCCAATACATATAATAATTGCAAAGTTCTTGGTTCAGACTTGTCACTGTGATGGAATATACTGCTGGCTTGTTAAGTCTCTGGTTGCTTCCAAATCATTGGAAGGTCCTCAGTCCCTTGGTTAGAATGCTTCCAATAGTCTAAGTTCATAGTCCAGAGGTTTGAGCAGGAAAGAGGCAAAATGGAGATGTCTCCACGGCCTTTTATAGCTTCTGAAGGGAATCCCATTGTTCTCACTGTGGAAAATTACAGGTAACAAGATGGTGTTTGGAGTCACATGGGCAAGTCACATGTCCATGCATGATTTCACTTAGTCATAGCAGAAACCATCACAGGAAAGTCCATTAAGTGTAGATAGGCATCTCCCATGGTCCACTGTGAGTTGTGTTCTTTGATGGGCCATTTAACTTGAATAGTTCCTTCACAATGTGCTGGCTAAATGCTTTGTTGGTGTTTTCACAGGAGCAAACATTTGAAATGCAGGTATAGAGCCAATACTCATAACTTCAAATACAAGAATGATACATGCATACAAATAGCACAATCATATTCAGCAAATCATAACTTGTCTATTGTCACCTTTCTTGACACACTTTGTATAAGATTTGTTGCAATTATATAACAGTGATAGCAACAATGATCGACATGGTCATATTTTAATCAGATAATGTCACAACGGGCTACCCCCTTGTCCCTACCACAAAAATTCCTCTCAGAGTGAGAGGCACAGGAAAGTTCTGCCTCCTGTTGCAGTTATAATTGGCTGATCTTCCTCAGGAAGTCGGAAAACCAGGGAAGGCAGCCAATCCAAGGGGATTTTTCCCAGGCAGGGCTGAAAATTACATGGGGGATGGAATTTGTAGCATCATCATGAGTCTGACTCTAGCAGGGGCTACCATCAGCACAGCTGGCCACTGTGTGACCAGGATTCAAACTTCCCCCAGATTTGAGCTTGACGGCTCGGCTTCACAGCTGGTTCATAATGGGCTGTTCGATTCACACACACATATACACACACACTCCAAGCCAAGGCGTGGGCGTGGAAGACTGGGGGAAATCAGAAACGAAGTCCAGGGGGCTCATTGTTTGCACCTGTTCTGTACTGCACAGAAGGAAGCCCAGCAGGCAGGCAAATTAAACTACACTTGTGAGAAATTGCTCTCAGAGTGAAAAAATGGCCCAGCTATAATTTTCTCTACGAATGTTAAAACTGTATCCTGGTGGTCTTATTTTGATCAATCAAACAGTGGGAGAGTCTGAAACTGTCAGGCCGCCCGAGAGGGCTAGAGATAGAACCTGAACTGTGAGGAGGAAGAGGAACAAGACTCCTGGGAGCGTTTATAGAATACCTGCCTTTAGTTATCTTATCCACAGGCTTTGTGGAACTGCATCACTTTGTTGCTCAGCTGGGGCTCAGTCCGGCTGAAGGGCAAAACTCCCATAGACTGTATTAGGAACAGGTTTCGGCCCTTAGAGATTAAGGCCCAGATCCTGAAAACACTTAGGCGCTTGAGGACCTCCACTGAACTCAACAGGACTACTCCCATTTATCAAGTTACCCACATGGCTAAGGCTATGTCTACACTGCGCACCTTACAGGGCAGGGGTGGGCAAACGTTTTGGCCTGAGGGCCACACCAGGGTATGGAAATTGTATGGCGGGCCATGAATGCTCACGAAATTGGGGGAAAAGGTGCAGGAGGGGGTGAGGACTCCGGCTAGGGGTGCGGTCTCTGGGGGGGGGCAGAAATGAGGAGTTCAGGGTGTGGGAGGGGGCTCCAAGTTGGGGTACGGGGGGGTGAGGGCTCTGGGGTGGGGCTGGGGGTGAGGTGTGAGGGCTCCAGCTGAGGGTGCGGGCTCTGGGGTGGGGTTGGGGGATCACAGGTGGGGACAGGCTGTTGGGGCACCGGGGGGGGTGAGGGCTCTGGGGTGGGGCTGGGGAGGAGGGGCTTGGGGTACAAGAGGGGGCTCTGAGCTGGGACAGAGGGGTTCAGAGGGTGGGAGAGAGATCAGGGGATTGGATCGCAGTGGGGGTGGGCGGGGGGCTCAGCGGTGCAGGCTCCAGCCTGCACTTACTGCAAGCAGCTCCTGGAAGCATGTCCCCCTGTCCGGCTCCAAAGCGCAGCCAGGCGGCTCTGTGCGCCTCCCTGTCCGCAGGCCCCACCCCTGCAGCTCCCAATAGCCGGGAACTGCAGCCAATGGGAGCTGCGGGGGCGGCACCTGCGGACGGGGTGGGGCGCAGAACCTCCTGGCCACGCCTCCACGTACTACGTAGGAGCCGGAGGTGGGTCAAGCTGGAAGGGGGAGTCATGCCGGCTGCTTCCTGGAAGCCACGCAGAGCCGGGCAAGCCCCCGACCCCTCTCCCCGGAGGGAGCTGAGGGCTGGATTAAATGGTCTGACAGGCCGGATGTGGCCCGTGCTGCTGTAAGGTCTCCCGCGTAGCCACTCTTCGCTGGCAGGAGAGAGCTCTCCTGATGGCAAAATAAAACCACCCTACTGAGGGGCAGTAGCTATGTCGGCAGAAGATCATCTCCCACTGACAAAGAGCTGTCCACACCGGCGCTTTTTGTCAGTAAAACACACCCCTGACCGACCAAAGTGCAGTGTAGACATAGCCTCAGTGTTTGCAGGAGTGGGGCTTGATGCGACACTCACACAAATGTAAATCTGGAATAATGCCACTGAATTTAAATTACACGGGTGTAAAACCAATGCGAGTGAGTGGAGAATCAGCCCCTTAAAGCACATCTTGGGACACTGCCACCTACAGGAACATACTGGTCAGATGGCTGAGGAAAGGATAAGTCACCTGGAACTGACCTTTTCAACTTTGAATATCAAGTTTGTTTATTAAGACCAGAGTACCTTCAACTGGGGGTCTCCATGAATTATTCATTAGCGCATCAATACGCTGATTGAACAAAGCGCTTCTTTCTCATTTCATCACAATGCTTATCTCTGTCCCCAGGGTCTTCCCAACAGAGAGAGGGAAATTACATCTAATCCTCCAAACAAATAATCTGATTTGGTTTTGGGTTGATTTACACACTGCAGGCAGTGGTGCAAGTGGAATCCATTTCTTACCGGTACAAGGTGGGGACGGGACAATAGCAGCTAATGGGGGGGCACGTGACCTCCTCACGTGACCCTCCACATGACTCCTCCCCGCCCCTGGCCCAGGGCCCCCACACTCTCCCCGTCCTCTCCCCATATGGTCTAGATAATACTTAGTCCTGCCACGAGTGCAGGACTGGACTAGATGATCTCTCAAGGTCCCTTCCAGTTCTGTGATCCACCACCCCCCCCCCCCACCTGGGGAGGGGGGCCTCTGTCCTTCTCCCGCTGCGCTGGAGACTTCGGCAAAAGGAGCAGAACGTGGAGCCACGGGGCTGCCTCACACCCACAGCTCCCCCCGTGCAGCTCTACCATCCCAGCCCTTCCATGCAGGGTCTCCTCGGTGAAGGACAGGGCTGGGGGAGGGGCTGGGGGCAGTACAGCCACGCAGGAGGAGCTGCTGGCATGGGGTCGCCCAGCAGCCCCACATTCTGCTCCTCCTGTGTCTTTCCGGTCCCTGGCCTACGTTTCCCATTCCTGAAGAAGAGCTGTGTATGCTTGAAAGCTTGTCTCTCTCACCAACAGAAGTTGATCCAATAAAAGATATCACCTCATCCACCTGGTCTCTCTAATCTCCTGGGATCAACACAGCTACAACACTGCATACATCCATTTACTGCCCTTTTCCTCCCAGTGCACAGAGGCAAGAGTTGACTATAGGGTGTGACTATATTCATTAGAATAACGGGTTTGATTATGACAATATTAACACTTAAACTATCACCAGTGGATCTATCACTGGAGAAATATGATATGCCAGAGAGAACTGCTAGACTAACTTGCTTCCTCCCAGACTTTAGGTAAGAACCGTACTGTCGAGGTATACTTTCCCCTAACAAAACAAAGAAAAACAATCAGGTCTTTAACAGGAGTAGAGGCTTACTACTGCTATCTCAAAGCTAGCAATATTTTTCCTGTGCTCACAACGCTTCACAAGAGTTTGTTCAAAAAGGAGCAGAAGAGAATTCCAAAGCCTCTGAAAAGAAGAGTGAAAGAAAGAAACACGCTTCCTTTCGATAGAACTTGCATCACAAATAGGCTTGGCAAAATTTGACTTTTATGTTTTTTATACTGTTGACAAATCAAATCCGTTTATTTTCAAGTATATTTTCCATTTTTATCAATTTCAGTTTTCACAGTTGCTGAAAATTATGGAGGAGTCAGACAATGAGGGGGTCAGACAATTATCATTTAATGACTGTAGATGGTGCGATTCAGAAAGTTAAAGCTTTATAAAGTATAGCTTTATTGTCAACAGCAAAATATACACAGTAAAATCACACTCTAATAAGTTCTCAAGCAGCCACAGGCACCGGCTTCCAATTTTCCCGGGGGTGCTCAACCTCTGCTCAACCCCCGGTCCTACCCCCACTCCATCCCTTCCCCCAAGGCCCCACCCCGCCTCTTCCCTCCCCTTCCCTGAGTGCACCCCATCCCTGCTCCTCCCCCATCCTCCCGTCACCTCCTGCACGCTGCAGAACACTGTTCCACGGCGTGCAGGAGGCGTGGGAGGAAGGGAGAAGAGTTGATCAGCAGGAACCACCAATGGATGGGAATGGGGAGGAGGAGAGGGGGCTTGGCTGCTGGTGGGTGCTTAGCACCCGCTAATTTTTCTCCGTGGGTGTTCCAGGGCTGGAGCACTCACGGAATCGATGCCTATGCAAGCAGCATTTTTCTTCCTTTGCCTAGCTGTAAATTTGGCTGATTAGTGATGGAAATATGTTGTCTGTTTGTGTGTGTACACTGAAATCAATGTTTACTGACATTTACTGCTACAAATCTAACCTTCCAAGCTCATCACAAAGAAAAGAAAATTCACTCTTTGAAGGTAACTTTGCGGAGATACCTTTTCCTTGAACTTTTGGAAGAAGCCCAGGCTTACGGGAGTGAAAGTAGAAATGTCCCTGTTTTACCAGAACAAAAAAGCAGGAATTTACAAAACAAATTCTGCAACCCTTATTCATGCATTTGGCTTTTCAATGGGACTGTATGCAGAACTATGGGCCTGACCTGGAGCCCATTGAAGTCAATGGAAGGATTACCGTGGACTTCAATGGACTTGGATTCAGGCTGTGTCTGTCAATAGGGGTGGCATGATAGAGCCTTTAGTTTGCTATAGTTTGCCTGTTCCCTTCAATCAGGGGAATTTCACAGGCATGTAGAAATCCACAGTCATCTCTTTGGGTACCGGGGGGAAAGTACTCAGAATTGTTATGGGAAGGCACTTTGTAACAGCAGGTTTAAAGAATTCCTTTATGAGAAAAATGTTCAAGGATGTGATAGCTTTATGGTTTCTGAGCTTACCCAGAACTCTACACTCTTTAGAGACCTGCATGCCTCCGCGTTCTGCATGACCCTAACCTTTGCACTAATAGCAAGAGGGCAAATCCTGCAGCCTTTATTCAGGCAATAGGGGTGTTGCTGCATTGGCGTTCTGCCAATGAAACCCAAACATGAAAAGTCAGAAAAGCTGCTCAAAGGAGCAATACTAGAAATAGCATCTAAGTAACTCAGATGGGAGATACCACCAGATTCCAAAGACTCTGGACTCCCACCCAGCCTGTGTAGTTTCTTGGTGGGCTGCTGGAACTGATTAAACAGGAACAGATAAAAATAGCAAGACAAACATCAATTAGAGCTGCCAGTTATAGGCTTTCACATCATCTTATTCATTACTTTCCTGAACTGTGCACGTGTCTGGTCTAAACCTAGTTAAAGGCATAGCAGGGCGAGAACTATTGCCACAGCAGACTGCAATGCGCTGGTGTCTATGCATTTCTTCTAGGGGGTACGATTCCTTTCTCATGAGTATACCCACCTTCCATTAACCTTAATAGTTAATGCAGGCATAAATCAAAGGGAGAAATATGCTCCTAATGAAGCATGTTAAAAAAAACCAAACCCAACCAGTTACAAAGGTTTTAAATCTGGCTTATGAGTAGTAGCACTTTTTCTGGGTTGGCTCAGTCCTACAATCCTTGCAAAGGCAATTTCAATGGGCGTTTTGCCCAAGTGAGGAGCACAGCACTAAGCCCTAGGTCAACTTTTATGTTTTTTAAAACCAATGTAATCAAAAGCTCTTTGAAGCTGCAGGAGCCCGAGAAATTGTCTAAAAACATCTGCTTCTATTTTTCTCCGATGTTTTTCACTGCGCTGAACAAAACCAACCAAATTCTCGTTAAAGAGGGGAGGAAGGATGATCTTGTGATGAAAGCACTGGACTGCCATTCAGGAGAACTGGGATGAATGCTCAGCTCTGCCATGGACGTCCCCCAGCGCCTTGGGCAGGTCAGTAAAGGTCACATTTTCAAGAGTCTCCTCTGATTTTGGGTGGTTTGCGTTTGGGCGCTGACCTGCAGACGCTTGGGCCGGATTTTCAGAAGTGCCTAGCACCTATAGCTCCCTCTGACGTCAGGTGTGGCATGGAGGGCTTGTTGCTTCTGAAAACCAAGCCCAATGAATGCCAAGCTGGGTTCTCAAAAAACAAGGCAACCAACTTTACTAAATACCTTGAAAAATGTTGAAATCTCTGGGTACCACATTTATAAAATGTGGACAATAATACTTCCCTATTTTGCAGGAGTATTGCAAGGAGCAATCCATAAATACCTGAGAGGCCTTCCAATGTTGTGGTTATGGGGCCTGTATAATTACTAAACATCTGTAGCCTGATCTATAGATTATGTATCAATTATATTGATTATTTAAGAATCCCCAGTTATCACTTTGAGGGTAGACAGGTTCTTGTCCCAAGATCAGACCCAGTATTATTCAAATTATTGTGTAGTTGGGACTCTGATGTGCACAGTTGCAATAATCACTCCTTTGATACTTGTATAAAGATTCTAAACCCCAATGACCAGTGTGTGTGTGTGTGTGTGTGTGTGTAAGTATACTTATGCTGAGTTTTGGTCGACCACAACTGGGTTTGCAGAAATCTCAAACTTGACTAATTTTACTTTACTCATCTTCAACTTCTACTCTGAATGAGCTTAATTAAATTCTACTAATTAGCCTAATACCTTACTTCTAACACTATATAATAAGCACGTAACACTATACATATGTACAGGTGTCCCTCTGCAAATAATTAACCCCTTAGCCAGTTTCAACAATTACTTAAACAAGTCCCAAGAAAAAGCAGAGTGATGGGAGAGGGGGAGGTGCTTCCTCTCTCTTCCCTCAATGGCTAATAACAGGCCTCTAGGTTCATTGCATTACTGCTGAATATAATGCAAGGTGGTGAGCATAATAAAGGCAAGCTATCCCTCTGGACTACACAAGTCATTTTAAAAGTGACTGGCACTTTGCATGCTAACTCTTAGCTCTGAACACATTTCTACAGAAACATGGGTCCAAGCCACACCTTTGGGATGCAGATCTGAACATTCCGCAAAGTTCAGTGTTTGAATATATGGTTTGGGTCAGATCCAATTGTAGTTTAAACTAAGGCTATATTAATGGAAACACTAAAATCATGCTGATAAAATAAATGACTGTTGTGGGGAAGAAGACTGAATTATATCTGATTTCTTTATTTATAAGCATACTTCACACATGATTCCTGGTGCCATTAATAAAGAAGTGGACAGGCCGGACAGCCAAAGGTTGCCATGGTGACCAATGTGAGCTTATGTCATTGAAAGGAGCTGTAGAGCATGAGAATGTGTGAGTGTGTATATCTGATATTTAAAAGCCTTTTATAGGGATAAGCCCCCTTTTCAGCACAAAAGCAGAAGCTCAAAGTAATATTACAAATTGCAAGCATTACTTAATGTTTCCTTCACAGCAAGGCTGAGCAATTTTTTATCATCTACTGCATGATGAAGAGATTATTTCAGGTTTCTTTTTTAAAAAAAAGCTAATCAAGTAGGTACCCTGCTGTTCCACCCAAGAGGTAGTTGTTTAATACGAGCATCACATTGTCGTCAAATAAAAATAAAGGTACTAAAACGGCAGGCCTACCGCTATGGGAGTTTCTCAGCGGAAATGCATACAGATGCTGCCGATAATGTCTAGTGTCACATCTGTTTATATGCCTTCTGTAGCCAATGATTTTAGTTTAGTATCCATTGATTGTGGGATGTTATGATTAATCAATGTTCTATTACATATATTTATTGTATGTTAATTAGAGTTAATTTGTAGTATTATAAAAGTATAAGATTGATCAGTATTTAGCATAGGCGCCGACTCTGTGGGTGCTCTGGGACTGGAGCACCCAGGGGGAAAAATTGGTGGGTGCTCTGCACCCATCGGCAGCTCCCCTGCCCGTCCCCCTGCCCCAGCTTGCCTCCTCCCCTGAGCGCGCCGCGTGCCCGCTTTTTCCCCTTAGCTCCCAATGCTTGTGCTGTGAAACAGCTGTTTCGCGCGGCAAGCACTGGGAGGGAGGAGGGGGAACGTGGCGGGGCCGGGGCGGGGATTTGGGAAAGGGGCCAAATAGGGGCAGGGAGGGGCAGGGAGGGGGCGGAGTTGGGGCGGGGACTTTGGGGAAGGGGTTGGAATGGGGGCGGGGCAGGGGTGGGAAAGGGTGGAGTCAGGTCGGGGCAAGGGGCCGGGGGTACGAGCACCCACTGGCGCCGGGGAAAGTTGGTGCCTATGGTATTTAGAGGAACCAAGTATTAGACATGAGTAAGATGATCTGAAATGCAAGAACCTGTAGGTTGAGGCCTGCAAGACCTTAGCTTAGCTATTTTAGGCCTTCGATACAAGAAATGATGACATAAGTGACCAGAAAATAACCCAATGCCCTAAGTTTATGGGAAAAGAGGTACCAAGTGGTAAGATTGCAAAACTTACCCAGAAGATTAATATTAGATCATAAAAAATACTGTAAAGGTGGATCTATCTCCGACATGTATCTTACCCACAGATTACAGGTTCTGCATCAGTGCTAATGAGAATAAAGGGAACTTACACAGCCTATAGAAAATTGGGGTCCCTTAAGTTTCCAGGGGACACAGACCAATAAGAGAGGGGTAAAAAGGCTGTGCTAGTGACCCATAGACACGGTGTTGAACATGGTGTGTGTCCAGGAAGGGGCAAGTTGTGACGGGGGCAAGATGGTTTCCTGGATTTGGGGCACTCTCTTGCATTTTCCCAAGATGTGCAGCCTGCCTTTTGCACTTGCCTGGGAAATGCTCTCAACCCCCAAATGCTTCTCTCTACTGAGAGCTAGCTCTGAATGACTCATGTTATTTATTCACAGCAAAAAACCTCCAAAACATAAGGGCAAGATTTTTTTACCAATCGTCTGCCAAAGTCCACAGCAGCTCTTGTCTAGGGAATTCTAACTGCACACTGAGGCATGGCTCTATCTTGGTGCTACTCCCTCCCCCCCCCCGCAACATCTACCTCCCGCTGCATCCTTCAATCCATACAACAGGAGCCTGACTTCGATAGCTTCTGTTTCTTCTCAGACATTAAACTCAGAGGAGATACACAACATGGCACCGTCTTTACATGTAGCAGATGTAGATTCTGCTTCTCATTCTTTCCAGAGACTTATTTTCCTGTTGCTCCTAATCCTGCTTTGTAAGACAGAATTTACCTCCTGAAAAACCAGGGCCGGCTCCAGGCTTCTCAAGCAGGTGCTTGGGGCAGCCACTCCGGAGAGGGGCGGCAGGTCCAACTATTCGGCGGCAATTCGGCGGACGGTCCCTCACTCCCGCTCGGAGCAAAGGACCTTCCGCCGAATTGCCGCCGCAGATCGCGATCGCGGCTTTTTTTTTTTTTTTTTTTTTTGGCTGCTTGGGGCGGCCAAAACCCTGGAGCCGGCCCTGGGATGCTAAAATCGAGGGTAGAGAGATCCAGAAAACCTGCTGGTGCTGCTTCCTGTTGAAATCGCTACGTAACAGAGGGCTTACACTGAGATTTGCTTCCTGCGCCTACGGCCCCTTGAAGGCTCTATTCCCTGGACTGATCCACCAGCCAATATTTCCAAACAACGCAACACAATGCACTGCAAACTGTGTTAAACCTAGGTTTCAGAGTAGCAGCCGTGTTAGTCTGTATCCGCAAAAAGAACGGGAGTACTTGCGGCACCTTAGAGACTAACAAATTTATTAGAGCATAAGCTTTCGTGGGCTAAAACCCACTTCATCGGATGCATGCAGTGGAAAATACAGTAGGAAGATATATATATATATATATATATATATATATATATATATATATATATATATATATATATATATGTGTATACACACAGAGAATATGAAACTATGGGTGTTACCATACAAAAAAAACAAAATAAGAGGAACCTCATTGCAAACTATTGCATTCAGCTTGATGCTGAAAAGCCATTTGTGCCTCATCCACCCGATTTGCTTCCTTCCAACACTTCCACCCTCAGCACTGAGGAGGGTCACTGAAAAAATAAAATTCAGAATTAAATACATGCATATAGCACTGATTTGATATTCCAAATGGGTGCAACTTACAGAGCGTGGTGGAAATTCAGGAGAGGTGTAGTATGCAGAAGTACAGGAGGGTATAAGATAAAGATTCTCTCATTCCTCACACGTATGTCCTGGGTAGGCGAATTCGTGTTATAACAGCAAACTCTAGCTGGAAGAAATGATGCATTCATCGCAGGGTAATTTAGAATGCAGCATGAGCTTCATCTAGTGGCAAAATAGAGTAGTGTTTGGAGGAAATTTCCCCTCCACTTGTATTTTCCAGCAGCAGGAAGGCCACAGCATTTAGAGTTGAAATTAGATCTCTTCCTCTTGAAGCTAGTTCTCACCCCGAGCTATATAACTGTTCTCTTTGCGATCCCCTGTAGAATGAGAAAACAAGACTCTCCCATGGAAATCACAACAGAACCATTCTGGGCCTTTCGTTAATCATTAGGTTAACATTGTGCATCATTGAACATGTTGTTTTTACATAATACGTGGCCATGTCATTGATTGATTTTTCAGTAGCCCTGGGTCAATGAGGATCAGAATCCCATGGTGCTGTGCAAAACACAAGTGAGAGGCAGCCCGCTATAGGGCCCTGCCCCAGAGTCAGCCCCACATGCACAGAACAACTCAGTGATGTAGCCCTGGGGGACACCCACCAAAAGGACCCATCAAACACAACATTGACAGGGCAGACTCATGGAAGACAGAGGAGCATTTCAATTAGGGAATGGCTGACTGTTTCAAAAGATGTTGAGAAAGAGGAGGGTGAAGTAGCAACAATGAGACTTGGGCAGGAGGACGTCATTAGAGACTGTAGGGAGAGCAGTTTCATTGGAGCGGAAAGGACAGAAGCTCCATTGGAATGGGTCAAGAGGAGTTGGATGAGAAGAACTCAAGGCAGCCGTTGAGGACAACTAGTTTGGAGATTCAAGGACAACAGTGTTACTGTATGGCTCAGATTTTGCTATGGAGATTAGAAGAGGGGGGCATTTCAAGTATAGCTCCATCCAGTTCCTAGAAAGGGCAGACTCTGTACAGAAACCAGCAGACCCCACACAGCTAGCACTTGAACAAGGCTTTGCAGCCTAGGACCTTGTCTTTGGATGAGGAGTACACGGTGTGGTGTGGTGGGCAAAGGCCCTTTGAGTCATCTCCTGTGGTCCTGGGCAGGCTGTGCCCTGGGTGTAGATCAGAGCAGCCTGATGGAAATGGAGGAAAGGGAAGATGAAGTGATTTGCCACCACAGTGAGTCAGTGATGGAAAAGCAAATAAAAGGAGGGAAAATGGCAGTTCCTCTGTGAGTTTTGCTCCTCACGGCCTTTGTGGACCTTGGACGCCCTCCCTCACTAACTCTGGGGTCTTCTTGGGGACAATAGCCCTGACTGTGTTTTTAAAAAAGCATCACTTTCACATTATGAAACCAACTTCCTGTCCAGAACATCTTGGCAGGTTAAGATACTTGGTGATGTTGAACCTGAAATTCATTCTGCACCTCATGAACAAGAAGAATGTTTTTAATCAACCATTCCACTCCCAGGCATCCAGTAGAAGCAACGTCAGGCTCTCACCCAATGAGAAGGCAGAGCAGCCAGTGCTGTTTCCTTGTCCTTGGTATTTTGTAACTGCCTGTTCATCTCTCCGCATTCTGCTCAGGGCTAAGTTATCATTGCCTGCACATTATTATGCTCCTCAGTGTTTCTTCTCTAAATCCTGACATCTGAATTCTAAAACCAAGGTGGTCCTTGACACAGGAATTTTTCCAAAACAGGAGCACAATTCATTATTCTAGCTTCAGAATAGATGGTGTGTTGAGGATAAAACCATGCAGGTTTGATTTATACAGGCTGATAACGGAGAAAGCAAATAACTAGAAGGCAATGGATTATTAAATAAGGTGATAGGAGAAACAAGGTGTCAAATTACCAAACTCTGACCTTAGAATGTGGACTAACCTAGACAAAAGTCTTTGAGTGGAAAAATCAAGGGACACATCCTGCTTCATTTGAAGGTAATGAGAGCTTTGCTATTGGCTTCAATGGGCTTGATACATATTGTCATTAACATGTCTAGGAAATTATTCTGCTCCCAGTGCAGTCATTGGAAAGTCCTGTGGAGTTCAATGGGAGCATGGCCAGGCCCTTCAATCCCAGCATAACTTCTCTAAAGCCTTTCAGAAAAATGCTAAGTAACAGTAAGCTCCCAAAGTCCAGTTCTTGGGGCAATCCATACATAGCACAACTCTTAGCGAATTAACATTGACTCTGGATATGGGACCAACATGAAAGTAATGTGGGTAGAAAAGTAGCTACAAATCCAAAAGGAATAGCTGTCCTATTAATAGAAACAAGCTGGAATCAGAACAAAATCTGGACCTCCCAGAGTTTATGGTGTTCAGACTCAGAGTTCTGGTTTGTTTCCTTTACAAAGATGAGGCATAAATCTGGATCTAGGGAAGAATCCAAACTTCTCCAGAGTTTGGGGATGTTTTTGATTTGAAGTTCTGGATCAGCCCATTACAGATTTAGATGTCTGAGCCATGAACTATGGATTTGGAATGGGATCTGAATTTCTATTCTATTCTGTATCGGTTCTATATAACTTCCCCAAAGTTACAACAGGATGTGTGTGTGTGTGTGTGTGTGTGTTCAAATGCAATGTTCCAGTTTGGATCCATCCTTCCTTACAAGTAGATGATGATGACGTTGGAAACCGAAGAGAGAAAGAGCTATAAAAATGAGATTGAAATAGCGCATGAAATTGAAATTGAAATGAAAAAAAGAAAGCAAAATTTTAAAAATGTCAGTTCCTTTGTTTGTAGGCAATGAGTTAACCTTTGCACATGCAAAGCCCAACATAAGCACACAGTCTTCCAAAATGCAAATGTATGTGTGACAGGCAGGAGCGCTGCCAGCTTTTCTGCCGCTCTAGGCGGCGGAAGGTCCCACCCCGAAATGCCGCCCCGCCCCCCAGAGGCGGTGGAAGGTCCCGTCTCCAAAATACCACCGCGGTCGCCGCCCCCCAAATCGCAGTGCCCTAGGCGACTGCTTAGGTCACCTAATGGGTTGCGCTGGCCCTGGTGACAGGGTGGTGTTAACAGCTTGAAATTGGGCTGTATGGAAGCCAGCACCCTGGTCACTTAGAACATGCAGGGCAGTGGGTGTGGTTAAGGTGTAAGGGAACACTTACATCTGTTAGTAGCCTGACAAGGTAACGAGGTCATTAGCTCACTAGCTGGAGAACCCAGGAAGTGGGCAGTATAAAAGGCTAACCCACGGAACAGAAAGGGTCTCATCACAACTGCTGCGATACGGTTGCACTACCTGGAGTTTAAGGAGGAGGCAAACAAACACACATGGTGAAGGTATCTTGATGGACCAGTGTGCTGCTTAATTCACCAAAAGGGCTTACTAGCCAGGGGTTTTGTGGAGAGGAAGGGGAAACCCATTCAAACTATGTGAATTACAAACAGCACCTTTAAAATCAGGTGATTGACAATCATTAACAAAGAACAAATGAAAACAAATCAAGAATGTTTCTTCATGTAAGACCTGGTCTGACCACAGCACTGGGAGCCGGTAGCTCTTGAGATGTCATGCCCGCTTTGACACAGACTTCTTTTCCGGTCGCAGCAAATCCCTAAGAGTGAAATTCTCTGCTGGGTAGAGAGCTGCCACAGGGTCTACGCATCGCTGGGTGCAAGAAAACAATAAGTTTTAATACAACTCAGTGCATATACCTAGGAACAAAGAACATAGGCCATACTTACAGGATGGGGGCCTCTATCCTGGGAAGGAAGTGACTCACAAAAAGATTTGGGGGGGCAGCTGAACATGGGCTCCCAATATGATGCTGGGGCCAAAAGAGCTAATGCAATCCTGGGATGCATAAACAGGGGAATCACAAGTAGGAGTAGAGAAGTTATTGGCACTAATGTGACCGCTGGTGGAATACTGCGTCCAGTGATGGTGCTCACAATTCAAGAAGGGATGTTGATAAATTGGAGAGGGTTCAGAGAAGAACCACGAGAATGATTGAAGGATTAGAAAACCTGCCTTACAGTGATAGACTGAAAGAGCTCAATCTATTTAGCTTAATAAAGAGAAGATTAAAGAATAACTTGATTACAGTCTATAAGTATCTGCAAGGAGAACAAATAGTTAATATTTTATATTTAATATTTTCCATCTAGCAGCAAAAGGTATAACATAATCCAATGGCTGGAAGTTGAAGCTAGACAAATTCCGACTGGAAATCAAGTGTAAATTTTTAAAAGTGAGGGTCATTAACCATTGGAACAATTTACTAAGGGTTGAGATGGAGTCTTCATCACTAACTATTTTAAAACCAGGATTGGATGTTTTTCACAAAGGTCTGACCTAGGAATTATTTTGGTGACATTGTGTGGCCTGTGTTTTACTAGTCACTTTTTACTGTGTTTTACTGGTCACTTCTGGCCTTGGAATCTATGAATCGCTTAAACCCTCAACACAAGGGATTAATTAGGGCATAAATCTCATGCTGCTTGTCTGCATGGAAGTATATTTCATCATTTGCTGAATGTCTTTTGTAGTCTAAAAAACAGCAGCGAATCAGAGCTGGCCAAACAAAAGTCTTTCAAAATGGAACAGAGAAATTGCACACTAGTGTCACCCTAATAGAGTGCAAGCAATTTTGCCTACACAAAGTCTTCTTCTCAAACATTTCATTTGTTCCACAGTCCTCTGCCAGCGTAAAGGCCTTGTGTTCTTCCAGAATATCAATGTGTCTTGTTTTTGCAGACTGGGCAAGAGATGTTTGGTAGGTGGCAAAGGAAGAAAACTTCACTCCTTGGATGGTTAGAAACCTTGTCTAATTTCAAGCCTAAACTTATTGATGGCCAGTTTATATCCCTACTCCTAGGCTAAGAGGGTAGTTTGGTGCTCTACGCATCAGCCTAGACTACTTTAGCTTTCTGAGGATCTCAGGTTCAAATCACAGCAGAGATAAGACAGCCTTGGGGAAGTTGAGGACTGTGCAGTTCATGGTGTGCCAACATTTAAAGGAAACAAAGGCTCCAATGCATGGATGTTCAAGACCTCAAAGTACTTTGCCCTGATGGCTTTGGTGCCAATATAACCCCCATTTCAGCACATAACGAATGCACCGTGGACACCTTTCACCCCAGGAGTGCCATATATACTGTAGCAGGAAAAGTGAGTTAAAGGTGTAAATGTTTATTCATTATGCAGCCAGTATTGAGGAGCCTTCCCAACCTAGCTTTGCTAGAGCTGACCTGTCATTCCCTTCGGCAGGTGGGAAACTGCTTGTGGAATCCACTAACATGATAATATTCACAGGCTCTCCAGGGAATTGTACCCTGGACAGCGGCATCTGTGTTGACTGACACCCTCTCTTTGGGGGCATTTCATTCCAGCACCAAGCTGAGTTTTGTGCAGGACTTCAAAGAGGCAGGTGGGCAGTATCAGAAACAGGGTACAGCTAAGCCCGGATCCAAAACCAAATAAAACCAATGGGAGTCTTTCCGTTGACTTTGATGGGCTTGGAATCAGATCCATGTTGCAGCTGATCTGAAAAGTCAGTGGTAATACACACCTGGCTTCCTGCTTCTGCTCCAGTATCTCCATCAGAATTCTTCTCCAAGAGGACAATTAACCTGAGTGATTGTTCTTTGAATAACTTGGAGTGACTTTAAAACTAGAGTCTCTCATCCATTCTAAGATCCTGTTTTCAGATGGGGCTAGCCTGCTTGGCCAGGTGCAAGACCATGGGAGTTGGGCCAGCTGAAGCAATGTGTGCAACAGACCTGCTTACGCCTCTCTTCCTAAATAGCAGGCAGGGAATGGGTTATTCCTTGGCTCCGCCCCCACGATGTACTGGCCAGCACCATTGATCTCATGCATCAAGGGTAGCAATTTACAAGTGGCATAGGTTAGCAGTTAATTACAACTCCCTGGACCGAGGAGGCTGCATCACGGGTAGGAATTATGGCTCCTTGTGCCGTGTCGGGGTGGTGCAGCAACCACCTAAGGGTGGTGTTCAAAGGACGGAAGCTGGCCCACAGAATGTTTTAGAAGCCACTGAAGTCTCACTCCATACAGGAATAGTTTGTGAAGCACCACGCCTTTCAGACCAGTTCCATACTGGCTTTTCAAACAGCCAGTGATGTAAAAGCAGGCAGGGCACCATAGCATTGTCTACTTTACTGGCTCACAGAAGATAAAGATGGAAACCAGTTGGATCACTGGGTCCATGCCCACAATAGCTATTCTTAAACTGGTATGGCATGGCAGTTGCATGTTTAAGATTAGCAGAGGGCTAGGAGACTTTTTTACTTGGACTACAACACAAAAGAGATTTTATTTTGTATCCTTCCTCAAGCCTGAACACATTCCACAGGCAGTCAGTCATCATCAACAATCCAGTGACAATAGTAATCAAGCTACAGTGCTCTGCATTGCCCCCCCCGCCAAGCAGCAGTCTGTCATTAGAACACTAGATGGTAGTCTCAGTCCAGAGAAGTTTCTATGGGCTATATGACATTGCACAGTCACATTAAATCTATTTTTAAATGTTTTTTTCCCCCACTGTGAGCTGGTCATACCAGCTAGATTTGAGATAAGTCAGCTTTCATGTAGAAACATTATTTCAAACAAGTGAACTCTTCAGTCAGAGCAGAATCAGGCCATAAATATGACGTCCATGACAAAGCTCCAGTAGATTTCTATGAGAGCTGAATTGAGGTCTTAATAAGTTTTTAAAGAACTGTTTATCAGGGAAGCTATTACAACTAGAACGGGCTGGGCGGGAAGATCTCTCAGGGCCAGGCTGGAATTTCTGGTCCAAACCAGAGCGTGAGACCATCATTCCAGAATAGCCAATAGGCTGGGGCTTTGGGGATGTGAAAACCTAAGTTGAAGTCTCTACTCTGCATGACTCAAGGGAGGATTTGGAACCTGGGTTTCCTACAGCCCTAACTACCAGGCCATAGAGCAGTGGTTCTCAAACTTTTGTATTGGTGACCCTTTTCAAACAGCAAGCCTATGAGTGCGACCCCCCCTTATACATTGAAAACACGTTTTTTATATTTAACACTATAAATGCTGGAAGCGAAGCAGGGTTTGGAGTGGAGGCTGACAGCTTGCGACCCCCCACCCAAGTAATAATCTTGTGACCCCTCAAGGGGTCACAACCCCCAGTTTGAGAACCCCTGCTATAGAGGGTGTCTTTTTTCTCTGTTGGAGTGGTTCCACTTTGTATAAATAAGTAAATATTCATTAGGCCAAGAAACAGGTTCTGTAGTTTGGGGGTTTGGACACTCACCTGGGATGGGATTGACTCAGGTTTAACTTCCTGGTCTGAACTCAGCCAGAGCAGATATTTGAACCTGGATCTCTCACCTCTCACATGAATGCCCTAAACACTGAACTATCCTGGGAAGGGTCCTTGCATGTATGGGATTTTTGTGAAAATTTTTGAAAGGTATCTCATTTATTTCAATGTGGAATGAAAACAACTTTCAAAATCTTGACATTTTTCATGCAATGAAATTCTTGTTTTCTGGCCAGCCCTACTTTTCTACCTTTGAACCATTAGTGCAGCTGGAGAGGACGACTACAGCAAATCTTTCTTCTTCCAAGACAACAACACTTGGTCCCAGGAGGGAAACAAAGTTAAGGGTGTCAGAATTTTTAAGCCATGTATTACAATTATTGCTGGTGTATTTAAAAAACAATAAAAATCAGGCACACAATTAAACTTGTAATAACAGGCAAATTTAACAGTAGTTCTGAAGCAGCAAAGAAAGTCTAATTTGACTGTATCCCCCAATATTCATGCAATTTCATCGGTGCTGGTTAGAAAAAAGTTCCATCCAACTTCTACTGACATCAGTGGAGAGACTCAGATTGACTTCACTGGGAGTTGGGCAAGACCAATCATCATGTTATCACTTCTTTTATTAATTATAATTTCTAGAACTAGAACAAAATGGAAATGTTAATGAACACGGAAGTAATGGTTTTTTTTCCAGTTGTAAGATAACATGGGTTGACTTAAAAAAAAATCTTATTTGAATTCTGAGAGTGAATGGGAATATAATGCGAAGAGAAATCAGGAATACATTAGCACTAACTTGGCCATTTCACAGTTTCAACCAATTGCAAACTAGTATTGATTTCTATACATAAGCTGTGAAACAAAGAATTACAAAACTTTTCAGAAGACTGAAAAGCCAATATCGACTAACCTAGAATGACATTTAGGAGAGCGATGCTTAGTTGATGAAAATAAATAGCAGTAAAATAGCTTCTCACTTGTAATTTTTATCTAATATTGTATCAGCTCTGTAACCCTTTGCAAGTGTCATCTAATGCATCATTGCTGACTGGAGAAACATGTGGAGAATTAATAAAGGATGGTGCCTCTGCATGGAACACCCAAGCAACTCCAGCTTTGAAGAAAGCTATCAGTTTGATGTATGATTTTATTCTGCTGAACTCTGAGGAAAGTTTCAAAAGTATTAGTTGTTTCATGAAATGAGTCTCATCCTAGAGTTTCAGCAGAGTAACTCTTTTGCACTAGTCCTCCGTTAGCATCTTCAAATTTGCCTTTATCCTAAAATATATCTTCAGCCTTGGAGTATTTTATAGCTAAATTGAATGCGAAGTCTGAATAGAATGGAATCTAATTTTAATACTTTAGTACAGGGGTGGCCAACCTATGGCTCCCGAGCCGCATGCGGCTCTTCAGAGGTTAATATGTAGCTCCTTGCACAGGCGCTGACTCCGGGGCTGGAGCTACAGACACTAACTTTCCAATGTGCCGGGGGGTGCTCACTGCTCAACCCCCGGCTCTGCCCCAGGCCCTGCCCCCACTCCACCCCTTCCCCAAGGCCCCCTGCCCCTTACCCTGAGCCTGCCATGCCCTCGCTTCTCCCCCTCCCTCCTCCCAAGCCTCCTGCACACGTGAAACAGCTGATTGCAGCGGTGGGAGACATGGGAGGGAGAGGGAGACACTGATTGGCGGGGCTGCTGGTGGGGGGAGGCGCTGGGGGCTGGAGCTGTTAAGGGGGCTGCTGACGTATTCCTGTGGCTCTTTGGCAATGTACATTGGTAAATTCTGGCTCCTTCTCGGGCTCAGGTTGGCCACCCCTGCTTTAGTACCTTTTCATACACTTCCTAATACTGCGTTAGACTGGAAGTACAAGATAAGGCTAAGTTTATTTAGTCTATCAGTGGCAGGATGAATAGCTGCTGTTCACCTCAATTCTCCATCTTCCGTTTTGATGGGGGAGATCAAAGGGAAAGGGAAATTATGTTTGGGGAAATGCTTGACAGGCTCCAACACAGACCGCGTGGGCCATGTCCTCCTCCATTATGCCAATCCATCTCCATTGAGACCACAGGAGTCGGACCTATATACATAAGAGGAAAATTCTGCCGGGTGTCTTAGGCCCAGATCCTCAAAGTAAAAGCTGGTGGCTCTCTCCTACCACATTATTATATTATGCTGATTTCAGTGGATAATAGGAGCCTAAACACCTTTTAGGATCTGGCCAGAGTCCATCTTCTCCAACAGGTCCAGGGCCAAATCCTTCTCTATGCTGTTCTAGGCCAGTGGCTCTCAACCTTTCCAGACTACTGTATGCCTTTCAGGAGTCTGATTTGTCTTGTGTCCTCCAGGTTTCACCTCACTTAAAAACGACTTGCTTACAAAATCAGACATAAAAATACAAAAGTGTCACAGCACACTGTTACTGACAAATTGCTTATGTTCTCATTTTTATCATGTAATTATAAAATAAATCAATTGGAATATAAACATTGTACTTCCATTTCAGTGTATAATATATAGAGCAGTATAAAGAAGTCATTGTCTGTATGAAATTTTAGTTTGTACTGATTGCACTAGTCCTTTTTATGTAGCCTGTTGTAAAACTAGGGAAATATCTAGATGAGTTGATGTCCCCCCTGGAAGACCTCTGGGTACCCCCATGGGTACGCATACCCCTGGTTGAGAACCACTGCTCTAGTAGAGATGGTAATAGAGACAGTCTCTTTCCCCTGGCTAGTAGCAAGACAGGATCTCCAGCTCCTGTCTGTGATTGCACCACTCCTCCTGCTTCACTCTGCCAGACTCTTCCACCTGTTTGCCAGCTCATTAAACAAACATCCCCATGCTTTCCTATACGCATGAACCCCTCCCCACCAAACTGATCTATAGGGCCACTGGCCTCTTCTCCCCTTCCAAGCTGAACTCTGTTTCCCCACCCATAAGAGATCACAGTGGCCACAATGAGGAACAGATGGGGGTAGCTGATGCTACAAACAACAAAAATCCCCCATACACACTAGGACTGGCTGGAAAACAAGAATTCTGTTTTGTGAAAAAAAATCCTGGTTTTGACATTTGCTTCCATTCTGATGGGGAACAACACCAAGCCCTTTGAATAAACAACCCAGAGAGACCACCCTAGAAAAGCCAATAGCCCTGTGGCTCAGGCACTCACCTCTTTGAGATCTGAAAAAAAACACTATCTAGAGTTACAAACTGGCATTTTCTACTGAAAAAACATTTAGTCAAAGAATTTCTGACCAGCAGTATTCCACATGTATAAAAGTTGTCTCTCCTTCTTCTGCCCTGTACATGTCACTTGTAGGCTGACCAGATAGCAAGTGTGAAAAATCGGGACAGGGGTTGTGGGGTAATAGGAGCCTATATAAGAAAAAGCCCCAAATATCAGGACTGCTCCTATAAAATCGGACATCTGGTCACCCTAGTCACATGTCCTGTTATAGGGCTCGATCCTGATCTCATTTAAGTCAATGGCACAATACCCACTGACTTCAGAGATGTAGGATCAGGCTGTTAGATTGGACAGGTGCTATGTCTTTGTACAACATGTAGCACCAGGGGGCCGTGATTCAAACTGGGGCTCTGGGGGTGCTGGTATAATATAATAACGTGGTCAGGAGAGAGCCACCCACTTTTATCAAACCCCTAACACCTGTGGGATGGGTCAGCCTGGGAAAATATTGTCATTGGCCTTCTTTCTACACAGTGTTGAAGCACATGCTTAGAACATGAGTTCATTGACTTCAGTAGAACTACTTGTGTGCTTAGAGTTCAACACATACTTAAATGTTTTGATGGACTGGAGCCCTAATATAAATCCCTCAAGACACAACACCACATGACCAGCTGCAACCAAGTAAAGATCCACCCTATAACTTGAAAATATTACTGTGCCCTTGGTGTAAAAGTCTGAAAAACATTAAAGTGTATGGCAGGAGAGGGGAATCTGTATAGGACCTGACAAAGCTTTATTCGGTTCCGGAAGCCTCTGTCAACAAATTCAGATGAAGATGAAGTTTGGTATTTTTTAAAACGTATCCCCCCGCTCCTTCTGAAGTGCAAATTAAACCAACTCCCATTATCAAATTTGACTGGCATTTATTGTCAGCTGAAAGATTCACCACACTGAATGATGAATGATGAATTGGGCTTTAGCTCACGAAAGCTTATGCCCAAATAAATTTGTTAGTCTCTAAGGTGCCACAAGCACTCCTCGTTATTTTTGCTGATACAGACTAATACGGCTACCACTCTGAAACCTGTCACCAAACTCCTTGCAGACTTAACACTAAACCCAACTTTAGTTACAGTATAGTTACAGTATTATAAATTGCACATGCGGTAAACATTTCACTGACTCCGGGCCAAAAATCTACTTAGTGAAAAGTCTTTTTGGAAGAAATGAATAGTTAGAATGCAGTAATTGATGCTAGAGAGACAAGGTGGGTGAGGTGATATCTTTCATTGGACCAACATCTGCTGGTGACAGGCCCAACCTTTCAGGCTTATACAGGTGACCTGAAGAAGAGCTCCGTGTATCTCAAGAGCTTGTCTCTTTCACCAACAGAAGTTGCTCCAGTAAAAGATGTTACCTCACCCACCTTGTCTCTCTAATATCCTGGGACCAACACATCTACAACAACCCTGCATACAGTAATCAATGCTGTCATTCAAATGCAGATAGAATTTTGACTCAAATAACCTCTCTTACTTTGAAAAGCTATTTACCAACTTAAGATTCTAATGAGGTTAATATGTTAAATGTTTCTCTACTGCAAATGGTATCCGTGGAAAGGATGCAGCATGAATAGAGTTCTCCAGCTCCACTCATTTGCTTTCAACGTGTCAAATTAATTTTGCAGCATGGGTAATAAAAGCAGCATTTCTGTGTATTTTGGTAAACACTGTATGATTTAGAAAGTGTTTATGATTTCTGTCTACAATGAAACAAACTGTGCACAATTCAATATCAGCTAGTAATTTGAGAAGTGACTGAGGCATGTAATTGAGTTTGTCAGTGTAATTGTATTTTGGAACAGATAGTTCAGGGTTTTTTTTAATCGCTAGAGAGTCCCATATTTAGGGTGCTGATTAATTCTATTAGAGCAGTTAATTAGACTGAGGGGAGGGGGTGTGTGTAGATTGATACAAATCATCTTAAGCACAGAAACTCCAGTTTGATTATTATGCCCATATCAACTTCTAGCTATGGTGGGTGGTTAGAACTCATTAAAATGACCCTATATCAATGCGGGGTATGGGCAAAAATTATGAGTATTAACAAAATTATGACTCATTTGGAGTATGAACTTCCAAATTGATTTATGACAGTACCAGACTGAGTTGGCGCTAAAATAAAAGCTCTTGTATTTACTCCATAATAAAAATATACTAATTACAATATCTGAATTGTTGGCTTCGTCTTCCAGGATTGGGCCCTTGCAAGAATAAGACTGTAAAAGTAAGAATTAGGCTTGTAACTTGTAAGTAGAACTAGAAGTTGTAAAATTCTCTGTTAGGGCCTGATCCAAAGCCCATTGAGATCAATGGCAGTCTTTCTGTTGACTCCAAAAGGGCTTAGAATCAGGGCTTTTGTCAGGAAGTCCTTCCAGGCAAGAGAGTTTGGCAAAACTCCCTTTGAGTTCAGTGCCAATGGGAGTGGGACAAATAAAACACAGCCAGCCTCACCTAAAGCTAAAGCACATGGAGGCAAAGAGAGAGGCTGGAATTTGAAGAGGTGTCCATAATTTTAGAACCATCCATAATACTTTTCAGCTAGACAAACTGAAAACAATATTAGAAGAGTTTTAAAATATGCCCTGGGACATCAGCCAGGTTGGGCCAAAGCCAGGTCTCCACCGTTGTACAGACCTGCAAACCCTGGATCTCTGTGTTATTTTGCTGGGAAATGGTCTCAATCCAATGAAGGAGCAGGTGCACCCAGAGAGAGGATACCAGTTCAGATAAAGCAACAATGCAATCCTTATTTGTCTAAATAGCCCTAGTCCTGCAAGTAACCCAGATTAAATCACTGACTCTTTACAAGAATGAGGGCCATTATATAACACTGTCAGTAAGGTTCCTTCCTAACTTGGTGCTCCTTCCATGTTAGTACCAGCAATTGATGACATGTTTTAATAAGACTCAGCACTGGGCGTGTTTTAATAAGACACAGAATAATAATATCTGTTGACTTCACAGTCGTTGTGAGGCATGTCCTTCCCACATCGTCTCACAATGGACTAGGTACCCAGGATCTTTTGTGATCAGGGTTGGATCACTTGATGATTACCTGTTCTGTTCATTCCCTCTGGGGCATCTGGCATTGGCCATTGTCAGAAGACAGGATACGGAGCTAGATGGACCTTTGGTCTGACCCAGTATGGCCATTCTTATGTTCCTTAGATAATATATTTTTCCACATAATAACATTGTCCCCATGGTGAGTGTATGAATTCCAAGAATGGTGAACGTACATCACCCTGGCATGTACTGAAGAGTTAAAGGACTTTTCCCCTTGGCGTATTTCATATGGGAAACTAAGATAATTAGAAACCCAGGGGTGTAGTTGGCTAGATGAAGGGCTCAGAGTCAGGGTGTATTATTATTATTTGCATTCTAGTGGCTGGAAGTTGAAGCTAGACAAATTCAGGCTGGAAATAAGGCATCAAATGTTTAACAGTGAGAGTAAATAACCACTGGAACAATTTCCCAAGGGTGGTGGTGGATTCTCTATCACGGACAAGTTTTAAATCAAGATTGGCTGTTTTTCTAAGAGCTCTGCTCTAGGAATTATTTTGGGAGCAGTTCTCTGGCCTGTGTTCTACAGGAGACCAGACTAGATGATCACAATGGTCCCTTCTAGCCGTAGCATCTGTGAAGTTATGAATTAATTACAGCAAGGACACGTTGCTCTTTTGTTAAAGGCACAATCGTTTAAATCTAACCACAAAAAAAGCTATGGTCCACACACCAACATCCAGCTGTTCCCATAAACCCACATGCCCTTGTATCCAGTGGTGTCTTCCAGTAGGAGCATGGTTTCAGCTTAGGGTTGCCAACTTTCTAATCGCACAAAACCGAATACCATAACCCCGCCCCTTCCCTGAGGCCCCGCCCCCACTCACTACATTCCCCCTCTCTCTCTGGCTCACTCTCCCCCACCCTCATTCACTTTCACTGAGCTGGGGTAAGGGGTTGGGGTGCAGGAAAAGGTGAGGGCTCTAACTGGGGGTGTGGGCTCCAGGGTGGGGCCAGAAATGAGGGGTTCGGGGTGTGGGAGTGCGCTCCAGGCTGGGGCAGAGAGTTGGAGTGCAGGAGGGAGTGAGGGCTCAGGCTGGGGGTGCGGGATCTGGGGCGGGGTTGGGGATGAGGGGTTTGGGGTGCAGGAGGGGGCTCCAGGCTGGGGGTTTGGACTGAGGGATTCGAAGTGTGGCGGGGGGGGGGCTGCGGTTTGAGACAGGGGGTTGACGTGCAAAAGGGGATACGTGCTCTGGGCTGGGAGTGCTGGCTCTGGGGTGGGGCTGGGGATGAGGGGTTCAGGGTGAAGTAGAGGACTCTGAGCTGGGGCAGGGAGTTGGAGTGCAGGGGAGGGTGAGGGCTTTGGCTGGGATTTCAGGCTCTGGGGTGGGCCCAGGGATGAGGGGTTTGGGGTGCCAGAGGGGCCTCTGGGTTTGGAGAGGGCTTAGGGCTGGGGCAGGGGGATGGGGCTCCGGGTTGGGGTGTGGGCTTACCTCAGGCGGCTCCCAGTCAGCAGCGCAGTAGGGCTAAGGCAGGCTCCCTGCCTGTCCTGGCACTGCGCTGCGCCCCGGAAGCGGCCAGCAGGTGCGGACCCTAAGTGGGGGGGCCAGGAGGCTCTGGGCGCTGCTCTCGCCCGCAGGTACTCCCCTACCAGGAGCCGGACCTGCTGGCCGTTTCTGGGGCGCAGCGTGGTGCCAGGACAGGTAGGGACTAGCTTACCTTAGCCCTGCAGCACCGCCAACCGGACTTTTAACAGCCTGGTTGGAGGTGCTGACTGGAGCTGTCAGGGTCTCAGTCGAAAACCGGACACCTGGCCACCCTATTTTCAGCTGGAGTGGCTGCTTTCTACATCATTGCTAGCAGTATCAGATGATGCTTGGCAGAGTCCAGGGAAGGAATTCAGCGGCTATATTACTCGGAGCTGAGCAGACAATTTGCAGTGAACTAACATAAAAAAAATGGCCTTTTCTCTGCATAGGAACAGCCACCGTTTATTTGCAGTGGGACAGCAATGGAGCTGGATTCTCCAAATCCATAGAACCTTTGAGATCTATGCAGAACTTCGGGGAGCCATTGGTGCTTAGGTCCCTCCTCACAGAAGCCCTGCAGAGACCCAGCCTAAGTGGTGGCACCAAGCCTCCCTGGGGAGAGCCTTGATCCATGTGGATCCTGGGGGAATCAGCAATTTGGGCTGTGCAGATCCATTTTTTAGTATCTTAGCACTTTCTGCATCGTCTGGCCACCACGGGGAGCATATTGCCCATGCACATACCCAGCACCTTTTACCCAGGGCCCTCGGCACACTTTACAAATGGGTGTTAATTAACTCTCCCAGCATCCTTTTGAGGAAGGCAGGTTTTTTATAGATGAAGAAACTGAGTCACACAGAGAGTAATTGACTTACCAGACATGGTTCAGGAAGGCTGTTAACGGAACCCAAGTCATCTGACTCTTAGCCCTGTGCCTAGGGTGACCAGATGTCCCTATATTTAACCCTTTGTCCTGCGTCCTGATCAATGTACGATTGGGACGCCATTTGTCCTGATATTCGGGTAAGGAGGCGAGCGAGAGGGAGGCACTGACCCTGTGGGTGCTCTGGGGCTGGAGCACCTACAGGGAAAAGTTGCAGCCAAGCTCCCCTGTCCTTGCCTCCTTCTCCTCCCTTCCCCCAGCCACTGCGTCCCCGCTCCTCCCCCACTCCAGCGCTTCCCGCCGCCTAACAGCTGTTTGGTGGCGCTTAGCACTTTCCAGGAGGGAGTGGGGCGGAGCGGGGATGTGGCATGCTCAGGGGAGGAGGCAGAGAAGAGGCAGGGCAGGGGCGGGGACTTGGGAGAAGGGGGTGGAATGGGGGCGGTGCGAGGACAGTGCAGGGGCGGGAAGAGGCGGGGGGTGGGCGAGCACCCACCCGGCAGAGGGGAAGTCAGTGCCGTAGAGGTGAGTGGCGTGTGGGGGGCTGAAGAGACGAGTGGCGGGCGGGGAGGTGAACAGAGGGTGGGGGACTGAGGAGGGACGCAGCAAGCCAGTGGCAGGCCGGGGGATGAGGAAGGGTGTGTGTGGGGGGCCAAGCAGGGAGGGGCAGGACCTGGGGCAGAGTGAGGGCGGAGCCTGGGAGGATCGGGTGTGCACTGTGGGCGAGGCTGATGGCACCCCAATGTATCCTGATATTTTAGTGTGGTGATCTGGTCACCCTACCTGTGCCATAGCTACAAAGACAGCCTTCCTGAGCAGTTTGATTATTGAAAATATCGTCCATACACCATTTTAGGCAGTCGTCAGCCTTCAGAATAGTTTGATCATGTCAAGAAATGCAACTGATAGAGCAATTGGTGTCCTGATGCTGCAAACGCTTCCTCCATTCTAGTCGGTGAGTCCCACAGAAGTCACTGGGGCCACTCATAAAGTGAGTAAAGTTAAGCACATATGTAGGTGTTTGCAGGATCGGGCTGAGACAATGCACCCCATAATAATTTATAGAAATATGCTTATGAGTGTAAGTATGACATAACTGGAATATGTTTTATGCTAGATATGCCATGTAACATATCTTTGCAAAGGTTATGTTCTACTGAATGTATTCGTCCTATTCATATGCATGTATCATTTTTATATCTGAAGTTATGAGCACTGGCTCTATGCGTGTGTTTAAAATGTTTGCTATAGGAAGCAATAAGGCTGATTTGGTCAACATAGTGTGAAGGGGTTATTCAAGGCTTAGCTAACAATGGACCTTGGAAGACTCCAATCCACATCTAAGCTTTCCTGGGAACATTCAAACTAACATGTAAACATCCTGCAAAAAGCTGAATCATTCATAGACATGTGACTTGCCCAGGTGACTGCAAAACTCCATCTTGTGGAGGGGATTTTACACAGGAGACGAGTGGGCTTTCCACCCACAAGAGAAAGACTATATAAGCCCCTGGAAACCCCTCCATTTTGTCCTCAGCTGGCTCAAGAGAGAGCCTCTTCACCCCAAAGAGATGCCTGAAAGAAACTAGAACAAAGGACAATAACTATGGGGGTGTGAGTGATTGCTGGACCCAGACTAGGAGGAAGTCTAGTCTGTACAAGAAGCCTATTGGAACATCTCTGAGGGTGAGATTTACCTGCATTTAGTTTCCTACTGTATTAGGCTTAGACTTGCGCGTTTTATTTTATTTTGCTTGGTAATTTACTTTGTTCTCTCTGTTATTACTTGGAACCACTTAAATCCTACTTTTTTTATTTAATAAAATCACTTTTTACTTATTAATTAACCCAGAGGAAGTACTTAATTCCTGGGGGAGCAAACAGCTGTGCATATCTCTCTATCAGTGTTATAGAGGGTGAACAATTTATGAGTTTACCCTGTATACGTTTTATACAGAGTAAAACAGATTTATTTGGGGGTTGGATCCCATTGGGAACTGGGTATCTCGGTGTTGGAGACAGGAGCACTTCTTAAGCTGTTTTCAGTTAAACCTGCAGCTTCTGGGGAATGTGGTTCAGACCTGGTCTGTGTTTGTAGCCGGCTAGCGTGTCTGGCACAACCAGGCAAAGTACTGAAGTCCCAAGCTACCAGGGAAAACGGGCTTAGAGGTAGTCTCAGCACATCAGGTGGCAGTCCCAAGGGGGTTTCTGTGACCCAACCCATCACACGGGCCTTGGACAGTAAGCACAAGAGTGGGCAGAAATAAGATTTTTCTCCTCTTCTCTTGTCTGCCAAATGAAATAACGGATTCAGCCAGGAATAAAAGGTAGTGGTTTAAGGTTAATTTCTAGCAATTTCATACAGCTCCTGCACCTCCGCTTGCCTCGCTATTAGATTAGTCATTGCACTAGCCCTGCCCAATGGCTAAAAATGAACATTTCATGTCATTCACATCTTAGGTTGTCCAGGCTGCCAATAAGGGCTGGATTCCAAAATAAATGA
Organism: Chrysemys picta bellii; assembly: GCF_011386835.1. Lineage (NCBI taxonomy): Eukaryota > Metazoa > Chordata > Testudines > Emydidae > Chrysemys > Chrysemys picta. Next base: position 6,791,435 of record NC_088797.1, read on the forward strand.
GGATAATAAAAGTTGTGCAGTTCTGGTCTTTCTATAATTATGCAAAAACGACATCTTCATTAATCATGTTTTCTTAATGAATTCTGGGACAGGTGTTTCTCCTGTTAAGTACTCGAAGGAGTTATTAAATCTCTGGCTGTCTGGTTTCCCCATCTGTTTGCATGATATTTACTGCAATTAGTGTTTCAGTTAAATTTCTCTAAAAATGCCAGATTTCTTTGGAATGGGGCAAGCTGTTGTAAACAGCCTGGGGAAGCTCATGGTCTCTGACATAACGTATTCAGATTCTCTACCGGTCTCACCCTGGCCCTTAAAAGAAGGTTAAAGCTGCAAAGTAAAGCACTCAGAATCAGGAAATGCCAGAAATAAGGTTGCCTGTGCAACCTTAATTCAGTCCCCTTGTGGGCATACATTATGATACCGTCTTTAAATACATGATCACATGGTATTTTATCCGCAAGACCCCTGCCTCATTCAATGCCCCCGATGGACAGAGAAGGAGGCAGGATTGTATTGTGAATGAGGCTCTGGCCTCGAGCACCTTTGCCTAATTCTCTGTAAAAATAACAGGAGCACTCAACTTCCTGGCTTTATACTAACCAGCCCACTCCTGCCCAGCTGGGCTTCATGGTCAATGAAGCTTGGCTTTCCGTCCAGGTGCCACCAGGTACCATAATTGACTTCTCAAGCCCACCTTAACTGCCTCAGGGTCTGTGAGGACACACCCACCCCATCACAGACCTCAAGAAGTCATCAAGTCCAGCCCCATGTGCTGCGGCAGGACCAAGTAAACTTAGACCCTCCCTGGCAGGTGTTTGTCCAACCTATTCTTAAAAACCTCCAACAGGATGACCAGATGTCCCGATTTTATACGGACAGTCCCGATTTTTGGGTCTTTTTCTTATATAGGCTCCTATTACCCCCCACCCCCGTCCCAATTTTTCACACTTGCTGGTCTGGTCACCCTAACCTCCAATGATGGGGATTCCACAGCCTCCCTTGGAAGCCTGTTCCAGAACTTTATTCCCCTTAGAGTCAGAAAGCTTTTTTCTAATATCTAACCTAAATCTCCCTTGCTGCAGTCTAAGCCCGTTTACTTCTTATTCTACCTACGAGAGAACAATTGATTTTGTTAACAGCCCTTAACATATTTGAAGACTGTTATCAGGTCCCCCGTCAGTCTTTTCTCAGGACTAAACATGCCTGTTTTTTTTATCCTTTCCTCATAGGTCAGGTTTTCTAAACCTTTGATCATTTTGTATTGCTTTCCTCTGGAGTCTCTCCAGTTTGTCCATATCTTTCCTAAAGTGTGACGCCCAGAACTGAACTCAGGACTCCAGCTGAGGCCTCACCGGTGCTGAATAGAGCAGGACAATTACCTCCCAACGCTCCTGTTGATACATCCTGGAACGTTGTTAGCCTTTTCACCACTGCATCGCATTGATGAGTGATATACACTACATCTTCCAGGTCCTTTTCAGCAGTACCACCACCTAGCCACTAATTCCCCATTTTGTAGTTGTGCCTTTGATTTTTTCTTCCTATGTAAAGGACCTTGCACTTAGCCTGTGCACTTATATATTTACACAAACCCTTTGGCCTACACAGGATTCTCTCTTTTCCTCTCAGCCCCTGAAGTGTCCATCCACTCAGCCCGTTCTTCACATCTCCTGCCTTGTTAATAACCTCCTCCTAGCCTGTCTTTCTTTCATTGTATGTGGCTGCAGGATGTTAAGGACACCTTTGAAACTGGCCATTATACCCACAGAGCTGCACCTGCCTCCCTCAGCTGGGCGGCACACAAAGGCTTTGGCAAAGCACGAAAGGCCATTAAACTCCAGCGTGACACGCGACATACTGTATCTCCAGACGTGCTGAATGGAATATTACATGCCAGCACCATATTGATCCTCGGCCTCCACCATGTTAAATATAGATAGATCACATAGAGTGAATACTGCTACCGATGGACCTGGTGTATCAGGGCTGTTGCAGTCCCATTACTTATTGATTGGAATGATTAATTCTTTCAGCGTGAGACAATTTTTTTCAAGCCTGAGGGTCTTTGCTAAAGGGCGCCTGCCACCGGCAGCGAAGATATATTGATCTGGTCAGAGCGTATTAAGGCTGCTGTGGAGCAGATGTTAACAACAGACTACTTGGCATATATCAGCCCCTGGCAGTATCAGCTGCACACATGTTCCAGTTTATTTATTAAAGCAATTGCTTTCCTCATTCTGTTTATTATCTCTGTCCTGGGCAATTCATGAGCACTTGAGTCAGTCCCTTCCACCACTGGTCTGAATCACCATTTAGCCTCAGTGCTGGAAACACCCTGTGACTCTCTATTCCAGAGAAATCTAGTTCATCTCACTTTTATGGAAAACAGATGTGATGACAAGGGTTTTTCCCCATGGAAACCTGTCAGTTGCTATCACTGTTTTGAAATTTAAAATCCTGGTGTAAATATAATGAACCCAAAGAGTCAGGGATCCCGTCTGTTGGGAGCCCCTTTGACCAAAACGCGGCATGGACGCCAGTGTGGAGCGGGAATTCGGTTTTGTAGCAGCACAAAATGGCACTTAATAGTTTGTGACTCTGCTGCCTACGCATTGCAAAGTGACCGATGGGGACTATGAAGTTACAGGATAGGGGAAATTGCCATTTTTTTTCTTCTTCAAAAGTTGGCTTCACCAGCCAATGTTTTAAGTTGGAACAGCTCTAGTGTCTCAACTGGTGACAGTGCAAACTTGAAATTTGGCAAGGACATAGGAACAGATTTTTAAAAGTGTTCGGGTGCCTAATCCCCACAGGGCCAAATTTTTAAAGGTACTCTAGGTGCCTAACTCCCACTGGGAGATCATTACTTTCAGCAAGGTATGGTTTGGAAATTTTGATGATTTAGCCTCTGAAAGGCACATCTTACAACCTAGGGCCTCTGGTCCAGATTTGCAAAGGCGCCTAACTCCCAATGGAGCCACGAGTAATTACCCAGGGTTCCAGGTAGGCTTGTACAGCCTACACCGGGGGACTCACTGCTGCGGCTTCACCGCTCTAGGACCCAAACTAGTTAGATGAACGCTAGCTTGGGTATGTCTCCTTGAACTGCAAGCATACCCCGCGACTGCAGGCTAGACATACCCTCAGAGCTCATACCCAGCCTCTGCAAGGAGTGCCTGGTCTCTGTGGTACGTAGCTGTGGTACGTGTGGGTGGGCCCTGCAGTGTCTTCCATAGAGTGGAGAACACTTCCCCCCCTTCACAGAACAAGGAAGACAAAATCATCCAGGACCGATGTTCTAGTGTCGATTCTGGGTGCAGGACTGGTAGCAATTGTTTGCAGCTGGCGTGAGTCTAGCAGCTTCAGCTGGTGGACAAATAAACATGGTAACCTCCTTGCTGGTAGATACTAGCGACTAAGAGGGAAACAAAGCGTGCAATAGTTAACGCACTAGCCTTTCGACTCTGCCCCGTTGCTTAGCTTACTGCAAAAGGGACATGCGGCAGCATCGACAGCATTGTCTCACAAAGGAGAAAGGACACGAGAAAACCAACCTTTTTCTTTGCTCAACTTACTCTGTAGGCTCGGTGGGAGTTCACTGTGGGACGCATCAAGAAGATTAATGTTAGGCCCATAGCATTAGACAGAGCTTGTTCATTTACGACAGGACAATGGCTCAGAAGAATAAAAGGTTGTGGCCTCTCTAATAGAGTACTGCTGTTCATTTGACAGAAGGTGATAAATAAAAAGAGCCACAGTGCCACAGAGCATATTTTGAAAGCTTCACATTGAACAATATGAAAAATGGCTGCTGAGACCCTGAAGAACCTTTACATCACGGGGCCTCAGGGGTAAAACTGGAGAATAAGGCCTCCTTCTAAATGCTACCCTCAGTGGATTGTGTAGGGATGATAATAACTTTGAGAGCATGCTTCATTTGCTGCAGTTGCATGATTTTTCCTTCCAACATCTTCTCTGGTATCTAATTGAATGACAGACATGTACTTGGAAAATGAGGTGCTTTGGATTGATACACACTTGTTTCATTATTCACTGTAACATGAGCTGACAGTGATAGATGGTGGATCATTTTTTATTTCTGTCTCCTGTTAAAATAGCAGGGATGTTTCTGAAAGCTGGGCACTCGGTTAGGTTTTTGGTCTCATTCTAATAGCTGTCCTCAGTGCAGCCTCTACTCTATTTTACATATGACATGTTTACTAGATCTCCATAGTCTTCTAGGAATCGAAACCAAAGTTATCTTGAATGAACTCCAAGAAGATTAAATAAACTTTGGCCTGTTTGGACTGAGTGACCTTCTTGGGGATTGATGTGTAAAGGAAGCACTGGAGGCAGAGGTGAAAGTAAGCCGGTACACCCTGGTACGGCGAGAGTTGGTGTGCCGTACTGGGGCGGATCGGCTTCCCCTGGCGGCAATTTAAAGGGCCCGGGGCTCCTGCCGCAGCTACAGCCCCGGGCCCTTTAAATCATCCCCAGAGCCCTGGGGTAATGGCGGCGGGGCTCCGGCGGCTATTTAAAGGGTCTGGGGCTACGGCAGCCGCTACCGCCCTGACCCTTAAAATAGCCGCCGGAGCCCTGCTGCTGCTACCCCAGGGCTCCAGCAGCAGGGCTCTGGGGATGATTTAAAGGGCCCAGGGCGGTAGGGGCAGCTGGAGCCCCGGGCCCTTTAAATCACCGCCTGAGCTCCCGGCTGCTGCTGGTACCCCGGGGCTCCGGCAGCGGGGCTCAGGTGGTGATTTAAAGGGCCCGGGGCTCCCAGCTGCTGCTACCACCGCCCCAGGCCCGGCCCTTTTAATCCTGATTTAAAGCACCCAGGGATTTAAAGACCCCGCCTCTTCCGGTAGAGGCCACCCCTCTTCTGGTTGAGGCCCCGCCTCTCCTAAGGACTCCGGAGTACCGGTAAGTCCTTTAAGTTACTTTCACCCCTCACTGGAGGAGAGAGAGAGAGAGAGAGAGACATAGTGTGTTGAAGAGGAGTATTACACTTTGGCCTGGTCCCCACTAAGCCCCCACTTCGGACTAAGGTACGCAAATTCAGCTATGTTAATAACGTAGCTGAATTCGAAGTACCTTAGTCCGAACTTACCGCGGGTCCAGACGCGGCAGGAAGTCTCCCCCCGTCGATGCCGCGTAATCCTCTCGGCGAGCTGGAGTACCGGCGTCGACGGCGAGCACTTCCGGGATTGATCCGGGATCGATTTATCGCATCTTAACCAGACGCAATAAATCGATCCCAGAACATTGATTGCCTGCCGCCGGACCCTCCGGTAAGTGAAGACGTACCCTTTGTGTGAAAGGATAAGGTGTTTTGTGAGCCAAAACCAACAGGTGACTCTAGCGGAATGCCATGAAATCTCAGATTGTCTATCTAGGCAGGATTGCCAAATCCATGCATTTAAAAATCACGAGTGAATCCCCCCCCAAAATCATGAGATTGGCTCAAGAGTCCTGAAATTTTTAAAAATAATAAATGCTGGTTTATTTTTATTTGCCTTCTGTTTTTAAACTGTGGTTCATGTTTTTAGGGATTTTTTCTCTGCAAATATCCATTTTTTAATGGAAGTTGAGATTTTTACAAAATCCTCCATCTCTGGGAGCCTTCAAGTATCAAGAGAGTCACAATAAAATCATGAGAGCTGGCAGCATTGCTCTTCTCCAGGATCTGTACTGGCTGCCAGTTGGCTTTACAGCATTGGTTTGGATCTGTAAAGCCCCAAATGACTTGGGAACTGCCTCACTGAGAGATGCGCCCTGCTCCCTGGACACACTGTTGTGGTTGTGGTCAGCTGAGGTGCTGGAACCTTCTCAGAATAAATGAGATGGAGTTGTTGGCTCTGTGGTGACCTCTCAGCTCATCGTCCTTAGTCCAAACTAGTTAAACCACTGCCCTCAGAACATGCCTCAGACCCTAGCATTTTACCCAGGGGTTATAGGTAGGTTGGCTGATATGTGTGTGTGTGGGGGTACCCATTGATGCCCCCTCACATCTCTGGTGCTTCTCTGGTTTGGGGGGATTAGACACTGTTGGTTTTGTGCATTGCTTTGCGGGGGCTGTATTTCTAACTCAAGGCAAAAACACCTGGAGTGTGAGATGGGAGCTTTTTCACTTTGAATATACTTTACAAATCAAAAGGAATAATAATAACACAATGCTGTTTGAGACAAACATTCCTGCTCTAACTTCACAGGTCACACAAGGCAGGCTTTGTCCTATTTCTGGTATCATTTCAAATTAAACTCAAGTAGACACGAATGTAGGATTGGCTGCATCCTGGGTGAGCCACAGATGATTGTTCATTGTGTTGTTCGCTCTCAGAGGCATGCCCGGGCAGTAACAGCTCCTCTTCACATCATTTCACACCAGTAAACCCTAGGTCACTTTGGTAACAGCTATATTTCCCAAGGGGTTTTCAACTGAGGCATGAAATAAGTGCCGACGATTTCTCCTTCAGAAGAAAAAGGGAAATGTAACATTTCTTCCTGACTCTGACAGGCATCAGCTTGATGCATCGTGCTCCTGATAACGTTCAAGTTACATCCAAGGTTACACTAGAAAAACAAACACAATATTACCTCTAAAAAGTCAGCCATTAAATTGACCAGAATAACATGCGGCCCCGCTTTAAAGTACTTGGGTTGATTTTTGGCCAGAAGATGTGCTATTTTAACATCGCCGCCGTGTCGAGCTTTGAAAGACCCACGCAGGTGACTTGCTGATCGGCACACACAGGGATCCTTATCGTACAGGAGTGAAGTTACAATCTTGCAATTTGCTTTTATCACTCCTGGGCGTGCCCCTGACTTTGTTTTTTCCATGAAAGCCGAGGTTCTCCTCTAATAACGCGGCTTTGCCCCTTTCTGAAAGGTTTTGTTTTGCACCAAGCCGGTGAGAGAGTTTGGGGAGTTGGCACCACGTAGGGTGACCAGATAGCAAGTGTGAAAAATCAGGACAGAGGGTGGGGAGTAATAGGAGCCTATATAAGAAAAACCCCTGAATATCGGGACTGTCCCTATAAAATTGGGACATCTGGTCACCCTACCACCACGTGGCCCGTTCTTACACCTTCCCCTGCCCCATGTCTCCCAGGGAGGGGATGGCTGGGAGCTGTCACACCCTGTCTGCCCCGCCGCATGCAGCTAGTGCTGGGCACAGACAGGCGGCCTGCCCTAGAGGGGCTGGGATTCGAACCAGGAGATCTAGAATGCTCCCACGCCAGCTGTTGCCAGGGAGGGGCAGTTCCCTGCGCAGCCCCCCCACTGGCGAGGGACGGGCAGGCGCTGAGGGCAAAGGGACGGGCACGGGCACGGGCAAAGGCTTCGCTACGGCTTCACTCCCCCCCAGTACGCATGCGCACGCACTACCCAGGCTCACTCACAACGGCCCGGACCCCGGGGCGCAGGCTTATTGGCCCAAGCAGCCCACGTGACAGCGGGTCGGAGGGCAGCAGTATGGCTGCGCCCAGGGGTGGCAGGTGCGGCCGGTTGGAATCGTCTCCGCGCCCCGGGGAGCGCTCCGCGTGGGCGTCCGCATGGAGCGGGCCGAGTTCTGGGTGTCCCTGACGGTGAGGAAGGCGGGGCGGGGCGTGCAGTGGGGTAGAATAGGGTGCAGAGCTGATGGGGTGAGGAAGGGTGCGCAGTGGGGGGATAAGGAAGGGGGCAGGATGGGGGCACAGCGGGGCAGGATGGGTGCAGAGGAGATGAGGCAGAAATGGGGTGAGGAAGGGGGTGCAGTGGGGGGATAAGGAGGGGGGTGGGATGGGGACACAGGAGGGTGGGTTTGGGGTGAGGAAGGGGGCGCAGGGGGAATAAGGAAGGTGGGCGGGATGGGGGGCACAGCGGGGTGGAATAGGGTGCAGAGGTGATGGGGTGAGGAAGGGGGCGCAGTGGGGGGATAAGGAAGGGGGCAGGATGGATGCAGAGGAGATGAGGCAGACATGGGGTGAGGAAGGGGGCACAGTGGGGGGATAAGAAGGGGGGTGGGATGGGGGCACAGCGGGGTGGTTTGGGGGTGAGGAAGGGGGTGCAGTGGTGGGATAAGGAAGGTGGGCAGGATGGGGGGCACAGCGGGGTGGAATAGGGTGCAGAGCTGATGGGGTGAGGAAGGGGGTGCAGTGGAGGGATAAGGAGGGGGCAGGATGGGGGCACAGCGGGGTGAGGAAGGGGGTGAGGAAGGGGGTGCAGTGGGGGGATAAGGAAGGTGGGTGGGATGGGGGCACAGTGGGGTGGAATAGGGTGCAGAGCTGATGGGGTGAGGAAGGGGGTGCAGTGGGGGGATAAGGAAGGGGGCAGGATGGGGACACAGGAGGGTGGGTTTGGGGGTGAGGAAGGGGGCGCAGTGGGGGGATAAGGAAGGTGGGCGGGATGGGGGGCACAGTGGGGTGGAATAGGGTGCAGAGGTGATGGGGTGAGGAAGGGGGTGCAGTGGGGGATAAGGAAGGGGGCAGGGTGGGTGCAGAGATGAGGCAGACATGGGGTGAGGAAGGGGGCACAGTGGAGGGATAAGAAGGGGGGTGGGATGGGGGCACAGCGGGGTGGTTTGGGGGTGAGGAAGGGGGCGCAGTGGGGGGATAAGGAAGGGGGCAGGATGGGTGCAGAGATGAGGCAGAAATGGGGTGAGGAAGGGGGCGCAGTGGGGGGATAAGGAGGGGGGTGGGATGGGGGCACAGCGGGGTGAGTTTGGGGGTGAGGAAGGGGCACAGTGGGGGGATAAGGAAGGTGGGCAGGATGGGGGGCACAGCGGGGTGGAATAGGGTGCAGAGGTGATGGGGTGAGGAAGGGAGCGCAGTGGGAGGATAAGGAAGGGGGCAGGATGGGGGCACAGCGGGGCAGGATGGGTGCAGAGGAGATGAGGCAGAAATGGGGTGAGGAAGGGGGTGCAGTGGAGGGATAAGGAAGGGGGAGGGTTGCAGAGGAGGTGATGGGGCTGGAGGAGGGGTGTGCAGCTGGGGGGATGAGGGAGGTGGGTGGGGTATGGGGGTGACTCATCTCTGGGTCTGAGAGGGGAGCAGAGTCCACTTCTGGGTGGCACTGCCAGGGGGAAATTCCCAGTTGAGTTTGGAAGGAGAGGGTATGTCTGTATGTTGCAGCTGCTGGTGCTGAGGAATATTATTGATGATCCCTTAGGCTCCCCCCTCCACTCTCTAGACACAGCCCCTGGCCCAAGGATCAGTTGGGCTAAATTATAAGGAATTGAAGTGATCACAATGCCATATTAAAACCCCGCATACACTTTTCAAATGGTATAAATTTATTTCTGATGCCCGTTGCCTTTGGGTGGGGCAACGTGCATCGTTCCAGAATGGGGAGGAATTGTCTTAGTATCTTACCTTTTGAAATGTTAAGGAGTTCAATTGTTCTGGGGAAGTTCTTTGGCCTGTGTCCTACAGCAGGTCAGAGTAGATGATCACAGTGGTCCCTTTTGACCTTTGAAGTCTATAAATTATCTTGAGTATTCGTAGTGTGTATAGTGCTTCACGGGCATATGGGATAAGGTCACAGCATTGGTTAGTAGTGCCATGTGGTAGATGCAGTTTCAGAGGGTTAATACTTTGGAATGATACAGCCACGAACAGTCTCTCATTTTAAAACAGGGTGCTGAATGTGTTGTGCTGTTTATAGCCATTGTAAGTTTGGTAACTTCTTTTTACCTCCTGCAAATTGTGTGTGATGGTACAGGGACTTGATTACAATGAGTTCATTGTTTTTTACAGAATAACTTCACAATAACCTGAACTACTTGTATTTTGTAATGCATTGAGACAACTTGGCACTTTATACTGCACTAGGAATCATAGACTCATAGGACTGGAAGGGACCTTGAGAGGTCATTTAGTCCAGTCTCCTGCCCTCATGGCAGGACTAATTATCTAGACCATCTCTGACAGGTGTTTGTCTAACCTGCTCTTAAAAATCTCCAATGATGGAGATTCCACAACCTCCCTAGGCAATTTATTCCAGTGCTTTATTAAAAATGTCTCATGTTTGAATAAAGGGCTCACAGTCTTTCTGCCATTTTCCTTGTCCATTTTAAATCAATGTTTGACTGTAATGCTTATGCATTACTTGCCTTTTTTACCTAAGAATTTCTCTTGCAGTTTCTTTAGCCTTTCTCATAGTTGTAGAGTTTAAGGCCAGAAAGGACCACCAAATCATCTAGTCTGACCTGTTGTATATAGATTTACTGAGAGAGATGCCTAGATGATTCTAGTCAGCGACTGTTACCTGTGCTGCAGAGGAAGGTGAAAAACCCCCAAGGTCACTGCCAGTCTGACCTGGAGGAAAATTCTTTCCAGACCTCTCATATGGCGATCAGTTAGACTCTGAGCAAGAATCAGCCAGCTAAGTGCCAGAAAGACAATTATCAGGACCGCCTCAGAGCACCAGCATCCCCTATCCAGTGTCCCACCTTCAGCTGTGGCCATTTCTGATGCTTCAGAAGAAGGAAGCAAATCCGCGCCAACACCCCCCTTTCCTCCAACTGTGAATACACTGTGGAAGAATTCCCTTCCTGACCCCTGGGGTGACTGTATGAAGCCCTGAAGCATGCGATTTGAGGAAAGTAAGACATGAACCAGAAGGGACTGCCGAGGGTTGCCCAGCCCAGACCCCCACCACTACAGGCAATCCTGTCATCTAATCCCACTCATGAATTTGTCAAGCTCTGTCTTAAAGCTAGTTAGATTGTTTGCTCTTTCAGCTCCTTTTGGAAGGCAGTTCCAGAATGTCACTTCTCTTATGATTAGAAACCTTCTAACTTTCAGCCTAAATTTATTTGTGAACAGTTTATACCCACTTATTCTTGTTCCAGCATTGTCCTTTCATTTAAATAACCCTTTGTCCTCCCTAGTGTTTACCCTCCTGGTGTATTTATAGAAAGCAATCCTATCTTTTAGGCCCTCTGTTCCCCTGATCATTCTAGTAGCTCTTCTCTGCACCTGTTTCTTTCTGAATTGATCTTTCTTGAATGTGGGTGACCAGGATTCCAGAGGAGGTCTTACCACTGCCGTATACAATGGTATTAATACTTTCTTGTGTCTACTGGAAATGCAACGCCTGGATCCTATTCGCTTTTTTTCATGGCCGCATAACATTGGTGGCTCTTAATTGCCCTGTGATCGACCAACATACCCAGGTCTCTCCCCTCCTCTCTCACTTGTAACTGATGAGCCCCCAGTTAATATATAGCGGGAATTCTTGTTGTTAGTCCCTATGTGCGTGACCTTGCAGTTTGTACTATTCCATTTCATCCCATTTCTATTTCTCTTTTTGTACCTTGACAGTTTTCCATTTCATCCTGTCATCTGGCTTATTTAACTGTCCAACACACAAACCCTACAAAACAAGCAGAATCCTTTAGAGACCCAGATAATCTGTGCAAGTTTTAGAACTGAAATAGGTATCACCAGGGTTGTAACAATCATCTTTTTAATGAGTATGTTTGTAATGAAAGACCTATTTTTTATAATAGAAAGAGACAGTTCTCTCACTTGGCAAAGCTTTTAGAGTGGTGTCCATCTATTCTTGAAGGAGGAGGATCAGAATGATGTTGGAAATAACCAACAATAACAATGAGTGCGCCTGCTGTAGTGTTGTGACAGAAGGTTGACAGGTGTTTGAGACTCAGTGGAGAGAATTACTCTGAGAAGCTACAGATCCTAAATGTATTTTATCTAAACAAAAAGCTATTTGATTTCACTGTGTCTATTCAATCAAAGTGCATGGCAGTTTCAACCAGAAAAATATATGGGGCGGTGGGGGGAGGGAAATAAATGTTGAAGAGCAGCTAACTTTGTATCTTAAGAATTCTAAAAAATAGTAAAAACAAAACCATTAGAATAGATCTTGTTAAAAAGGATTTGTTACTCCATTTCTTCTTTCATGCTATGTTCGCAGCCTCCGCCGTTTGTAGCATAAGTTTGAACTACTCCTCTAACACCTACTCATTTAACACATCACGCAAAATGCAGGGAAGCATTTGTTAAGGATGAATTTGAGCAACAACGTTCAAACATGGCAGCGAAGGGCACGTGGCTAGCTTGTGGACAATACAAAGAGAAAGGAATGCTTAATTTTTGAACTACCTTTTCCTCTCATGTTTTGAATTCCGCTAGTGCAATGTAACCAACTAACTTCGTTCCCAAAGCCAGAAATCCTGGAGTTATCCTTGATTCAGAGCTTGCTTTCTTCTTTCAGCCTCACTTGTTTGTAACTCTGCCTGCCGCGCCACTGGAGAGTTTGGCTACCTTTAACCCGCCCCTCCTAAATGTCTTATTCTTTCTATAGTCTATGCCTGTTTTGACTATTGTGACTTCTTAAGTTCCTTCTTGCAAGACCTTAATTGCATCTCTTTGCTTCTTGTGGGGCCAGATTTCCCAGTGCTCCCAGCACCCACAATTGGGGCCAGATGCTCAAAATAGCTCAGCGCACAAAGTGTAGAGGTCTCTTGAGAATCTGGCCACTTATTTTGGGTGCTTAAAAGGAGGCTGAGCTCTGTTGAAAATCTCTCCAAGCCCCTTCACTTCACAGCCCTGAAACGTCATTCCTTAGCTTCATCTTTGCTTTTCCATCCCCATCTCATCCTGGTGCTTTCCCCTCCATTCCCCAGCTAGTGATGGCAGGTTCCTGCTCTTTGCCCACAAACGTGGGGATGGAGTGGAGCAAGGATAGCGTGGATAATTGTAAGGGTGTAGCTGAATGACCCGAAGGAGTGAGATGTTGTGAAGAGGCTTGTCGATTCCAGTGCATGGGAATGTACCATGACTAGTTCTGGCTGCAGAATGTAGGAGGAAAGGTCTTCTCTTCCTGTTCCATGTTCAACGGGCAGGTGGTTTCTAACCCTCAGGGGAGTCAGGTGCTCCCAATAGGAAGAATGAAGGCAAACAACCAAACTAGCATTAAGATGGAGTTTGATAAATTTAGAAATGAGATTATATGATGGAATTGCCTGCATCAGCAAGAGACCGGATTCAATGATCCAGGAGGTCCATGCCAGTCCCTTGCCGCTAACTCATATCGCACAACTATTTCTGCTATGTATCTGATGTGACATTTATACACTCTCTTAGAGGCTTTGTGGACATGGACCAAGAAAAATTCAATCGCAGACTAAGGGATATATAATTTTTGGGGCATTTGCTAACTGAATCCTCTCTCCAGCTTTTTAAAAGATTTTATCTCTGTTTACTCCTAGAAGAATCATTTACAAGTGAACAACTAAGAAAGTGGATGCTGCTCCCTTCCACAAGTGTATAATAGACTATCGCCCCGTATTTTATCATCCATTTTCAATTAATTCATTAAAAATATGCATAGGGCCAACTTTGTCCCTCCTGAATTGTGTATAGTTAAGTGAAGCTGCATGCCTGGGTGTAAGAGCAGAATTTGGCTCACACTTAAATATGCTCAGGTGACCTATTGTATGAAATATCATGGTTCAATACATTTGAATTCGATCCTGGTTTTATTTAATCATGTTGCTGGATTTAGAGTGTAACAGGTATATCCAGCTCCATGCAAAGATTTTTTTTTCTCCCCCCAGCTGTTCAACTGATAATGCTAGTGCTGCTGACACGCAGTTGAGAATGGGCTGCTTAGTCGGCTTATTATCTAAAAATCATTACTGTTTGCTGCAGATGGAGTAAGCTCCCAGGTATTCTCACCATCCTACAGGTACTCCATTAGCTGCTTCATGAATTTAAATGACATTTAAGATACAAATCCAAAGAAGCAATTAGTAACTTTTGATTCATGTTTTACCAGCTGGCTAGATTAAATCTGATCAATTTTATTTTGGGCAGATAAGAATTCTGATGGAAGAAGAGTTAGAAAAATCAATGCACGCAAAATAGCCAAATAGATTAAAAGAGTAATTAACTTATTGATTAAAACGTTAACGGTAGATAGCAAATGCCTCTCTGAATCCTCTGTTAGGGTGGAACAGAAAACCAGGTGAGCACAGTATAATTGTACTTGAATTATCCAAGTAAAGATTCAGCAGTACCATACATCCATGCTCACGTTTTCTCCTGCTGTTGTATACAGGGTAGATATCAATATATGTGCTCCGTAGCCCAAATCACCAAAAAATGGTGAAGGTGGATTCAAAGAATAAATTTAATACAGATTATTAGATATGTTAAAATGGCTAAAAAAAAATTTCAGAGAGTGAGGGGTGGGGAGGTAGTTGCATACTCATCCCTGCCTATATTTCATCTGGTTATTATTCAGGTTTTACAGGGGCCTTGGGCATGGATGCCATCTTGGTCTCTCCTGGTCTCTATGTGTGCACACAGTTTAGTTAGACCAAAGTCTTTGGGCTAATATAGGTGTATCTAGGTGAAAACTAATGGTCTGTGTTATATAGGAGGTCAGTAGGATTGCCAGCTTTCTAATTCCAGAAAACCGAACACCCTTGCCCCACCCACTGCCCTGCCCCGCCCCGCCTGGGACAAGAAGCAATGGGCTTAAACTACGGTAAGGGAGATTTAAGTTACACATTAGGAAAAACTTCCTAACTGTCAGGATAGTTGAGCATTGGAACAAATTAGGTAGGCAGGTTGTGGAATCTCTGTCATTTGGAGGTTTTTAAGAACAGGTTAGACAAACCCCTCTCAGGGATGGTCTGTCTTAGTCCTGCCTCAGCTCAGGGGAATGGACTAGATGATCTATCAATCTCCCTTACCGTCCTATGTTTCTATGACTCTGTGAAACGTTTGGTTTAAAATGAATTTTTTCTGTTTTTGGCTGTCAAAAACAAAATGTAAACGAAAACCCACACATTTTTTTTCTTCGGGAATACAAATCTTTTTCTCAACCAGTCCTAATATTTGCACAATAATTCCTGCCGCTGATGGACAAACGGTGCTGTGTCATATTGCTAACTGGTGGGTGCCATTATCTTAGGGCTTATTTGCCTGGCTCAGAGTTGTTGGAGCTGCGTTGCTTCCTTCACTCAACCCAAAACAGTGAGGCGAAATGAAAGAATGGTTAAAATGTTGCACTGTTCTTTTTGTATCCTGTGCTGGTCCTTGACATCAATCTACGCGTGGTCACTTGTAGTTAAAAAGTCATTATTGGAGAAATCTGCCGATGAATGATCGAGCCACTAGTTTGCTGCAAATGGCTAGATTCAATAATGTCCTTTAGACACGTCTCATAGCAGCATGTGTGTAGGCAAGACGTTGATGTTAATTTGCTTTACTTCTGTTTATCTTGAAGGCTGGTGGGATAGCTGGTGTGTGCGTTGACTTGATATTATTCCCTCTGGATACCATAAAAACCCGACTGCAGAGTCCCCAAGGATTTAAGAAGGCTGGTGGCTTTCGCGGCATCTACGCTGGCGTTCCTTCTGCTGCTGTAGGATCCTTTCCGAATGGTAAAAACTGTGTGGATTGTGCTTGTGTTAATCCCTGGTCTTCCTCTAGGGGAACGGCAAAGTCAAGTCTGTCCTTTCTCTGCCAGGCTCCGATCCTGCTAGCAGCTCCACATAGGAGCCCCTGTTGAAGTTATGAGGTTTTGTGTGGGTGCAGGGGTCCAGCTGGGTGGGGCTCTGTGTGCACCATTGTAATGATGACCCCTAATGTAGACTTGCTGCATTGCACTGTACCTGAGTAAATCACACCATTGCATGCCCCATTTTGCACTGGGGCAGTGTGCCAATATTAGTAGATTGCACCAGTGTAACTAAATCGATGTAATCACACTGGTGCAAAGTTATGTAATGTAGGGTTCCAAAAGATAAATCCCCACCTCCCCCCTATATATTGTTTCTCTTTCCAATTTTATAAATCTGCAAATGCTAACTACTGGTGGTACTGCTTTGTGTTTCACAATTCAGATTCCTATGCACCATCATGGTGATGCCACCGTGTCCAGATACTCTTCTGGAAGCCTTGATGTTATTCTTTTCATCAGCTCTTCACTGAAAAATCCAATTTTTGGCTTTACACTGTGGAAGCTGTGCCCCTTCCCTTCCATCTCTCTCTTGCCACTTCCTTCCTGTTTCCAGCAGCGCCTACAATGTGCTAAGCATTGTCCAAATATAAAAGAAGACACAAGTCCCCATCCTGGAGACTCTTGCCTTTAAATCCTGGCCATGTCTGACTGCAGTGATCATGAATATGAATGCTCCAAGTGTTACCTGGGGTTCTTTCAACCCAAAGCTCTTGGTATTTTTACGCTGTGCGAGGAGGTGTCAGGAAATAAATCAGGGGAGACACAGCTGTCCGACCGATAGATGGCTGGCACAAACAGGAGAACACAAGAGTGCTTTCACTTAAAGCTAAACTTTACTTAGACTTGAGCACTTACACACGTCCGCAACAGATTAGTAAAACACCCCCAACCCTTGATAATTACCAACGCTGAGTGTGGCTCTCGAGTGGCACAGCGGCAGCCCGTCTGCCGGTGGGGAACACAAAATGCATCCAGAGGGAGAGAGCGGTCCCGAAGAGTCCCCGCTATCTCAAGCTTTTCCCCCTTCTTTATACATTAATAATAGAATGTCCCTTAAAGAAACCTTGTTAAGTAAGCAGTTTTAATGATCGAGCAAGAGGTTCCTTCTGATTATTGATTAACCAGGTGTGGGTTTTTCCAGAGCCTGCAGCCTTGAGACCCCAATAGACGTTCCTGAGGGTACATCCTGCTCTTTTCAAATGCATGTATCAGCAACTTTAGCACAATTTTTATCAGGAAGGACGTGGGGTCAAGCTGCCCCTTCTGAGGCACCCAAAACCCCCTCCCCTCCTGCCTTGGTCAAGCTGCATGGCCACTTTATAGCCTACTGACTAGGTTGCTTTTTAACAATAAGCCATAGTGGTTTCAAGCACTTTACTGGTTTGCCAAAGTCTCCCCATACACAAGGGTATCTTGTGTACATGCATGTGCTCCCCTCTGGTCTTTAAGAGCCAAATTCTAGCAGGGAATGTTCTCTTTTTTTCTGGGGAGAGAAATAAATAATTATAAGTCATTTAGAAACTGAGGGAAGCTTTGAGGAGGCCTTTTGAAATTGGCACTGTCTTTCAGAAACAAAACAGTTCTAGTGTCTGAAGAAAAATGTTTGCAATTCCTGAGATCTGTTTGCTCTCTTCGTCTTTGCAAAATGAAGTCCAGCTAGGCTGTCACGTTTGTAAATGTTAAGTTCACAGACCAATCCACTGACACCTTCAAATGTTCGATGTCCTTCAAAAGATGATATATAAAAAAAAATCTGTTCTTTATCTCCGCTTTCGTTATCTCCTTTTGAGGCGATAAGCATCTTTTGATTAACTGCAGAAGGCAATACATGCAGTCCTTTTGCACAATTAAAATCTGTTCCCCCGTGAGAGATGTCAGCTTTTTCAGGATTTGCATCTCTAACATCTGAGCTGGGATTTATCTCTTGCCGCAGTGTAAGACCAAAAACTTAAATGATCTTGGAGAATACAAGTAACCCTTAATGTGCTAGGTAGCAAATGCAAGACACCTGTTAGTCCAAAAAAACTGTTGCCACTTCAGTGCCTGGTTTGCTCTTCTTCCTGTCTCTAATAGTACACTGGTACACTTGGATTGGTTTTCTGTGCTATGAGATTAGGGCTATTACAAAATAAAACTGTTCCTTGCCCATTGGATTACAGTGTAATGAATGTTCAAGCTCTCAGGAGGATTTCATTTTCTTTCTCTCAAATGAATTGCTGTTGCTTCTGGAGCTAAACTGTAAAATAGGAGGCAGATTCTAGCTAGGAAAATGCTGCAATCAGATTTAAATGTTAGTAATGTTACTGAAGCAGTTGTTTCCTTAAAGGAGCTGATTTGTAATATCAGTTGACCATCGTCCAATAAAGTACAGCCCTTACCCACAGTATTCTAGGGGGAAAAAACTTCCAATCAGAGATACTATTTAGCCTTTTTGCTTTTTAAATACTGTAATTGTAAACATGGATTGAAGCCCTGGGCCCATTGAAGTCAAAGGGAGCTTTGACCATGAGTGAAAGAGTATTGACCATGGAACTATGTTGGTAAGAAGGGTAGTACTGTTTTGGGGAATGTCTTGTCTCTGGATTATAGCATTCGGCTATTTTCTGGATTATAACCGTAAACTAGGTTTGTCTGGATTATAACAGCAATCTGCTAATGCATTTACAGGGATAGTTTGATGACTGGACTTTTTTTAAAATTTCAGCTGCTGCCTTTTTTGTCACCTATGAATATGTGAAATGTATGTTGCATACTGCCTCCCCTCCGTACCTGAGTCCAGTAACACACATGGTGGCCGCCTCCTTTGGAGAAGTAGTAAGTAACAGCTCTGTCTACTGTGCATTCCATTTTTTCCCCTTCTCTTCTTGCTAGGAAGTCTTATGAGAACTGAATTTTAGTGGGAACCTTTTACTTGTTGATTGTTGAGCAGCAGGTTTAACAAGCCTGGTCTTTACAAAGCATTGGTTGCAAAATACCAACATGTTTTCTAGAAACTTCTGGGGTTTGTTTTGTTTTGTTTTTTGTTTTAAATGAAGCATTGACATTGAGTAACAGTCTGGAAGCATAATGTAGCAAAAGCTCATTCCGTGGGCAAGTTAGTGATGGGAAGGTACGGTTGTCCTTTGATTCGTGAAAAATCCACAGAACCATTATTTCAGAGGTGTTACCCTCTGCGGCGTGGCAGTGGGGACTTGCTGTTCTTCCCATGCCCCAGCAGTTCCAGGTCCGCGAGTTGGTGGAAGCTTGGATAATACAGTGTCATCGGAAATGGGTTGAGTTGGGTATTATTCAAAAGACCTTCCTATCACTTATTTGCCCCTGGAATGAGATTTTGCTACATTGTGCTTCCAGACTGTTACTCCCAGGAACACAATGGTACCAAACATGACACCACTAGAACTACGTAGCCATGTAGTCGAGAAAAAGTTTAAAAATCACAGTGCAAGATTGGTCCCTTGTGCATTACATGTCCAATACCGAAATACCACCTGCTGCAGTAGGCTAATGGTTAAATACCTGGAGGACAGTTCTGATGAGTTGAATGTGTTTAGGCTAGGATTTCAATGGATCTTAATCAGGGCCGGCTCTGGCTTTTTTGCTGCCCCAGGCAAAAAAGCCTCCCGCCGTGCCCCCTTCCCCCCTCCCAGCGCGGCAGGGGAGGGCGCTGAGCCCGGCCGCGGGCTGCTCTCCCCACCAGCCGGAGCGCCGGGGGGAGGGCGGTGAGCCCGGCCGGGGCCCCGCCCTCCCTGGTGGCCGGAGCGCCGGGGGGAGGGCGGCGAGCCCACTGCGGCTCCGCTCTCCCCGGTGGCCGGAGCCGGAGCACCGCGCCGCCCCCCTCCAGGTGCCGCCCCAAGCACAAGCTTGGTGGGCTGGTGCCAGGAGCCGGCCCTGATCTTAATGGAGCTAGGCATCCAACTCCCATTGACTTTCAATGGGGTTTGGTCTCCTAACTCTCCCCCTCCCCCCCCCCCCATTGGCTCCTGTGAGAATAGGGTGACCACATGTCCCGATTTTATAGGGACAGTCCCGATATTTGGGGCTTTGCCAATTACCCCCCACCCCGTCCCAATTTTTCACCCTTGCTATCTGGTCACCCTATGTGAGAACCCCAGTCATAATCTCCTTGCATTATTTCAGCTCTGATTTACTCACTTCAGTGATGTTTTCTAAACTGTTCCATTTAAAAAAAAATCTTGTGAAAATGTTCATGTCTGTGACAATAAAATGACTTATTTCAGCTGTTTATAATGAAAGATTTCTGAATTCGTTGGGTAAATGGCAAAGACTTCTGCACGTCACTGGGGAGACATACTTGTTCTCTATTCTCAAGAAAAGGGGAAAACCGAATGGTCACTGAAGAATTATTCCTATCTAGAAGAAACTCAAGACACGCACTGGAAGCTGAATGCTCTTCTTTCCAGTGCTATAAACTACATACATATCTAGTTCTCCTGTCTCTCACTGGTGATGTTATGTTGTGATATGGTCTGATAACTTTCATTAGTTCACTTGTTATTGATCATAGCTCCTAAGAGCCCCATTGTGCTAGGTGCTGTACAAATGCAGAACAAAAGACATTTCCTGCCCCAAAGAGCTTACAATCTAAGTATACGACAAAAGACAACAGATGGATGCACAAAAAGATGGGAGTACAGGAAACTGAGATAGTATTGGCCACTATGATAGCCTGTACATGCCCTGGGGTATGTCTTACATTTAAAAAAAAACAAGGAGTCCTTGTGGCACCTTAGAAACTAACAAATTTATTTGGGCATAAGCTTTTGTGGGCTAACTCCTTATTTTTTTTGCTGATTCAGACTAATACGGCTACCACTGAAACTCGTCTTACATTTTAGTTACCATAAAGTAGAATGTTCTCTCTCAGAAATCGACAGTTTTGCAATTCAGCCACTTGAAAAAAGGGGTCAAAGAAAAAACTAGTCTGAGGTCACTGTGGTGTTCAAAATCTTTTTTTTTAATATGTCCATTTTTGGCTGGTTGTATAAAGCTGTCCTTATTCAGTAGCTATGGTAACTTTTACCCTGGAGACGTTTTCTGGTAGTTGTGTAGTTTAAGTATGTAAATGAGACCAGAGTGGTAAAAATATATTTCTCGCTATTTTTCATTATATGACATTTTTATTTGGGGAAAAACAATTTAAAAATCGTAAAATGGAGGGTAATACTCTTAGTGTGGGAAAATATAAACAATCAAAACCTTGTTAGATTAGATTTCTTGCATTACGGAGTTTTCAGACCGGAATGTACTTGAAAAGTCACTGTATCAATTATATTAACTGATTCATTCAGCTAAGGTATTTTCATACCCGCCACCTTTCTCTCTGAGAGTACCTCTGTGCTGCACCCCTCGCCCCCGCAGCGGCGAGTAAAATAGCAGTGGAAAGCCCTCGTTCTGAAACTCAGTGAGGTGGGACGGTCTCAGAGCTTGAGACTAAGCCTGAAAATCTACACTGCCCTGGAGCGCAAGCCTGGTCAGTTGACCTGTTTTCTGAGAGACTCTGATGCAGGTGATGCACATTGGAAAACATAATCAGGGTCTAAATTAGCTGTTACCACTCAAGAAAGAGATCTTGCAGTCATTGTGGATAGTTCTCTGAAAACATCCACTCAATGTGCCGCGGCAGTCAAAAAAACGAACAGAGTGTTGGGAATCATTAAGAAAGGGATAGATAAGAAGACACAAAATATCATATTGACTCTCTATAAATCCATGGTACGCCCACATCTTGAATAGTGCCTGCAGATGTGGTCGCCCCAACTCCCAAAAGATATAGTGGAATTGGAAAAGGTTCAGAAAAGGGCAACAAAAATGATGAGGGGGTATGGAGCAGCTCCCATATGAGGAGAGATTAATAAGACTGGAACTTTTCAGCTTGGAAAAGAGATGATTAAGGGGGGATATGATTGAGGTCTATAAAATCATGACTGGTGTGGAGAAAGTAAATAAGGAAGTGTTATTTACTCCTCATAACACAAGAACTAGAGGTCACAAAATGAAATTAATAGGAAGCAGATTTAAAACAAAAGGAAGTATTTCTTCAAACAACACACTGTCAACCTGTGGAACTCCTTGCCAGAGGATGTTGTGAAGGCCAAGACTATCACAGGATTAAAAAAAGAGCTAGATAAATTCATGGAGGATAGTTCCATCAATGGCTATTAGCCAGGACAGGCAGGGATGGTGTCCCTAACCTCTGTTTTCCAGAAGTTGGGAATGGGCAACAGGGGATGGATCACTTGATGATTACCTGTTCTGCTCATTCCCTCTGGGGAATCTGGCATTGGCCACTGTCAGAAGACAGGATACTGGGCTAGCTGGACCTTTGGACTGACCCAGTATGGCCGTTCTTATATTCTTATATCTTTTCAGTGTAGATGTACCCTTAGAAGCAAGTGATATCATGTGGAGGGAGGGGAAGTCTGTCCGAACTTTTGCCCCCCTCAATGTTTGTATATAAACTTTTAACTGTACATTGAAGCTAACTTCAGCTCTCCTTTGCAATGAGCAGCCTGAGGTTTATCCCAGGTGCGGTGGCGGCAGCGGCTTGTGTTTTTTAACGCTTCCTTTTTCTACCAAACTTGCCCTGAAATATGGCACGTAATTCCATTTTCCGAGCTCAAAAGGCACTGTTGTGGTAGCAGCCAGCCAGCTATTTTAGGACTTGATCCAAAGAGATGCTGAGCAATTGCAAATATCTTATTTTCCAGATGGCTCACAGCTATGTGTGTGTGCACCCTGATTGAGTACTGGCACTTAATCTGGAGTTGCAGAATGAGAGTGGCTAGGGTATTAGATTGTGGCCTTCCTTGTCTGGCACAGGCTGTTCCAAGAAAATGGATTTAGTCTGACTTTTTAGATCATTTGATTTCATGTCAACTGTTAAGAAGAGAAGCGGTATCCCAGCTAAAGTCCAGCTGGTCTTCAGTCCCACAAGCCTACTGTAGTGTGTAAATCACTGGGGTAGGATGCTGGAGATCTGGATTTTACTCCTGGCTTGGCCATTGGTCTGCTGGGTGATCTTGGGCAAGTCACTTCACCTCCCTGAGCCTCAGTTTCCTCATTTGTAAAATGGGGCTGATGGTACTGACCTGCTATATAATAGCTGGGTGGTATTATTAGAAGACATGTGTGTCTTCCCCTACTGGCCCTTCCAAGCATGTCACTCTCAACTTTCATTAAGGCAAGTTTAGATTGTTTTTTGTTGTTGTGCTGCTGATGGGACAAGCTTGGTTGTAGGCAGGCTAAGGGCGTGACACCACACCTGCACCTCAGTGAGCCTTTTGCACACCGGAGAACTCTCCCTGACTGAATGTCCAGACTGTTGTCTAAGTCTGAATGTTAAATTGCACTCCTTTCCCTGAATGCCAGACCTCTTCTGGCTTTCGTGCATGCTCAAAGCCAGGGCCATTGCTAGGGAAAAGCTTGTTGGTGTTTCTGGGTGTGGCAGAATGTCGCTCTGTGTAAGCTCAAAAGTTTGTCTCTCTCACCAACAGAAGTTGATCCAATAAAAGATATTACCTCACCCACCTTGTCTCTTTAGTTATGTTTAAAGCATTCTTTGATTACATGCTGCTAAGCCTGATTTAGGTGCTGGTCATTCCAGGATCTACATCAGTGAAGCGGATGTAAGTGAAGCACATTGGTTAACGTTTGCCTTTTTTTTTTTTTTTGGCTTGCAGCTTAGCAGGACACAGGAAATGTGCGTCGTTCCAGATCCTTAACGACTACACCTCCGCATCATGTTGGTTTCGGGGCTTGCCTTTTCTTTCTTTTGCATACTTGCAGTTCCTTGTGGCTTAGTCATGAAAAGATTCCCATTTCAAAAGGTTTTACGACTGCAGGATGATGATGGGTTTTATAAATTCATGTTGATAGAGTTGTTTAAAACCAATCCATTTGGGGTTGGTAAGAGCCAGTTGCAAAGTCGTGCTCCCCCCCACCCCGCTTCTGTGGTCTGGGGATTCATATTCAGACAACAACTTCCCCGAAAGGTAGTTTGTCACATTGAAGAAAAGACTTTCTTGCATTTATAAATCAGCTGTCCCAGCAGATGTACAAGAAAACAGAGAGTGACATGACAGGGTAGGGCAACTGACAGCTGTTTAACTTCATATAGCAAATGATGCATGATTTTCAGCTACTGAAAATGCTTCCCTGCCTGATTCTTCTCATAGCTGTAAGTGTTGTAGGGAGCTTTATGAAACTTCTGTTGTGCATTTACAGATACTCTGGTATTCTTTTCCTAAGCACTTGGCTAGATGTCACAATTCAAATACACTTATCTAAACCTGGAGCGACTTGGTCCAAAACTGTGTACTGGATTAGCACAGACCGTTTTAATTGTTTCATGGCAAATACTTTTGGGTAAAACCTGGTGCTTTGGCTCAATTTTCAGAGATCAAGCTAACGAGCACCTCTGACAACTCTGATTTGCTTGGAGCTACACCATTTGGTAGTCCCCTGTAGTGCTGTTGTTTTATTGGCCACAAGTACTGGTGTAATACTGTCTGTGATGATACAGCAGACATGGAGTAGAGGCAGTGCCTTTTTTCAGTTCACATTACTTTCCCCTCATCTTTCTTTTGGAAGCGTTGCTGCTTCTCTCCAGGATATTAAAATGTCTCATCACTTTTAACTCCCGATCTTCTATTCAACAGTGCCTTCTAAGCAAATATCCAGTGAAATGATATGACCTTGCCTTAGCTGTGTTTACACGGCATCTTTGAGCCCTACTTCTCACTGAGGCTTTTGGGTCTCATGTTGAAATAAACAATCTTGAAAGACAAATGTCTGGGTTTTTTTTGGTGCTAACTTGTTTAGCTGCACGTATCCTGTAGCGGTCCGTTAAATTCCGCAGTCTATAGTAGAAGAGTGTCTTAGGAGAGGCAGTGTACTTAGTGGATAGAGCGCTGGACTGGGACTCAGACTTTTCTTGCTTCTGCTTTTATCTCTGATATTAGCCTCCTGGGTGACCTTGGGCAAGTCAGTTGATCTACCTGTGCCTCGGTTTCCCCATGTGTCAAATGGGGGTGATGACACTTTGTAAAGCACTTTGAAGTCTACCGTTGAAATGTGCTATACAGAAGCTGAGTATAATTAAATTCAGGTTATCGAAGCATTTCCTCTGATTACACTGACATGCCCTTCGACCGGGAAAAGAAATAGTTCTTCACTCCCAGGTGAAATGTCAGGGGTTCTTTATATTCTACTATGTTCCCAAGGTCATGAGATTCATTTTATTGCCAACACATCGTATTATTAGTGTGATAGGTTTGCCTGTTGCCAGACAAACCCATAGATCAGGGGTGGCCAAACTTACTGATCCTCCGAGCCACATATGACAATCTTCAGAAGTTCGAGAGCTGGGGCGCACCTGCTGGCATTCAGGACTTCTGCCCTGCTCCTGCTGAAGCCCTGAGCCCCAGCAGGTGTGCCCTGCGGGGCTGAAGCCTGGAGACCCACCTCCCCACTGGGCAGAAGCCCCCACCCCACCACCCTGCTGCAAGGCAGAGGTCCCAAGTGTTGTCCCCCCAAGTCTGGTAGGTGGAGAATGGCGGGGGAATTGGGGGGCTTCGTGAGCTTAACTTTAACTATAAAAGAGCTGCATGCACCTCTTGAGCCACAGTTTGGCTACTCTTACCATAGCTCTATCAGGTACTGACCTTCGCTCTGGCAGTGGCCAGCTCCTGATAATTTAGAAGAGACCCAAAACTCCTTGTAATATGCCTAACCAGCTTGTAACATGCTGTAGGTAATAGGGGTTGGAAAAGAACTGTCCTTAAAGTGGTCAGGCATTAAGCTAGTCCCATGGCTTTGAGTGCCTGTTTAATCTAGACCTTGGCTTGCATGTCTATAAATGTTGTAGGTGGCCACTCACACCTTTCTAACATCCAGCAGGTCCGCTGGTTAACCCCGTTACAAGTACGTTCCTACAGGCGGACTGCAAGTTGCATAAAGCAATACTTCCTTGGGTGTATCAGATTGACTGCAGGTTTAATTAAATCTCAGGCTTAAGCGGCGAACCCCGAGTGACGCAGTCAGGAGGGCAAGGCTGCTTTGTGTTACCTAGATAATCCTGTTCCTCACCTGCGTAGGGCAGGGTGCCCAGTAAGATCCCCCCTTTTCTAATGTGTTTGTCCCATTCTACCAGCTTGACTAGGTGTTCTGCTCTGGTTAACACAGAGCATTACATTACTGTCCCCATGAAGCCCTGCCCCCTTCCTACTCTTAGCTTTGGAGTAGGGCACACCGTCATCTCCTGTAGCTAAGATTTTGTGTCATATTCCGCTTTCCCCATACCCAACTTCTAATCTGCCTCTCAGTGAGGCTTCTGTTTGTTGAGGCTTTTCCCTTCCCCTGCTTAAACTTGATCCCTCTCTCTGTCTGCCCCCTCTCCATCACACCTGCCTTTGTGCTTACACATCACAGTGCTTCCTTGTCTAACTGGCATGTCCGGTCCTAGCTATGAATCAGTCCCAAACCGTTAACGGAATGACTGATCCAAGCTATTTTCGCTCTGCTGCTGGAAAGTGCAGTAGCACTCTAGCAGAGGTAGTGCCAACTGGCTGTTTCAGAGGAGAAAAAGCGTAGCCCCGTCTGCCTCTTTGCATTTGTATTTGACCCTTGGGCTTTAATTGTTGGCACCTGGGCATTTTTTTTTAAAAACCTTAGAAACCAGACTGTCTTACTGGATGTGATTTAGGGGGTCTATGAAACTAACCTCATTGTCAGTGGCCGCATGTGTCGATGGTCTCACAACCGCGTTGGCGGTGCAAGTGAAGGAAGAGATGGGAGGGAGCCGATTTAAGGCTGGCTGCTTTACAGAGCTGCCATGTAACTTCCTCAGGAAGATTCTCTTTGACCTTAATACCAGTCTCTGTGTTGTCAGCTCAGAAATTCGAAGCACAGCCATTGCAAGGCATCAGTTTCCATAGGTATCCCACAAAACCCTTTAGGAATCCTTAAAAGGCACTCACTCCCCCACCACTGCAATCTATAGCTCAACTACTGGTTGCCTGCTAGCTAATTCATGGAACATCACATGCAAATGAAAGATGCCTCCAAGTTTCTGAGCTATAAAATGTCCTGTTCCAGAATAAAATGAGGCAGAGTGCAACCTCAGGATGTACAATACCCATGTCAGCCATGCTAACTAGAGGGAAAAGTCAGAGGAAAGCCTGACATCTTGAAAACAAAACCCCACTTAATTTACTGTGGGGATCCCATAAGAAAAACCTGACTGGAAAATTTAATCAACTGTGGTCAAAAGGAAATCAGACGCAGATGATACATTGCAATTTTAGAGCCCCTTTTGTTTAAAGAGCTGAAACTGCTTTGCAAGCACTAAGCATCACACCATGTGACAGGCAGGACAATTGTCTCCATTTGCAGGTAGGTAAACTGAGGCACGGTAAAGTTTAGATAAGATGGATGCTTGCTTCGCTCTGTAGCATGCTTGGTTCCTACTACCCTACAACAACAACAGAGGCATATTCACAACCAAGGCATCTTTCATACTGGTGGTACTGTATTTTTATTTTTAAATAATAGCCTTGCATCATGTTGTGACAGCTATAGTGTTGAAAGAAGCACTTCTGAGCTAATAAGCTTCTGCTTTCCACAGGCCTTTTTCTCTTACTGTGATGGAAAAACGGAGCTGTAAAATAATTGAGGTAGGGATTAGGAGATTTGGTACACCAGGCCACCTAATAAAAATGGCACAAATTGAGCTTCTCTCACTGTTGTCTCATATCAAATTTTATTTGATCGATTTTACTGTATTCCAAATTGCAAGCATAAGGGTGAAAGTTGTAATTATAGTTTTATTGATTAGTCATTAAGTTTCAATCAAGTTATAACTACGGGGAATGGCTATAATTTTGCGAGTAGTTTTTTTTGTTTTGTTTCAGGCATCTTTCCTCCCCCTCCTTTCCCCTTGCACACTTAAAATAATTGCTTTGATATTACAAACTGCTTTTATAATGTGGATACTTACCTACCTAAAAGAGTGTGTTATAACAGCTGATTAGTGTTAGTAAAAGGCTTTGAGACCACTGGGTGAATGAATGTTGTTCTTATTCATCTGCCATGCTACTAGATGTAAAAATAAGACGAGGGGAGGTAAGGGGGAGTCAAAGGCAGAACATGTTCCCTAAAATTATGATATAAAATGTAAAACAAATATTAATGTTTGGCTTGTTATCCTTGTTGGTTTTTAAAACTAAAACATTCCCCTGTAATATTTGCATCCTAAGCAAACGCAGCTGTTCAACCAACTAGACTAGAAACAGACGAGTTCTACTGAGTGATGTGCAGAACTGAGAGGTAAACACATCCCTTAACAGTGTATTCATTTTTCTTTTTGATTTTAGGAACTGAGGGAATTAAGCACATCAGCGACCCAAAAAAAAAAAGGCAAATAAAATCTGACACTAGACACATTTTATATAATTAAAGTATAATACAATTTTTCCACAATTGAATCTCACCGGAGAGGGGCTTCTGAATACCAATACAGTGATACAGGGCATACATAACTTTCAAGAAATCACTTGCAAATGGACAGACAAAACACAAGGGGAAAGACATGTAGTACACCACAACATCATTCCAAAGGAGGAGGAGTTGCAGCAGTGGCAAACGGAAACAGCCACAAAGCCTTCCTATTGTCACCACTACCCAGTTCATCCAAAGAGGGGAGGTAGCAAACAGTTTTATTGTATCCAGGGATCAGAATTCTTCTTCATCCTCTGCCTTGACATTGTCCCACATGTTTAGTCGTCATATGTCTTTACAAAGGGCTGCCAAAAGTGCTTGGAAAACATGAAATCATAAGTGGTGGAAAGGAAAACCAGATGTTTTAAAATTATTTCACTTTTAATCATCTAAGGTAGTGTCAGTAATGCGACCAGGGAACACTATTTTAAAATGGACAGTGTCCATGTTAAACAGTCACACTGTGCTTATTATGAATCTTAACTTGATGGATTGATTAGCCCAGGCTTTTTGTCAGGTTTATAATGGTGACATATGCAGTAATTAGAGGAAAGTTGGGTAAGAGTACAAACATCCTCCCCCCGCCACCCGCCAACTTGCTGCAAACTTCATTTTATGGTCTGAAAGTAAGTTTATCCCAGTTTGACTGACAATGTTTCCTTTCTAAGAGCCAATGCGCCTGGATTCAACATGGTGAATTTTACACCCTGCTGACTTTTCCACAGAGGTGAGAAAAAAAAAGTCATTTGGCTCTTTTCCTGGGGAAGCTAGCTAACAAACAATCTTTTCCATGTAATACTTAGATATTGTTATGGTTACAACCTGGGTTTTGTGGGATAGTCAGTGAAACACTCTTGTAAGTTCGGGTCCTTTATTGGCAAACATCAGGCCTGATCTGGTCTCTTCTTCCCTTTTGCGTCTTTGTTTTAGTCTGTGGTGGCGTTGCTTCTTTCTCATCCTGTTCCCACTTTCAGAATCTAGCCAATAACTTGTTTCCCCATTTTGCGAGAGGATTTGTGTGTTGAGAAATGACAGGTAAAGAGCTCTCCTTGCCTCTTCTGTGGTAAGATCAAGAGGCTTTTTTAGTCTGTTGGTGCACTTTGTTTTTCAGTGCTCTGAAGCTAGATCACTGCAGAATTCACTGGGCCACACCTATCTCATGTAGACTTCCAGGGAGCTATAAGAATGGCCATACTGGGTTAAACCAAAGGTCCATCTAGCCCAGAATCCTGTCTTCTGGCAGTGCCAGGTGCCCCAGAGGGAATTAACAGAACAGGTGATCATCAAATGATCCATCCCCTGTCGCCCATTCCCAGCTTCTGGCAAACAGAGGATAGGGCCACCATCCCTGCCCATCCTGACTAATAGCCATTGATGGACCTATCGTCCATGAATTTATCTAGCTCTTTTTTGAACCTTGGCCTTCACAACATCCTTAGTCTTGGCCTTCACAACGTCTTCTGGCAAAGAGTTCAACAGGTTGACTGTGCGTTTTGTTTTAAACCTGCTGCCTATTAATTTCATTTGGTGACCCCCTCGTTCTTGTGTTATGAGAAGGAGTAAATAACACTACAAGATGTCTCCTCCCCAAAGCAGTAAAAGATCACCAGTGACAGGTCTGGCTACGTATCTGTGGTGCTGCTGTAGGATAGAATGGGCTGCCTGACCTTGTTAGAAGATCGAGACTGTAAAGAAGGGAGGAGGGTGAGGGGGCCTGTTGTTTGCCCATGAAGAGCACAGTATGAGAGCAAGCTCGGTGGCTGCCTTCTGAAAGCCAAGACCATCACACTTCTTCCAACGTGAAGGTGGAATGTGGGCTACTGAGAAGAGGGGAAGTCAGAATTGTGTCCCCTCCAAGCTCCTTTGGGGGTGAGGGTGTCAGACTGCACCTTCTGAGGTCAGGGATTTACGTAGCTTTATATAAAACCAACACTTTTAACAGAGCTGCACTCCGAGTTTTGGATTCCTTCCAAATCCAGAACTAGAGGGATGTTGAACTCTCATGGACTGAAATAGCCCCAAAGTTTACTTTCCTGGTGGGATCAAGATGGCTAATTAACCTCTAATCTTCTCATGCCCTTAAATAAAGAACAGCAACAATGAGATTTCAGCTCCATCCTCTAGTGGCAACTACATGGCATTTAACTCACTTCTTTCTTTGGTTAAAGTACTGTGATGATCTGACACTACTCTCCAATGATCTCTGTGCTTAGGCACAGCAGGACTGTACCATATATTAGAAGTCCAGTCTCCGAAGCACTTTCTGAGTGTGCCTTATTGAGCAAGCTTGAGTGAGTCATCTACATGTAAAAATATAACTCTGCAGGGACTGGGGACAAGGTAACACACAATTAGCTCAGTGCAGACCAGATCTTTAAAGTTTTCGGGGGGGAATGAGGTGAATTCATGCCTCTGTAATTTGTGTGGACCGTTGACCTCAGTTGGAGTGTATATAGGCCAATAATGAGTGCTTCTGAAATTTCCCCCTTTAATTAAATAGGTGTGAAGGAAAGTGGCTTGTTCCCTTCATTTTTGGCCCAGGTATTCCAAGTCTCTCTCTTTTTTTTAAAGCACCATGGTTTGTCATCTAAGAGTTAGCCCTAGACCTGGGTACAAGATGTTTTTTTGCTAATCTTAAAACCAATAGAAAAGTTTGCATAACACTTTAGATTTCAGTTTAAACCATTGCTTTTAAACAAACATTCCCCTGCAGTATCTGCCACCCTGAGATTGTTATATAGCTCTTAAGGGTAGCTCCTTCACATCCAACCACCCAGGGCCCCACTCTGCTAGGCACTGTCTTTGCATAAAGTCAGTGTCAGACCCTGGTTCCAAGAGTAGGGTGACCAGATGTCCCGATTTTATAGGGGCAGTCCTGATATTTGGGGCTTTTTCTTATATAGGCCCCACCCGAATTCCAGTTTCTCACACTTGCTATCTGGTCAGCCTATCCAAGGGCTTAATTTAAAATGAAATTGAAATTGATTATGGATGTATGTGAAACTAACTTAATTGTCTGTCATGAGAAATTTGAAAAGTAAAGAGACAGCATTATCAAATAAGGGTTGGGATTTTTTCTGTATTAATATTCTAAGGTTTTAGTAACACAGGTTAAAGAAATTTGTTCCAATCGTTTAAAATTGACTGTGTCCCTTTAATTGAATTACAATTCCCAGGGTGTTGATGATAGTGTTAGGACCTGATCGTGCACACACGTGTGTGTACACACAGTACGTTTGGATTGAATATAAAATAATTTAAGCAGTTAGCAGCGGGACTTGCTGAGACTGGCAAGAGAAGTAGTGCTTGTGACTGTTGAAATGTACATTGTCTTTTGAATTAATCATGGTGGGTTTTGAAATATTCATAATTTAATCTAGGTTAGCTCTGATCTACAAATGCGGTAGTATTTTGCCAAGCCCTCATACGGGAGTGTACTTGAGCAGTGGTGTAAAGGCTGCTGAGAAGATAAAATTACTGCCATTATGACCTAGTGGAGAAGACCGAGAAGAAGTATAGCTAGATAAGAAGGAAACTCAAATTAAAGCTGCAGCCAGGATTTGCTTGTAAATAAAGATGAATGGAGGCAGAAATCCACAGACACTGCCAACAAATTCATCATACAATTAAAGGCTGAAACAGCAAATTAGGAACTGTCAGCCACCTAACCAGCCACTCACAGTGTCTCTTGTATGCCTTCTTATACACATGCCCTCTTTCTCTTCTTCAGTTCCATTTTTGAGTTCCATCCGTTGGTGAATCTATTCAATAAATGCCTTTAAAATTACAAAGCTACCGTCTTGGTTTTGCAGCTTGATACCTGTTTCATCTGAACTCGCATTCTTTCACTTATTATTATTATTACTTGTATTGTTGTAGAACCTAGAAGCGCTAGTTATGGGCCATGGGGACAGATTTTCAACTGATGTAAGTTGTCCTACCTCCGTTGACTTCAGTGCGGCTAGGACAAGTTCACTCCAATTGATAATCTGCCCTTAATTTTTTAAGGAAAGAAGGCTGTAGGAAGGAGGAGGGGATCAAGAATCCATATTAAGGGGAAATGGTTCAGCAAACTTTGAAAGTTAGGCTTGGTCGGGGTGCAACCAACTTACGAGGGAGAAATGCTGGTTGGCCCAAGATCAGCTTCCCATTGGAAACGGCAGCTTAGCTCGAAAAGGGATAGCAGCTGGGATAGGAAGTCCAGCGACAAAAGCGACGCCGGAAAGGTGGAGCGGGCTAGTTCGGTGTCTGGCACCTGGGAAGTCTGGTTGAAGGGGATGCTGGAGGACGGGTGCTGGTGGTGTCGGGAGGCAGGAGCGTGGGATGCTTTGGCGTGACAGGTTAGGGAGTAATTGGGTCACTGCATCCTTTAAGGACCAATCAGGCACTTGGCAAAACCGTTTTGGAAATTCCAGCCAGTCTCTCCTTAAAGATGGTAAGGAGGGAACTTGGAAGCATTGGTGTTGCCTTCCCTGAGGGGCAGCAGACTGTTGCATTTCACACACGTTATTGCTCTGAACATTATAGCCCACGGAACATTCCATTTCTAAAACCCCACGGAGAGTTGAGATCCCAAGTACCTTGCTGTGTGGAATCTCTCTCTCTTCCTTCAGCGTTTAGGGGAGCTGCAGCTAATTTAATGAAGTCGCTCTTGCATCAGTATTGGAAGAAAAAGCAGGAAAGAGATCCTGGCTTTCTTATCCTCTCTGTGGTGTAAGGATTCATCCAAAGTCCATTGTGGTCAACAGCCAGGCTCCCGTTGTCTGCAGGGGGCTTTGGGTCAGGCCTGTTGTCTGAATGTGGCTGCACCTCGCAGCAGTGAAAGGTTGTATCTGTGGTGGGGATAAGGTTAGTGCACTTTTCATGTTCATTATCCAAGCAAAACCTCTGGATTTTCCAAGCTGAGCCTTAAAGCAGAAACCTGCCCTGGGTGGTGCAGTCCGCTCCGGCACTGGCTCCTCATGTAACCCCCTGGGGCAGTTTTCTCTACCCCATCTACACCATTAAAATGGAGATTATGATCCACACCCACACTTGTAACGTGCATAAGGATCGATGGTTTAAAAAATGCTAGTGTGACACCCCCTAACTCTCCCCCCCATGAGTGTGTTACAGCTCCCCCTCTCCGCCTGATCCACAGGGGATGTCTGTC
Source organism: Chrysemys picta bellii (assembly GCF_011386835.1). Taxonomy (NCBI): domain Eukaryota; kingdom Metazoa; phylum Chordata; order Testudines; family Emydidae; genus Chrysemys; species Chrysemys picta. Next base: position 6,824,577 of record NC_088797.1, read on the forward strand.
ACAGCCCTAGCTATGGGAAGTGGCTTTAGCTTAAGCCAGAGGGACTTGCATTTTCAATCCCTGATATCTGCCAAGATGGCGGCCGTAGCACAAGTCGGGGCTTATCTGGGATTGAACTGCTGTGGGGCTCGGCTATTCAGGATGAGCTTTCCGTGTTCAGGGGAAGCACATATCCCACTGGCCAGTGTATATAGCGTCTTCCCCTCTGCGTGATGCACAGAGGAGATGGCTGGCATTGAACTTTATTTGAATGTCTCAATAAGGCATATAAATGTCTAAGGAATCAGATGCAAAGCCTGTTCTCACTCTCCTCTTCGCTGAAATTTTTTTTTCCTAGCTAAGAGCCATGGTTGGAGCTTATGGGAAGAAAAAGTGATGTTTTGGGAGATTACAATCTTCCTTCCATGTATTACATGAACAAACGAGCCAATTTATCATTATAAACCGGAGGAGGAATCGGAACAAGTCCTGAAGAGCCAAATTTTTTATCTGTTTCTTAGTAACACAATACAGAGAGGGCTATAGAACGGTTTGTCACATACTGCAATGTTAAATTTCAGGCAGGCTCAGAGAGGAGAACCTGTCTGGAGAGGGGATTTGTATATCTCAGTTCAGTTGATTTTATTTTTTCTCTTCAGTGGCCAGAGGAAATCCATAAACAGATTCTTTAGGACTTAGAAAAAGTCATAGGTAATAAATTAAATGAGAAGAAGGTTCTAGTGGCGAGGATATAATTTTAATTAGTAAACTGAAGGGATCAGGAGAGGAATTTCCAACTAGAATGATAATCACAGTATCTTAATAACATATGCTAATTGATGTTATTAATCAGCTTCACATTTGAAATTAAAAAAACAAGTATTCAATCTATTAAGGGGAACATCTTAGATAGTAACTGAGGTGATCAGAATCTGTCATTTACCAGAAATATTAACCTGTTTTGAGCAGCGTGTGAGAGTCTGAGTTAGAAAGAAGTTTTTGTCTGCAAAGTTGTGGCAGATCTAATGCAAAGTGCATAAAACAAAATATTTTTGTGCTCCTCTGTTTGAAAAGGGATTTGAAGTTACTCACTTTTTTGTTGGCTTTTCTACATTACAAATAATGGGTCCTCCTTTTCCCCCTCTTTCCTGGAAGTGATTGCCAAGCTTTCTGATGGTGATACCACATTCAGATGAAATCAGAGATGCATTTTTTTTCTACATTCAAATGAGTAAGGAGGGACTTCTGAATCTCAGGGCTTGGCTATATTAGAAAAATAGCACTGGCATAATGAAATCTATTTGAAATCATCATAATTAAGAGTGCAAACCCCTAATGTAGAGGCACTCAAACTGGTTTAACCCTCACTTAAATTGGTTTTGCTCATGCTGGTGAAGTACTAATTTATGTTAGGGTTGACCGATTTGAGTAGGTTTTCACAGTCTTAATTTTTAAAATCAGTTTCCTTAAACCGGTAGAACTCTTCTACTGTAGCTCAGGTCTGAGGCTGCCTCATGTTCCCCCTCTATTCAGGTCTCCTGGATCTTTTGCCAGACACCTTGAGCAACGGAAGGAAAGTGAGGACCACATACTTCAGACGTAGCAAAGTGTGTGTTTTATTGGGAGGGCCGAGAATGTTTGAGAGAATCTCTGCATCACTGAGAGTACGTATTCCATAGCAGAACACTGCGTCTGATTCTGATTGTGTAGTGGTGTCTATCAGGAGTAACTCTGTGGAATTAGACAGGCTTTAAACTAGGTAGTGAGATCAGAATGAGGCCAGTTTCTTTACCTCTCTGTACAGCACCAAGCACAGTTTTGGTCCCATATAAATAAATGCTATAAATGTAATGAGTACGCTTTGTGGTTCACTTTTAAAGAGCAACGGCCCGTACAATCTGCATAAAAATCAATGAGAAAATTCCCGAAGACTTCAGTGGGAGTTGGATCAGGCCTCAAGATCAAGAGGCGGTGTAAAGGCCAAGGCTAACAATTCCAGTTCAGAGACAAAAGGAAAACAATTTATCTTGCTGTGCAGAATCTTTCAGGACTGGGATGAGAAATCAGGGATCTAGTACCAGCTCTGCTACAGCCTAAAGGTATCTCCTTTAGCATAGTTTTTGTGCTGTAGTTTTCCCCAAATGGCTGCAATAATTACCTTGCCTGGGTATTGAGAGATTTAATTTAATGTCTCTAAAGCACTCTCTCTGCTCCTTGGATACGAGGTGCTATAGAAGTGTAGCACATGGGATTTTCATTTGATTAAGAGTAAACTTATGCAAATGGCGTTTAAGAATGAATGTCCCCAGACTGAAAAATGCTCCCTTAGCACCAGGTTGAATCATAAATTAAATTTGCACGGTGCTCAACAATGAAGGCTTCCCAGCCCTCTCAGTACATAAACAAAAACGCATTAAAGTGAATACGTCTTTCCCAAGAACTCTAGAAAACAAAACCTTAATCCTAGGACAAAGTGTTTCATGGGCCCAGAGCAGCTATAGCAGCAAAAATAAAGGGTAAGGGTAGAATTTTCAAAAGCATCCAGGTGACGTACGTTCTTATAAGTCGCATTTGCAAAGCAGACTCAAGGCCAGATTTTTAAAGGTATTTAGGGGCCTGACTCCCATTGATTTCACTGGGAGTTGTTAGGTGCCTAAATACGTTTAAAGCCTGGCCCTTGGGAGCCTAAGTCTCATGGAAGATCAGTGGCTCCTAAGTCACTTTTGAAAACGTCACCCGAAAGCTATTTTACTCCTCTGCAGCCTTGAAACCAGCCTTTCCCCCCCATTTATTCTTACTCTAGATATGCTGCCTGGGTCAAGCATCAGTAGCATAGGATGGGGCCCGATGTTCTATGGAAATGTTAAACCTTGATCCACAGGCTGAGAGCTGGTCAGCTCAGAGAGCCAGACTTCCCATCCCCTGCTCTTCTGGCTCTTGGGCACTGGGAAGTGGTGTTGCAGTAGTACAATGCAGTTGTCACCCAGGTTTGCGTTAGCATTTCCAGGTCAGAATGAGCAAGGAAAGGTCACCATCTGAACTTAAAATCCCTTTCATCAGCTGGCTAATGGAGAGGGAGGACAGCCTAACGGTCAGGGCTCTAGTCTGGGACTTGCACAATCCCAGTTCAAATCCCTGCTCCACCACAGACTTCTTGTGTGGCCTTGGGGCTAGACCTGCAGAGGGAATTTGCAGTGCCTGCCTTCCAGTGGAATCCATAGCCCCTGGGCCCTAAGGGTGAGTGAGGAGACGCTCCACAGCAGCAGGACTTTGGTGCCTGTGCGCATGCACACTGATAGAAAAGTAGGGGACTTTACCAGCAGAAATTTAGGCACTGTGGAAATTTAGGTGCCTACAGAGTTAGGTGGCAGCTGAGTAGGGGTTTTGAGGATCTAAACTTTGGATTTAGGTGCTTAAAGTGTCAGGTGGTTTCCTAAATCCCTTTGTGGATCTAGCCCCTAGTCTCTGGGCTTCAGCTCCTCATCTATACAATGGGGATAACAGCGCTATCTCAAAAGGGGGTTGTGAGGATAAATACATCAAAGGTGGCGAGGTGATCAGCTACTACAGTAATAGAGGCCTGATAAACGCCTAAAATAGATCTAAAGTGCAAGGGTCGTGGCAGACTACAGACCAAAATGGTCCTCCGGAGCTGCTCTCCCAAGTCACAAAGCTGGGAATAGCACTGTACCACGTGTGTTCCCATTTCTGAGGAAAACATGTCCTGCATCAACCCAATTTAAATGTTCTACGTAAGCCCTCAATAGCAACTTGTAATACCTGGTCTGTTGTGTTTCAGATGCCTCTGAAGGATGCATTAGTACATGGGTCTAGTGCAAGAGCAGTAGTGTGGTTAACTACAAATAAGTCCACAATCCTGACAACCAGCTTTCTCTTTCCCAAATACTGCAAAAGAGTTTGTACGAATCGGTTAGCCTGAAATACAAAGTGTTAGAACAGAACACAAACTGGTGGGATTTGATTATTATATTTTGTTTAGAAAAATAATAAAATAAGGAAATAGAAGGTTTAGCTTCAGCTATGTCTAAAGACTCAGAAGAATTTGGATTTCTTTTTGAGATCTGGATTGGCACCTTACAATCAATTCCGAGTAAGGAGCAGAGTATATTAAAAATGTCAATGAGGACTGACTTGTGCCTCTGAAGAACACGGTCTTGCCAGTTTCTGGGTAATGTGGTTATTATTCTCCAGCATTCATGGTACTTTCTACCTGCAGAGAAATCTCTCCTGCAGTACTTGTTAAATCTTGAATACAATATGATGCATGAGTAACGGTGTGTCAAGCTCCACTGGATTTCTTTGAAACATGGGATGTAGTCTAATGAGGATGGCGCGAGGTGAAGTGGTGTGGAAAATAAGCGTAGTTTCTCCCAGTCAAAATAAGTCAGATCGTCACAAGAAAACGGGCATTTCCCAGTTATTGGATGCAGTTAAAGAAGTGAATATATTGGTCATCTCCCTAATATTTAATGTAAAGTAAGAAGCAGTTTTTCAGCCCAATCACAAAAGGATTTCTGGTTTGTTTTATTGATATATATAAAAATGCAAAACTTCAAGTGAGGAGATTTTACACGCTTTGATAATGTGTTCAGTTGCGCTGAATTTAGTGATTGCATTATAACTCTTATTGGACAGTGCTGTACTCTTCTATGCCAATTCATAATGACCTTGCTTTGCAGAATGATAGAGGTAGATGTCATTTACCCCTAAGACAAAATCATCAATCCCTTTAGGATGGGAAATGGAGGAATTGTGAATCATTACAATGTTTCCGATTCCCCTATTAGTAAATTCAGTGGCGTAAGATGGCCAAAGAGTGAGTGGGAATATGAAGTAGCTGGTGAGGCTGAAAGGAAGTATACCACTGAATAATGGTGGAAATGCTTTTACCTCTCTGTATTGGTCCTTTCTTTAGCAATTACCATCACACGGTATAAGCTCTGTCCTTTGCTGATTTCTCTAATATCAGTGGTGATCTGCACATATCTTTAATATCCTCTGGATAATCTTTTGTTTGTGCTTTCACTGTTCCCTATCTATGGCATGATCACAGGTGTTCCTCATGAAAAACTCATGTAAAGTTATAAGAAGGCCTGTCCTCTTCATCTGTTGTTAATCAGCTTGTGCTGAGCACCTTTTAGTTATTTGCCTCCTCCCAGGGCCAGCTCCAGGCACCAGCCTGGAAAGCAGGTGCTTGGGGTGGCCGCTCCGGAGAGGGGCGGCAGGTCTAGCTATTCGGCGGCAATTCGGTGGACGGTCCCTCACTCCCGCTCGGAGCAAAGGACCTTCCGCCGAATTGCCGCCGCAGATCGCGATTGCGGCTTTTTTTTTTTTTTTTTTTTTTTTGGCTGCTTGGGGCGGCCAAAACCCTGGAGCTGGCCCTGCCTCCTCCTAAGTGAGATAAGTTTCCCAAGAACTAATCTCTACAAACTTCTATATGCCACATAAGGTGGGATTTTCAAAAGTGCTCGGCCCTGACCTAACTTTGCTCCCGTTGAAGTCAGTGATAAAACTCCTGTCAACAAGTTAACACCGAGTGCTTCTGAAAATCCCAGTGTTAAGGCTTGCCCACATGAGGAGGTTGCAGTAGTTTGAGTGTGGTTTTTAAAGTGTGATGTAGTTAAATCAGCCCGAAAGGCTGTGTAGACACTCCTATTTCAGTTTAAACCAGACTTACTTTGGCTTTGCTGCAGTTGATTAGGAACACGGTTCAATTACATTGAAATAAGCCACATACACCAAAATAAGTGTCTGTTCAGGAGTTTGGACTGATTTAACTAGAAAATTAGATCATATTTGGGCTTCAGGAGTTTGGACTTCAGGTACTAACAATAATAATTGAGCTAAAGCATATTCTAATCCAATTCTGACCAGAAGATGGCAGTCTTGATACACAGGTGAAGTCTAGTAGTCAAAAGATTTTTTTTTTTTTTTGCAGAGATGGAAAAACTGCATATTTCCTTCAGTTAATTTGAAAAATATAGCCTCTTAGCAAGATGAGGATAAGTGCTAATAATAAAATACACACATTTTTAGTGGCGATTGCCCCCAACAAGCAAACGCAACTAGGAAATTAGAAGTGCGCTTAGATTTATGACTCATTACACGTTTCACAAGGTTCATCTGGTAATGATTTAAGACCAAATGTTTTGAAATTCATGACTCTTTCCAGCCATAATTATAATAATAAAAGGGTAATAAGACAACAGGTGCTAATATTGTCACATTAGCCAGCCTGCTCTGTAAAATAAAGCGAGAAGCATAATGATGCCATTAAGACCAATTTTTATTATTTGAACTTATATCTAAAGTACTTCATCCTTTGTTCAGATGTCATGATTAGCATGTATGGGCACACTGGTGTGAGGAGACCTTGTAAACTTCAGACTGAAATCAGAAGAGATTGCATAGCACTGTATATCGCCAGAGTTTGGGAAATAAACTATATATATATATATATATATATGACAAAAGCCATTTTCTCTCTAAGCAATAATCAGGATCCTACACTGTCTGCTTTTCCACTGACTTCAATGGGCCAAGAGCTCCCTAACAAATCAGTTTTGTCCCGTATACAGAGGCCAATCAGAACAATTGTCTGGTGCCTTAATGAAGGTTGAGGTTATCTGGAGCCTGTCTCTATGAATCCAGAGGCGATGAAGGGGTATAAACTTCTGACAGAAACAGAGGGCCAAATTCATTCCTCTTTTAGCTTCACTGCAGTCAATGGGACCAGGGATGAACTGGATTCTAAGTTCTTTGTGTGCTGACTGCACAGTAAGCGTGCTCTGGACTGCACTGTTCTCCATGAGTCAGTGGTGTCAGTCTGTGCAACATTAACTTCTGTTACTGAGTTTGCAGAGTGTCTCTGTGCAGAATCAAGACAGGTGCTATGGAGCTAGCTGTTGCTGAAGACAAGCGTCCGTTCTTAATTTCTCTCTTTTAACAGCTCCTGTGTCATGGCTAGTGTGTGTCTAGATATGAAGTTGAGAATATAAAAGTAAATGGGGGCCAGGTGCTGCTTGGTGGGAATATGTTGTGATTAGGATAGTCAATGGAATCTCACCATGTAGGAAGCTAACATTCTGTACCAGCTTATACGCCAGACACAATGCCAACAGATACATTTGACTGCTCCTACTCCCGTTCTAGTAATAGTGTTTCATTAACTTTTCCTAAGACAGCAGTGGGCAAATGCAGGGAGTCTCTCCTTGTGGACCTCATTAGGAGATCATGACCTACAACTGTAGATTTAACCCTCTGTGATCTGAAACTCAGAGGCATTTGTGAGGGACAGATGTACTCATGTAACTTAAAATTTTACACTAGATTTCCTAAGTCAATAGTCATTTAAAGCTGAAGGCCAATGTCTTTGGATGAAAAGCATCATTGGTACACACTATGCTAAGAAAGCAAATGATAGGATGTGTATTGATTACTTTATCTTAATTCATGCTGCGATACCTGTAAGCCACTGAAGTGCTTTAAGTCTGAGTACAGTAAATCAATTGAAAAGTTCCCCCGTCCCTTCTCTCCACTGAAGTTGAGGTTGTTACATTTTCATCCTGTGGCCCAATAGGCAGGTGTGACATTAATTTTGCATGCTTTCCCTTTGAAGGCGAGGGCTCGGATCACATCAGAAGAATGCTTAGTTGTTACTGATAGTAAGATACACATGCAAAAACAATAAGGTAACGAGTCGTAAGTTCAGATGTACAGTGAAAATGTCAGTGTTCTGTCTAGCTGCAACAGTCTTTGCACAAAAACTTGTGAGCAAAGAGTGCCCTATGGAACCTATCTGACAATAGAGCCTGGGATGACATTAGCTTTTACTTTCTTTCATACCAGTACAATGCAATCACTTGTTTTTGTTCTTGTGCAGTGAAATATTCCCTTGTAGCTCAAATTCAAATCGGAAAAACATCAAAGTTAATATGAAACAAAATGGAAGGCACTGCAAATATCTGGAGAAAATAGATAGATACATTACTTTGTAGCCACCCCTCTCATGCCAAAATTGCAACGCCACAGAAGTCAGGAAGCCACGCTGGGCTCTTTGTACCCTCTTGGTTGGGTAGATTGTTTTTCATCTGAAAGCCTTTTTAAAGTTTTCTTCCTGCCTCCGTACTTTTAAGGAATAAAAAGCTAATGTAAGGACATGGAGTGTTATGAAGCATGAAGTTCTATAAATATTTATGCTGAACTACAAAAAAAGTTGACAATTCTTATTTTCTTGACATATTGGGGTCATTTGTTGTTTTTGACCCCTGGAATTGAAGCACACATGGAGTGGTACCTCTTTGGAATGACTCTTGACTATTGCAAGTACAACAGGATGAGCTAGCGAGTTACAAGAGAATTTATTTCGTAGCCACTTTTGAATACAGACGTTAAATTTCCACCGTGTTTATAAAAAAAAAAGGTAGTCCTGCAAGCTACCCGTCATGCTTATTCAATTTGTACATCCTGACAACAAGCTATTACATTTAATATGCCTAATGAAAACATTAATGTATACAAGTTAGTTGCTTAATTTATTTGCAAACTCTGAGTCTGAGTTCATTTTTGGAGGAACAGATTTCATCCAGGTTACTTTTTTTATTATGTGCACTTGCCTTTGAATGCAAAACATTTTAAAACACATTTAATTTTAACTTCATTTTGGGGCCAAATTCTCTATTGTTCCTTTCCTGTACTAGGCTAAGGTGGGTCTAAGCCACCTTTGTACTTTTCATATTCTAGCACCAGCCCCCAGCACAAGCTACAGTAGCCCCATGCTACTTTGTTGTTGACTGATAAGACTTTTTATATGCAGTGTTGTTGTACAGTAGCTGTATTGGTCCCAGGATATTGGAGAGACAAAGTGCGTGGGGTAATATCTTTTGTTGGACCCACTTCTGTTGGAGAGAGAGAGAGACAATCTTTTGAGCTTACACAGAGCTCTTCTTCCAGTCTTAGGACCCTCCACCTCTGCAGAGTCCTAGGACCCTACCTTTGAGCCTGAGTGTGACAGAATTGCATGTAGACAGAAGTGGGGGGGGGGAGGTTGGACTCAAGTCTGAGTCTGAGCTCTGGTCTACACTACAGAATTACTATAACTACGTCGCTCAGAGGTGTGAATAATCCACACCCCTCCGTGACATAGCGCTGTTTACTGTCGGTATAACTATCTCAGCGAGAGAGCTTCTCCCACCGACATAGCTACCGCCTCTCGCGGAGGTGGATGAACTAAGGCTATGTTTACACAGCACACCTTACAATGGCACGGCAGGCACACCCAGGCAGCTGCGCCGTTGTAAGGTGTTCTGTGTGGCTGCTCTTCATTGCCGGGAGAGAGCGACACAATAAAACCACCCCCAATGAGGGGCGGTAGCTTCGTCGATGGGAGCGCGGCTCCCGCCGATGAAGCACTGTCCACACCAGCGCTTTTCATCACTAAAACTTTTGTTGTTCAGGGGGGTCGGGGGTGGGTTTCCACACCCCGAGTGACATAGGTTTTAGCGACGAAAGCGCCAGTGTAGACCTAGCCTGAGATTACGGGAGAAGCTCTCTCCCGTTGGCTTAGCATCTTTATTAAAGCGCTACCGTGGTGCAGCCGCATCAGTGCAGCGTTTTAAGTGTAGACCTGCCCTGAGCCTGGGCTTACATTGCAGTGTAGACATACCCAGAGTAGGGATGTAAAAGGTTAACCGGTGAGCATTAGGCTTACCGTTAACCGACTTTAAACGTTAACCCCAGCGGCCCTGCGCCAGCCAGAGGGACCCCATCCCGAGCCCCCGCCACGCCAGGTCCTCTGGAGTGATTTCGGTTAACCAGTTCAATGATATAATTTTAATGAGTTGACTTTTTAAACCAATATTTACATCCCTAACCCAGAATGTCACAGCTAAGGTGAATCAGATTGTTGAATATAAGCAGTTAACACATTTCAAGGGACCATTTATGGGGAAGTAGCCTGTTAACACCCCTTCTGTAATGGCTAGGAGAAAGCTGGGGGTGGGGAGTTAGTGGGTGATTGATTGTTGTAATAAGCCATAAATCCAGTGTCTCTGTTCATTCCATGATTTTTAGTGTCCAGCAAAGTTATGAATTGAGGCTCCCAGACTCATCTTTTGACGGTGTTGTGCAGGTTTCCTTTGAGGATGAGGACTGAGAGGTCAGATATAGAGTGATTGCTTTGTGAAAAGTGTTCACCCCCAGGATATGATGGGTTTTGTCTTACTGTTTTTCCATGCGAGTTCATTGGAGAGCGTAGTGATGTCTGATTTCACCACAGAGTTGTTGTTGGGGCATTTAGTGCATTGGATGAGGTACGCCACGTGTTGTAATAGGCATGTGTAAGACCCATGGATCCTGAAAGGTGTGTTGTGTGGGGTGTTGATCATTGTAGCAATGGAGATGCTGGTTTTGCATCTGTTGTTCTGGCAGGGTGTGATGTGTTCTGGCTTTGAGTTGATGTGTTCTGGTCTGTGGGGAGCTTGTGTGTGATGGAGAAATTGGTTTGAAGGCCAGAAGACTTTTATAGGCCATTACATCAGCACAGCGGGAGTGCAAGTACACTGACCGTGTCTCTTTCTGCCCTCTCCCTGCCTCGTCTGTCAGAGTCTGGGAAGAGAGCTGGCACCAAGCCATTATATCAGTTCTGTACCAGATAGGGAATCTCTCTCTGACTGGAAGATTCTATAGGGGCCATTTCTGCCTCCTTTACACTGCTGGTGTGATTTAAAAGGGCCTTAGCATAGGGCAGAATCTAGTCCTTAATCTTTAAAAATACCCTGTTATTCTCAGGGTTTCCACTGTTGTGATAAGTTACTGTTCTATGCAAATAAACCACTGCTATTGTGTTGTTAAAACACAATAGAAAAGTCAAAAGATTCAGGGATCAGATTCTTCCACGGCACAGTATGAGGAACTCCCATCATAACAGGGAAGCAGCTGCACTGAGATGTGGAACTCTGGGCGATTTATCCGCGTAGCCAGATCAATTGGGTCCTGGTAGCCACAACCTAGGAGTATGTAAAAAAAACCCTTGGAGCGTTTCAGTAAACTGACTTAAGGGGCAAGAACAGAGGAGCCTTGCATGGAGGACCCTAGTTGAATTCAGGGGGGAAGCTTAGGAGCAGAGTCCTGTTTGTTTTCAAAGGAAAAAAGCAGAAGAGAGGAGCGTATGAGGATGCATGTGGTGCTGAGCAGGGTGGGGATTTGGTATGTTTATATGAGTTTACTTGCATCCTGGTTTGGGAGAGTTAGGGCACGTCTTCACTACCTGCCGAATCGGCGGGTAGCAATCGATCTATTGGGGATCGACTTATCGCGTCTAGTGAAGACGCGATAAAATCGATCCCCGATGGCTCTTCCGTCGACTCCGGAAATCCACCGCGGCAAGAGGCGGAAGCGGAGTCGACAGCGGCGCGGCAGCGGTCGACTCGCTGCCGTCCTCACAGCCAGGTAAGTCGACCTAAAATACGCCACTTCAGCTACGCTATTCACGTAGCTGAAGTTGCGTATCTTAGGTCGACACCCCCCCTCCCCCCCCGTAGTGTAGACCTAGCCTTATTCTTCCTGCAGCCCTTTTACCTGTACTTCTTTTTATGTGGCAATAGGGTCTTCCAATACAGACAGGCCACAAATACAGAATGAAAATGCCACACACACTTGTTAAAGTTACGTAATTTCCTATCTATGCAATCACAAATTAAAAAAAAAACAAAAATCAAGGAATTCACCACTGGAGGCAACACTACCCTTCAAACTGAGTTTATTTAACTCTCTTACCGTCCTCACAACAACATCTAAATGCCCTCACACACCTACTCCTCACGTGAACAGCTGCCACCCCTTTGCTTCAGCCATACAAACTCACCCGCAGTGCCTGGGGCCCCATTCCTCAAAAACCACACCCACATGCAACCTTAACTGACCTCAGCTTATTGTGTGTCGCAAGAACAGGTAACAGACTTTGTAAATAAGTCCACCCTGGCAGCTGGGGAGAGCCACTAGTTGCAGGGAACCCTTTATGGCACCCAGCCTTGAGGCTCCCCTTCTTGGATGGCAGGTCTGTTGGCTGGAGAGGCCAGGAAACATCAGGGCCAGTACTTGCTTCTCCCTGCAGTGGCTGTGCTTCACCATGCATATGAAGGGACTCTTTACAATAAATATTTTTATTTCCATCCAATGCTCGGTGACGTGTTCCTCAATTTTGGTCACTAGAGGACATAATGTGACTGTCTTGCTTATTTGGAAAACAAGCACATGCAAATTGGTCTGGAGAAAAGTCTTCCCACATGTCCTATTTACAGTGCTAATATTGAGAAGGATTCCTGTGACTTCAAAATAACTTTCAAGCTTTCCCTTTTTCTTTAATGATCCCTTACCCCAAATCCGCTTCTGCTTTGAGAGTCACTTTCAAACTGAAACATTTGTGGAGGACATTTCCATTTTTCATTAGTGTAGCGTTGTACATTCTGATTTCAGCAAGCACACGGCACTGTCTGGCAGTGAGTGTAAGTGTCTCACCAACAGTTTTTAAGATTGACTCCGAAATATACAAACTGTTTCTCAGTTTTGCAGGTTTCACTGTGTGGAAAGAAAAGAAAACAAACTAACTATATAAGGGAAGTGGACTCAGGTGTGTGTAGTCTAATTATAGGCTTCTTTTACAGGTTGCCTGTCTAATACGGGTTCCTTCTGAAGTTGTAAAGCAGAGGGCTCAAGTTTCTCCTTCATCCAGTACCTTTCGAGTTCTTTCCAACACCTTATATCAAGAGGTAAGGTCTGATCAAAACTTGTGAATTATAGCTGCTTCCAACTGTTCCCCAAGTCCAGTGCTGTATGTTCCTAGCAACTTTCCAAAACTATCCTTTGGCAAAGCATTATTGGCATGTTACATTGGAATAGAATGCTAGCGAGTTATGTTGCTTCTCTTCATATTTGGGGCATCTGCACCTGGAAACATGGGTTAAAATCCTCTAGTTTCTATAATGCCTTATGCAGTAATTTAACTCTTTCAAATCAGTCTGCTGGTTCCATGGCCTCATTAGTAGCAGAGCTGCCTGTGCTACAGCTAGGGTTAATGAATTAAAGCATTTAAAGTTCTCCTGGGATTTGCAGAAAGAAAGTGTCATTAGCATAATGTTTATGGTACTGCATCCTTTCTGCCATGCTGATACACATGCCTGGAACTGTTGGGTCCTTTACTTTCCCTTGTGTGTGATAGGCAAAAGCAACATCCCAGGGAGATTACTTTAGCACCCATTGTCAGGGAAAGCATTTCACATGTGTCCCCAATGATGACTCGTCCTCCACGGCGAGTCGTCCCTTAACCCGAATGGTTATATCACGCCTGAGGCCCGTCACAAGAACTGAATCCCTTCCTGCAGAGTTGATTCTCTTTGTACCTCTACTCCAGGAGTGAGTGGAGCAGGTTGGTGGTTGGAGCATAGCCTCTAAGCTCTACTTCCCGCATTTCCAAATATAAACAAGTTTCCACTAACGCCCTTTAATCCCCATAAGGATGTGTCTCCAGCGTTTCCTGGATACTACCCAGGAGCACGGGCCAAGTTTCCTCTATGTCCTTTTAAGCCAATAGGATCCTTCCTCTGTCTGAGGCAGTCATCTGAGCATTGGGCTTCAGTATCTGCTACTGACCAGGTATCTGGCTGTGCAATTCTGAGCCAGCAAACGCAGTTGATAGAAGAAATATTGGGCACGTGTCTGCATAAATGCTGGGGAAGAGAGTGATTTTAAGTTTCAAAGGTGGTGTTGGAGTGGCAGCTTAGACTCCAAACTATAAAAAGTTTTCCTTGATATTTCTGGAGTCTCATTTCCCCAGAAATCAGGACCCTGCAGAGACTGTACCAGCCAAGGACTATATTAAAACCCTTTCTGTGAAAGGTGGCACTCATCTTCTTCGCATGCTTGTCAATACTGTGATTCTGGTTCTGTGCTGCTTTGCTCCGTAAATGTAGGTCGATGCACTAGTCAGGTAATGCGCTCTATGAGGGTGTGACTAATGTGTTTTGCATTAATTGGTCCATGTAGAACCTACTGGTGCGCACTAAAAGTTGGCAAGCACGCTTTAGTGTAGTACTGAAGAGCACATTTAGTGCACACCAGCAGGGTCTACATGGACCAACACGTTAGTGTGCTTTAGATATCACATCCCTGTAGTGTGCATTGCCATACTACGTAGTCAAGCCCTAAAGTGTTGTGTGGAGGCTATAATCTCTCTCTCTCCTTAAAGATACATGCTTTCTCTGTCACATCTCTTTCTACCTCCCATACTATCTATCAATCTTGGATACTTACAATCTTTAATATCAGAGGGGTAACTAATATCCATGTTAGTCTGGATCTGTAAAAAGTGACAAAGAGTCCTGTGGCACCTTATAGACTAACAGACGTATTGGAGCATAAGCATGCATCTGACGAATTGGGTATTCACCCACGAAAGCTCATGCTTCAATACGTCTGTTAGTCTATAAGGTGCCACAGGACTCTTTGTCAATCTTTAATATATTTATCCTCACAGCTGTGAGTGGGGCAGTGCTATTATCCCTATTTTACAGTTGGGGAAATTGAGGCACAGAGGCTAAGTGACTTGCCCTAATCACAGAGTCTTTAGTAGAGCAGGGACTTGAACCCAGGTCTCCCGAATCCTAGGCTAGTGCCTTTACCACTGGACCTTCCTTCCTTTATATAGTTGAAACTGGGCTAGCAGCATTGATGTGCTCAGAGCCACAGTTGTTGCTAAAACTGCTTCAGACAGTGTGCAGACAGGGCAGATGGAGTCCTAAACTTTACCATCTGAGATCCAAGATGGAGGAATGATAGAGCAGCCTTGCAAAATTCTACCTGTTAATTTCCTCATGATGGAAAATCAGTTTCCAGACTCTTCCTCTCCCTGCTACCTTTAAAAAAAAAAAGGGGTGGAGGGCTGTTGAGGAAAGGCTGAGTGGATACGTTTAGGCAAAGTCCTTTTGCATTAGTTTGCAATGCTTAATTTGTGGGTTAGGCACCCAGGGTCATTTTTTCTTTTGCATGAGTGTTAAATACTATGACCTACATTTTGAAAAAATATCTGCTGACTTTTGGGTGCTGAACTTGAGATGCCTGTAAAGGGGGAGGAAGGGATAGATACTGATTTTCTGAGGTTGAGCTCTGTACACTTCTTAAAACCAAGCCCCTTTCAGGTGTCAGGTTAGGCACCCAAAACCAGCACTCATTAAAAAAAAAATTAGCTCTAATTTTTCCATCTTTGTCATCCTTCTGGTGAGCCTGGGTGAGCAGATTTTATTGCTGGACTTGTACGCTTTTTAGGCTGATGTTACAAGGCTGCAGCTCTCAGACAACTCCAGTTATGGGAAAATAACGTCTGCTTTTCCTCCTCTCTTCTTTTTCCATCCCATCCCTGACCCACAAGATCTACCGGTGTTGGAGATACTGTCATAGAGGCACTGAAAGGAGAACTGAACCCTGATATACATGCAGTGCAAAAATTTTATCAACTGATTACAAATAAAACATTTAAAAGTTTTCCCTAACAGTGACTCTGAACCAGAGCAATTAAGAAACCAGACATAGGGCCAGCTTGTCATCCTAGATGCCAATTTCATGTGGGCCATTTAATTTAAACATCCTGCTACTCTGCTTACATATGCATTTGGAAGAGTGGAGGCTTCTAGCTCTGCGGCTGCACGTGGCAAATATTAGGTAGTCCGAGTATGAAGTAATGTATTTCTCTGCCTTCCTGCTCTTCTGTTTTCTACTTGAGGTGTATGGATCTCTGATTATTCTTCGCACTGGTTAAACATGCTTTGAAAGGAAGATAAAAACTACTGGTGTGGTAAACCTTGGAAGACAGTGTTCAGTGCTATAATCAATTTGATCAATTCATTAGAAGTTCAGGTCTTGCTCTCAGTAAGGCTGTAATACCTGCCATGTAATTAAACATCAGTAAATTGTAGTATCTGCTAATGTAAGTCTCTATAGCTGAAGCTTTCATTTGTTGCTTTACAGGGTATTCAAGGACTTTATCGAGGTTATAAAAGCACAGTATTACGAGAGGTAAAACACTTGTTTTCTGTTTTGAAATTGTTCTGTTGCACTGTATCCTATCTTGTTGGGAAAAAGAAATCGTGGTACAACTGCGTCAAACAGATGCTCTGCAAACTTTCAATACAAATCTTTCATTCTAGGTAAGTTAACTAGTTATGGGTATGTAACGGGAGCTTAGATAAAACATGGATAAGCATCTATGATATATAAGTGGCAACTAATCTGTGCCTCAGTCCTCTTAGTTTTGATGCTGCGTGGATGTAATCGAATGGAAATGTATCAATTATGAAGAAGTACAAAATAAAGTATTGGTAAAATTGTGTACGTTCTGGGACGTGCATCCAGTAAGTGTTTATACACAGAGTAGCACTATCTGGCTCTCAGGCCCTGTTTCTGTGTAAGAAATACATACAGCCTTTCACAGCAAGACGTATAAATGTAATGCAACTTTCTTTGACCCTAAATCCAAGGAACTCTGTCATAGGGAAGAATAAATACTGAAAGTACACTTTATCCAACTAAGCTAAAAATTTTTTTTAAAGGTTAAAAATATTGGTGAATCTCAGGATTTGCACTTTCTTTAATGTGTTGTTGTGACACTTTGTCAAAGAGAGAGACTTCTTTTAAAAGGAATTAAAAATTCTTCTGTTGAATTTTGTGGGCCCAGTCTGTTCCCGCTGAATTAATTGGGAGCAAGATCAGAGCCAGCATGCAATTTCAGTGTTGTCGCTCTCTTTAGGTATTAGTTGTGGTTTTGGCCCTGATTCTGTAATTGGATGCTTTGTGAAGCCCTGCTGAAGTCAGTGGGAGCAGAGCTCTGTCCTCGGGAATCTGATTGTATGATCGAAGCATTTAATGTTGTAGTGATTTTTTTTGTCTTTGAATATGCTTCGTCTGTGACTTGCTTGTCGCTCTCATTTGGAGAGTGCAAGATGAATATGGATTCCCTCTACATATTAGTATTGAGAGGATTCCCAACAATTATATTGTGATTCTAATCTTAGAACTCCCTTGCACTCTAAAAAGTATTGAGTAGTACATTTAAACAAAAATACTTTGCTTAGATTGTAATGTGGTGATATAGGTTTAAACTTCTTGTGCAGGTTTGTCATTTGCAAAAGTAGAAATTGCATTGTGAACACTTTAGAGAAGGATACAGGATTGGTTTCCTCTGAAAATAAGGCTAGGTCTACACTACCCACCTGAATCGGCTGGTAGAAATTGCTCTCTCGGGGATCGAATTATCGCGTCTCGTCGGGACGCGACAATCGATCCCCGAATCGACGCTCTTACTCCACCAGCGGAGGTGGAAGTAAGCGCCGTCGACGGGGAGCCACGGAGGTCGATTTTGCCGCCGGCCTCACAGCGGGGTAAGTCGGCTCCAATAGGTCGAATTCAGCTACGCTATTCGCGTAACTGAATTTGCGTATCTTAAATCGACCCCCCCCCCCCCGTAGTGAAGACCTGCCCTAATAGTACAGAATTGTGCTTTACCTACTGTGTTTAGTTACGTGTAGCACATGTATTTTGTTCTTAAATGTCACTTAGCTAAGCAATCAGGGTTGAATCTTAGCCTTTTAAAAAAACTCAGAATAGATTTTTACCATTAGAAAAGACATATTCATTATTTATATTACCATTGATAGTAATGCTAACTAATTAGCATTTGAAAGCCTGCTTTCAGCAGCATTCATTGCTTTAAAGAACTTTCGTTCATGCCCAAAACTGTATTCAGGGATAAAGATATATGTATTGTGTAAACCTTACTACATAAAGTAAGAAAATCACAAATATAGTGTTGCTTTAAGTACCAACAAATGTTAATGCCAGAGTTTATTTTAGCCACTCCAAATGTTTCAAAAATTAGTTATTTGTGTGAAGATGGCACTTGCTTTTCTGAAACATAACCCCCACCACAGCTTCATCCTGTACTTATTTTCTGGCTCACTAAACACATGTTATTCCCTCCGATTTCATCTGGAGGCAGGCAAAAGAGGGCAACAAGCCTTTTTGATTTCTCCGAGGGGTTCTGAATAAATGAATAAATTTAGATGCCATAGAATACAGATTTTGCATACTAACAGATGAAACACATGGTTACAACTGGATGCAAGTCTCTTTAAAATTTGTTTTGACATATCTCAGGACGGTAATTAATTTATAGGCCCTTCTCCTAGCTCAGTGTGTGACCCTTCCGAGATCACTTTGTTTACCCAAAATAGCAGGACTTTGTCGGAAATTTAATTGGGGTCCTTTCTACTATGTATATTCATAAATGATCCTTCAGAACTGATTTCAGTTGAAATATTGCTTTTTTGGAGTATCTGTCCAATAGAATGAGAAAAATGATTGCCTAATGAAATGTGGTTTCTCTTCAAAATGAAACAAATAATAGGTGATCTGTTTAAAAAAAAAACCCAACCCCTATCCTTTTAACACAATGTTAAGACTATCACATTTTGTGACACTAAATATCGCAGTGAAGTGTCCATTTGATAGTCTGAGTAAAAGCAGCACATTGAACTCTTTGCTGGAAATGTTGTAAAGCTGAAATTTTTGCTGGGTGTTCCCTCCCCTCCCCCTACCTACTTTTGGAATGCATTTCTTCCTTCCTTCAGCAGAAGGGCTTCTATAAAAGCCTGTGTTAATTCATTAGATACCTCCATGTGTTCCCTGTATTGTATGCACACAGGAACATTTAATTCTAGCTGAATCTGTTGTTTATGGAATCTCTTTGCATGCTTCAGCTTTTGCTTGCACAAAGCCATTTTAGTTACAGAAGAAAGGGAGTTTCAGTATATGGGCTTCAGTGTTGGATTATTATTTTTTTAATAGGGCCTAACATATTAATGAACTTCAATGGAGGAGCAGAGTGGAGAACTGAGCCACTACTTAAGATTCTCTCCTAACTCAGAGCAGATGGCTAGTACATGTGTCTCTCCCTTCCCCTTTGGTTTCCACAAATTTCTCATTCCCCTTTTAGTGTCTCTTCCCTCTCAAACCCCATTTCCTACTGGTACCTACATCTTCCTCCATTTTGCTTCTATCTGCCTTTGAGCTGACCCCAGAACCCAAGGGAGATTAGGTGCATTGCATTTGTGGGTCTGTTCCTCCACACATGCACTAGCATTGCTAGTACCAGCCTGAAAGACGCACGCTCATGCCCCCGGAAGAGAGCTGCTGGACTAGAGCACAAGGAGGGCGGGGCTACATGGTCACTCAATGAGACTTTCCTGTCTGGATAAGTGGCAGGACACAGAAGGCTGTGAGAAGACATGGAATTCTCATGATGTCATTTCCAAGTGAGAGAGACACTTTCTAGGGGGGTAGTACACCATTTTGTAGAAAGTAGATCATGCTAGTGAGAGGGGGTGTGAATTATCACTTTCCCCCACACCGAAAAATTTGTTCACAAAAACTCCCCGACAATCTTACAGCAAGGCAAGAGAAAATATCCATTATAAGGTCTCCAGAATTTCTTAATTTACTACTTCTGCTGAGACTCGACACAAGCAAACTGAGCCAGAGTTTTAATTCCTGCATAATTCTTTTTATTAACTATGACCAAGTAGAACATCTGTTAAAATTCCATAATGTTAAGTTCATGGGAAAAAGAGAGCAAACCCTGAGTTCTCCTTGGAATTTTTCCATTTATTTTAATGCTACAGCCTTCTAACAGATGTCTTAAATGGACATTGCTATCAATGAGACTACGACACAAATGAAAATGAAGCACCTTGTCAAATCTCGCTATTTACCATCGCTCACTGTATAATGAATGACTTCACTCTAGGCATCTCTGTGCGTGTATATGGTAGCTTCACAGTAGCAATAGCATAGTTAAGGTTGAAATGTCACTTTTGTTGTAAATTACTGCTAGTGCTTGGAAAATGCAACGTGCTAATTTAAAAAAGCCCAATAATTTGTCACTTCGAAACATATTACAGCTGGATTGAAAATGTTTTATGCTTGTCCCAGCCCAGGAGTGAACCGAAGAAGAAATAGTAGGTGATTTTCAGCTCTTGGTGGGTTTTCTTGCTCACCGATAACCTGACAGAAGCTTTGCTTTAGAAGATCAAGCCTGGCATTTGAATCATCTTGAATAAACGTGCACTTTGTACTTAGCCTTGTCTGAGGAAACTTGGGCTCCCATCCTGCAGTGAGCTTCCAGCAGCTGGATGTGAGCTATTGAAGTCAAAACAGCACTGCCTGGGTAGAGCTAATTGCGGGATTAGGGCCTTCATGTTAAAGTAAAAACACTGGGGTCATGGGCTGATGAGTGGATTCAAACCTTTAGGAAGGTCTTTGCCTTCAGGAAAATGGATCACAGTGTTACCTCAGATGGCGCTTAAAGTAGCCAAGAGTGCAAATGAGCAAAGGCAGTAGCCAGCTTGTTACTGGAAGGGGAGAGGACATTTCAGCTGTATCCCTTCTGAGAGAGTGAACCAGTTACGAGGAAATCTTGTTGACATCTTAGATGGCAGCCCCCCAATGAAATACATAGCAGCAATTTTGCTGGAGCTGTTGGCTATCATAAATACTTTGCAGTATGTGGCGATACATATACACAAGGGGGCTGTGAGAACTTGCTATGTTTTAAGAGGAGAAAGCTAAGAAAAGTAACAACAACAACAAAAACGCCTCAAAATATCTTATTACCTGGCAGAGAGTGAGGTGCAACCCGCAGCAGTTAGAAGCCAAATGACCCTCTAATAGCTGCACCTGTTACTCTCTCCCAAATTTAAAGTGCCAATTTGCCGAGCATTCTGGGAAAGGCTTGTATAAAAGGGTGAAACCCAAGGGAGGCATTTAGAAAATGGGGGAGCTCTTAGGCCGTGGGTTAGAATTTCTGAGGGTTAGTGACTGCAGTTAGAAAACAGTCAGCCTTGTTTACAAGTGAATCCTAGGGTGCCATATAATGGATGTAGCTCTGTGTGTGTTCCTTTTGTTATAATACCTTGATATAAATATCCTGGTCTCCTTGGCTCTTAGTTTTTTAGGTTTATTGCTACAGGGTAGAACAAGGGTGCTGATGGAGTCTTCTCTGACTTGTGCAATTAAAATGTTGACCTTGGTCTTTCATCTTTGTATAGCTTTTTGTGTATTTAATACACACAGTATACACACACCTTAGCAGAATCAGGCAAATAATCCAGTTTCTTAACACAACACTTGTTTGAAAAACCAAACATAATGTTCTCTAACAAAATGCACACAATAGCTGTCTTCACTTTGTTCTCTGGGAAACCACCTGTTTTTGTTTTGGTTTGTTTGTTTGTTTTCCTCATGAAGCTCTTAATATGCTGGATTTAAGCAGAATTTGCTTTTTTAGGCTATAAAGAGAACTGCTCGGGATCTGTCTACAATGGTTCACTTTGCATGACTGAGGCTTTAGACTCTTCTTAGGCAACCAGAGTTTCTTAAACTGAAGAGTATTTTCAACTAGCACCAAAACACTGAGACAGGATTGGGAACTGGAAGACAGGTTAAACAGCCGGTCCAATATTTGTGGGAAATGTGCACAATTTTTGTGGTGTACTTAATGGGATATCCACTAGGGCTAGGTTGAAGTGTCTTGTTGGAAGGTGTCTATACTGCCCCACTGTACTCTTTAATCAATTCCTCCCTTTCAGTTTAACACTGTGTTATTTTGAAAAGCACATCTCTGGCGTGTATTAGCTCTTAGGGAGATAGAAACACCCAAGTGTTCTACCCATGTCAGCAAGATAATTTCATTTTAAAAGGTCCTTAAGTACTTGAGGCAATTCTCCATGGTGAAATAGGGAGGCTGGTCTCCATAGTTCAGGATCCAGTGGCCTTGTGCTCTAATATATTTTGGAAACTCACTTTCTAGATCGCAAGCTGGAATACCGTAAATGGAGCTATCGATCATTTATTTTTGCATTATATACAGTGTAGTTATTACTCTCTTTAGGCACAGTAGAATAACATTTAAAAACAAAAATAGATGTCTAAAAAGTCATTGAAATAACTTTCAAAGTCCACAAAATAACCCTGTTTTTTTGTAACTGATGTGTGAATAAACAGTCCATGTGACATGCCTGGAAGGTCAACAGACTTTGGTTTGAATGGACCAAGGCAGAAAGGGAATGTCCTGTATCTCACACATACAGATAAATGACTCATCACCTTAATTATGCCAGGTCCTCTTGCCTATTTAATTGAATGCACCTTCTTTTTATAGTTAGGTGCTAGACACACGTGCATAACATAGCTACAACCTGGTCCATTGGTAGAGCAGGAGAAATGAAGTCCCGGATTCATGATTCTGCCACCAGTTTGCTGTTTAACGTTGGACATGAGGCACTTTTTTTGCACTGCCTCACGTCTGTAATGTGTGAGCCTGTAATATCTCTGGATGCAATGGGCTCTGTACATACAAAATTATACTGTATTTAAAATCTAAAGTGTTGCATCTGGACTCTGTGGGTAGGCAAGATCTGTTGAAAACTGTGCGCCATATTTAGGGCACACAAGATTTAATAAAGCAAATCCTTTTCAAATGAATGTGCATGTGAGTGGGGTCTGGCGGGAAGCCTATTTGATTTCATGCTTCAGATAGGGGCTCGGAGACTTTTAAAAGGGAGCTTAATAAGGCGTTTTGAAGACCGCACTTTCTGCAGTAATCATGAGCACAGAGACAAGTTCCAGCCATGTGCTAGGATCCAGAAAAGGAGCAGGAGGCACCTGCCACACTGTGCTCTAGTTTGCTCATGCTGTGACTTCTGATCACCTCAGAGGTGTGTTCTTGGCATTGGTTGCTCTCGATACCACAAGTTTGGCAACCATTTAAAGAATACGCTCTCAATCATTATCATGTCTGGTGGGGAAACTTAATGTGAGTCCCTCCCTCCCAAATAAAATTGCATGTGACAAGGTTCACTATGTTCTAGTTACACTCTCTTGTAGGAGAGTGTGCTAAAAAGACAAATCCGAGACAAGGTGCTTTGCCTCAACAATCTGGGATGTTAAATATAACACCGGGAAGGGTAGAGACAGAGAGATGGATTTCCCTTGTTGGGAGGGGGAGAAGGGGGAGGAAGCTGAAAGAGTTGTGCATAGATAGAAAGAAGAAGGAATCTTGAAGACTAAAAACGTCTGTATTGGGTTGCAATCTCTACTCCTGGGGGAATTCTGTGCTACTGCGTGCATGCATATTTAATGAGCCCCGCGGATTTCTAATTTTTCACCAGCTTCTGCCAAAATGTTGCCGTAGTTCTGCCGTTTGCCCACCCGAGGGCGCTGTGGCGATAGAGCAAAGTTGCAGCTCCCCCACAGTGAGGAAAGAGAGAGATGCCTTAGCAGCGCTTGTCAGGCCAGGTCAGGAGACAGGATATGTGGGATACTGGGGGGCGGGGTGTCAGACAGGGGCTCACAAGGACTAGTCAGGGAGGACAGACTGGTGTGATTATATTGTGTTATTTTGACAAATAAAATAATGCAGAATTTTGCAGAATTTAGAAGTATTGTGCACAGAATTTTTAATTTTTTGTTGCAGAATTTTTAATTTTTTGGCGCAAAATTCCACCAGGAGTAAATCTCATCAGCGTTTATAAATTTAGCAGGATCAAATGCGGTCAGTCATTGCACTGGAGACTTCCAAAGTGTTGTGGGAATGGGGATGGCACTTTCTCTTTAGAGTCTAGCAGCATGGTGTGGAAGTCAGCGGGAGCTAGGCACCTAACCTGTTTAGCTGCTTTTGAAAATCTTACTAGGCACCTAATAGTTTTGTAAATCTGGCCTGGTGTCTTCTTTTGTGGAGACATAAAGCGAGACTCTAACGCTTGTGATTTGCTTAAAAAGGGATGTAGGGGGGAGTCTCATGTCATTTTTGCCTTACTGTTGGTGTCAACTTCTGTAATATAGGCAACAGCATTATGTCTATCTAAATTCTCTCTGCAGTTTTCAGTTGGATACAGGAGTCTTCACTTCTGTCCCAATTAGTGATATAATACTGCTGTGTACTGCTAAAGAGTCACCAGCCTCCATTCTGGAGATGACCTCAGTCCACTGTGTGCACTGGTTTAAGTGTGTGTGTGTGTGTGAGACTATATATTATTTGAAGCACATATGTACAATACCCATGATTACAACATATACCTTTAAAAAAAAAGCAATTTGAGATCCATAGGGGTTAAAAATCCTGTACAAATGTAGGATTATTTGCTGTGGCAGGATATTGGCAATAGAAACCGATGTCACTCAAACAGGAAATTCTCGCTGGAGAGGGAATTTGTTTTGCCCTGAAATAAGCCGTAATCCCAACTAACACTAGCAACAATTATCTGATTTCAGCATCTGGCCTAGTAGTCTCAGGTTTCTGTAGTTCTGTTAAGGGGGCCGACTTTTTTTTAGGTAGTTAAAGGGAAAGGCAATAAAAAATCTGGGCATTACTGTTCCTATGTAAATGATTACTGTCAGGAGTGAGAAGGGGGAGTGAGACCTTTTTTCTTTTATTTCCTTGTTATGTTCATGTTGAATGGATGTAGCCTTGATCACTACAGATTTCATGCACTAGAGGGCACACGACGCCTATAATTTCTGCAATGTCAACCTACAGCAAACCTTTATTGCAGGGATCTAATCTGTGCATCTTGAAATTGACTTGGCATTAATCACGCCCCTGAACCGAACCAAAAAAGGGAACATGAGCAAGACCCTCTTCGTTTTATTTTATATAGGGGAGTGGTCCCATTGAATTTTGTGGGGCTTACTCGTGTAAGTAAAGGGAGTGCGATTCAGCTCAGGATTAATACATGGATTCACATCTTTGAACCTCTGAGTTTTCATGTGATATGAATTGATAGAATACATTCCCCAGTTCTAGGACACTCCAAATGTGGACTAGTCGAGTGGTTCTCTACCTCTTTTATACTGTGACCACATGCTATAACAGGAAGTTTCAAGATACCTCCCCACTCCATTCCATCTAATCATAAAGAAAGGAATGGTGATGTGCTCATGGGCCACTAGACCAGGTCACAATCCCCAGGTTTTGAGGAACCATGGCTAATGCATTCAGGCTAATTAAACTAACTTATTAAGAGTCTGCTTTTGCCTGAATTCTGAATTTGGTGAACTCACTTAGCTTTGCAAACATACCATAAGTTTAATGGTCATCTGGGTTGATATAGTCGATACCCGGAATGCACCAGAATTTGGGAATCCTGTTGAAAATATAGTGGTGTTAAGATACTGAACCTGCCTATGGGTGCATTCCCTCTCCTTATTGTATGAATGAGGGCCCAATCCTGCAGGTAAAGTTGAATAGGAGTTAAATCCACACAAGGACTGCAGACCCATTGTCAAATATCTTTGAGTACTGGGGAACGTCTGTCAAACTCCCCCGCCCCCCAGGTGTATGATTTTTAAATACACCTCTACCCCGATATAACGCTGTCCTCGGGAGCCAAAAAATCTTACCGCGTTATAGGCGAAACCGCGTTATATCGAACTTGCTTTGATCCACCAGAGTGCGCAGCCCCGCCCCCCCGGAGCGCTGCTTTACCGCATTATATCCGAATTCGTGTTATATCGGGTCGCGTTATATCGGGGTAGAGGTATACAAATTCTTAATGGGAAACTTATCTATTTAAAAAAAAAAAAAAAAAGGAAGAGAAGCCATGAGATTTGAAGAACAGTTTGATACTAGTCTCTCCATAGTTAAAGCTGAACTAGTTTACAGGAAAGCCAGAGGTCTGAAGTAGCTATCTTCAAACCCTTTTGGGGTGGCATGTAGGGGCTGAAGCAGGGAGTCTGTGTGTATATGTGAGGAGTGGGGGACAGCAGCAGCTCCCAGATTATGATGCCATATCCCCTACAATTTCACCAGGAAAAAAAACATGCACTATAAATATCTTACATATGATTTTTATTACAGACTCATACAGAAACTGTAGGCCAATCAGATATGCTGTCTGAGCTGCAGGAGAATTAGTATTCTTTCACTGGGGCCCTTTCTCCCTGGATTTTTATTTTTCTGCTAATTTTATTGAAACAATCAAATGAAGTTTCCTGAACTTTTTTTGCCTTTGTTTGCTGAATGTAAATTGCTTTCCTGTTTTTGGAGTAAGGAGCTAATAGTACTGGCTAGAGCTAGGTATAGTTTGCTTGAGTTTTTTAGCTTCACTTGCAGATCTGGCAATATGACCCATCTCTTGATATATCTGTCTTGTGCTTGCTATTCCAGTCTTGGGCCTTTCCCAGTTAAAGACTGCCAATGCTATAGACTGTGTGCTGTCTTTGTAATGTGGACAGATTTCCATTAAGGATTAAGTTGGGGTCACTCAGCTCTTGTTTTTTGTTTTTGTTTGAAGCTTAACCCAGAATGTTAACACAGATTTGCAGAGGAGAAAGCCTAGGGGGCCAAATTCTGCATTGATATAATGTGATCTCATTGGCTTCAAATACCAGGGGAGAGGTCAGGAATAGCACCACACAGATCAAAACTGAAGTGTGTGGTCAGTAGTTCACAGGGGAGATTTGCCAGGTATTTAACTGCCCCCAATCTGGCTTTAGCCAGTACTGAGATTTCCTTAAATTTAGGAGCAAAAATAAAGCTTTGGGGGCTGCATCGGGTGTAGGACTTTGGGACTTTAAATTGGATCCTGCCCCATTGACTTTAATGCACACAATGACAGTCAAACAGGATTTGGCCTACCTAGTAGATTTATGCCAGTGGTCGCCTACCTCACACATTTCTATTTTTTTGTCTGCTAGAGTAGTTTGTCTTTTGGCCTCTACAACTGTACTGCTAATATATCTTCTATTTCTGGAAACGACCCGTACGATTAGGTTAGTTTGTTTTAGCCTGGCTCCCTGTCACTGCAGTAGAACAGCACACTTCCCCTGACTGCATGAAATCCACGGTAGACAGTCTTGATAAATATGATTAATGGCCTCCTCTGCTTTTCACTGCAGTTGAAGGCTTCATGGGAGATTGTGTCAACTGGGGAATCAGTTTGTCCAAAACTTGCCATCACATAACATCATTTAATCAGATGTGTATTCTTAGGTACTTTTTACTCATTGTTCCCACTCTAAGCAAATCTTGTGCCATCAAACTATGCTAATAGCTTATGTTGTGGCAGTCCCATCAAGAAAGCTGGTCTAAAAATAATGGAGTGTGTGGAGTTTTTTGCTGTTTTTCGGATATTTGGAAATTAGTTCCATTTATTGAAGTTGACCTGACTACACATATTCCTAAAGTTAGTTACACGTTAAAGCACCTGGCTGAATCAAGGTCAGAATGAGCGTATGCATGGATGCTAATGCCTTGCCACAGATGAAGTTCAGGAATAGTACTTTATCAAAGGAATGCACACGTCAAAAGGGCACCGACACTTTTGTGTTTGGTAACCTGACTTATAACACAGCATTTATATGATTTTATAAAAGGTCAAAGAAAACCATTTCATTTTGTGGTCAAGGAACATTTGACTGCATTGTGGGATAAAAGATGCCTTTGGGGCTATTGTTTTCCTGCAATGCAGAGAGAGGAAGAAAAGAGAAGTTAATAATGTCACTTTGAAAAATGCTCTGCATCAATTCCAACAGTTGCTTGACCTCTCGGCAATGAATAAGAATGAAGTATATGGAGTCATAGATGTTTAAGGCCAGAAGGGACATCAGATCGTCTAGTCTGACCTTCTGTATATCACAGGCCCCTAAAAAACACCCAGCCCTGTCCCCACTTCAAGTCTGACAGCCATAATTAGACCCAAGTATTACAGACCGCAGGAGACTAAAATATTGTGAGCCACAGGCAGAAATCAGGAGGGAATGAGATGCCCCCAATGCCTGAGACCTCTGCAGTGTCAGGGCATTGGTTTAGTAAGATATGCCCAGATGATCCTAGCAAGCGACCCATGCCCTGTACTGACCGGAAAATTCCTTTCCAACCCTACATATGGCGATCAGTTAGTTAGATTCTGAGCATATGAGCAAGAACCACTAGCCAAACGCATGAGAGAGAATTCTCAGTTTGACCTCAGAGCACCAGCCAACCCCACCCAATGTCCCACCTGCAGCTGTGGGCATCTCTAAGGCTTCAGAGAAAGGGACAAAAAAACCCCAAACCAACAATCCCAGAATACATCTGGGGGTGGGGAAATTCCTCCTTGAAATATATAAATAGAGCGTTGATCTGTATGGGTAAAAAGATGTATTTTGATGTATTTGCATTTAGGCACGTTCATCTAGTGCCTGTCTGTAGGCTGGTGAACAGCCATGGAAACAGGAAATATTTTCATTTGTGGATTCTGTTTAAAAATCAGAAGCTTAATTTTCCCCCTTTTAGTGGAAAGAATTGACCACAACACAGAAGGATCTCCAGCTTGACTTTTCATGTACTTCTACCATGCAATTATGCAGGCCTTCTAAAAAGAGTCTATCACCATTCTGAATAATTGAGTACAAGTCTTAATAGCAGATAATCCCCTTGAAGTTGCTTTTGCACTGCAGTCAAAGGACGGCTTTGTTAAGGCATTACCTAACGAATTAGCTGCTAAATACTGGTAATAACCTATTTCCCCTAGATTGCATTTTAATTGCACCCTAAGCAATATGATGTTAGAAGACACTTATTGGTGGCAAACGGATGCTTGCGTACACATCCAAGCACTGTGACTAATTACCATAAAAAGTTACTTTGAAAAGTCTTTGCAGATATCAGAACTGTGTTAAAATGTGCACTTTTTGTTTATATTTTTCTGTCTGCCTGAACAGTACTCTCTCTCACTTTCTTTTGCTCAACGTTTTAGTTTAACCACTTGCAGGCAGCCCCCTTTGCTATGAAATTGCTATTTGATTTTAAAATATTATGTACCTCTTTGGGTTCTATGGGTCATTTCCCACATAAACAATAGGAAAGGGGGAAATTTTCCTATGGGGTGAAAATCAAGTATTTTGCATTACACCGTGTGTGAAAGCAGGAGTTCGTTTTGTCAATCTGTGTCTGAGTAAATAGTTAGAAAAATAAACAGCTTTCTTAATTTCCCCCCCAGATGTCATTGCAGAGGCTACGCCTTTCCCCCCCATATTTGCCATTTCCCTTCATCCCATTTTCTTCCTCTACAATAAAGGATTGTAGCCATCAAAACTGGCAAGCGTTAAGCATGATAATTAGTTCAATATACTGACCAATTCTGTGAATTACAAGTTCAAAGCAACATGTGGACACGGATGAAATCAGATTTTGGCATTTCTTACCCTGATTGTTTCAGGATACTCGGCTGGAGCGTCTTTGATGTGTAAATAACTAATGGATCGTAATGCCTCGCTTAAAGTACATCAGACACGTACGTGACTTTTGTTTTTAGATTTGGAGCTCATTTTCTAGTGATAGCTTTGAATCAGATTAATAAAATGATTCATGTTTTGTGATTTCATAGAGTATGCGATTTACCCCCCAAAAAAGATCTTTTCAGTCTTTATGTTGTAATAGATGCAGCAGATGGCTCCCTGTGTGTTGGAACGTTGACCCCAGAGTATTTAAACAGACATAATGGTGAAGTCAGAAGAAGCCACCTTCATTATTGTTTTTCTGCAACCTGAAAGTAGCCGCTGCATCTCCTTCCTTTTTCATTACTGTCAGACCTGCTAAACAAAATAACTCATGAGTGCTCTTATTCAGCCATTCGGTGGTTTATTCCTTCCCTTGCCCTCCTCCTCTGCGTAACAGGACCTCCTTTATTTTCAGTTGGGATAATTTGCACACACAATGGCAGCCTTCCCCATTTTCTCGATGATCTTAGATCCGAATTGTGCGGTGGATTTAGTTGTGCAGTAATTACTACTGAGATTACCAAACAGATGCCATTTGTTACCTGTACGACATAGGAAAGCAGGCCTACAAAGATAAGCTATTTCATTTTAAGCAACAATTCCACTTGGCCCTCCAACGTTTTGTTTTTTAATCATCTCTAGTCTTTAGTTTTGACTTGGAAAGGAGAATGTGGGTTTAGTGTGATTGAAAAAGATAGATGGGAGTGCGGCTCTGACTTTTGACCATCAACTTTCCAGGTTGGGTGTGCCTAATTAAATTCTCTCCAAATTCAATTGGACCCAGTATTCTTCGTTTTCTGTCTTAAACTGGTGTATCGTGTGCTGTTAAACCACTCCTGTTTCATCCCAAAGGTATGCTTAAGTATTTAGCAATGGGATTCTGATTGTTTTACACAGTTCGGTGATGTTTTTAGAGTGCTTTGGGATCCATTTGGATCAAACCTGCTATGTAAACACAAAGTCTTCATTATTCTCAGTAACTGTACAGCAATTACTCACTATAGGTCTTGATGCCAGTGCATGTGTGTGAAAGTACTGTATATCACCAAAAACTGACGTTTAAATGAAACACATGATGTTTTCCTAGGAGGGTTGGGGGGGAATCAATGCACACCCCACTCCGTGCTCGTACATCACTCTGCCCTGCACTGCACACACAATGGAGCGTGCATATGATTGTGTTAGAAGACACAATTGGAAACACTGGAATGGCCATAGTGGAGGAGACCTTGTGGCCATCTAGCCTAGTTTCCTGTCTCTCATAGTGACCAGCCCCACATGTTTCAGATGATGGTGTAAGAGCCCTGCAGAAGGCAGCTGTGGGATAATCTGCCCCCTACAATGGACTGAACTTCATAAAACCTCAGTGTACTAGCCCCACCACCCATCCCAACAAAGAATGACTTTTACAAATAAGTGAGAAATACAGAAATCTTTGAATTTTAAAACCAAACATTTTCTATTAAATTGCTGGGAGTTTGGCGTAACTAAAATACTGTTTTTTGGGCAACGATTGATATGAAAACAGGCTAAACAGAATTATTTTAATCGCCTTGCTCCTCCTAAACAAGGAAATAATAGAAAACTATCTACTATACATGAAACATCAGGAAGCATATTTGCTGAATAGGTGCCTATCTTAACCTCTCTGGACCAGACCATGACTCCATCAAAGTCCATGGGAGTTTTACTGTTGAGCAGTCATGAATCCTGCATTAACAAGCTGGGGCACAATTTGAGAACACATTTCTTCTCAAATCCTGTGCCAGAAGATGATTCCATAAATAATTATGTGGCTGTCCTTCGCGTTTGTTAGATAGTCCCCTAAACGTTACTGTGCATTGTCTGAAAACGAATAACCAGAAGAACGGCTGGCAACACTGTGCAAGCAGAGAAAGCGTTTCAGAATGACGTCGTCTTATGAGAATTCATTTTAGCTTTGGAACAAATTCATCTCACACCTGCTACACTTGGCAGCCGACTTAGTTTCCATGTCATAAAGAAAAATAGCTGAACACATCCAAAAAACCCAAAGGTATATAGACATAGTATGGTGTGAGGGAAAGACTTTTAACATCAAAATCCTCTTGAAGCTGTCATTAAATACAGAAGAGGGAAAGAAAAAAGCTTAAGCATAGTAACGAAAATAATGTTAACTCGCGGTTAGAAAGGGTCAGTGCTCTACATGTTCTGATATGGTGTTGACGTATTGTGCTTAACTAGACTTAGTCAAATTCAGTTCTGTGGAGGAAGAGCCCCAAACTCTTCATTTTTTGTCTGTCTTGTGGAAGTGCTATACAGATTCTTTTATAGATATTTTATTTTAATGTCCTTGTCAGTGCTTTCCGACTGGCGGTAAGAGCTCAGACTGCTCACAGCAAGCCCTATACTGAAAAGAAATGCACAGCACCCTTTAGTTTTCAAAGCCAGAAATGAACGTCGGCAGCTTCAGTCCTTCCAGGCTGCGTGATTGTTTGGCAGCCTCAGGCTCGATGCCAGTTGTAAAACTCAGTGTCTTTAAGGTTTAAAAATATGCAAGCCTCTTCATTAGTCATTCGGGTCTTTATTTTCTTTGCATGCAGCATTTGGGTTTCAGCTATCAGCATTTCTCCCTTTTTTCTGGGAAGGGTCACTTACTTTCAAGTCTTTGATGCTTGCTACATCAGCTTTATTTTTTTTCTTTCTTTCGTGTTTACAGTATATCCATGGAGAGACTCTTTTCATCCATTCATGCTGATAATTCTTTTGAACTTCAGGATAGAATGAGTCTTCCAGAATTTAACTATTCATTTCCTAAGGGAGCTTGAATGATTTAGCAGATGAAACAACTCCCATATTGACCTTGGGTCTGCAGACCCAGCTAGAGTAGTTCACATCACCAAAGGACTTCTTTATAACTTGTTCGGATGATGCTTTAAGTTGAGACCCATGACTGAGCTGGCTTGGAGGAGGAGGACTTGCTGGTGTGAGAATGAACAGCATTGAAATGGTGTGGCGAAGGGTCATTCCGTGTCGGATACTGCTGCCCTTCACCGAGATGTTAAAAGGGCACTATAGAATTGGGCTTTCACTTTTCATCGACAGTATTCGTCATATACGCTCCTGCCCTGTTGCAGCTGATTGGAAGCCCTTGTCTTTTTTTCTATAGCCTTTAGCATTTGTTCATTTAAAAGAAAGTGTTTCCATTGAAATAGTATTTTATTCAGGATTTTTAATCACATCATGACCTAGTATAGCCAGCTTTTACAGTGAAGCACTTGTGCCAGACTGTCTTTCATTCAGACTGTTTGATGATCTTAAACGGATATTTCATCCAACACCTACATTTCCTCTTAGACAAATATTTAGGAATTCTCTTTTGTATCTATGGCTCTTACTTTTCAATGTTCTCTATTAACTTCTTGTTTCAGTTGTAAGTCTAGATCCTGTTCTCCTTCCACCCCAGCCTCTGGTTTCATCCGGCATCTATTATTTAGTGTTGGGTGCAGCAAGTCAGATACTTTATTATCTCTAGCATTAGTCAGAATGAAGCATGTCTAACTCCAATTTGGTATGTTTGAGATATATTTATACTTAATATCTGTTGTTACTAACAAGTAAGTTATAGACCTCTAGTGTTCTCAAGGGATGAGCTTGTTGGCCAAAAATAGCAACACACGGGCAGCTATGACACACTTTTTTGGTCTCAAGCATTTTTGATCATTGGAAGGATGAAACCCATTCTGCCTATGCAGAGGCAATGGCATCTCAGCTTTCATGTTGAGATATAGCTAGTGCAATATACACACAGGCTTTAATAGTGCACCCCTAACGTGAAGAATATAGAACAGTTCTTTGGTTGAGCTTAGAACTTGTTTCCTCTTCTAACTAAGCACTCCAGAATCTTTTAGCAGGGAGCAGAATGGGAAGTAGATGACTGTTCAGAAACAGACAAAGTAGTTAAATGTATGGGGCTATGCTGCAAAACATATGTAAGTGTGTGGCATTTGCTTGAAGCTCATATTGCTCTCCAACCAGAGGTAGCCCTGTCTGGACAGCCAAAGGACTGTAATCTTTCCTATTGCATTTCCTAAGCCTTTCCCAAGTTGAATGATGCAGTGTGTATATTTATGTAGAGCTTTTTAGTCTCAGAAGGATAAAATCAATAAGGCTTCAGGTCGCTGCAAGAGAATTCTCTGCAGTTTTCTCTAGTTATAAGTTTTAAGAGCTCTTTTTGTTTGTTTGTTTTTAACTAGAAAGGAGCCTGAATTGCAAAAATCAGATCACTATGATTTCCTGGTTCATGAATGGGGGCTCTTAGGTGATATGGTAATAGAATAAATAATAAGTAGTTTTACTGTTTTAGTATTTTATAACTTGAAAGTATCTGACTACACCCATTGTATAGTTCTTGATTGATTTATTTTTTCCCCTGGTGCCAACCTAATTTTTTCTTTAGGTTAGGGGCACCATTGAGAATTAACCAGCCAGTAACCCAAGCTCTGGCTGACCCTGGCAACATTACAGCATTCCAAGTGTAGTCTTTAGGCAAGGATGAACACATTCCTCAATCCATTGGGTACAAGCGGGCTTTTCTTCAAAATCAGACAGGCATACTTTCTTGTTCCACTGCCTTTTTTTTTTTTAAATTCCCCCTTGGATGTATTCATTGTGCCAATGCTAGGAAAATTCCACCCTTCGTTTATGTTTTGAGTTGCTCTATATATCTTTTCTAGTACAGAGTCGTGTTCCAAACTCTCCAGTGTTCTGTTTTGTGTTCTCTTCAAGAGACCCAAACGAGAGCGTTACATAATGCGTAATGACCCTCTGCATCAATAGTTTTGTCCTTTGGGGACTTTGAAATTGGTTCTTATTTGAGCCAAATGGCTCTACTGTGTCTGATGCCCTTCCTGCTCCCTGTTCATTTTGTATGTGCATTGGCACCAACCACAGAAAATGGAAAGCCATCTCCTGACATCCCAAGTGACGACAGCAGCAAGCCTTGTCCAGAAGTGAACGAACTATGGCTTCGGGATTCTTGTGCATCAGTTAGGCACCTAAATAAGGGACCTGGTTTTGATTCCTCCTCGCCCCTGCCCAAATGCTGAGCATACATACTTCCTCTTGACATCAATAGTAGATTTACATGTTCAGCATCTTTAGAAATAATCAAGCCACATATTTAGGTATGTAAATATGGATTTTGCTGCATATGTTATACGTACATGAGTTAACTTTTCACCTTGGTATTTAAGGGTATATATTTAAGGCTAATTCTCCTATAACTGAATTTTGTTCATTTGGAATTTTATATTGTTTTTGCTTTTCCATTTTACGGTGGTCCGTTTTTTAATTCAACCCCATGTGCTCTTGCTTTAACTCGGCACTTGGGTACATGGCTAGAACCTGAATTGTGGGGCACAATTGTCTATTTTGGAGTTTACTGTAGCTAGATGCATACAGCCCAGCCAATGATCTATAGGGTAAGTGTCTAGGGCTGGTCTACACTGGGGGGTGGGGGGGGAATCGATCCAAGATACGCAACTTCAGCTATGCGAATAGCGTAGCTGAAGTCGAAGTATCTTGGATCGAATTACCTGGGGTCCACACGGTGCGGGATCGACGGCCGCGGCTCCCCCGTCGACTGCGCTACCGCCGCTCGCTCTGGTGGAGTTCCGGAGTCTATGATGAACACGTTCGGGGATCGATATATCGCGTCTTAATGAGACGCGATATATCAATCCCGGATAAATCGATTGCTACCCGCCGATATGGCGGGTAGTGAAGACATACCCTAATGGAGGAAAAACACACAATGTCTTGAAGAGAACATGTTTAGGACTCTTTTTCAGTTGCTTCAATAGCTTTCCCAACCATTGAACAGTCATAATGGGAAAACAATAACCTCAGGTTTCTTTTTCAGACAGTAAATTCCAAACCTTACAGACAGGTCTTTATTGGTTGCTTTGCCAGCTGCCGAAAATTTCTAAGCATTAAACTCATTTGTTTTGTATCTCTTGTGATTAAACTGATTAAATATAAACAAAGAGGCTTCTTTTCCCCTTGCCTAGTGATTTTGCTTTACATGTACAACATCTTCAGAGAAAGGGGAAAATCATCCCAGATTCTTGCCCATATATTTGGGGGAAAGGGAAAACGGCTGTTTCTAGCCTCAAATTTGGTGCTGAGATTAAACCAACCATGTGACTAAAAGGTAGCACTGATATAGTCCCGTTTCAAACAGCGCTACGTTAACATGATTTAGGTACCTTGTAGTATGCGTCAGCAATGTCTACATGGGGCAGTTAGCGCACAACATGTTGGTGTGGTCAGTTCACACCCCGTAGACTGCACTGCTTCACTGTGTAGACAAGCCCTAGGCTCACCTTTGTTAAGCAATTACGTTTTCACCTTGAGATACTGTTGGTGAGTAGAGTACCTGGCTGTGCTATTGAAGTGTCTTCTGACACGTTCATAGGTTGGAATGAGGTATAAAGTCATGGATCCTGGTGTCATGCTTGGCTGTGCGGCTTATCACCAAGACAGTCTGGAACATGGAACTATTTGTTTTGGTTTGTGCTTACAGTCTTTCAGCCGGCTTGTGAGATGTTAACCTGGAAGCTGGGGGGGGGCAACTATTGGCCCAAGCCAGATGTTTTTTTGTTTTTTATAAGATTGGGATGATTACTTTTTTTCCCTAGCGCTGTGAATCACCAGCCCAGGGAAACATTTTAACAAATAATGTACATATTTAAAGGAGATCCTTTTCTGAGGACTAATGTGACCTTGATCCAAACCCTTTCTATTTTTAATCAGCTTTGAAGCCCCTATGGCTTTAAGGCTCTCGACAGCTGTTCATCAAGTGGCTTGTTGCCAGTCACCATACGAGATTCCACTCCCATGAATTCTGAGGGCTCCATAGGCATAGCAGAAAGCCAGAAACGCCATTCTGTGGCAAGAATTTTTTTTTTTTTTAATTTTCTCTTCTGAACCAGAAGAAGGCTCCACAGGTAATGAACCTGCAAAATTCCCAGAGCAAGCCCCGTGGGACTGGATTTTAATAGACCCCTATATAAAGAATATAGCTGTTTAATGGACACACACTGAATGATAAACTACAGTCTCTGTGTTTTTACTGCAGTCCTTTCAGTTTTACATAAATATGTTAGCCCGTGTCTAGAGTATTTGGGTGTAATCTCTTAGAATGTGTCCATGTTGCATCAGAGACCAATGATCTTACTTTTTAAGCACCCTTATGAGGTTTTCACCATTCATTTTCAAGTCTAGGCTACAGTGGTAATGTTCATAGAATCATAGAATCATAGATTATAGGACTGGAAGGGACCTCGAGAGGTCATCGAGTCCAGTCCCCTGCCCGCATGGCAGGACCAAATACTGTCTAGACCATCCCTGATAGACATTTATCTAACCTACTCTTAAATATCTCCAGAGACGGAGATTCCACAACCTCCCTAGGCAATTTATTCCAGTGTTTAACCACCCTGACAGTTAGGAACTTTTTCCTAATGTCCAACCTAGACCTCCCTTGCTGCAGTTTAAACCCATTGTTTCTGGTTCTATCCTTAGAGGCTAAGGTGAACAAGTTCTCTCCCTCCTCCTCATGACACCCTTTTAGATACCTGTAAACTGCTATCATGTCCCCTCTCAGTCTTCTCTTCTCCAAACTAAACAAACCCAGTTCTTTCAGCCTTCCTTCATAGGTCATGTTCTCAAGACCTTTAATCATTCTTGTTGCTCTTCTTTGGACCCTTTCCAATTTCTCCACATCTTTTTTAAAATGCGGCGCCCAGAACTGGACACAATACTCCAGCTGAGGCCTAACCAGAGCAGAGTAGAGCGGAAGAATGACTTCTCGTGTCTTGCTCACAACACACCTGTTAATGCATCCCAGAATCATGTTTGCTTTTTTTGCAACAGCATCACACTGTTGACTCATATTTAGCTTGTGGTCCACTATAACCCCTAGATCCCTTTCTGCCGTACTCCTTCCTAGACAGTCTTTTCCCATTCTGTATGTGTGAAATTGATTTTTCCTTCCTAAGTGGAGCACTTTGCATTTGTCTTTGTTAAACTTCATCCTGTTTAACTCAGACCATTTCTCCAATTTGTCCAGATCATTTTGAATTATGACCCTGTCCTCCAAAGTAGTTGCAATCCCTCCCAGTTTGGTATCATCCGCAAACTTAATAAGCGTACTTTCTATGCCAATATCTAAGTCGTTGATGAAGATATTGAACAGAGCCGGTCCCAAAACAGACCCCTGCGGAACCCCACTCGTTACGCCTTTCCAGCAGGATTGGGAACCATTAATAACAACTCTCTGAGTACGGTTATCCAGCCAGTTATGCACCCACCTTATAGTAGCCCCATCTAATTTGTATTTGCCTAGTTTATCGATAAGAATATCATGCGAGACCGTATCAAATGCCTTACTAAAGTCTAGGTATACCACATCCACCGCTTCACCCTTATCCACAAGGCTCGTTATCCTATCAAAGAAAGCTATCAGATTGAAAGAAGAACAGGAGGACTTGTGGCACCTTAGAGACTAACAAATTTATTAGAGCATAAGCTTTCGTGGACTACAGCCCACTTCTTCGGATGCATATGCATCTAATAAATTTGTTAGTCTCTAAGGTGCCACAAGTCCTCCTGTTCTTCTTTTTGCGGATACAGACTAACACGGCTGCTACTCTGAAACCTATCAGATTGGTTTGACATGATTTGTTCTTCACAAATCCATGCTGGCTGTTCCCTATCACCTTACCACCTTCCAAGTGTTTGCAGATGATTTCCTTAATTACTTGCTCCATTATCTTCCCTGGCACAGAAGTTAAACTAACTGGTCTGTAGTTACCTGGGTTGTTTTTATTTCCCTTTTTATAGAGAGGCACTATATTTGCCCTTTTCCAGTCTTCTGGAATCTCTCCCGTCTCCCATGACTTTCCAAAGTTTTTTGTTTCCTTTACTGTTTTGTCAATGCTGTGGTATTTTTGCTGCATTTGGGGGGCTAGCGTGTTTCCTTATGAAATTCTGAACAATTTAGTTACTTCCATACAAGCCAGCATTTCCATACATTTTCCCCTGTTCGTATATGTCATGCGTTCTGCTTTTCAAGGTCAAAATGCCTCTCCTCTACTTAAAAATGCACCTCTGCCATTAAGATACAAGATTGATAAATAACCCATTGAATCACTAGTGTTTCATTAGTTAT
The DNA here is from genome assembly GCF_011386835.1 of Chrysemys picta bellii. Classification (NCBI taxonomy): domain Eukaryota; kingdom Metazoa; phylum Chordata; order Testudines; family Emydidae; genus Chrysemys; species Chrysemys picta. The sequence continues at coordinate 6,863,152 of NC_088797.1, forward strand.
TGCTTCTGCAGTGAAATATGTACCTTTCCTGTACTAAAGAAGTGCACTGCATTATAAGCATAAGGTATCAATGGAAATCTTATAATGATTAAATGTTATTTACTCAGCCAATTAAAACCTTATCTTACAGTAGTGATGCAGTTGTAGCCCATGGAAGTCATTGGCCTTTGGATCGGGCTCTTGATGTGGAATTAATAGATGGAAAAGAATCTGAGTTTTACTGAAATAATCAAATATTGTCATGAGGTTTATCTTTTCTAAGGTGGACGTTAAAAATACATGGGCTGTTGTCCAAATACCTGTGGGGATTAATGAGTTTGAGGTAAAATATGGTCATTTCTACAACCTTTCAATGATTAAAAAGAACACTCCATTTTAAATGTTCTTAAGCTTATCAACATGGATGTTCTTTCAATAATCATTATGGATAGATTGCTAATAACCAAATGATTTACAGTTCTGAGACAGAGCTTCCCTCTTCCCCCAAAAGGTATGAGACCAGCTCCCTAGCAGTAGATTCCAGAGTTTATTATATTCAAATTCCTGAAATAGCAAGAATGAAGCTTGTAAAAGAGGATCGGGCTCTTAAATGTAAAAGAATTTCATCTCTTTTTATGTGCAGAGTACTGTAACAGATCCATCCCATGGTGTGGCAGAACTGGTAAACCTCTGTCTCTGCAGTGAACAATGTTTTATTTTAGATTGATCACATCTGTAGAACATAATTGTTATCACAAATGCTTGAATGGATGTGGAAACCTTTTCTTTGAATGCATCTGGTCCTTGCTTTTTTTGGTCTTAAGCAGTGGTGGTCAGGGTCTGTGTAAATCTGTCAGTATTATTTATACCATGTGTGATCTTATTTCTGACTATAAGTACTACCATTTTATTTTATCAAAGGTGTTTCTGTGATTAAATTTATATTGCGGCTCAATAACAGTGCAGAGAACATAAAGCCTCCAGTGGGTTTTAGTTCTGTTTGAAAGTGGATACCAGAGCTGCACTTGGTACTGGAGATAGTAAAATTGGATAGCGTTTTCTGACCATAAAGCTTTTTGCTCAGTCATTTCTTTACTTTCCCCATGACCAAAATGGAAACTATTTTTGGACAAACATGTTCCAAAATATTTTCTGTGATTACAGAGTTAAACATAACATAAAACACCCAAGCTCTTCCTGTACTAACAGGAGTTATTCTGCCCCCAAAACTCGTGCTGACTTTAAAGTGAACTCCTCGCATACTCCTTACCAGGCAACTACACTGGCTCTCGTGTAAAATATCTCCAAGAAGCATATTAAATGTGCACATGCAATTAGCAATGCCTTTTCTCCACATTTGTATTTTTCCATGACGGTATTCCATGAAATGCAAGATTGTTTTCTTAAGAGAAAACTAGGAGAGAACGAAGTATTAGAGTTGGACTTTGAGAGCAAGGAGAAATAATGGTGTTTATAAAATATTAGCATATTCTATTAAATGACCAAAATGGTTCAGCAGCTGGGCTGCCCTGAATGTGGGTGCAGAATCCACATATTCAATTATTATGACATATTATGAATTGCAATAATTAAATGTCCTGGATTACATGCACACAGAGACATTTAACTTTTTATAACTAATAAGAATGAGCACTTTGCACCTAAAGATATTGATGAATGCCTGAGTGTCGGGCATCACTGTCTGGTGAACCCGCTTTCCCCAAGAGTCATTTGAATCATGATTTGGGGTATCAACATGTGTATTTCTCCAGGCATAACCTTTGTTCCAATATTAGATACAGCCATGAATCATTTCTGATGATGGGTGTCAGGAAGAACAGGTGGTATCTCTCGGATGTAGTCCTTCCTTTGGAGAACACATCCAGTATAGATTAAGACTACGGACAAGTATTTCTGTAAATTAAATTTAAGTCTTCCCTATTCTTTGAAGAGGCTTATCAAAATATCTGGTTTGTCTTCCACCAGCCTCCTCATGCTGTGATCTTTCTGCTGTAAATAGAGCTTTGCTGGAAGGCCTGCTGAATATTTAGGTCACACTATAAGTTTCTTTTCCATGTTTCTCTTTTCTGCTGTGGGATTCAGACTTTCTCTCTGCTCCAGAACAGAAACAAAGAGGAGGATACTCTACTATTTTGCTCTCTTGGGAATTCTGCCTAGAGGACAAAGCTCTTTCACCAGCTTTTATGAAGTACTAGATGTTTCATTCTACCTAAGGTGACCAGATGTCCTGATTTTATAGGAACAGTCCCGATTTTTGGGTCTTTTTCTTAGATAGGCTCCTATTACCCCCACCCCCGTCCCGATTTTTCACACTTGCTGTCTGGTCACCCTAATTCCACCTCTCGTGGGTACACCTTGCCTGTGGTGCAACATGGAATGGAAATTAGCATGTCTTTCCACAGGTCGTGCTAGGGGGCTTTTTGTGTTTCACCAATATCTAGGAAACTTGCTTAAAAAAATAGTACACTAAGAGAGTTTGTAGCACACTGGAACTCTCTCTAACTCCAAAGTAAAGTTAAAAATATTGTAATATTTTACTCATTAAGGAACATGAAAGATTTTAATGAAAACAAAATAATCTTGTGTTTTTTGTTTTTGTTTTTCATACCATCAGAAGTATCAATTGTAGAATCCTGGGAGTTTTTTTGAGGGACCAATTTAGTAGCAGCTAAAATTTCACTCATGCAGCTGTCTGAAACTACAGCTATGCAGCTCCCCTTCCTGAAGGGTGGCGTTCATTGGTTCATTAATACCAGTTTATAGGCCTATTTTGTAGCTATTTCCTTCTTTATTATTCTGGTGATATAAGCAATGATGAAACATTAGTGGAAGGCCAAGGGGCTGAGTTCTTGTTTCATTAGTGCTTTGAGTGCTATTACTATCATTGTAAAGCCACTGGAAACCCAACGTTCTTGGAAGAAACGTGTGTGTTATGTTTGGCAAGATGGGTTTTGTTGGGCTTTTAGATTTCCTATTTATCTTCCCCAACCCACCTTCTCCTCCCTACTATTACGTCTGAACTAAGTCACTCTCTTGTGCGTCTTTTTATCGAGAAGGCAATGATTGCTTAAAATTGGGGCCTCAGAAAAGAGGTGACCAAAGAGTCAGCACTGAAAATTCCTTAAAGACTTCATCATGCAGTCTTAATTTACCTAGAAGCATTTGGGTGCTATAGAAAACCCCAAGTAGATAGAGAAAGAAGATATATATTTTGCTGTCATGAGGCACAGGAAATGCTGGATCTAAGGACATCCGGATTTGGCCTCCTGCATGATTTTGATAAAGAGCTAAACAGGAAACTTCCATCACATTCGGGTCTCTTTAGGCTTCAATCAAAGCAAACTCAAAGACCCGCAAACATTCCTTGAATTTCACTTGTGCTGGTGGAGTATAAGGTGGATAACGAATGTTCTGCCGGAAGCCCTTTCCCTTATCTATCGAGGGAGTGCAGCTGGTGATCACAATTATAGTAGTAGATCATGGAAAGGTCTCTCAGGCTGCAGGTCCTGAGGCCTGGTCTACACTAGGAAATTAGCTCGGCATAACTACATCGCTCAGGGATGTGAAAAATCCAGTGCCCTGAGCAATGTAGTTAAACCAACCTAACCCCTTGTGTAAACAGTGTTAGGTCAATGGGAGAATTCTCCCGTCAGTCTAGCTACTGCCTCTCAAGGAGGTGGAGTACCTATGCTGATGGGAGAATCCCTCCCGTTGGCACAGGTAGTGTCTTAACTGAAGTGCTACAGTGGCGCAGCTGTGCCGGCACAGCATTTTAAGAATGTAGACTAGTCCTAAGTCATTTGAGGGTGCAAACCAACACCTTTAATGCCATCCAGAAGTCAACAGGCAGTGAGTGCAGATCAGACAGCCACTGGCGCATGTCCTTAGGTTGTGGATAGGCCACTTAACAAGGAGGCAGCTGCCTAGGAAGAAGTGTTTTAAGCTGTTTTGTTGTCAGCGTGCATTCTAATGATTGAGTTGTTGTTCGTTATTTATATTATGGTAATGCCTAGGGGCCTCAAAAAAGATTAGGGCTTTACACGCAATAAAAGTCTCTGTGGTGAATCTAAATAGACGAGACAAAGGGTGGGATAAGATGATACAACTTACAAGCACTTGGAAATGATGCACACAGAGGTTGAGTGGTTTGCCCACAGAAGGCCTGTGGCAGAGTTGGGAATTAAACTCTGGTCTCGTGAGTCCCAATCCAGTAATTTAACCACAAGAGAGTCCTTCCTTCTGTGTCTGTCTTGGTTTCTCTTTGACTAATAATTGTACACACACTTTTTGTTTCACTTCGATGGTGTTGAGGGTGAAAACTGTCACATTTGATAGTTTTCAAAACTAATTGTTACCACTATGTGCTTGTGGTGCTTTTCCCCGCTATCTTCCAGCCACAGACTAACAGTTTTGTGGCTCAAGCTTCGTACAACATCACATCTGAGGTTGCATTGGTTACCAGGGTCTTGCTTTTTGCAGACTCTTAGGGCTGTGTTTGTTTCCCACAATTTTCTGCGTGTTTGTCTCAAATGAACTGTGAAATGATTCAGTGCCAGCATGTGGTTTTAATAACAACTGAATGTGGGCAAATGAAAGGATGGTGAATGTTCAGTTTGACTTTTCCAGCACACAACATGGGTTAAACTTCTAAGTGGGTTTGTCTTGCAACACATTGTCAGAGCTGGTTAACTACTCTTGGGTTATGCGATGTTGAGGATGAGCTTTCTATGTATAATTTCCAGTGACTGTTGCTTGGTTGAAAGTCCCTTCCTTAATCCAAGGCAAATTTGATGTGGCAAGCTGATACCTGAATTTCCCCAGTGAATCATCGTGTTCAGCTTTGTTTTGGTGAGAGGCAGCTTGCTTTCCGATCTTGTTTAGCTGAGCGCTCCACTCAGAAATAAACCAGCAAATCCATTTAATGGAAAACTGCATCAGGCATCCACATCTCAGAAACCACTGCCGCATTCCATGCCATCTGGCCTCCTTGATGGCAGTCTTTAGTGGAGAGGCCCAGGATGCGAATGAGCAGCACATACACGGAATGACTCTCTCATCTGTGGAGTACGGGTAATGCAAGGAAGATTTGGATGCTGACAAGCTGCTGTTTCTGTGCGCTAGATAGACTGAGGACCTGTGGAACCAGTTTCTTTCAGGAAAATGTAAATAAACTGCACACACACAAAAAAAGGATTTGTGTCCTGTACTGGATGATGCATTCAGATGCCCTTACGAAGCTTTTCAAAACCAGGTGGTTGTTCTGATATTTTAGAAATATTAGGCCCCGACTCCCCTTCCTTTGTCTGATCATTGGGGTTAGATGGTAACATCCCAGCAACCTGAGTCCTGAACGGGATCTTTCTTGGATGTCAAACGAGGAGAGTTCCCATTAGACAGTTTTTCTGACTCCATATTCCTCCCCCATTTCCCCCAAAGTGAGGGTTAATTGTGGTTCAGGCTTCACATTTTTTCACTAGCAAATTCTGGTTTAAGCCTGTCTAGATGGTGAAATACACAGTGAAGTCTGCCTTTAGCCAGTCTTTGAGAGTGGTGTGCACAGGTGTATAAATACTGGAAGTGCTTTGGGGGCAGCTTAGGGGTAGAGCAGGAAAAATGTGTGTGTGGGAAAGATACAGCAAGGGGGAGGAAGAGGAAGTCTATTGAAATCAACAAGATCCAGGATCAAATTCTAAGGCCCTAAATTAGCAAGGCATTTTAGGCTCATTCATAAGTCCCGTTGCTAGTGGGACTTAAGCACATGCCTAATGTTTTAAGCATGTGCTTAAATTGTTGAACAGGGATGGACGCAGAACAGAGGGAGGGGACAGTTGCAGTAGCATGGGTGAGTTTAATAAGTCAGAGTGTATTAGGTAATATGAGCTGTAGAATTCATGATTCTTTTCTTTTTAAAGTAAAAAAAAAATCATTATATAAATTGTAATTGGGAAGGCCACTGGACAGTCACAGGGCAAGAATGATGGCTCCAGGATTCCCTGGCACCAGCACAAGGCTTTCACTCCTCAGGAGAGGGAGAAATAATGGGAAGAGAAGGAGAACAGCATTGCAGCAGGGCATCTCTTGTTATACAGATTCGAAGTAGTGGTGGGTAAGTTGCTGTGTTCTGCAAAATAATGATAAAAGAGGATACAGAAAGCAGGATGGATGAAGAGGATTTTATAGAGAGGACTCTCCGAGGTCTTGATTGCCATGTTTGCTTAATTGGGAGAATTTGCTTAATCTTGCCTAGCAAGATTTCTTGGGTGTACAAATGAAATGAAATGACAGATCAAAGTTGCTCTGTTAGGCTGTTATTCAGCAAATCACTTGCAGGCCTAGACCCTGCTCCTGCTCCGATTGACTTCAGCGGTGTATGAACAAGTCCTTAATGGGGCTACTTACTTTGCCTTAAAGTTAAGCATGTGCATAAGAACTTTGCTGAATTAGGGCCTTATGTGGCTCGTCTTAAGTTGGCTGTCCAGTTTCCCAGCCTCTGATGTCAAAATGGAAGAGGTAAGCGGACCGGAACTTGGAGAAAAGAAACCAGGTTGGAAATGGAATTTACAATTATTAGCAGAGCAGCAGAAAGCAGCTCCCCATTTGTGACCTATCGCCAATAAAGTGTGTAGTACAGAATGCTGGTCAGCAGCTACTAAACAGTTCACTGGGGGGTTCTTACTCCATCCCCTCCCCCCACCATAAGGGACCCTTTTCATTGTGGAGGTATCCTTTTTAGTGTTTTCTATAAGCCCCTACTACCTTTGCAGTAGTCAAGTACATGTGGGCTAAAATTTCAGCTACAGTGGTATTCTCTTCAGAATAGTCCCTGTCACAAGCCCTGTCTCTGGGCCATGCCTCAGTTTCCTTGCTGGCTATAGAAATCATGAAACTTTACTTTCAATAACCCCGTGTTTGGGGGGACTTTAGACTAACATAAAAAAATAGTTCTTGGCTTCAGTTTTCTCCTCACCAGAGTCTTATTCTTTTTCTCATCTTCTCTCTCTCGCCTTTCCCGGCTCAGCTGCTCTGCCTCCATCCATGCTGGGATTCGGTCTTTACCTGCTCCCTCTCCTTGTCGGCACACTCTTCCCCTTCCTCCTCCCTGCCCTGAAGCCAGGCTCATACTGTAGGTTCCTCTGGTCCAAAGGCAGACATCAGGGACCCCTGACAGTTCTCTTGGGGCTTTCACTGTCAGCTCTATGCCCTCATTCGGCACATGTCCCCACAGAGGCCTGTTCCACCTCCTCGGGGTTCCTCCAGCCTGTAACAGCCTCAGAGAGAGCCATCCTCTCCCTAGGGCAACTTTGTCCTTATGCTGTTCTAGGAGTCTCCTTCTAACTCAGCTGCTCCATTACTAAATTATCTACAGGGGAGCACCTGATTGCTCCCAGGTTTCGTATTTCTGACAATGTCGTCATGGGCCAGGTAAACTCTGATCCTTCCTGAAGAACCACTGGCCCCAGGATGCCCGCTCCCCTTTCTTAGCCATTGTAAAGTGCTGTGCCAAGAATGGTCAAGGCGCTGGGAGAGGAGCAAGGGACTGAAAGGGAGTCCAAAATCAAATGTAGAGTGAACCTAAGTTCGGCGATTAAAGTGTGAAGAGCCAGATCCTTGGGAATCTTACTGCCTACGGTCAGTTCTAGGGGTCTGAAATTATAGCCAGCTACAGCCCTAGATCTCCTTAAAACTTGCCATTGAATATTAATACCATTACCATAGATGAAGTCCATATCATTATCCCTCCAACTGAAATGAGTAGCAGATTTCTTTGGAGTTCCTTTCTTAGCACTGTTCAGTGAACCGGCCTTAGTGGAGGGGTGGGAGGATTGCTGTCATTAATTCATATCCATTTTTGGTATGGAGAGAACAGTTGTATGTTCACAATGCACCTAGCCACACTGGCTCAGTGCCTAGATGCATACAAGTCCTCTGACCCTGTTACTGTTCTTCCTTTCCCAACACATGGACCTTGTTCCTTTATCAAAAAGAGAGAGTTCAAACTGCCGGAGCATTGTCCTTTCTTTAGGCTGAAAAACACATGAATGGCTCAGTCTTTAAAATACAGTATAGCTGGTGAAAAAACTGATTATTGCGCAGTTTGTATTGATATCCTTGTGAAAGTGCAGAAAAAGGACTAAAATTCTTTAAAAGCCATAATCACCAGACAGAACTACCAGAAAATATATAGGCATCTAAATAAGGGGCTTGATTTTCAAAATTGCTGCACACAGAACAGCTGGTAAAACTCTCTTTGATTTTACAGGGAGCAGAATTAGATCAACACTATGTTTATAAGGCAAAAGGGAGTTATATTCATGCTGAACCCACTGTCTACAGGTGCTTTGTTCCATAGTGCACATTGTGTATATGGGACCGATCCTGAATGGGGCCTTTGCTTAAGTAAAGGCTGCAGGATCAGGTCGTATGCTTTCATATTCTGGAAGGAAACATATTGTTCTGTACTACATAATTCTCAAGATGCTGTAGATAATCACACCTGTATTCAGTTATTTTATCTCTGTGCTCATCGAGCTATATCTTAAAGGAGCTGTCACGACCATACTCCTCTGCCTCTGAGGCATATCCTGAAGGTGATTGATTACCTAATAAAATATGCATTATGACAGTAGGTGGAATTTGGAAGTTCATTTGCACCCCTTAAATGAGGGCTTCTAAAACTATAATTACTCATGAAAGGAAGAAAAGAGCTCTGTTAGTGGTATGAATGATTTATAGGAAATAAACTGTCCCAGAGGTGGCACTTACACTTGCAGCTTCTGTACTGCCTTGGAAATGAAATTTCCCCCTCTCCAGTGTGCTGTGCATTCTGGGGCAAATCCTCAGGTCTAGCAGAGCTGGGCTTGGCCCAGAGGTAGCCCAAAGTCCATGACAAGTGTCTGGGATCTTGGCTGCTCACTGTCTCTGTGAGGTGTGGGCATCAAGCAGAGAGGCTAGTGGCATCAAAATTGACCAGCAGCTGACAAGTCCAAGCAGTTCCACTGGCTGAATTTGGCAGAGATCATCAGTTACTTTGAATAAGGGGAATATCTCTGTGTGCTTAATTATAGAAGTTCAGAAGGGCCCTGTGTCTGAGACATTTTGTGTGTGTGTGTGTGGGGAGGGGGGTGCGCGTGCGTTTTGAAAGTTAACAGAGAAATTTCCAAAGGGGAGCATTTTAAACCCTTTTGTCTGCAAAAATTAGCAAATATTTTCGTAAAAACGTGATCTGGAAAATGAACTTGTCCTCTGACTTGGGGCGATGCCAAGTTTGGAGGCTCAGTCCAGTTGTTAAAGTATGAAACGGGGGCGGGAGAGCGGAAGGGAGGTCTTTAGTCCTGCAATTCTCAGTGCAGCCTTAACCATGAAATGGATACCGGCAACTCCACTGTGTAGATTAGAATATAAAATGCCACATGTGAAAAATTTACACTGCTCTGGAAGTGTGTGTGTGGGGGAGTAGGGCATAGGGAATTTGTGTAATACCTAGTCTTGTGTGACACTTTTTTACCAGGATAGGTCTTTCTAGCACATTTTAAGTGTTATGTCATAAAATTAAAATTTTGTTACATTTTATTCCCGTTATTTGATGGACTCTCATTTCTTAGAAATGCCCAAGGAGTTGTTGATCCAATTCTATAATGTAAGACCTCCTTCTGGGAAATGCTGCGCCCCCATACCGACCCCAAATTCCCATAGACGTCAGTGTGAATTTAGGGTACTCAGCACCATTGGGCTTGATCCCGAACCCATAGCATGCAACGGAAAGACTTCACTGGGGTTTAGCTCATGTCCTTTGAGAGCCACCTGTACGATGGTGAAGTAATTTACAATGATATTTTTTACGGGATTGTTTCTCCAGGTCAGATGCAGCTGATGCTGAAATGCGCTGCTAACTCAAACAAAATAGATGGCCATTTAGAAGATTTCATTTGGTGCTGTCAGGCTAGAAATGCCACGCTTCAGTTTATGGGAACTGACATATTGCAGACAATTTATGTGAGCAAGATATTTTTGTGAGTTGTACTGAGGAGGTCAGGCTTGTAGGGTGCTGTGCAAAACCCTGTCAGTATAAACCAAGGACTCTTTGTTTCCTTCTGAAGTTCCACCACAGGGTATTTTTACTGGCCTGCAGAAGTTTGGAAGTGCATTGGGAATATTTTTCATGAAACCAAGTGGCAAAAATTAAACACTCTGGAATGTAGCGGGGGGGAGGCAGTCCAACTACCTAAGCATGTTTCAGTTTGCTTGAAAGATGGTTGCCCTTTGCAGGCACTCATTGCATCTCCAGGCCAATTTTAACAGTGCACAGTGCAGAAATGACTAACTGTTATGACATGCCCTGAAACAACTCCGGTTCAGCTTGTGTAAATTCTACATGTGGGGTGCTTTTGGAGCTGACAGGTGGAATTTTATTGTGATTTTATTTAACTATTCTGACACAGTGAAGGCTTTTGTCATTTATCTTCTTAAGTTACTATGTGTTGCAAGACAAAGGAGCAAGGTTGGTTTTTCTGTTGTTGTTTAAATCATTGCAGAGTTTTAACGATGCAGGGACTGTACAATAAGACTTCAAAAGCTGTTGCTCGGTGTCTGGAAAAGTAAAAAGAATATTCTCAACAGTTGACTGCTTCCAAAAGAAGAAAGGTACTTGATAATTTAACTAGTCTGCGGGGCACAGACATGTTTTAGCTGTCGTACTCTGGCAGGGGATATACTAGCACTGTGATAGAAATGGCTCACTCTTGTTGTTGTTTGTTGTTTTATTTGTATTAGCATAATGCTTATGGGCCCCTGTCATGGACCAGTAGGGTTGCCAACCCTCCTGGTTTGGCCGGGAGTCTCCTGGAATCGGGGTCTATCTCCTGGAGGCTACTGAAGCCACACCGGGAGATTTTAGGTGCTAAAAGTCCGGCAGCACAGCGGGGCTAAGGCAGGCTCCGTACCTCTCCCAGAAGCAGCTGGCATGTCTCTGTGGCCCCTGGGTGGGGGGCTGGGGGAGTCTCGTGTCCTGCCCCCGTCCCAAGCGCCGACTCCGCAGCTCCCATTGTCTGGGAACTGCGGCCAATGGGAGCTGTGGGGGCAATGCCTGCGGGCAGGGGTAGTGCACAGAGACCCTCTGGTCCCCCCACCTAGGAGCCGCTGCCAGAGGGATGTGCTGGTCGCTTTCAGGAGGTGCCCGAGGTAAGCACTGCCCAGCCGGAGAGCGCACCCCTCACCCTCTCCCGCACACCAACCCTTTGCCTCAGCCCAGAGCCCCCGCCCGGAGCCAGCACCCCAAACCCCCTCCTGCACCCAACCCCCTGCCCCAGTCCTGAGTCCCTTCCTGCACTCAAACTCCCTCCCAGAGCCCTCACCCCTTTCCGCACTCAAACTCCCTGCCCCAGCCCAGAGCCTACACCCAAAGTCCCTCCCAGAGCCTGCACCCCTCATCCCCTCCTGCACCTGAACTCCCTCCCAGAGTCCGCACCCCGAGCCTCCTCCTGCACAAACTCCCTCCCAGAGCCTGCAACCCCTCCTGCACCCCAACCCCCCACCGCAGCCTGGCAAAAGTGAGTGAGGGTGAGGGAGAGTGAGCGATGGAAGGAGGTGGGGTGCCTTGGAGAAGGGGCGGGGCAGGGGCATGGCCTTGGGCAGGGGGCAGGGTGAGAGTGTTTAGACAGTTGGAAACCCCATGGACCAGGGACCCAATTGTGCTAGGTGCGGTACAAACATGGAATCAATGCACATTGCATCAAACTAAACTAATCCTATAGAATGCTGAACTGTTACTAGAGTATAATACATGGATAACAGTTTTTAGAAACGCGATGCAAGACTTCCAAACAAAATCAGGTAATTTACCAGCTTTGATGCCCTCTGCCCGTCTCAGTTCATATGAGCTTTCCCCCTGGCCACAAGGACCACAGCCAGCTCTTGTAGCATCATTTGAAGAGGAGCATTGCAATGCTCTAGCCTTTGTTCAAAGGTCCAAGTGGTTTCCTGCTTCTGCGTCACGTAGCCAGATGTCAGTTTCCTTACCTACGGGGTGACCAGTAGTAATCATCCCCATCATAACGATCTATAAACCAATTCCATATACCGAAAATAAAAACAAAATTTATATGGCATAATTTAGAAATTTTGAGCAAGATCAATAAGCCTGATATAAATGCAGCAAGACTGAGACACTTTGGAAAGTGTAACTAGCAAGGTGCGAACTTCATTAGAAATAATTTTGGTTAAGTTACCTGAAGACTCTGCATATTACTGAAGACTCACTCTCCTCCTCAGCCCAGCAAACTGCCAGTATTATTCTGAAAGGAGTATATGTTCTTTGTTCTGCTTCTGTTTGTGTTAAACTCCATAACTCCCCCATCCCTTCTTTTTTAGTCCTAGTTGAGCTCAGATGTTAAGTCTTCATGAGCATGCTGTGTATCACCTCATTCTTGAGTCCAGAGATCAGGACACAAGCTCAGTTGTATTTTGAGGATACACTATATTTGATCAGGTTCAGTGTTACTTATCTTCAGATAGAACACATCACCGGACATCAGCAGTACCAGGAGGGATGAGCTGGAGTGCCGATGAGAAGCGCAGTCAGGAAAGTAACTGAAATACTTTCCCGATGGATTGTATTTTATAAATGGACAACCTACCAAATTCTCAATTACTGAGGGACAGTCTCCACTCATTGATATATTTTGCTTTCCATAACCAAATCTCTGCACAACTTTTCATGAGTGATGTACCCGAGTATTCGGATTCTAAGCCCTGGTCCACACTAACCCCCCACTTCGGACTAAGGTACGGAAATTCAGCTATGTTAATAACGTAGCTGAATTTGAAGTACCTTAGTCCGAACTTACCGCGGGTCCAGACGCGGCAGGCAGGCTCCCCCGTCGATGCCGCGTACTCCTCTCGCTGAGCTGGAGTACCGGCGTCGACGGCGAGCACTTCCAGGATCGATCCGGGATCGATTTATCGCGTCTAGACAAGACGCGATAAATCGATCCCAGAAGATCGATCGCTTACATCCGGACCAGGAAGTAAGTATAGACATACCCTAATATCTAAACTGGTTAAATCTATTCACCTAAATTTGGGTTATTGCTGATTATGTCATATGACTTTTACAAACAAACTTTGTATTTGTGGATAATCTAAGCACTATACCCAGATGTACAGACACTGCTCTCTTAACCTATGTATTATATACTTTTTTTTAACATTAGCTTTAATAAAAGTTTTAAATCTGACATGACATTAGACAGCTGTGGGAGTGGGGGAAACACCCCATTTGGAACAGAGCAGCCTTTACAGCTGCAGAGAGGTCTGCAGAGCTTCCGAGAGCTTTGTTTATTTACCTATGAAACCTGCACAATTGGTTAAACTCTTAAAAAAATAAATAAAAAGTAAAAACAGCCTTTGCATTTATGTACTTGGTCTGTGTTTGCATTGTCTAGCTCAGTGGTTCCCAAACTTGTTCCGCCGTTTGTTCAGGGAAAGCCCCTGGCGGGCTGGGTCAGTTTGTTTACCTGCCGCGTCCGCAGCTTCGGCCGATTGCAGCTCCCAGTGTCCACGGTTTGCTGCTCCAGGCCAATGGGAGCTGCAGGAAGTGGCGCGGGCCGAGGGACGTACTGGCCGCCATTTCCAGCAGCTCCCATTGGCCTGGAGCAGCCAACTGCGGCCATCGGGAGCCGCGATCGGCCGAACCTGCGGACGTGGCACAAACCGGCCCAGCCCGCCAGGGGCTTTCCCTGCACAAGTGGCGGAACAAGTTTGGGAACCACTGCTCTAGCTGTTCATTTGGGGCCTGATCCAATGCCTATTTAAATCAGTTGGGGGTGGTTTTCCATTCACGTTAATAGGTTTTAGATCCTCCCTTTTTGTAATGTCGGAGTAGATTCAGCAAAGGCCAGCCCTGACTCAGCAAAACATGCTCTTAACTTTATAAATTAATAGATTTTTAAGGCTAGAGAGACCATGATAATCTTTAGGACTGCCTTTATGTATAACATAGGCCAACAGTTTCACCCATTAATTCCTGCAAGGCCACATCCTGTGGGTTAGCTAGAACATATATTTTATTTAGAGCGTCATCCAGTCTTAACTTGCAGCACATGGGTGATCCCACTGAAGTCAACAGTGCTTAAGTGCTTGGCTAAGCATGGATGGGATTAGTCACGTGCTTAAATGCTTGGCTGAATTAGGCCCTACTGAATTAGCATAAAATACTAAAGTGAAATATTTAAAGGGCTTGTGAAGCTCATTCTAAATAAGATAATGTCACCATCAAGATTTCTACTTTGACTAGTCATCCGGACCTGTGTATAACTAACTGTTCACAATAGCTCTGTTTGCCAAAGTGGGAATGAGCGACAGGGGATGGATAACTTGATGATTACCTGTTCTGTTCATTCTCTTTGAAGCACCTGGCATTGGCCACTGTCAGAAGACAGGATACTGGGCTAGATGGACCTTTGGTCTGACCCAGTATGGCTGTTCTTATGTAAGTGTCTCTCATTGTGTTTCCCCTTTACCCTCCTTCTTTGCAAAAGTGGTTGGAAAACCATTCTTAGAGAGTAGTTATCAGTGGTTCACAGTCAGACTGGAAGGACATAACGAGTGGGTTCCTGCAGGGATTAGTTCTGGTTCTGTTCAATATCTTCATCAATGATTTAGATAATAGCATAGAGACTACACTTATAAAGTTTGCAGACGATACCAAGCTGGGAGGGGTTGCAAGTGCTTTGGAGGATAGGATTAAAATTCAAAATGATCTGGACAAACTGGAGAAATGTTCTGAAGTAAATGGGATGAAATTTAATAAAGACAAATGCAAAGTACTCCACTTAGGAAGGAACAATCAGTTGCACACATACAAAATGGAAAAGGACTGCCTAGGAAGGAGTACTGCGGAAAGGGATCTGGGGGTCATAGCGGGATCACAAGCTAAATATGAGTCAACAGTGTAACTCTGTTGCAAAAAAAGCGAACATCATTCTGGGATGTATTAGCAGGAGTGTTGTAAGCAAGATACAAGAAATAATTCTTCAGCTCTACTCCGCGCTGATTAGGCCTCAAATAGAGTATTGTGTCTAGTTCTGGGCGCCACATTTCAGGAAGGAGTGGATGAATTGGAAAGAGTCCAGAGAAGAGCAACAAAAATGATTAAAGGTCTAGAAAACATGACCTATGAGGGAAGATTGAAAAAATTGGGTTTGTATAGTCTGGAAAAGAGATGCCTGAGGGGGGACAAAACATTTTTCAGGTACATAAATGGTTGTTACAAGGAGGAGGGAGAGAAATTGTTTTTCTTAACCTCTGAGGATAGGGTAAGAAGCAATGGGCTTAAATTGCAGCAAGGGAGGTTTAGGTTGGACATGAGGAAAAACTTCCTAACTGTCAGGGTGGTTAAGCACTGGAATATAAATTGCCTAGGGAGGTTGTGGAATCTCCATTACTGGAGATTTTTAAGAGCAGGTTAGACAAACACCTGTTAGGAATGGTCTAGATAATACTTAGTCCTGCCATGAGGCAGGGGACTGGACTAGATGAAGTCTCAAGGTCCCTTCAAGTCCTATGATTCTTTATTTCATTGCCTTGAGTTGTTGCACTGCGGCTCTAGTGAGACTGTAAGCTCTTTGGGGCAGGGACTGTCTCTTCCTTTATCTATGGTGTGCCATGAAGTTATTATCATCCGCATCCTGGCAAATCCCAAAACGACATGGCCTCCTTGCAGATCGAGTGCCACCCAAATCAGTCTCTGGCTAGATCCTTAAGGTGGTTTGGCTGAATGTTCATTTTCTGTCCATCACTGGTGATCTTAGCATTCTACCGAAGCTTTTGGTGCCCATGTGGTTGCCGGCTGTGTAGCAGAATTCCTTGATACACATGCTTTGGAATTCGTTGGTCCTCCATTCTGATAATTTGTCCGTAGCGAGAAAGCTGCCAGACAAAACCTGTGCTGATGGTGGCGGTTGCAGGTTTTGGCTTCGAGTATCCTCATTTCTGATTTTCTCTTGCCACTTAATGTGGAACAGCTGTTGATGACGATGAGGCTAAACAATGTCAAGCTGGTGTTTTTCAACCTTCTTCAGCGCCCATGTTTCGCTGCCGTACAGAGTTGATATAAACATGGTTCTACAGAGCTGTAGCTCATGGCAAGCTTGATGTTGTGACATCCTCGCAGAGGCCACGGAAGGGCCTGCAGCAGCTGCTATATGAGTGTCCACATCTTTTGAGCATTCCCTGGCGCTGTCTGTGATGCTGCCCAAGTATTTGATGGTTCCCACTTGCTCAATGCCATGTCTGAACAGATTCATACTGAGCTGGTTATGAGCTGGAGGATGCTAGATGGTAATGGCCAAGGATTTAGTTTTATCTAGATTTAACTACCAGACCAATGCATGCTGCTTCTTGCCCAGCGAGATCAGCCCTGGAGTAATGGCACTCTGTAAATATTTAATATCGGTAGCCACAGGGAGACATCAGCTGTTCCTTTTTTCATAACCTGGGCACAAAATCTCTTACACGTTTTGAAAATGAAATAACATAGCAGAGTTTGGGTATTTCTAAAGCTTGATATAAATCTGCGATTTTCTCATCTGCCACATGATGGAGATAATGGTGTAAGATATCTTAAGCGTAGCTGTCTGTGGGCTCGGATACTTTGAAGAAGGTAGTTCCAGCTGGATTCTAGTGGCTGCTGTTATTCAGTGCTATTGTTAAGTTGTAGTGACTATTCTTGCAGCTATTTTTATGCAGTGGCTATTATACAGGGCTGTTTTCACCTCCGATATGATGGAATACATTATACCCTTGACAGCTATATATTCTTTAACAGCTGGTTAAATTGATTTTTTTTCTTCAGAAGGGAGATGCACAGGATAAAATCCTTGACTAACTCAAGGCCCCCAACTCAGCAAAGCAGTTTAGTTCATCCCTATTCAGGAAAGCATTTAAAAAACATGCGTAAGTCCCATTAACGTCAATGGAACTTAAGAATGTGCTTAAGCGCTTTGTGGAATCAAGGGTCAAATGGAGGTGGAACCAGAGCTGTAGAGGCTGGGTCATGAGGCATCTTGCCAGTGCAGGGAACCTAAAGCAACTTGCTCCACAGCCTTACTGAAGGTCAAAAAAAGCACCTGTTCCCACCACCTGCGCGTACCATGAAGCTGGCTACCCAGGCTTTCTTGGAACCATGCAATAAGAGCAGAATTATTAATGCGGCCCTTCTGTAGTACACTTGTATCCTTGCATTCTCTCTACTCACTGCCTCCACCTTGCCACACATGGAGCCTGATCCAAAACCCATCGACGTCATGTGGAAAGCCGCCCAATGATGCTAATGAACTTTGGATCCAGCCCATGGGCAAAAGGGGGCTGAGTGTTTTCCTGTAGAATATTTTAAATGAGATTCCGAAACCTCCTAGAGAGAGGGAGAGAACTGTGTAATTTACGTGGAGAAGAGCGGCATGAAATAATTCTGCTGTGTCCTATTTGGGAGCATTATGTAGTAGTGTAACAAGAAAACTATTATAGACTGACACACTTGGAAAGGGGAGAACGTATGTTCTTTTCCATTCTGTTAAGTAATGTCGCTGGTACTCTGAGGGCAGGTATTTTCCCATAAATATTTTCATGCTGATGTCAGTGCTGTTATAGATTCACTGATGTATGGTTTTATTTGATTGAATATTTACTTCATGAAGCAACACTCACCCCCAACATACACTCCATAGACCCACCTCCCCTATGGCAAGAAACTGTATACTATTTGTTTTAACTGCTTTCATTTTATTAATGCTCCTTGGTGTCCAGTCCTATGTGCATTACTCAAAGTTCCCATTGCCTTCAGTGGCAATTTTTTCTGGGTAAGGAGAGCAGGACTGGGCTCTGAAGAATCTTTCAGGTGCATCGTAATTGAAGATATAACACTATTCCAGTATGGATGCTTGCCTTTCAGGCATCTTTCCATAAATTAATTCTCTTGGGTCTCATTTTGTGTATCCCTGGAAGGTCTGAGGTAACAGCTGCTTGTATGACCGGTTTCTATGGGTGTACTTTAAACAAACAAAAACTCAGAGAAAAGTACCTAAAATATCTTTAATGTTATGGAATCAAATAGAACTGCTCCATTGGACCATAGTGCATAACCAAGTATATTTAAAGAATTCATTAATATGTTAGCTTCTTCAAATGTCAGGCTTTTTTTGTTTGTGTTTTTTCCTTTCTATGTGTGCTTCAGAAGACTTTTCCAGAAATGGTGAGTTCGTTCCATGGTTAAGGGTTCTACTGTTATGTTTTTTTCATGTGAACAAAGATTAGTCCTTCATGGTCCTAAACTCAATGCATGTGCATGACTTACAGGCATTACCTACCAATAAATAGGAGATTAGCTGCGGCTTGTATATTTCCTGATCAGTTCACATTTTTTCAGACGGCTCATTGTTATCCTGTTTCCTTTAACGATGGGACATTCTAATGAGTTTGCCATCTGACATACATCTGCTTCCTGTTAAACAATACCTTCATTCTTTTAGAGCTGCTAAACTCATCTGTTATCCTGAAAGATTTTTATCTGTGCCTTAAAAACAGCATGTACAAGTTGATGTTGGAATATTTATTTTCATTGTGCTTTTTTGGGGTATGCTGCTTTTCAAGAACAAATAACAAAATAGACTTATTTTGACAATGGACACTGTGGGGCTATTTATTGGGGCGGGGGGAGGAGAGAGTCGGCTAGAGTATTTGCATATTTGGGGTGCAATCAATCCTCCTCCTATTGAAGTCAGATTGGGAGCAGGATCAAGTCTTGGGTTTGTGAAAGTTAACGTCCTATGCAGGTTATGTAGAAGAATTTCTGTAAAGCTGCCTTGCCCTCCCATCAAAATATCAGGGTGGAGTGGGAGAGAGTGAGAATTTTAAGGCTGTTCATCCCATCTCTATGATGAAAGTGCCTTGAATAAAACAATGGTCCCGAACACTGTCAGTGAAAGGTTAAAGCATTCTGCACTCCTTACAAGGACCTCTGTTAGCTGTCTCTCTCGTATTTAAGTTGTATATCTGCCTCAGTGCTTCTTTTCTTCCCACCTGTTGCCGGCAGGCATATATCTGTGCTGGAGCTCTCACATATTTCCCCTTCATTTTTCAACACTGGTCTCCATAAAGAGACTGTATTTTTATTAACCATCCTTCTACCAGAAGAAGACTGGACGAGGATTTCCCTTTGTAACTTATCAGCAGTGTTTTTTAAAAGAAAACCACACCCATTTTATGCAGTTTTACAACATGAGCTTAAAAGATAAGTGTGTAATAGAGGTTCTCAACCAAATTAAACCACACTTTGCCACATAGAGTGTTTAATTTGTCAAAAGACTTTACAGATGCCAGCTAATGAATCTTCAAATCACCCATGTAGGACAGATGGTGAGTAATATTAATTTGATGATGGAGAAACTGAGGCAGAGAGATGCAGTGATTTCCCTGTGGTTGTAGAGGAAGTCTGTCAGAGCCAGGAATATAATTTAGGAGTTCTTGTATCCCTGTCCTGTGCATAGAGCACAAGATTGCATCCCTTTTCCTAGCTTAAACAGTTACAAAGGTGAACATTAATGGTTCGAAAGACAGAGTTACAAATTGCCTTTGGTAGGTTTCTTGCGTAAGCATCAACTGGAGTCTGGCTTGTAGTATTAATCATCTGTAAAAATGAATGTTGGCAATATTGATATTGGTATTTTTACCCCCGTGTCATCTAGAGTTGCCCACCATCGCCCGTATTAGCGATAGTGCCATTGTGGAAGAATTTCCAAAGCTCATCAGTGTACATGCCCCCTTGGTGTTTTACCCATGCTGGACTATGGCTGCTAATTATAGTTCTAATGCTGCACAGCCTTGCTATGCTGGCTGGCCAAGTTGTGTTGGAAATCGCTGCAATGGGACCTGTGTTTAAACGTGTTCTTTAGAAGATGGGGCCCTGGGGGAGTTGTCAATCTCTGGCCATTGTTGCCACTTGCTTTATTGTCTTTGTTGGAAACCTTTGTTTCTACGCGCATCAATATTTATTAACTGAGACTTCACTCATTTATTTACCAGTCTTCTCTCACCACACTAAATCCTTTCATCTCGAAAAACTGCAGTAAGGACATCTACAGTTTGACAGCCTTTCGGTCATGCTTAAAATTACAAATTACCTTTGTTAGGTTTCTTGTGGCGTCTGCAATGCATCAACTGGAGCCTGGCAAGCAGGATTAATTGAATGTAAAAATGAATGTTGACAATACCGGGTTTAAGGATGGTATGTCGAGTGGCTGTGCATTGCCGCTATGCACCATCACCTTCAATCAGGATGCTTTATACCACGCTGTATATAATCACATCTATTGCTGTGACCTGTGACATGGCCAAGTGAAAGGCTTACCTCATTTCATACTATCTTTTCAAATCCTATTATGGAGAAAGTATATTTATAGGTGGAATGTCAGTTGATCATAATCTAGATGCATTGTTTAAGTGCGTGAAGAATTTTAAGGGGAGAAGACACTGAAACAGATTTACTATGATTATTAATTGAAATGTTTTGGTGTTAACTTCAGCCGAGAAACAGGGTTGTTTATATGACTGCAACTTGAACCTATCGTAAAAGAAGAACCATCTCGTGTAAAGGAGGCATTTTTCTTTTAAATACAGTCATAAACAAACAAAAAGAAAGGTTGTTTATTCAAGATGGAAGTTTACAGTTGTAATCTAGAAACGTTTATGGCATATTTTCTATCTTTTTTCAAACTCTGAACTACAGTGTGTCTTTACACTGTTCAACCATGATTAAAGTAGAGAAATAGGAAGATAAGACTGGTTTGACAACTGCTGCCCAGATACCACGGTGAGGGGCACCCTTCGCAAATATATGCTGTAGTACAACGGTGATGAGTGAAAATGCAATGTGTACAAATGCCTTTAGGTGAGACTGTTGATGACACTTTCTAAAAGTGTTGGCATAACTCTGCTCCCATTGAAGCCAATGGGAGTTTTTAGCATTGGCTTCAGTGGCAATAGAGTTACGAAAATATTCTATTCCTAATAATTACTGTATGAACAACGTGCCATAAAGGTGTCACCGAAAGCAGTTTATGTGACTGATATCACAAGTCATGAGGAGGGGCATGGCAAGAACAAGAAATTGTTGGATTCTGCTGATTTTGGGTCTTACTGCCCTTTTTTTGCAGAATGTAACCCACACGCCAGTGGGTTACATGTGTGTCCCCTTGTGCCAGACCCAGAAAAGATTTGAGTCTGTTACAGCCCCCTGCTACACAACCTGGCTCTTTAGCTTGAGCTATAGAGACTCATGTTTTCAGCTGTGGACATCCCTAGTACAATCCCCAATGTTGGCCAACATGGTGGCTGTCACATAAGTGGAGAGTCATCCTGGATTTGAGCTATTGTGGGCCTCAGATGCTCGGGATGAACTGCCTCTGTCCAAGGGAAGTATTTAACCCACCAGTGAGATTGTGTCCTGCTCTGTGCCTTGTTCACTGAGATTGTGAGTCTGTTGAAGCTCTCAGCATGAAAACCTGGCGCTCGAGCTGTAGAGACTCATGCATTCAGCTCTGGAGCTCCTTGGTTCAGTCTCTGGGTTACACAGAATCAAGGCTCTTCAAGTCTGGGTGGGGACAAAGAAGACACCAGGCCTCGCAGCAGCAATAGGCTTGCTCTGTAGCCATCAATACAGCCCCATGGATGCAGTAGCTGTGCTGCTTCTGCACACTCACTTCCCAAGGAGCAGGGGCCCATCTTGCTTCCTAAACCATTGAATTCTGTGGAGCTACTCAGGTGCTTCACATTAACCACGTGGCTTTGCTGAATGGGGGCCCGAAAGAGTGAAAGAGACCCGTGCAAGAAAACAAAGACCTTAACTCCTCTTGTAGGTGATTTTATTGTCTCCGACCGCTGTTCTCTTAGTATTTACTCTAGCATTTGTAAAAACCGATAATTCCGAGAGCAAAGCCCCGCTGAATCGGGGACACACAGAACCTGAATAAACACGCAGGCGCTGCAGATTAGTAAGAACATCTGTAGTTTTTATATTGGTTTGAGGACACATGCCACAGGATTTTTCATTTCTTATGCTTTTTAGGTTTTTAATGTATTGCTAATAAAAGTTGGGAAAGGAAGGCATAGCTGGACTAGACATGCCAGGCCACCATTTAATTTCTGACTCAGAGGACGAGCAGAAGAGTAGTTTTATTGTATCCTGGTAGAGAATAAAGCCACATGCAAATTCCAGCCATGAACATCTGTTTCCTCTTTATGTAGAAGAATTCTAGCATTTTGAAGGGGATTCCAGTTTTGAAGGGCCTGGCTTTATTTATTTATTTATTCTTTGCTGCTCCTTCAACATGCTACCCCTCTGTCTGGCTGCTGAGTTTCCCTCTGGGTGCTGTCAGCTTGTGATTTAACATCACAGATTTATCAGCATCGAATGGGCACATTTTGTAACTGTAGCCTGATAAATTTTAAATTGCTTCAATCAAAACACTATTTTATTGCTATGAAGGGTATCAGTACTACCTCAATTTTCAATATTGATGCATCCGTCTGGCAGAGTGTTTAACTTCCTTCTTAAATTCATCTCACTTGCTGAAAGCTTTTCAACTCTTAGGTGAAACATACTTGCAGTTTGATTTTAAAAGCGAGAGTTTATTTTTCTATTGCTGTTACTCTGGGCTGCAGCTGTTTTCAGTGTTGTTTTTTTTAAAATCCCTTTTTTTTTAATCCACCTAATTCAGGAGAATTAAGCAGATCTTTGAAAACAATAAAAATCTGCAATAAATTGGATATTGGACATTAAAAAATACAGGCCCCGAGTAACTGGCTATTGTGTTCATCTATTACACATTAGAATAATAATTTGACATATGTATGGGAGCTGCCTTTTTGGGGGGGGGGGCGTGTAGGATTTAATTCTATTGAATAAACAGTACAGTTATAGAACATCAAGCCAGACATGAGAACGGATACTGTCTGTCTATTTTATGTGAACATCAAATGAGAGATTTGGTGGAGCTAGCCAGAGTTTCATATTTGCTGGCAGAAAGTTCTCCACATGTGTGGACCACATTTTCCTTGTTGTTTTAGGTTATTTCAGGCACAGATATCATTGCTTGGCTGGGTGTGATTCTGTTCTGGATCTGAAGATTTTTTTAAGGAAAATAACAACAAATGCAATCAAACCACAGTTCTTCAAGGGAAGAAGTGTCTCCAAAGTGAGGGGGTTTCTCACTTCAATTTCACTGTAAAAAGCTTGTGACAAGTACAATGAATTTATCACTGTATGAATTACATGGTTAAAGAATCAGAGGGGTAGCCGTGTTAGTCTGAATCTGTAAAAAGCAACAGAGGGTCCTGTGGCACCTTTGAGACTAACAGAAGTATTGGGAGCATAAGCTTTCGTGGGTAAGAACCTCACTTCTTCAGATGCAAGTAATGGAAATCTCTAGAGGCAGGTATATATCAGTGTGGAGATAACGAGGTTAGTTCAATCAGGGAGGGTGAGGTGCTCTGCTAGCAGTTGAGGTGTGAACACCAAGGGAGGAGAAACTGTTTCTGTAGTTGGATAGCCATTCACAGTCTTTGTTTAATCCTGATCTGATGGTGTCAAATTTGCAAATGAACTGGAGCTCAGCAGCTCCACCGACCGCTACGCCTACCTTCATGCCTCCAGCTTCCACCCCGGTCACACCACACGATCCATCGTCTATAGCCAAGCACTGAGGTACAATCGCATCTGCTCCAACCCCTCAGACAGAGACCAACACCTGCAAGATCTTCACCAAGCATTCTCAAAACTACGATACCCACACAAGGAAATAAAGAAACAAATCAACAGAGCCAGACGTGTACCCAGAAGCCTCCTGCTACAAGACAGGCCCAGAAGAGAAACCAACAGAACTCCACTGGCCATCACCTACAGTCCTCAGCTTAAACCTCTCCAACGCATCATCAGTGATCTACAACCCATCCTGGACAATGATCCCTCACTTTCACAGACCTTGGGAGGCAGGCCAGTCCTCGCCCACAGACAACCTGCCAACCTTAAGCATATTCTCACCAGCAACCACGCACCGCACCATAACAACTCTAACTCAGGAACCAACCCATGCAACAAACCTCGATGCCAACTCTGCCCACATATCTACACCAGCAACACCATCACTGGACCTAACCAGATCAGCTACAACATCACCGGCTCATTCACCTGCACGTCCACTAATGTTATATATGCCATCATATGCCAGCAATGCCCCTCTGCTATGTACATTGGCCAAACTGGACAGTCACTACGCAAGAGGATAAATGGACACAAGTCAGATATCAGGAATGGCAATATACAAAAACCTGTAGGAGAACACTTCAACCTCCCTGGCCACACAATAGCAGATGTAAAGGTTGCCATCTTACAGCAAAAAAACTTCAGGACCAGACTCCAAAGAGAAACTGCTGAGCTCCAGTTCATTTGCAAATTTGACACCATCAGATCAGGATTAAACAAAGACTGTGAATGGCTATCCAACTACAGAAACAGTTTCTCCTCCCTTGGTGTTCACACCTCAACTGCTAGCAGAGCACCTCACCCTCCCTGATTGAACTAACCTCGTTATCTCCACACTGATATATACCTGCCTCTAGAGATTTCCATTACTTGCATCTGAAGAAGTGAGGTTCTTACCCACGAAAGCTTATGCTCCCAATACTTCTGTTAGTCTCAAAGGTGCCACAGGACCCTCTGATGGTTAAAGAAAGTTCTCTTTTTATATGTTAATCTACTCTGGTGCGCTCTGGTCTTTTTAAAGGCATGTTGCCCAGTAGATTGGGCCAGAATGTAGGGTTTGTTTTGAAAAGTTTCAGAACATGTAATGTTAGTATATCTCTGGGAAAGTTTAAAATTCGATTAAAACAGGATTTGTGAGGGCTGGGTGAGAATTTAGGCTCCAGTCAGCAAACTCCTTCTCACAGGATCCATGGGCCTGTGCAAACCCTGTTGACTTGCACCATGCAGAGTCTGAGCCCTGAACCTCCTCCTGCCATTTTGGAAATCCATCTTGTGAGTTGCATGAGGAAGTGAAAATGAGGATCAAGAGCAGGGCCGGCTCCAGCTTTTTTGCCGCCCCAAGCGGCGAAGTGTGTGTGTGGGGGGAGATAAAGCCGATCGGCGGCACTTCGGCTGCAGTTCAATCGTGCCGCTTCATTCTTCTGTGGCAATTCGGCGGCGGGTCCTTCTCTTCCTCTTCGGCGGCAGCTCAAAGAGGAAAAGAGAGACTGAGAGATTTGCCGCAGAAGACCCGGACATGCTGCCCCTTTCCACTGGCTGCCCCAAGCACCTGCTTCCTTCGCTGGAGCCGGCCCTGATCAACAGTCAAACCTGATCTGACTTGTCCGAACTGAGAAGGAAAATCAAATAGAAATTTTAAACTTCTTTCCATTTGCTTGAAATGCATCTAATTAGTAGTAGAGATAAAACAAACCTTATTTTAAGAGCATCCCTTGTCTTCATGTTAACAGATTTTTTTTTTTTTTTTACTACTCAAAGTACAATAGGAAGAAATTTGAGATTGTGTATGTGTTAGGAGGCCTGTTTTGTTTGGTATAAACTGAATTTAGTGATTTCCTTTTCGTCTCTTTTTTTTTAACAAATTGGAGCAAATCTGATGGCTATTATCTCTTTTCTGGTGTAGATGATAGAAGGTTATGTCACTTTTGATTCTGCAGTGCAAGGAAATGATGCAGTTAACTCCCATTTGACAATGATGCAGCAGCATGTGGCTCTATATCGTCTCATAAATATATTACGAGGCATTTCTGTCAAATAACTGGACTTTGCCACCCAAAATCGAAAAAGAAATTTAAGTGCTATGCTAGAGTTTCAGGGCCCTGATAAATAAGAACCGGGTTTGACCTTTCTTTTGGGCCTTTGAGATGCCACAAGGGATAGTCCTCTTTGTTCAAGATGACAAACTTCCTCTGAGATTTCAGTTTGTCAGCTCAATGTACAGCATCAGCATTGATTTCATCTCACTGCCATTTCCTCCCTGAATAGATAACAAATTTTCTGTGGCAGGTGTCTGTCAAGCTAAGTTTTGCCTGGCAGATTAACGGAATAGGCTCATTTATTAATCATTAGTTGCAACACAATAAAACAAACTTTAACTCTTCTGATGTTGGATAAATGTAATGTTTAGGGGCCATTTCAAACTTCCATGTAATTTAGATTTAATAAGATTTACGTACGTCCACAATGAATGTTTCTAATAATCTACAGTTACTTAAATTATACTGTATCTTACTATATCATTCCATAGATTTAACAAGACAGCTATTGTCTCTATTAAATACTGGAAGCTTGTACAAGCTGAGGCTTGGCATTTTATCAGAAGTGGTGGTAATTACATTTTTTCTTTGTACTCCTCTGTCTGTCTCCAGCTGTTGTCTCTTTTTATACGTAGAGTGAAAACTCTTTAGTGTAAGGACCATCTTTTTGTTCTGTGTTTGTGTCTGGTGCCTACCACAGTTGGGTTGTGATCGGTGAGTTGGGCTCCTACGTGCTACCAAAATACAAATATAGAAATAATATGAAGTGGTGTTGTAGTCGTTTCAGTCCCAGGATATCAGAGTGACATGGTGGGTGAGGTAATATCTTTTATTGGCCCAACGTCTGTTGGTGAGAGAGACAAGCTTTCGTGCTTACACAGTGCTGAAGAAGAACTCCTTGTAGCTTGAAAGCTGGTCTCTCTCACCAACAGACGTTGGCCCAATAAAAGATATTACCTCACCCACCTTGTCTCTCTCAATAATAATAATAATAATTAATAATTAATTATCCATTTCGGACAGTAGAGACAATAAACTTGCAACCCCATTATGCCATTTTTAGCATCCCTTTAAGACACTAAGCGTTCCTCCACTTTCAGATAATTATGTGCGACAGTGCATGTTATCCGACAGTTCCTCATCAAGCTGTGTTTGTGGCCTGAGTGGTGTGGTGCTTGAACCATCTTTATGGCTTCTTTGGCTAAAAGTCAAACTGAGAAATTCCCGGCACTAGATCATACTTACAGGCCACCCTGGTAACAATACATTAACCTCTCAGCAGGGAACGTGATAAACAAAGTAAAAACTGCTTTAGTGAAACCAGTCCTCTAACAGCAGTGTACATAAAGTAATCCTTACAGATTTATAAATGTAATAAGCTACAGTTCACTGAGTGAACAATAACTGTTCCTAATTTAGCCAGCCAAGGAACATGCCAATCTAATTTGCTGTTGTGACTTTTTTTTCTTTACCCCCTCCAGATTCCTTTCTCTCTGGTGCAGTTTCCCCTTTGGGAGTCCTTAAAGGTAAGATACATCAGTGTGTCAAGCTTGTGACATTAGAAATGTGTGCATCTTAGAAGCTTGTATGATAACTTACCTAACTTGTTAACCACAGATATGGACACTTCAGAGAATGCATGTACAAAGCTAGTTTTGTATATGATAATCATTTGGTTGAATGTCTGAAAAACGACAGCAATCGAAGCTTTAATGCACGTCATGCAAACAAATCCCAGTGCTCTGCACTGACGATAAACACCCCAGAAGTTTTGTTTGCTGTCCTACCTAATGGTATTGATTTAAAATTGTCTGGGAGCCATCAGTGTTGTCTGAATTTGCAACACCTCACTCCTGAAGGTAAAGAGGGAATTTTGAGTTGTGCAGAGGAGACTGATTAAATAAAATTGTTGCCAAGAGCCACCCACAATATGTCATTGGTGTTCTGATTGGCTTTGTACCAATTATTTGAAAGAATTGTTTATAGAACCTGCAAATCAGAAGATACCTTAATAGAGCAACCTTCTAGAATGATGCAACTTTATATGAATGTTATCCCTCCAGTTGGTTGCATTGTTTATATAAGGTTGCATTGTCCAACAAAAGGACTCGTGGTCTAGTGTTTAAAGCACAGAACTGGAATTCATGAGATCAACGCTCTGTTCCTAGCTGTGCTACTCACCATTGGCAAGTCATGTAATTTCTATGTGCCCCAGTTTTCTCATCAAATGGTTAAGCTGTTACTTCTGCACCTCAAAGGGAGGTTAGGGGGGCTAACATCTGTAAAGTGCTTTGATGTCCTTGCACAGAAGGCAGAATAGAACTGCAAAGTGTTGTTGCAGGCCATTGCAAATGTTGTGGTAGGATTTTATATTTATATGATGGAGGGGTGGAAGGATTTTTTATTAATATTATTATTATTAAGTGAGTTGGACTCCTGGAACTTGTTGAATGACAGCACTGTAAAGTGAAGTCCTCTCCTCTTACAAAACAGATGCACAATAAGCGGTAGGAGTGCTACCTTCCCCTACACGGCAGCATCAATGTGCGTGGACCTTGTTCCAAAGGAAGCAGTTCTAGGACTGATGCATAGTCCAGATTCCAAGCTGACTGAAACACTCCACTCTTCCTTGAGAGACAATTAGTATAAATTGTGCCAGTGGTTCTGGAGACATAGGAATTTACCCGCTTGGAACTTGGTTGAGACCACAAAATCATGTCAAATAACCACCAAACAGCTGGCAGATGCTAGTAATTTTCATTCATGAGCAGCCAGAGCTCAGTTCAAACCAGTAACCTAGGAAAAAGAGGCTATAGTATCAGTTATTTGAGCTATCCTGTCCTTACAGGACTGAAGGATTGGTTCTGTGAAACCCTCTGAAAGCTGGGTTGGAAAACAGAATTTCCATCTATGGGAAATTCTGATTGGTACAACCCTGGATGCTCACCGGGCTGCTGTATTAGACCCCAACCTTGGCTCCCATATGCTTTTAGGCTGGCTGAGTCTGGACAGAATCCAGTAACTGCTCAAGCTCTGGGCTTCTAGGCATGCTCTTGGAGTGAAGATCCCCTATCTAACTCCCACTCCTGAGATATAGACTCTGCAATCCAATTGACTAGGACCTGAAACTAGTGCTGGTTCCTTCAAGACTCCCTGATAGCTATTGTATTACCCCCCCCCCCGAGTTACACGGATACTCTGCGCCCTCTGGATTACTGTTTCACTTTTGATGACTATGTGATAGTTAAAAGAAGGGGAACACAGGCTGTGTAAAGGAATTTCTAAACCAATCACATTTTACTCCTAGATAAGGCACAAGAGAGGTACAGATCTATGGAAAAATAAGCATCTGTATGCAGAACCCTCGCTCGAGTGTCCACACCATTCTAGAGCCCTTCGGGTTTTTGTCAGTCCTTTCAGGGCTCCGGAACCCTTTTCTCCTCCTGCCCAGTGTTGCCTTCTTGCTCTGGTCTCTTCTAGAATGCCCAGTGAGAGAGCCTCCCACTTATAAAGTTCCAGTTCCAACCCCTCCCATCAGCTGACTCCCCTGAACGGCTTCAGGTATCTTATCAAGTGATTTTTTTTGCTTAGTTGCAGCCCACCCGAAGTCCAGCCAAGGAAAACTGCTTCCCCTTGGCTGCAGCCAGCTCATTGTTCTAGGTTGATTTTCCATTTGAAAGGAAAGCCACCCAGGCTAATGCCTCTTGATTGCTCTTCCTTGTTAGCCCTCTGCTAGGTGCCAGGATTTCTCCTAACATCTCCTGGGCATTTCAGCTCAAGATGGGACTCTGCAGTGCCAAAAGTAAAAGCACATATAATCGATTGTAATCAAAATGGCATTCAGATAACAGAATGGAGTTAGCAGGCTAATGTAGGCCTGTACAGACACCATACCAGTCCGACACACCGATGGTTTCACCATCTGGTTTTTCCATGAAATGGGACAAAATGTCAAAGTACTGAAACATTTTACAGCATGGAAAGATCTGAAAAACTTTGATTCAGAAATGTTGAAATGAATAATTCTGAGTTTTCCAGTGGAAAGAAAACATTTTGTGTAGAATTTTCCCATTGAAGGACAAGAAAATATTGTCAATATTGTCATTGTTTTTCTACAACCGAAAAATTGATGTTGTCGATTCTCTGTATTTCATTGAGGAAATGTTTCTGGCAAAAAATTTCGACCAGCCCTAACTTCCATGTATCAGGTCAGATTCTTCCCCTCACCCCAATGGAAGCAGGAGTTGCAATGTACACCATTACTGTACCTGCAGGCTGCAAGTGAGTCCGAACTAGGGTAAGGGTGACGCGCCCAGGGTTTAGGGGGCAGTGGCAGTGCTCTCCTTACTCCCACCACAGCTGTTCTGTTGGGACTTGTTTTCTGGCTCCGCACAGTCACAGGTTTCCCAGGAGAGGCGTTTAAATAGCACATCCCCAGACCAGCCTGGCTCTGTCTCTTTCTGAACCAGCTTCTGGTGCTGGATGGAACGTGGTACTGACGATTATACTTTTGCATGGATTGTGCCACGGCACCCTTGCTCAGTGCAGGTGTTGTGCTGGTGAAATGAGCTGTCTGTACTTTTCACACCAATCCCTATTATCTGTTGTATTGTGGTAAAGCCTAGAGGCCTCTATCAGGGCCATATACCAAGAAAAGATGGTCCCTACCCCAAAGTGCTTACCACCAAACTATACGACGAGAGCCAAAAGGTGAGGGTGGGGGAGCTGAGGTAACAGTGAGAGACGGAGGATTTGTGTAATAAGCAGCACATCAGCTGCCGAGCCGTTGAGTGTTTTGTAGGAATCCCAGCACAATGTGCTCATCGCGATGTTATCTGAGTGTGGATCTGGGAATTGTCCTGTTGCACAGGGTAACTTGAGCTACCTTATTAGGAATCTGTTTTTATTCCAAATTACAGGAGCAGCTTTCAGTGAACTCGTATCCCACAGAGCTGACGTGACATCGTAACTGCTAGTGCCGCATCGTTGTTCTGGAAACTAGAGACGGCAGTATTAAAAAGGGCACTGTGCTCTCCCAAACCACATAAAGCAGGAACATGATGTAGCTCTGCGCAGAATATAAAGTTGTTTTAACAAACCTTCACATAGTTGTGGTGATAAAATGTATTGTTTAAAACCTAGGCTGTAAAGGAGACCGTTTGAATTTAGCTGGCTAAGTAAACAAGCCTTTTAGGATTAGACATCACCGATAATCTAAACGGGTTGGTGGATATTTCCAGCAACATTTAGACTGGACAGCTCATACCATAGCCCAGTTTCAGTATATTGGTCTACAAATAACAACCTGTTACTGAGCGTAGGGATCTTAAAATCCTTCGCACGTGCTTCAGTCATTTCCTTTTCAGCATCTCGATGAAGAGCTAGAGGTTTGTCACATCAAAGTCACAGCAGTGAAAGCAGGAGCCCTGGCTGTAGAAGTAACTGATTGCAGATGATTGAATTAAACTCTTTTTAAAAAAAATCACAAATACTGAAGCAAAGAGGAAAAGTTATGGTCTAGTCACCTGTGAACACATGGGGAGTAGCAGTTAAAGGATTCAGCAGCAGGTCTTCTTACAGGGTCTTTGAAGGAAGGGGGGAAACAGTAAATAGCAGGAGAGGCAGCACAAAGCACTGACACAGAAACCTTAACTAAAATTATTGAGTCACCTTTGTCCGGCTTGTCTTCATCCGTCCCTCCGTGAACGCAAGTCGACGCCACGCCATTCCGTTTTGTGGCGAGCATGTTCTTTCCATTTCTGTCCAAAGAGTTTTGTCATGGGATCAGCCCAGCGCGTTTTCGGTCTGCCCGGCGGTTGCTTGTGGTCTCTGGGGATCCAGTCACTGATGCGGGTTGTCCACCTATTGTCTAAAGGGCTATGCTGGGCTGTATTAAAGGGGTTGGTTGTGAAGGGAGGTGAAACACCCAAAGTATTGATAAGTGTATGAGGCGTATAGGGTCAATTCATTGCTGTGGCTGAGGGAATCAGATATTGTGGCTGGATGATTTTATGACCATTAATAAAATCTGTAGTTGTATAAACTGAGTCATTGATGACTCAGTCTCATGTGTCTGTGCACCAGCAAATTACTGCAGGGATCAAGGAAAATATCTCGCCTCCCTGGAGAGCACAATTAGCTACATGCCTGGTAGGGAAGCAGGGATTACCTTCAATGAGACATCAGGTGTTGGCCAAAGCCAGAGACAGGGTACTAGACTTGGAGAAGCAGTAGTCTGATCCCATATGGCAAATCATATGTACCTATATCCTATTCTGTGCCTTTGCCTTGCCCCAAGCAGCCATGCGCTAAGCCTGTACTTAACGTTTGTTCTTCTGGCAGGTCATTAGCCATATTATAAACACAGGACTATCATAGTAGTAAATACTGACCGGTTGTACTACATGAAATATATAGTATTGCATATCATGGCACTATAATATGTATAGACAATGAGAGAGAGAGGATACCACACAGATAAGGTTATTCATAAAATGGGCATTAGCACAGGACATATTGAAATGATTGGCAAGATATGAATTTGATTGAAAATATGAAATATGGAGGCTTGACGTCTGATTATGTGGGTATCTGGCATGAGCACACAGGTTGGAATTAGCTGATATCTTGATATCTCTGAAAGGTTGAAAAAGAAGTAAAGAAACCACTGCAACTTTTTTTTCATGCATCTAATATTTTTATTGGGAGACAAATATTGCTTGGTTTTCTTACAGTAAAGCAAGTCCAACACTATTGCCTACATTTAAAACCCTCCTGCTGTGTACAGAGGTATAATATTACAGTGTTTTTTACTTCCATTTAAAAAAAAATCCTTCTAATATATATAAGAAACTAGAAAGGCGGAAACTCTACAATGTTCATTGAAATTTTAACAGCAAGCACAGCAAACATTTAGGATAAATATTAAAATCCCGTACAACAAACATTTTTGGTTTCTCTAAGGTAAGCATTTCTGCTGAATGCCACTATCGCATCTTGGCTCTAGGAGAGAGGCAGACACTTAAATAGGGCCAGTCCCATTTCATCTAGAACTGCAAAGTCAAAGCCAACACCTTAAATTTTATCTGGAAGCCAACTGGCAACCGGTGCAGATAACAGAGCACACGTGCTCTCTGAAAGGCACCCCATTTACCAAGTGTGCTGCCTTTTGCATCAGTTCTGGCTTTGGGTTGCAGTCCCATGTACAGAGCATTGGCATTTCCAGTATGGCTATGTAACTTGTGTGACAAAGTTCCTCCTCTATCTTGGTGGGTCCTGCACTTATTGGCGGATTTTCTTGCTTCAGAGATTCACCATGTGGGTTGGGGAACAGCCCAGAGACCTTCCCCTCTGGAAGAACCCACAGTCCAGGTCAATTGGGAGGTTTGGGCCCTCCCTCTACTCCGGGTTCCAGCCCAGGGCCCTGTGGACTGCAGCTGTCTATAGTGCCTCCTGTAACAGCTGCATGACAGCTACAACTCCCTGGGCTACTTCCCCATGGCCTGCTCCAAACACCTTCCTTATTCTCACCACAGGACCTTCCTCCTGGTGTCTGATAACGCTTGTGCTCCTCAGTCCTCCAGCAGCACACCCTCTCACTGTCAGCTCCTTGCGCCTCTTGCTCCCAGCTCCTCACACTCCCACCACAAACTGAAGTGAGCGCCTTTTTAAAACCCAGGTGCCCTGATTAGCCTGCCTTAATTGATTCTAGAAGCTTCTTCTTAATTGGCTCCAGGCTTCTTAATTAGCCTGCCTGCCTTAACTGGTTCTAGCAGGTTCCTGATTACTCTAGTGCAGCCCCTGCTCTGGTCACTCAGGGAACAGAAAACTACTCATCCAGTGACCAGTATATTTGCCCTCTACCAGACTCCTGTACCCCACTGGTCTGGGTCTGTCACACTTGCTTCAGAAATGCCTCGTGTCTCATTCTGTACAGGAATTTCAGATTGCCGGGACACATCTTTGGAGTGAAAGTTTGTGCCGAGTCACGGTGGTCGCAGCAGATATTTTTCTGTTTACAATGACAGATATTTTCCTGTGAGCTGGGCACTCCACTGTAGGTTTTACCTGCTTCATGATATCTTATCCTACTTAGTTTTATTTTTTTAGAAAGCCTTCTTGGAAGAAATTTTAGCTTCGTCAATTATTTATTGGTGATGTAGAAATATAGGACATCGGCTCACGGACAAATATTTAGGACTCGAACGTCAGAATTGAGGAGTCCTGGCTTTGAGCACAGCAATACCTATTCATCAGAAATGACTGCTTCCTAGGGAAGCCATGGCAAGATGAAAACTAACAGTTCCATGGCTGGTTATCCCTGATCCCACCAGGATCTGTCTCTTGAGCCCTTCTGTTGTGGGAAACACCACTTAGTCCTCTTGATTTTTATCCCCGCACATGCTGGCTGCACTTCGGGCCCAGCAAGAATTACTCTAGCACAGCTGTGAATGGAGAAGGCTTTCTGCATAGGCCTGCCGTTGTGTGGTAAGTCAGAGAAATTCCCCTGACGTTTTGTGAGATGGGAGCAGAGGAGGGAGACCATGTGAATGGCTTTTTAAAAAATAACCTTATTTTTCAAAACAAAAACAAAACATTCCAGGACCCTTTGTGTCCTGTACCTGACAGTCTGATTCTGAGGTGGACCAGGCATTTCATAGATGTCTAAGGCCAGAGTGGACTGTTGTGATCATCTTGTCTGACATCCAGATTAGCACAGGCCAGAGATCCTCACCCATTTACATTTACCCCTCAGCCCTATATGAAGGCTGCCATGGACTGGACAGATCCTGGGATATAACTTCAAACCCTTTAAAATCCTGAACGGATTGCCACCCAGGACAGATCCTAGCGCTATTGAAAACAGTAGGCTTTTTGCCATTGACATCACTGGGGCCAGGATTTCACTCCCAGTCCCTGTGTTAAGCAAGAAATAAATATGGGGTTGTATAGAGACAGTGGCATGGCTGGTTTAGGGCAGGATTCCCACTTCTAGCCTCTCTCAGATTTACTGTGCAAAGGCCATTTACTGGGGTTTCGCACAGAAGGAGAGGAAGCTCTAATCCTTGTTTGAGCAAGTGGAAAATACCTCTGATTGTAATTTCAAGAAGAGTTAAGATGTATGAAATGCTCCCACCATTAAAGCAAAAGACCCAAACTACTTTCCGAAAACTGGAAACCAACCCTCGGTTGTTTTAACAACAGTAGGAAGCATAAAAATCATGCCAAACTGGGCCTAAGCATAGTTTTCCCTGGGCTGTGGCTAGGTGCCCACCTTTCTTTTTAGTCTGAGAACTAGCCTAGCATTTTTTTTCTGCTGTGATCAGTTACATGCAAGTCAAGAATAAATGAAACCTAGTCCTAGCGTTAAAGCGTTTCCTTTCAGGCTATATCATAAGTGTTCGCCCATACCTCGCTCCCTCTTTGAGTAATGATCAGGCTGATTTGGGGATTAAGACTAATCATTAAATAGCAGTAATGTGTCTGCCATTTGCTTAGGTGCTGCATCACGAAAAGCAATTTGCAGTGCACTGTTCCAAGGCATGATGTAACCTCCAGCCAATCAGGAGCCTGCATGCCATTAGCATAACGGCTACATTTTTCTCACAAAAGAACAATGCAGCCAACAGCTGTTCTGCAAACAAAACTTACATTATTGGTGTCATAATCGCAGTCATTCACATGGCCTTTAAACACTGTCAGAGGCATTCTAGCACACCATCTGCACTGAAGGGAAAGAAACAAATGCAATCATTTCTTGTAGAATTAGACACATTTTGGAAAAAAGCTGGATAGCCCTGGAATGTCAATGCATTATGTGAAAAAGGAGACATAAAACAGACTCGCAGTTTAACAGACAAAAGGGCAGATTGTGATACTCTTACTCATCTGTCTTTGACCATGAATAGTCCCACTGATGTCAATGAACCTGCTATTGAAATCAGTGGGACCACTGGTGGAGGAAAGTACCATTCAGTGTAAGGGTATCAAAGTCTGGCCCGAAGTGTTGCACGCTGAATTTCTAAGTATTAGCTCATGCCAAATGAGCCTAAAGAACTGTTTAGCTTTTTGAAATGGCTTATTCGCTCAGGCATGGATGGAGCTGGTATTTATAAACAGGTAGCAATGGTGCAGCTGCTCTAGTTTGAAGTAAAGTTGTTTTAACTTTTAAGCACTTTTCTGAACCACTCCCTACTTACCCAAATACTTATATGGCCCTCCTCTCCATAGTATCTGAGCGTCACTGGTACATTATACACTACTGTGGACACAGTGTTTGGGAGATGTTTTCCTTAACCAGGTTTTTTGTGCATCCACTTTAGTTTGCATCAAGCTGGAACACAGATGGTGAAAAAGGCATGAAACACTTAACATTGGAAATGTGCTGTGGCATGTAGGCCAACTTTTTGTTCTTTTTCTCTGTGTATCTGGGATTTGGGTGGGTTTAAGATATGGGGCCAAGTTCACTGCTGGCATGAGCAAATGCAACTCAATTAGCGTATAAGTACTTTCACCGCTTAAACCAATAGAGAATTTAGCCCATGGTGTTTGTCCCATGCTAGGGCCAGTATGTTTTCTGTAAGACCATATGCACATGTACTGTACGTGTGCCCATAAAACGTCATTGGAGAGAATATTTTAGATATGTCTTTGGCCCTTTGCTTTTCCACTATCCATGTAAAACTTGCAAATCTGCCTAGAGGTTATTTATGTTTTTTTAATTGGGATTTCCTTCCCCTACCTTACTGTACTTCTGCCCTTATAAAAAGGACTATAGTTTTCTACAATAATGTCCCAAACCTCTATTTAAAGCTGTAGTGTTCGGGGCACTTGCTGTAGTATATTTTCATAAAGCAACTGTGCGTGAACCCGACCAAAGGCCATGGAGAATGTAAATCACAAATGGAAAATGCAAAGTAAAGTTGTCCCTTTCTGACTCTGCCAGCTTTTCTAAAGGCCCCCAAAATAAAAATAAATATATACTAAAAGTTTTTACTTCTCTTATCTCAGCAGATGTTATTGATGCAGATGTGGTACCTGTGGCACCTGGGGGTATTTTACACTCACTAATGGAAACTGGTGAAATAAGTAAATTTATTCTGTGGGCTGAAGTGAAGGTCTTGGACCATCATGGAAAGTAAGCAAAGAAGATTTTGCTAGTACAATAAGGTTTTAAAGCAAAGTGTAGTAGAAGTTGTGGCGAGGTAGACCCATGCCATTGTAGAATTTTCAGGCAGAATGCTGACTCAAGAGATTTCCAAGGGGTAGCATTGGTAAATTGATAATCCAACACTGTCAATGGCCAGGCTGTGTACCCACGTAGCCTTGACAATTCAGCATATGAGTTTCCCTGGGAATGCATTGGTGTACCAAGCCCAGGAGACATGCTGACCAAGGACCTCTCATTTGGATGATATTTTATGGAAATACTTAGCCCAACAGAATGTTGCTGATACTTACCATTTCGGTATAAGAAAGAGAGGCTCCGAAAATAATTTTAAAAAACAAACCTGTTATATGAGACTGAATGACTCAAGAAGATGCTAATGGAATACAGACATTTTCATCTGCATGCCACTGATTCAGATCTGCTCCAAGATGTCCTTATCGAGTCAATCTCGGTTACCAAAAGCCATTGCTTTTTGATGGGTGCTTAGTGGCCTATGTAAGATGAGTCGGTGATCTCATTTTAGTTCTTAGCGGGCAAGTGCCGAGCTACAAAAATAATCCCTGTTAATTGGATTCCAATTAACCAGAGAAATCAAGGAATGAATGAGCATGGGGACCGAACTCTTGTCTCACCCCTAGAGTTGGCTCCTCCCAAATAACATGTTGGTATGAGCAGTATGGAAATGTTTCTAAGGCCACTTCCCATGCAGCTTGACTGTGCCAGACATATTGAGAGCGCTTAGTTCTCCAGTCTCCAGCTTTGCAGTAGAACTGAATTAGCTAACGCCATGTCTACGCGAAAGCAGCAGGGCTACCGCGCTGAGCTGTGCTACTGTAGTGTCGTAGTGTAGATGCTTTCTACGTCAGTAGAGGGTTTTTTAATTGATGTAGTTCGGGGTCGGCAACCTTTCAGAAGTGGTGTGCTGAGTCTTCATTTATTCACTCTCATTTAAGGTTTCGCGTGCCAGTCATACATTTTAACGTTTTTAGAAGGTCTCTTTCTATAAGTCTATAATATATAACTAAACTGTTGTTGTATGTAAAGTAAATAAGGTTTTTAAAATGTTTAAGAAGCTTCATTTAAAATTACATTAAAATGCAGAGCCCCCCGGACCGGTGGCCAGGACCTGGGCAGTGTGAGTGCCACTGAAAATCAGCTCGCGTGCCGCCTTCGGCACCCATGCCATAGGTTGCCTACCCCTATGTAGTTAATCCACCTCTCTGACAGACAGTACAATAGCTAACTTCACAGAAGAATTACTCATTGACTTAGCCGTACCTACACTGGTGAACCCAACTGTGGTGCTCAGGGCGTGAAATTTTTCACTGCCCAGAGCAATGTAGCTGGGCTGATCTAATGTTTACATGTGATAGGCCTACGTGACTGAAATGCTGAAGACATAAACAGAAGTTTTTATACTAGGGCTCAAGTTATTCTACAGTCAAGTCTTAACCCTTTCTGTGGGTCCAGCGTACCTCTGTGATGCAAGGCAAAAAAGTTGATTCTTGTAGCATGGAGAGATCTTGTATGTGCAAATGGAATGTAGACAGCCTATTTCTGTGTGGGACATCAAAGGTTAATCCTCCTTCGAGTCAACATTTAGGTGGTACTAAAGGTTACTAAAACCAAATAAGCTAGAATGACAGTAAAAACAAATTATTTTGGCCCATTGTGCTGTTGGCCCTCATGCCTTCTGTCTGTCTCTCTCTCCATTCTATTTCTCCATTCTCTTCACATCTCTCCCTACCTTCCTGCTGGAGCCAAAAGAATCAATGAAGGATGGATTAATAAATGTCTGCACCATGCTTAACAGATGAAAAGTGCTAAGCAGTCTTATTATTAAATGCAAAAGGGCAGAATGCAGTGTGCTGGGAGGGTTCCCTGTGGTGAGCACTGCTTTCACTGGCCTGTTCGTTCTTTGCCCTAGGACTTGGTTATATTGACTAAGTTTGAAAATGAGTTTTATTTGGAGCAAGAGTGCACGTTGCATTTCAGTTTGCCTAAATTTATCACATCCTTGTTAAGTTCAAACCGATCCTAATAACATTTATAATGCATATGAAGAAGTGGGCTGTAGTCCACGAAAGCTTATGCTCTAATAAATTTGTTAGTCTCTAAGGTGCCACAAGTACTCCTGTTCTTTTTGCGGATTCAGACTAACACGGCTGCTACTCTGAAACCATTTATAATGCAAGTCCTTCAGGGCAGGGGCTCTGTCCTTTCGTTTGTCTGAACAGAGCCTCGTGGAGTGACGAGTGTTATTTAAATAGCGATAACAGATCAGTGCTGCAAAGTAACACTGCACACGTACACACTAGTCACAACAGTGAAAATGCCCCTGTGCGGAGGCCAGTACTAACCCTTAAACGGGGCTTATGTGGTGACTGGAACTCATGCTGGCCCTCTGAACTGGGGCGAATATCACCCAAAGAACAGAATACCTGTGTGATTAGTTTCTTGATGTGTTTCTAAGCTGTAGCCATTTTCTGCCTCTGCTATAGCAAATGTTCTGCACATCTATTGGGATCAGCCATCAGCAATGTTGCCAATAAAGCACCAAGTTGTAAAGATGAACCATGAAGAACAGTTTGTTTTCTTCATCCTACAGAATAAAAACTGAAACAAATCAATGTGGTTGATTTGGACAGTATTTCTATCTGCTTTCATGGGCGTCTCAAATTTCATGTTGCTAATCATACCCGGAGGTCAACAAATCAATGTCCAATAGCCTGTTGACACCATTCATTGTGTTAATCAGATAACCCGTTACAGGAGCATCATGTCTTCTCCTTGTTGTTTTGCCCTCCAGCCACTTCTAAAGTCACACACTAGCTCGCTAATCTGGACTTGCTTATTTGAACGTTGCTAATCACCTCTCTTGCCATCTGAAAGAAAACCACCTCGAACAAAGGGGGACACAGAAGCAAATTAACCTACCATGCTAATGTTTATAATTGGAATCAATTGGAACATTGAAAAAGAAGTTGGCTCAGTTGCAGATCTCGGGCTGAGAAGACACCATGAGCCTTGCTTGCCTCTTTAAAGCTAAAAATATAATGAGGCATCTACCTTTGACTCAGTTCCCTCATAACCACTAAATATAATTATGCTGTTACTGCTTTTTAAAAAAAAACTTAGTCTGTTCATCAAGTTCTGTGCAAAAGGCCCGGGAGGGATTTTCATGTGTCATGCCTTCTTCCTTGTGAATAAATCTCCTCGTCTGAAGTATTTCAGCACACACATTTAAAAAGAGCAATGTTGCAGTGTGACGGGAGGCACAACCGTACACACGATTGGAAGGGGTTAAAGAACACAGTGCTAGGTTTTAGGCCTGGAGGTGGACTTACAAGGAAAGAAGCCCAGCAGGTGCGGGTCTGATGGGGAAGGAGAGCACCACTCCCAGAGGGGATGCGCAGGGACACCACCTCTATCACACACTGATTTAAAGGCTGAAATAATACTCAGAACTTGTTGATACTTATTAAAAGCCAAACAGTTTGGTAGGCACCAGAAAAACTACTTTCCTACAAACAAAAATTATTGTGATGCACTTTGTAAATTGTATCTTAAGCTGGTTGAAATGAGCAAACTGCACGATGTAAAGTAAATGGAGGGTGAGGGGCCCTACCGAATAGCAACAAGCTTCTTCTCAGTGAAGAGATGGGACTGGGGAGGTTTCGTGGTTGCTGCAAAGAATGACGCATGGGAAGTCAGCAGTGGGGTGGTTGTGATCAGACTGTGAAACAGTGGTTAGATGTTACCCTTTTCCATGAGAGTCTGTTGATTTCTGTGCTTAATTCTGCTTCAGTGATACCAAAACCACCTTGGGTTGATTAGGTTCAGTCTAGAGAAATGGGAAGTCTCTTTTGGCCTTACAAGCCCATCTTACTGCAAAGCCCTGTCAATTAGCTGAGCCCAGAGCTAAAGGAGTAAACATGGGACCTTCAAAATGTAAGCTTGGTCTGCAAAATAAATTTAATTAGAACAAACACAGTCCAGAAAAAAAGAGATGGTCACTTGCCTGGTTGGACGCTTGCCCTTTTTGGTCTCCTCACCCTTCGGATTGATGTGTTATTCCCCATCTCTCTCTGTTTTGCGTGTGTGGGTTTGGAACTCTGTGTGAATCACAGAAATCAGAGATGGAAGGAACTTCATTAGATCATCTTGGCCGGTCCCTGCCAATTTAGAATTATTCCCTATAGTAGGATCTTGAATGCCTTCTCCAGTCTATTTTTAAATGACTAAAATGAGAGGGCTTTCCTCACTTTCCTAGGAAGACTGTTCCACAGTTTAATAGACCTCGCTGTTAGGGAATCTTCTTCCTGTTATCCAGCCTCCATTTGGCTTTTGCCTAATTTCATTAAACTGTTCCTAGCAATGCCCCACAAAACAGTTTTCCACCCTGTTTGGTTCTTTGCACATACCTGTTGTCAATTATAACCATAGTCTATGGGAATTAATCACCATTTGCCCTGCTTGGCTGGGTCTTTGTTTTTACATAACTCCACTGCAGAGCCAGGTGGGTTCTTTTCAGCACAGCTTTTCATCCAGCATAGCTTTTCTGAGAGAAATGCAGCATGTCAGCATGTGGGGGAACCTCTGGATTAATTCATAATTTAACATTTATATAAACACACACAGCTCCCTCCTTTAGACTGCATAGAGGAACTGAATAAGACCTTACAGAAACAGCATAAGTAACCTAGACTCTCTCTAGCTGCACATAAAAGCTTAGGACCTGGGCTTATGGTAGATCCCTAGCAGTCTGCCCTGCATTTCCCTGCTCATTCTCCAGTAGATCATCCTGGGGTCTGCTGTGTTTTGAATAACAGACATGAACGGTTCAGGATACCAAGTTTTAGCATATGAAGTTCTAAAGATATGGAGGGAAAATGGCAAAAGTCCATATGTGACTTAGACTTATGTGTCCCTAGAAGTCACTTTGTCCCTTAGGAGCCTGCACCACTATTGCAAATGTGATTTAAGCTCCTAAGTCCCTCTTGAAGATTCCACCTTTCATCTTAGACATGCTCTCCAGTA
Organism: Chrysemys picta bellii; assembly: GCF_011386835.1. NCBI lineage: Eukaryota > Metazoa > Chordata > Testudines > Emydidae > Chrysemys > Chrysemys picta. The sequence goes on from NC_088797.1 coordinate 6,905,207, forward strand.
GGGACGAATTGCATGAAAAACTGCATGTGCCCACATTGTGTGCATGAATCATGACGAGCATCCTAAGATTTTGGAGCATAATGAATCCACTGTTTTGAAGAAGGAAAAGTGGCCATCTGCTGTGGATGCTATCAGTTTAGAAACCCACACTGGAAAGCATCCTCCAAATCAGTAGGAAAAAGAATGGCTAGCATGCAGGGCCGGCTCCAGGCACCAGCTTGGCAAGCAGGTGCTTGGGGCGGCCACTCCGGAGAGGAGCGGCAGGTCCAGCTATTCGGCAGCAATTCGGCAGACGGTCCCTCACTCCCGCTCGGAGCGAAGGACCTTCCGCCGAATTGCTGCCGCAGATCGCGATCGCGGCTTTTTTTTTTTTTTTTTTTTTTGGCTGCTTGGGGCGGCCAAAACCCTGGAGCCGGCCCTGCTAGCATGAGAGACTGATCCTTAGTTGTTTAATAAAGCAAGGACAAAACTATTTAGCTATGGCAAACACTAATCAACATCATTATTTGTTGTTGTTAAGTAGTTTGATTTTGCCCCATACAGATAGAACATAAGCATCAATCACACAGAACACCCAAGTTACCAAGGAGAATCTATAGCTAGCATTATATGCAGAGTCCCCCAATGACAGAAGAATGACAAGAGCCATACTGGGAGGTTCTCATACCCCCAATCAGGAGCCCCACACTGATATCACTGGAATTGGGTTAGTGCTGTTATCTGATGGTTTACAAGAGCATAAAGGTAGCAAGGTTTTAAAGAACATCCATAACTGTATTCTTGTATAAAAGAGGAATAATGTCACAAATATAAAGTAATGTTATTGATTTCGATGATGGCAGCAGCTAGAAGAGTCTAAGATCAGGCCCCCATCCTGCTCGGCACCGTACTTGAACCTAATAAAAGTATAGTCCCTGCCCCAAACAAGTTATAACGGAAACCGAAAAGATGGAGATAAACAGGGAGGTTGAGGATGAGAGGGCAAGGGATCCGGGAAATGATTCTATTTGGTATAATAAGCAGCCAACCTGGCATCCCCACAGTCTGTTCATTGCACCATCTTGCTTGCTAATAGCAATTTCACTGATCACATTGTATGTTTGACTGGATTCTTAACGCTCGTTGCATGGAAAACGCCGTGCATGTCAGTGATCTGAGCTCTATATATGTGTGTGTAGAAATGATGAGATAAAATAAATGGATTGGAGCATGGTTTGTGGGGAGGAGAACAGCACATGGTCCCTAATCACAGTGGGTAAAAAATCAGGGACCCACCTGCACTGTACTATATTAAACCAGGAGTGATTTTTAAAGAAACACCCTGGAGGGGTGTGAGGGAATAGTTAATATTTTATTAAGCTAAGGACTCCCTCCCCCTTTCCCCCCCCCCCAACAGGGATGTTAGGCACATATGGGATGGAAAGGCAGAACTGATATCAGTTTTTGTATGGGGTTTTTTTTAGTGTTCTGCTTTGCATTGTTTTATTTGCCAAAAAGAAAATAAATTCGTGAAATATTTGCAACTCGGCATTGCTGCAGACTTAAGTACATACTTTGCGAATCCCTGTAAGCGATTTGCTTCAAGCCCTCTTCAGTTCTTTCTCACTCCATCTGCTTGTTCGAGTGCAAAAGTTCCTTGGGAAAAATCACTTATTACATCACTGAAAAATGCCGCAAAAATAGCTTTTCACTTGAGTTCCCATCTTTGGACTTAACTCACATGGGGATCAGATAGATTCAAATGTTTAATAACTTCTTATTTTCCTTTCTCTTTAAACACAGGATCTCTGGTCATGGAAGCAGGGTCACGTGGTTGATTCTTGGCAGTCGGCAACCTGTGGAGCTTTTGCAGGTGCAAAGGATTATATGTTATACTGGGAAAGGCTCAAGAAGAAAGGGAAAAATGTGCAAATCTATTAAGTATAGCAGAACAACATTCCTTTGTAATTCTAGTTTGTTTAGAGGAAAATGGATCCAGTTGTTATTTGGAAGAAGGAAAGTCCTTTACCGGGTGTGGGGAGAGAACACTGAAAAGGGTGTCGGCTTGAAAGACAACCAATTTGTTTTTGACAAATTTCTGTTATTTAAAAACCAGGGGCCTGTCAGTTAGGCTTCCAGATTATCTTGGAGTTGATTTGTAAAATCCTCCACGAGGAGAGGCTTTGCTTGGGTGCGGGTCTGTGCAGCTGTCTGCCCCAAGCTGTTCTCCAGGGGTTTAAGTGATTGCAGGGAGAAGCCATGATTCACCATTCATGTGACAGCTGTGACAGCAGCGTAGATTAAGGAGAGTCAGGAGAGCAGAGGAGAGCACTGCAACAGCCCGGAGGCAGGACGAAACATCTGGGCAATCTCCAGACGCTAACACAGGAATAAAGAATGGCAGAATACAATATCGCACTATTTATTACCAAACAAGCCAAAAGTTAATTGAATTCTTCAGTAGGCCTCTTGGCCTCGTTCAGCCTACTGTAGATGTTTAAAATAACTTTTAAAATGTCAATTAATTAATGACTCATCAATATATTTGACAAGTTACAGAGAAGAAAAACAACAAACTGTCTTAATAGAAAAACCGGATTAGTCGTTAAGAGATGAACAGCCAGAGCTTTTCCCAAAGGAAGTAAAATACAGTTTAAGATTCCAAATTGGTAACAGAATATATGGAAGGAATAAATCCTGTTTAAAAGCAACAATAGCGTTTCTGAAGCTGGAGATGAATAACAAATAGCTTTTGGCTTTGGTAATCTGCTGATGTACCAGAAAAGGGCCTTTAGATTGTCTTTAAATCATTAAAGAATAGGGGTCTAAATATCTCTTATGTACATAATTGGATATGAAGTTTCTGACCTTCACGTATTATTATTAGTAATGTTGCAGTGGAAATCAGGTCACCAATCAAGCCTTCTCTTGTGGTATTAGGCACTGTACATATACATAGTAAGAGACAGTCCCTTCTCTGAATTGCTTACAGTTGAAATAGATCAGACAAAGACTGATTATCCCCATTTTACAGATTGGGATCTGAGAACTGGTCCACACTCAGATTTTTCACTGATTTAGCTAAATCAGTGCAAACCCTTTAATGGATGCAGATATATTGACATAAAAGTGTTTACATCCCAAACCAGCTATACTAGTATTAAAGCTTAAAATGAATCAATATAACTCAGGCTTGAAAATTTACATCAAGCCAGCTACATCACTCAGGGGTGTGAAAAATTCACAGCTCTCAGCACCATACTTAAGCCGACCTAACCTCTGATGTAGATGTGGTTAGGTTGACAGAAGAATTCTTGGCCTGGATCAATGCTAGGGGGTTGTATTGATTTAATGAGATCTGTTTCTAAACTGCTATAGTTAAATGGGTGCAAAACCCCCTGAAACACAGAGGAATCATGTGATTTGTCCAAAGACTTCTCCCAGGAAGTCTCTGGGAGAGCCACAAATTGAATCCCGGTCTCCTCTGCGTCCCAGTCCAGTGCCTTAGCCACAAAATCATCCTTCCTTGCCTTGTCCATTTGATTCTGCTCAGGGTGGTTGTGACTGGAATTGTCACCACCTACTGGCTTTTTGGTGACCTATGTTCACCTCCTAGTGATCACGTGAAAGAAAAAGACATCCAAGGACCTGGTCTGCTGAAGTGTCCCCAGTTTCCCCTGGACTCACTGGCAGAGCCATAAATGTGAGTCCAGGACACTCAGCATTTCACAGTGGTCAGTCAGGACCTCACAGGTTTGGGTCTGACCGTCTGGCCTGGCTCCGCAGAGGCGTCCTGTTTTGAATGAACTCCTGTCAGCATTCCGCATGGGGTTTCAGTGCAATTGACTGCAGCGGAGCTATGCACTATGCATAAAGTTAAGCATGGGCATTAGTCTTTGCTGGGCTGGGGTCTAAAGTTTGTTGGGTATGTTGTAGCAGACGGCAAACTTCCCTTCTTTCACACTCTGCCTTCCCTCTTTCCTCCCTCCTGTTTTTCCCTCTTTTCTCCTTGTTCCTTCCCACCAACACTATTTCACACATCCCCTTGTTTTAAGACCAGCTCCAAAACTCATTGAGATTAAGAGGATTCTTTCCACTGACTTCACCAGCTTTTGGATTAGGCCCTTACTCTTTTATTTCCTCTCCCCATCTACAGACATGTAATAGGAGGGCATCATATGGTGATCGAATCAGACATTGCCTCCAATGTCAGCTCCTTGGCTACAACGAGCAGTTTCCTGATTCTGAAATCTGTAAATGATTCTGCAGCTAAAACATATCCGAATAAACTGCCTGCTTAAATTTGTAAACGTAATCTATTTTATGAGGCGATCGGGGGGAGAAAACCCAAATCTAGCCACAGACGCAAACCCTCTGTAAATAAAATTGTGTGTGTATATTGCACTAGAGTGATTGTAATTCACCACATTATAACCTCTGGAAAGGGAGAAAAAGGCTTTTATGCGAGCAACAACTAACCCGTAATCACTGGGATGTTACCAATACCACAATGATAGTGTTGAGACACAGAGAGCATGTTGGACTCGTACTTCCCTTGTGTTCTTTGCTTCACCACAAAATTTGACCAAACATTTTAGAGGTCAGGAGAACAGGCATGGTGATAAAGCCAACAAGCTGAATACACAATCCTTTTTTGGCTTCTAGTTCTAGACAAATTGTTGGATATTTTCTACCTTAATCATAATTTACAGTTTCGTGGAGAGAAGACAGACAGCACCAGTATATTGACTTCCATCCACACCACCTGTTCCATTAACGCCTGTGAAATTGCAACGACTAAAGTCAAAGATCTATGAGAGACCTGACTGTCTTTCTTATTGTTTCTGCACATACACATTTTTACACATATGCAGTCAATAGAAACACAGTAACCATGAACATAAATGTAAATGAGACATTGAGTTCTTTCTCTGCCAGCTGTTAATAATCTAGTCCATAGGTGCCATGTCTTGATTCATATAATTTCTTCTTCCTTTCTAGCCCCTTGGCCAGAGATACTGGTTAGAGCAGCCTGGGGGCTGCTCTAATTTGTGCCATTTGGCAAGGATCCCAACAGACCTTCTATCAGGTGAAGAAAGTCAGAGTGCAACATTCTCAGGTCAAACCTCAAACTCCCCCCACCCCTAACACATATTCTATACTAAGAAAGGCAGGGAATGTTGTGAAAAAGCCATCATAGGTGTCTATGCCTTCTAGAGAACTAGCACATGCCAGGGAAGTCTCTGTTTGAATAGCACAAAGGGAGCAGAGGGACTGAGAGTCTGCCCCAGAATGTCAGGATTCAAAATCAATAGGATGGAAAATAATACTAAAAGCTATTGTCCTGGCACCTGGGCTCCTGTTTCATTCTGATGAGCTCATCTTGCTGAAGATATAGCAGAAATAGAAGGGGGGGAGGTATAGAGATGGGTGATGAAAATTATTAGAATTATAGGCTTCCATCTGAGATAAACTGAAAATACAGAGATTCTTTTGTTTAGAGAGGAAATGAATGAGGGAGGACACGATAGAGCTATATAAAACAATGAACAGTACAGATAGGGAGGATGGACCACTAATGGTTAGACCTCAGTGCCCTGGGCCTGTCTGTCCAGTGTCCCATCTCCAGCTGTGGCCATCTCTGATACTTCAGAGGAAGGAGACCAACACCTCCCCTCCCCCCAGAATACATTGGGGGTTCCTTCCTGACCCCTGCAGGTGGCCGACTGAAACCCTGAAGCATGAGCTTCCAGAACATAAGATGTAAATCAGGAGTGAGCCCTGCCCGCTACCATCACAAGCATAGAACTGCAGTCATAAATTTGTCCAGCTCTCTCTTAAAACGAATTACGTTGTTTGCCCCGCACCTCCTCTGAGGGGGCTGTTCCAGACCCTCAGCCCTCTGATGGTTAGAAACCTTTTTCTGATTTCCAGCCTGAATTTGTTCATGGCCACTTTATATCCACTTGTTCTTCTGTCTCTGAAGGTCTGAGCCTTAGATACTACATTAATGGGGCTCTAGAAGTACCTTAGATGAACAAAATAAATCAGGGCTCCTAGTTACCCTTTCCCATATCACAAAAACAAGAGGACACTCAGTTAAATGGAAGCTCAACAAGTCTAAAACTGATCCAAAGAAACACCACAGAATTTAATCTGCGGCGCTCAGTGCTGCAAGAGGCCAAGAGCTTGGTTGGACTGAAAAATCTGGACAATTAGGCTGTGTCGACACTAGAGAGCTTAGTGTACCAATGCAGCTGCGCCTCTGGAAGATCTCTTGTGTAGACGCTCTATGCCGACGGGAGAGAGCTCTCCCATCAACGTAATTAAACCACCCACCCACGAGCAGCAGGAGAGGTTAGTACTGTGCACACTAGCGCTTATGCCGGCGTAATTTACGTCGCTCATGGAGGTGGAATGTTCACACCCCTGAGCGACATACGTTTTGCCACCGTAAGTGATAGCGTAGACATAGCCTGTGAGAGATAATGGGAATGTGCAGAGTTACAATAGAGAAGGTAACATTTTTCAAAAAATAAACCACAAGCACTAAACCTCCTGTTCTCGGGCAGGTCTGATGGGGGTTAGGAAGATGATTCTCCTATGGGCAGATTATTCTATCGTAGTCCAGTAGCAGGCTTCTTGCAACTTCCTGGGACCAAGGGATAGCTCAGTGGTTTGAGCATTGGCCTGCTAAACCCAGGATTGTGAGTTCAATCCTTGAGGGGGCCATTTATGGATCTGGGGCCAAAAAAAAAAAAATAGTTGGGGATTGGTCCTGCTTACTAGATGACCTCCTGAGGTCCCTTCCAACCCTGATATTCTATGATTCTATGTCTAACTGTTGGTATCTGGGATTGACCACTGTCAGAGGGTGGGTGCTGGGCTCGCTGGATCATTGACCTAATCCAATATGGCAGACCCTGTCTACAAAAGGGAGCCAGAATGTCACTTCAATGCAGTGGAAAAATTCTCTGATTAAATAGGCCCTTTTTCTCCAGGCCATAAAAAAATATGTGGGGCCGCACATGAATGATTGATGTACTGTAGTGACACAGCCAGCGAGCGAGTCTTGTGAATAATGAAACACAAACGAGAGCTTTTTACATGTTAAGTGGAAGGTCGCTGTCACCTCCTTTTTGATCTAATTAACTCTGACAAGATTACACGCTGGGCCTGAGAGCCTCCTTAACCAGACAAGGCAGAAAAAGCCGTGACGAAATCGGATTTCAAAACTTTCCTTTTGCAGGTACTCAGACCTGCAAAACTAAACGGATTAAATCATTACAGATGAGATGAATTGTCCCCAGGTTCCTGTATTCTGCCTGGTTTGATTCTTCCTTTAATAAGCCATTTGGCTCTGCTCACCAGTACATGAGATTCACCGCTCTGCAAAGAACTAGCACCCAGCGCTGGTAGCACTATACAGTGTCAATAAGGCATGCACTGAGGGGATTAAGAACTGGTCGACAGCTCTCAAAAAGTAGTTGTCAATGGGGAATTATCATTGAATGGGGGTGTTTCCAGGGGGGTTCTGCACGGATAGGTGCTAGGCCAGATGCTATTTAGCATTTTCATCAATGATGTGGAAGTGGATATAAAACCGCTGCTGTTCAAAAGCGGCTGACACCAAGACTGGCAGAGTTGTAAGTGACGTGGACAGGGCGGTCGTGCAGAGTGATCTGGATCGCTTGGCAAGCTGGGCCTATTCAGCCAAAATGTGTTTCAAACAGCCAAATGCCAAGCTACCCGTCCAGGGACAAGGAATGCAGGCCACACGTACAGAAGGGAGTCTGTGTCCTGCGAAGAGGGGACTGTAAAAAGGATTTAGGAGCCATAGTGAACAAGCCACTGAGCATGAGCTCCTTGTTAGATGCTGCAGTAAAAGAGGCTCATGTGACTTGTGGGTGTATAGTCAGGGGATTGGTGAGTTGGAGCAGGGAGGCGATTTTTACCTCTGTACATGCCATTAGTGAGAACAGTCCTAGATAGCCTGTACAGCTCTGGGGTTCACATTTGAGAAAGGGGGTTGGAAAATCAGAGAGGCGGGCCAAACAGAGCCACAAAAGATGATTTGAGGGCTGGAGAAAATGCTGTCCAGCAAGAGATGTAAAGAGCTCTATCTGTTTAGCTTATCAAAAAGAAGACTAGGGGCTTGTCTATACTTAAAACACTGCAGCAGGACAGTAGACATAGTGCTGTCTACACCGGGAGTTAGGTTGGTATAGCTGCCTTGCTCAGAGGTGTGGATTTTCCAGACGTAAGTTGGTAGTGAAGACCAGATCTTAGGGTATGTCCACACTTACATTTTATAGCGTTCTAACTTGTTGAAAAATCACCCCCCTGAGCGCAGCAAGTCTGAGTGCTTTAAAGCGCTAGTGTGGACAGGCTCTGAGCCCCGGGAGCTGCGTTCCCAGCACTCGGAGCTATTCCCCTCGTGGAGGTGGATTACCAGGAGCGCTGAGAGAGCTCTCTCCCAGCGCTCGCGCACGACCACATTCGCTCCCGCGGCAGCGCTTTGAAGTTTCCAGGGTAGACATACCCTTAGAAGTGACTTGAAGCCAGTGTACAAGTCTCTTTTACAGGGAGAAAATCCCAAGATCTAGCCTCTTCGACCAAAGTAGTAGATTCCCCAACTCTTGATGTCTTCAAATCCAGACTGGCTGTGTTTCTAGAAGACACGCTTTAGCCAGGCACAAGTTACTGGGCTCACTACAGAGGTAACTGGGTGAAATGTTAACGACCTGTGATGTACAAGAGGTCAGACTAGATGACATAATGGTCCTTTCATAGATTCATGGGGCTTAAGACCAGAAAGGTCCATACTGCACCTAAGCCCAGAGGATGCGTGTGCTTAACCGATAGGGCTGAACTGGGATTTAGGATTGAATTTCACCCATAATGTCCTTAGAAGCACTTTGTGGTTGCAGTGGTGTCACCTGCAGCTATGTGAAAAATGAACTGGGTACCTGGTTGGATCCTGGTTTGTTGAAGGGGCCAGCAAACTTTCTGGTGAACTTTGGGGACTTTTTCTCCTGATTCCGGAGTCCTTTATGCTGGCCTGTCTCTCCAGTGCTGCCTTACCCCTCAGCAGGCCCAAGCATCTTCTCTGCACTCTACCTGCTGGTGTCTTGGGGCATAGTTGGCCCCCCCCTCTTGCCTCCAGGTATGTTGCAGGGTGAGAGGAGGGGAAGCATAAAACAAGTTGCCCTCTGTCCTATCCACAGGATGTGTTTTTGCACGGTGGCTGACAGAACCCGCGACACATGCATGCACTTTGGACAGGCCAGTTTCTAATGCGCTTCTTTGAAATGGTCAGTCCTGTCTACACTACTTTCTAATGCGCTTCTTTTGAAATGGTCAGTCCTGTCTTCCTTCCATTTATAAACCAGGGCCCCTGGTTGCATTACAACTACAGTTATAGTTGTAATGCAAACAGGACCATTGCCTTATTAGCTGTAGCCTGTGAATAAAATTGTTCTTGGAAAGTAATAAACCTTCTGAGGTTACCCTAACAATTATCTTTGGCATTTTGGAATAAAGGTGGAGCAAATTGATTTTGTCAGTCCCATTGCCTTGTATAAAACATGGCTCCCATCGCTGCCAGCTATAAATTTTAGTTCTAGTCAAGCATATGCAAACTTGCATTTAATTTAGCTGTTACGTTGCTGCATGTTGTGCTCATGAAGCACATTATTGGTGCTGTCATCATTCTAAATCAATTCTTAAATCTGTAAGAAATACTTCCTGGTGAGGGAAAAGGAGGAAATTGACATGCTAATGGCAAAAGAGCTGAAAAGATCCAAACAGACATTTGGGAAAATGGAGAACTACTCAGCCTAGATTAAACCACTGGATAAGAACGTTTGGAGACATTGTATCCAAGAGTAATTTGTACACAATCCAGGCACTGTAGCAGCCTAGATTTATACCACTGCTAATGAGAAACTTTGCTAGGACTAAGAATGCTTTAAGAAACTGCCAAGCTCAGTTAAGAAAAATAATTGAACATTGTGGGGACGTTGGTAATACTCCATCGTCGGCCCTGAGCTTTGCACTCCAAGCAGGACTAAAATCCCTGTTTCAGAGTTTTAAACTAATCCTGTTCTGTGGGTAAAAGAAAGACTTCACTTTCCAGCCTTGTTAATTTGGAAGTGTTTATGAGTATTATTTTAGCTACTTTAAAAATACAGCATTGACTTTAGCACGAAAGGTTCTAACCAAATTGTTCTCTCAAGGCCAATTGGTCATTTAGTCCAGAACTGGCTTAGAATGGAAAAGAAGTCTGACCTTAAGTTAATATGGAGCAAGAATGGGCTGGCACATAGTCTGATTTGCTAAAGGTCTTCATATTGGCTTCCTGAATGTAAACCCTTTTTCTGCTTCTTACAGGGGCATAGCCCCCTCCAAAGCAAAACTGATCAACCAACCTACTGTGAGGAGAAGCTGGGCACCTTGATCCACTTACTGCTTGAAGTTCCCTGATCGGTTTGAGAACCACGGGCTCGCCCGTAGACATACCAGACAACGAATACCTAATTGTCACTGAATGTTCCTTTATGAATCATAAGAAGTTTCTCCCATGCAGTTGATATAGAAAGCTACTCAAAGAGCCAGTTGGCCTTCTTTTTACATGAAGAATTATGTTGATATTGGAAAACTCAGAAGAGAGAGAGAGAGCAGAGTTAAAACACCGGCCAGTGGATAAATCTGATTTGCAGTAGTTTACAGATTTAAAGAGGTCCCATCTTCCCCCTGGAGAAATAAGATCAATAAGGTGCCACAAGGACTCCTCTTGTTTTTGCCGATGCAGACTAACACGGCTACCACTCTGAGATCAGTCTCTCTATATTCCATACACTGGGTTTATACAAACCCCAGAGAATAAGATTTTTCTTTTCTTTTCTTAATATTGCGCTGTTAACGAAAGGTAAATATTTATTTTGGTGCATCTCTAGCTGTGTTTGAGCTACTCCTTTTGAGTTAAAATATTGTGGCTGGGAGTGAAAGAGTGAGAGATCAGAGTTAAATTTAGAGGGGGAAATAAAGAGAATGGTTGAAGGGGTTGCTTAGAGGGATTGGAAGAGGCTCATGCGCTAATGAGGGTGGTATAAGAATTTATAGAGAACAGAATAGAATAGCCCCTGGATAGTGAAAGAGGCAGAGGCTGTAGTCACTGAATTAAAAGTGTGTGTGCGCGGGGGGGCCTGTTAGGCCCTGTCTGTTCTTTGGGATCCAATTCTACAATTGCGTAGCTTTAGCATGATGCCGTTCCCTTGACTTCAGTGCAATTACGGCTGATTTACACCCGTGGAAGCAGGATCAGAACTGGGATCTTAGTTTGCTGGAGGCTTGTTGTCTCTTGGGAGGGCATAGCAAGCCAGTTGCATTGTCCCTGCACAATTCTTGATGACTGATTATTACCAAGGAAGTCACAGCTGGGCCAGCCCTTCTGAGTGAAAGTAATGTGCTCTGAGAGTGGTGAGGATAGGGAGGATGGAAACGCATTGAAAGAAGAGGATGCTTGTCACGATGGTGATGGAGGGGGGAGGCAGGGGAGCCAGAAGAAGAAAACGCTTTGTAGTGGAAAAATATTTAACCTGGAAGGCAGGAGAGTTTCGAGAGCCTGGATGATTGATCACTTTGCAGAGTCCCCCTAGCCACAAACAGATTGGGCTGTCAGGTGTCATGACTACTCCATTTTGTTTCTTTCGGAAGTAGCATTTGGCTGTATTGTAAGAGAGATTACAGGAGAACCTTAGAGTTATGAACACTTTGGGAATGAGGGTTGTTTGTACCTCTGAAATGTTCATAACTCTGAACAAGACATTCTGGTGGTTGTTTCAAAAGGTTACAACTGAACGTGGACTTAATACAGCTTTGAAACTTTACCACGCAGAAGAAAAATGCTGCTCTTCCTTTATTTTTTTAGTAGTTTACATTTAACACTGTACTGTACTGTATTTGCTTTTTATTTTCATTTTGGGGGGGTCTCTGCTGCTGCCTGATGGCATACTTCTGGTTCCAAATGAGGTGTGTGGTTGACTGGTCAGTTTGAACTCATCACTCCGAGGTTCTACTGGATTATCAGTAGGGCCCATCCAACTGCCCCAAGACCCCTGCTTCCTTTAACAGGGTAATTCCAGATCCAAACTCCCTGGATATGGCGTTCCAGATAGAGTGTCTTGTGGACATCATTAATCGCCATATTTATTTTCTATTGCCTATTTATGGGGTGTAGTACTTTTTCATCCATACTACTTTAGCTATATCTGTACAGCACCCCACACAATTAAGTCCTTACCCATGGCTGGTGTTCTTAGGTGCCACCGTAAAACAAATCAATGATAATATATCTACCTATCTAGTATAGTTTATCTGTCTGGTCAGAATTTCACTCTCAAAAGACAGAGCAAAATATTCTGTGCTTATTTCCTTTCTGAGTGAGGGCTGGTCTACACTGGGGGGCGGGATCGATCTAAGATATGCAACTTCGGTTACGCTATTACGCTATTACCTGGCCGTCCTCACGGCGGCAAGTTGACTGCCACGGCTCCCCCGTCGACTCCGCTTACTCCTCCTGCCAAGGTGGAGTATGGGCGTCGATTCGGGGATTGATTTATCGCGTATAGATGAGACGCGATAAATCGATCCCCGATAGATCGATTACTACCCGCCGATCCTGTGAGTAGTGTAGACGTGGCCCGAGCAATTTCATTTGCTTTACAATATGTAGGTGTTTAAAATGGAAACTGTTTTCTTATCTTATCAGCTCTTTGGGTCAGGGACTGTCTCTTACTATATATATGTACAGCGCCTTGCACAATGGAACTCCAGTGTCAGTTAGGGTTCCTGGATGCTACCATAATAGAGTAAAAATAACAATAATAATAAAAATAATAATTAATACTAAATAATGATTTTTCTGTAGATGCAAAATAATAAACTCTATCTACAGACACTGTAAACATCCCCAAATTTTGAACTGAGAACCATGCTGTAAGCATGCATAGTGAAATGTTTTTGACCCAGGCTGTGGGAATTGTCGACGGGGTGGCATACATGTTCAGCAAACAATGCCTCACTTGTGTTTGGTATTTTAATATGCTCAGGTGGATTTGCAGCTGCAGTCACCACACCTCTAGACGTAGCAAAGACAAGAATTATGTTGGCAAAGGTAAGAGATGGAAGAACGCTGAGCAAATGGACAGGTGCATGGGCTGCACTGCCAAAACTTCTGCATGGTAGCAACGAAATGAACTGTAGCACCACACCTATCACTAATGACTTCTGTTCTTGTAGTTTAAGCCAGGAACTGATGTGAATGTGCGTTACATGCATGGATAAAACTGGTGTTGCTTTACTTTGCCCTGTAATTACTATTCTTGTTCTTTCACCTCCCTCCTCAGGTCTCCCAAAGGAGCCATCTAAGACGTCACTGCTTTGTGCTAGGTTGTCCTGGGGATATGCTGAAATCTAGGCTGCCAGTGGTTAATGCAAAAGTCTTAATGACAAATTCCTTATAGGGTCAAACTCCCTAAATTAAAAATCCAGGCAGGAACTGATTCCTCTGTGAGTTTTCCTAACAACGGGGGATTGTTTGCATTGCTCTCCATAGGCAGGCCTGACGCCAGACTTTCTTTCCTAGAATTTCAAACCATTGCTGCAACTCTGCCAGGGATGGCAAAAAGCAGGAGTGCTAATGTAGCTGTGCCGCTGTTGTTTTAATGAACGAGCCATCTAGCCTCGTCCCGAGCAGGTCTAGATTGTGGGACGGTTAAAATGCAAGCAGCTGGTACACGCTGCTGGGATACGTTGTTATCCTTTAAGGGGCTGCGCTGATGGAGTCCGAGTCACCCCATATGGGTCAAGTCTCTCCACCAGCCAGGTCCCTGAGTAGAGTAATCAGCTATTTCTCACTGGCCATTTGCACCTCATCTGACGACTGGTGCTGTGTTCTAGACACACATCACGTTCTGTAAAGAGTGTGCGCTGCATCTTTGTGTGTGTTTGTACAGTACAGCCTCATTCAGCAGACATGTATCAAGGAGGGCGCATGGCGTGTTGGTTAGAGCGTGGGACCAAGTCATAAGAGCTGGGTTTTGTTCCGAACTAGGGCCCCTAGACAGTCCCATTGCTCTGTTGCGCAGTGTAAATGGATAGGTAGCTTGATAAATAACTGGATCCAACTGGTGATTGATTGAATTATGGGCTCTCTGTTCTTGTGATACAGGCTGGTTCCAGCAATGCCAGTGGGAACGTACTCGCTGCCCTGCACAGTGTCTGGAGGTCACAAGGGCTACCTGGGTAAGGACTATCTTGTGAGAGAATATCTGTGAGATAGATAAGTGTGTGTGTGTGTGTGTTTAATGCGCTGTAAAAAACTATGAATTGACTCGCCGTTCACAAGGCCAAGTAGCAGTCATTCAGGTATGTGTGTGTACAGCACCTGACACAACGGAGCCTCTAGGAGCTACTGCCTTACAAATATTAACCAATATTAATCATTACCCCTTCCTAAGAGCCAGGCCAGCCTGGTGCAGGCACCTCCCTACAGCGCCAACCAATCCTCCTCCAGCTTTCCACAGTTACCCAGGAACTTTCTTTGTGTAACGTCACCTCTGCCCCTTCTTGCCCTCTTTCCCCAGCAGGAAGCCTAGCGGGAGGAGGGGACACCAGCAGCCTCCGTCCCTAGCATCCCAGACAAGAAAGCAGAGGAAGCTAAAAGCCAAGAAACGGAAACTGGGATTTGCAGGTGTTTCCCTTGCTCTCCATGGGGTGCTGCAATTCTGCATTTCAGTCACCGCGTGGCGCCGTGTAAAGCTATAAATCAGCAACTCCCAGTCCATCCCCACAGCATTGTCCAGCAGGAAACAGGCCCAGAGCCCCAGAAAAATGCTTCAACGTGCTGAAATACAGAGGGCAGGGAAACGGAGGGAAGCCGCTTTGAAATGTGCACCCCACAGCTTGTTCTTCCTTTTTCCTGCCTCGCTCAGGTTTCTACGCGTGGAGTTTCATAGAATGAAGACCTCCCTTGTGGGCTAACCCTTCAGTCCTCTTGCCTTGCTCAGTGGGGAATTGCTCAGGCGTGCCAGACATGAGTAGCACCCTGTCACTTAGGCAAATAGTATCAATGGGGAAACAGGTTATCAGAGAGAGGGTATGGGACTTGCCTGAGGTTACATAGGACATCCAGGGCAGAGCATTTCCATTGGATAACACATTAATTACATATGCACATATGTAGTGTGTGTGTGTGTGTGTGTGTGTGTAATTATGTGTGTGGGAGCAGCGTTTCCTGACTCTAACATGCATCATTAAATGTTATGCATTGAAGAACAACAAAACACCCACTTGGAGTTCATAGAAACATAGAATATGAGGGTTGGAAGGGACCTCAGGAGGTCATCTAGCCCGACCCCCTGCTCAAAACAGGACCTATCCCCAACTAAATCATTTCCCTAGTAAAAATGCATATTTAAAAAAAAAAAAATCTGAATAGCGACAGAGCTCAAAGCATCAGTCTGATCAGCTCTGCACAGCTCTGTCTCCCGAAATAATTAGCCACCTAATAGGCAAGAATATCAGTTGCAGCAATGTGGCAGCAGGACATGTTTAGCTCATAAGAAAACATCATAGTCTAGTATATAAGGCCCAAGTCAGAAGGCCTTGGGTTTCCGCTCAGCTTTGGAAGGCACTTGTTGTGTGAGGCTGGGTGAGTCACCTAGCCTCCTTGGGCCTCAGTTTACCCATCTGTAAGAATGGGAACAATGCTTCCTGGCCGTATGGTGGAGGTGTGAGGACTCATTCATTCGTGTTTGTAGAGCGTTTTGAGAGCCTTGGACAAAAGATGCCACAGGCGTGTAAATTAGTATTGATTTGCATGGATACCTGGTCAGTTCGTAGTGGGCTGTGCTCTTTGTGTGGGAGAATCAGTGAGTCATTCAGTAGTGACTAGCTGTAGCCTACACAGAATACAAGTCCTAAAATAATGATAGCTAATGTAGATTGCCTCAGTCCACATGCGAGAGGCCTGTGGTTTTGAACCATAAATCCTAGATTCCACCTGCACCCAGTGGGCGTATGCGGTTCAACTGGTAGTTGTGTTATTGTGCCTCTGGGATTGGCGTCATACATATGCTATGAGCTAATTAAATCTGTAGTTACTGGAGTGACATGCGCAAAATCCACATGGAGCATTAACTAGACATTGGGAACAAATGCAGGTCTGGATGGGTGCAACAGGTGTTGCTGTTTTTCCCCCTTCCACAATCAGACTCATTATGCAAATCTCTAGCTTCATTTCTCATACCCTTCTAGATCAGCCTGTTTGCCAGTGCTACTCTTCGCTGCTTTAGGGTTTAGAAACCAACTCGATAGCCAGTGCTGTGTCTGCGCGACCCTGGATGTGTACTCTCCAGTCTAGTTACAGATAATTTTCCTTAACACCCGATTTCTGGTCACACAACTAGTAAAAGTTCAATATTCTTTTGACACATTTGGAAAATAATTCAAAACAAATTTCAGGAAGTTCTTGGACCCTTATTCCAGGAAGCATTCCAGCTGTTATGCCCACCCCAGACTGTTTGTTTTGTATTGTCTCAGGACGCATTGAGCTAGCACTTGTAGGACCCTTGTCTGTGGGCCGGTTTCATGCACTGTACAGCATTGTATATGCTTAGAAGACCATGGGATCTATTTTCAAAAGGACAAATAGCAGTTAAGCACCACACTCCTATTCGACGTCTAAATCCCCCCTTTCTGTTGCACATAATTTGTGTTCTTTCAAGCCTGTTTCACAAGTGCCCATTCAGAATTCAAACTCTGTCTTCAGATTGTGCCACTGATGCAATAGAACCAAAGGGTAACCCAGCTCTCCTCAACGCTGCACAGCCAAGAGAAAGCAAAATAATAAGCAATCCTGAGAACAGAAACATGCAAAAATGGCCAAACTGTCAGCTGCGAGAAGGAAGAAAGCCTTGGGAAAAATAAATGCAGAGACGGCCGTGCCTGCTGCCAATTATAAACGTATTAATCAAAACCAGTAAAAGTGTCGGGCTTTTTGGCTGGCAGCAATGTAAAATAATCTATGGCTTCTCTACTAAATCTCAGATTTGAAGAGAAGGAATTCTGGGGCAGAGAGATGCATTGCCTCTAGCCACATTATTAAAACCAGAGTGCAGGACTCACTTCCTGTTTTGCACCTAGTAAATCCATGTGCTTCATGCCAACAAATTCACATCCTTTTCTGCCCATAAGAGAGGGGGAGAGAGAGGCCTCCATTAATAGATATTTCTCAATGGATAGAATATGGGTGAGATTAAAGGAGCAATGTGCACGTCGCCACAGTTATTTGCACTTGCAAATGGGAGTTTAGGTGAGCAATTTCTAAGCTGCACGCACTAGGGCAGACTTTTGCATGGACGCCTTGCACTTTTCCAGCACCTTTTCTCCAAGGAGCTTGTCGCACTTTACAGCCATCGATGATGCCTTACAACCAAGCTGGGAGATTGGCAAGTGTTGTTTTCCCCATTGGAAGAGTGAAGTGGAAGGAGTTGCCTGAGCTTGCCCTCCTAGATGGTGGCACAGTAGGGCCCACAAGCCAGGGGTCCTAGCTCCCTATTTTGATTGCTAAGCGAGGTTTCCCAATAGGTGCAGGTGCACACACACTATTGGGCCCTAACCGCGCGACTCTTCCATACCGAGATCCCAAGTGTGAATAGAGACTAGACATCAGCCTTTAAGGATTCTCTGCTTTAGGAAATGCAAAACGATCTAACCTGTAGTGCTGAGTAAAGGGCCCTGTCCAGTGGGTTACTTTAAGCAGTGGCCTCTGATATTTTCTATTGAACTGGGGATTTGTTTCATATTGCAAGAAGGATCCCTGTCAAAATAGTGCCTCAAGGTTCTGATGGACTTTAGGATCCAAGCATTTGGGAATAAATATTCCAGGGCTTGGAGAAACATGGGTGAAGAGTTGCATTCAAAATGGCAAATAATGGGAATATGAATCCTAGAAGGATTAGGCACTATAAGTTGGGGGTGGCAGGCTGCATGGGATCAGAGCACATCCCCATAGCACATAGGCATTATTCCAGGGGGGGGCCAACCAGCGGCTCCGGAGCCACGTGCAGCTTTTCAGATGTTAATATGTGACTCCTTGTCTAGGCACCGACTCCTGGGCTGCCGGGGGGTGCTCACTGCTCAACCTCTGGCTCTGCCACAGGCCTGCCCCCACTCCACCCCTCCCCTGAGCCTCCTGCATGCCACAAAACAGCAGATCGGGAGGTGCTGGTCGGTGTGGCTGCCAGTGGGTGGGAGGTGCTGGGAGCGGGGGAGAAGTGGGGAGCTGATGGCGGCTGCTGACGTGTTACTGTGGCTCTTTGGCAATGCACATTAGTAAATTCTGGCTCCTTCTCAGGCTCAGGTTGGCCGTCCCTGCATTACACAGCTGGCGATGATTTGCTTTGGAAATCAGACAGGGTACTCCCGGTGAGCTGACAAGCCCTAGGGACGCAGATTGTATTCGGCTAAGCGGGAGTTCGGATAGTCGAGAGGGCAGGCGCGGCAGGAGCCCTCTGCAGCTCCGGTGTCACGGCTCCATTCCCTCGCGCCTTTGACCCTGCCCTGGTTATCGTAGGTGCAAGGTGCAGGTGGCGGCTGTGGTCCTGGTAGAGCAGAGAGACACGCCCCCCCCATGCACCCCGACTCTGCTGTGGCTGCAGCCTCCCCTGCACCTTGTGCCAGCAGGAGTTGGGTGTCACTCCCATGGCTGCCCTGAGTCTGTGCTCCACTATCCAAACCTCTGCATAACCCAAACCCTCTCTTGTCTCCCAGGCTGGGGACTCAGCTAGTGCAGAGCTTTGGATAGTGGGGTTTTGGAAAATCAGGAGCCTACCGTGTCTGATTTCTGCTTTTGTGTTTTCTCCTAACCAGTTCAACCCGCAGACTGGGAAAGTGCATCGGAGCCACTTGCACCTGGACCTCTTTGTAGTTAAAATGCTCAGCTTTGATCTAGGCCCACTAACCAATCTTTCGTTGTCGTCGTGTTACAGTAGTGGCTAGAGACGCCAACCCAGATCAGGGCCCTGCTGTACAAACCCTTAGTGAGACAGTCCCTGCCCCGAAGAGTCTGCAGTCTAAACAGACAAAGCATGAACGAAAGTGAGTGTGATTATCCCGTTTGCAGAAGGGGAAGTGGGGCAGAGACAGGTTAGCTGAGTAACTGAGGGGCCAGTCTGGGACGAGAACCCAGATCTCCAGAGTCTGTGCGGTGCCTTAGCCAGATGACCAGCTGTTCTCTATGCAACGGAGGAAAAGCTGGTAGCTTGGGAAGCCAGGCCTGGGATTGCCACATGGTTAAAGGCAAATATGTGAGAGCAGAAGGAAATCAATAGGATGCTGAGGCCAGCCGAGGCCATGGGTGGAGCTGAGGGGGATGCAATAAGAGATGAGGTCAGAGATGCAGCTTCTAGTTCACATACTCAAAGTTCTCCAGCTTTGCTTATTTAAGAGCTGTGGCTGTAAACGAACGTCTGCAGCACTTCAGTAAGAGGCTGGTGTGATTCCACAGGAGAAGGAGGATGTGTAGCTGGAGAACAACGCTGTACCGTAGGATTTACCCTTTGAGTGCTCTGTCAGTGTATGCCTTGTACAAATTACTCTGTTTCAAAGCTATAATTATGGTAATAGCCCCAATGGCTGTCTAGTGCAGCCATAAAACGTTTCCATCCGCCTGTATGCTCCAGGCCCCAGAGCACAGATCATTATCACAAAACCAAAGCAAGTGCAGTTGGAGGCTTCCCAAGCACAGTGTCTGACTAGCAGTGAGGATTAGGGTCCCTGAATTGCTCTGGGAATATGCACTGCTTCCAGATGATCTCTCATGCCCCAGGACTAACAGTATTACACAGGAATTACTCACAATACTGGTGTAAAAGCTACACAGTTGAAACTCTGACTCCGTTAGATTAACGTTACCAGGCAGTCCAGTCCACAGAAGCCAGGGACAGCAGAATCTCTATCTTTAATCCACCTCGGTGCATGTCACTTTTACATCACGCACTGTGTGTTGGGCAAGATCACCCATTCCGTGTGCTTAAATGCTGAAGAGTGGGTTAAAGGGACATAGGCCTTAAACTGCCCAACGTTTAAAATCTTACATACAGTGCAGCAGGGCACCTGTGTACAGTGGTCAGTCCGGAGGTTCATAAACCCAATAATGGATGAAGTAATTTATAGCCCACCTAGTCCTTGATACTGAACTTCCAAGGGCTGCTCCTGTTACAGACGGGCTGTAGGAGCAGGCAGAACTACTTTGGCTACGTTGAATGATATCAGGTCGTGTCGTGATTGGTCTTCCTGCTGCTGCTCTACCGTGGTAGTTTTTGAAATCAAATGCTGGAGGAGTGTCATTTGCTCAGCAGTGTATCAAGGTGATTTGCTTGCTGCGGTTAACGAACCCCCTTCCCAACTGGAGGTTACTGTGGCTTCTACTAGACAGAGTGGGTAGTTTTTAACCATTCATGGTTTTGTTACTTTGCAGTGACTGTAGCGAGTTTATTAGTAGTTCTCCCAATCGTTGTCTATGCCAGTCCACTGCTAGTACTGCTGTTAGCTCTGTTCCTGCTTTCATTGAGAGCAGCACAGATCTGGTATTTGATTGTTCTCGCCTCTTTTTATAAAACACTGAATTACAGGGTGGTAACTGATTATTTGTGGGGTCGAAGGAAGTAGAGGGTGAGGATGGTCCAGAGGTTAGGGTGCTAGCCGGGAAATCAGGTGACCTGGGTGCAATCACCTGCCCTGTGTGAACTTTGGCAAGTCTCTTAGGCCCAGATTCTCAATGGAAGTTAAGCACCTAAATATGTTTGAGGGTCTAGGTCCTAGGCTATGGGGGGCACAGTATAGACTACGGGGATGTGAATTGCAGAGCACAAAAGGTTGTGCTGTGACTGCCCCGTGTGGACGCAGCTGGCGTGAACTCAAAGGTACCTAGTTCGCATGAACACGTCCTCTTTCAAACAGGACTGTGTTAATGTGAACTATGTACCTTGTACCTTTGAGCTTGTGCCAGCGCTGTCCACGCGGAGCAGTTCGAGTGCATCTCTTTGCACTCTGCATTTCCCAACCCCTTCCACTGCATTTCAGCGAAGTGCAGACGAACCTTTAGCCTCACTTTGTTGGTTTCTCCATTTGTAAAATGGGGATCCCACCTCCCAGGGTTGTTGATGATAAATAGATTAAAGACTGGGAGGTGCTCAGATACGACAGTAATAGAGGCTATATACGTACCTTAGAGAGGAGGTAATTCTGCACAAACATACTCAAGAAATCATCAAGATAAAGTTGGTGTATACAGCCCTGCTAAAAGGTTGTGTGTGGAGTGATAAACGGGTAACATCTCTCATTGCTAGGCCACGACAACAGGTGAAGCATTTTTTCCTTTCTCTTTCAGCTTGTTTGCAGGTGTTGTCCCTCGAATGACAGCAATCAGTCTGGGAGGATTCATCTTTCTTGGGACATACGACAAAACTCGCAGCTTGCTGTGCTGACTTGGAACAGAGATTCCTGTGAATCGTAGCAAAGAGCCAAAGATCTGCTGCTCTCCAGAAAGAATTCACTCATCAAAGTACTCATGCTCCTTCTCAGGCTTCTTTATGGAGCCGAGGAGCTGGTCAACAGCCTAAACTCGTATTTTCACTATAAAAAAAAAGTCCTTCAATAATCCAATTTCCCTAATTTAAAATTTCCCAGCATGGAAAGCAGTGAAGTCATAGAGACTTGTGCCAAAAAAGGAACATGTGGGGGTAAACAGCTAATTACAGCATCTGCAAACAGCATTATCAGAACTCCTGCAAGGAAACCGTTTTGTAAACCAAAAGAACATGGTTTGAGCAGCAAAAATGGAATAAAATGAATTTTCATTATTTAGAGGCACCGGCTCCTCAGCATTGGGGCTGTTGGAGTTGACCTAGCTGCAATCAGCAGGCATTTAAAGACTGTAGAAAGTATTCTTAGTTGGGAGGCTGCTGGGGAAAAATAATGCCCATTTGTTTCTGATTTGAGCCATATTTTGAAAGTTTATCCCACCGGTTATACCTGCAGGTGCATAGCAAGCACTCTTACTTGGTAACCAGTGTGGGGTTTTTAATTAGACTCAGATTTCTCCAGTAAAAGTACAATGCTGTATTATTTTCCAGGTAGCCCGTCCAACAATGTTGCCTATGAAAAGAAATGCAGCTCTTGCCTTTATTTTTTTTTTTCTTTCCCTACCAAAAGCTGAAGTAGATCTGGATTTGTAGCAGTGAAGCACAGAACAGGAGAGATCTGGCTGCAGAATGCAAGTGACAAATAGAAAACACAGGTTCTTCTCCTCGATGAAATGGCAGATTGCGTATAAGAGTTCTGAAGGGTGATGCTAGCCTGTTCTTGGACTCTACTTAAATTCTTCCTTTAGCATAAAGACGCTGTAGTTAAAATCAGTTCGTGGAATATGTGCAGGGCCAAAAAGCAAACATTAGCTGCTTGGCAAAAAGCCATTATTTCAGCTCAATTAAAATTATCACTAGAAAGTCCAAGATTTTGAAAAATAAAAAAATCTTGTCCAATTTACAGCAGCAACTTGGCTTAGTTACACCTTTAAAGAGCTATATTAAGAACCTGGAACTACCTTTCAGTTGAATTGAAGGCACTTCCACAATAAGGTTTTGTAGAAGCAGTGAGGCAGGCATCCTAATAAAAATATATGCAAATATAATTGATAGCGCTAACACAGAGCCAAATTAAGATCTGCAGTAACACCAGCAGCTTGGTCTGTACTACAGCGTAGTTTTTTCCCCCTGAAGAAAACCCTTTCACTGTTAAGCAAATACATGGAGAAACTGGCTGTCTTTATGCAGGGTCTGGAAGTTCAGCCCTTGCTCAGAAAACAGTGGGAAAACTTGCAGAGCAAAAGGGACGAATTCTTAAAAACTGGAATTTCTACCCATCATTGCCCACGCTCATCCCTAGGGCAATTTTAGTCCCAACTGGCTGGCTGATTCCGCTCCCTGCCATGATGCTGTAACAATACTGCAGGTTTCGTCAGGGCACTCTCGTTAATGATGTTACACAATGTACTTTTCTCCATTGTAGAGTTGATCCCTTTTTTCTGGATGGGGGAAGGGGCAGGGGCAGGGGCAGGAGAGGAATTCATTCGGAAAAGCTAGCTACAGGCTCAAAACTCTTTATGGGCATGGGCTTGGTTTGCTTTTCAACAAATAGGCTGATACTGGAGGATTTATTATTCTCGGCTCAGGACTCAAATTTCTCTTGGGTCCATGTTTTGTGCTTTTGAAACATCAGTTCTGGAATCAGCCTTTTCTTATTCTACATGTTTTACTACAAACAAAGTGAAGGATGGACATCTAGACTTCTGTAATTACAATAGTCACACATGCCTGTTTCATAGTCCCAGCCCAAGACAATGTTAAAATATACAGAGTGAGTATAGCAGTAATTTAGAGTGAAATACATGACAAGGCTGTGGTGCCTATCCCACAACCAAGCATTCAAAACCCAGGCAATTCAGAGTTAAGCTTAAGTATACAAGATATCCAAACAGGTTGAAGTATGGCTACGCAAAGATGCTTAACGCTGCTCTGTAGCGATGCCATGTACTAACCATAGTAACAATCAGTGCACCAATGAGTCTGAACATCTTTAAAAATCTGCACCACCATTTCTTCATCTATTGTCCCTCCTGCTGGGTGCCTGTCTCTTGCACTGCACCCAGTGGAAACTGGAAGTGCTTTCACAGTGGAGGAACCTCTCCACTGGTCGGTTGATCTCGCTTCCTTCTCGCCGGGGTTCTTGCTGTGGACCACAGTCTACGACGAAGGCTCATGAAAACCCATTGGTGCTGCTATATGCCCGAAGACAGGTACAGCTCTTTTCCTTTACCTACCACTGATCATGCTGCTACGGCCCCTCGTTTCTGAGGACCGATCTGAGGGACATGCCAGCCTCCCCAGATGATGCAACCCTGCCCTGAGTGGAAGAATGGAGGGGGGCTGATATGGAGGCTACTTACTCTGCAGGTAAAAAGCAATGAAGGTGGAGCATGGTAGGACCTATACTCTGTTTACCACGTAACAAACTTTCTAGGACAGCATCGCAACTAAGGGCCCAACACTTCTTTCAGCAACTGGCTGGCTCTTTACAGCCATTGGAATCAAAGTCAGTCCCCA
Organism: Chrysemys picta bellii; assembly: GCF_011386835.1. Classification (NCBI taxonomy): domain Eukaryota; kingdom Metazoa; phylum Chordata; order Testudines; family Emydidae; genus Chrysemys; species Chrysemys picta. The sequence goes on from NC_088797.1 coordinate 6,929,416, forward strand.
AGGTACCAAACTAAGGACATCTGTGGCTCGAGCACCATTGGAGATGGCAGTGATGAGGGAGGAGGGCAGTCCGTGGTAGAATTCTCTCTAGTAGAATACTATTCAGCATGCCCTGCTGAAGGGGAAAGAGACCATTAATCCTTAAAAAACAAAAAAGGTCTTCAATGACAGCCTATGCACAAGATACAATTGAGATTTAACTATATGTAAAGTTTGAAAAGTTTGTGTTATTCCATAATTAAGGGCCCCCAAAAAAGTTGTCTGACACTAGACACTACATTCCTTAAAGACCACATTTTTATTGTATATTTTCAGAGAACTCTCTCTTCTCAAAGAGCTGTATTTTTGGAGAGGCTACACTTAAAAAAAAACAAAAACAAAAAAAAAAAAAACCACAACACACACACACACACACACAGATTGAATACTTGCTTTAAATGCAAAATTAAGCTCATCCTTAACTCTGAAGCTGAAACTGAAGCCTCTATTATAGGTAGTGATGGTGTTACAAGTGGGACTAAGAAAGGTTGAAGGGTTCAAAAATGTAGTTGAAGCTGTCCTGTATGTAGCCCATCTGGCTTTGGCACGCAATGGAGAGGTGTTTGTGAGACGTTTAGACAATTGATATTTTTTATATTAGAAATTTACTTCATATGAATTTTTCACTGTGTATCTCAGCTACAATTTCCAACTCTCCCCCCCCCCCCCCAGGGTCATGTTTCTAGTACCCAATGTTGGTCTATCATACTGAATTCTTTGTCTGTTGAATGCAGTTTGACAAATGGATGTTTCGAAAAGGTTATGTCCCGATATCGTTAACACATTTTCATTAGAAACAGAGAAGCGTGTAAGCAACTGCTTGGGTTTTATTTTTTTCATCTGAAACTCTGCAAAGCTCACTCCCAACAAAAAAGCTGTCATATTATAAATGAACCTTTATTAAAGACACTTCAATGCCATTTGTTAGACACTTCAATATTTTACGTTTTTTTCAACATACAATATTGTACCAAATTTTCTAATAAATAACTTTGTACACAAAAGTAATACTTCCTCTTTCACATTGCCTCTCAGAAGCAGCAGATTCACATATTTAGTGGAAGTAACAACATGAAACAGTTAACGTTATTAAAAATACATTATTTTCAAATGCTAATGTGGCAAATGTGCTTAATATTTGCAACGGTGATGACATTTCTGCCAGCAAAATTGGTCAATGAAGTCATTCGCATCTTCCTTGTGTATGTCCCACTCACGTCCCACTGTTGTTTTCACTTTCAGAGTTCGTTCTAAAGCATATTTTTTTCAGTTCATGGGACAAATACATGTTGGGTTATTTATTTACTATCGTCCATCTCTTTCGCTTTTGATTTGCTGAATAGTTAAAAGTTGGCACTCAACATAATTAATCACCTGCCACAAAGTGCAAATGTGTCTACAGTTAGAAACTGGTCTAGACAGGTAGCTGGTTAAATTATGTCTCATTCGTAAAAGCCAGGGTCAGTAATTGACAGTGAAATGTGGTTTAGGCCACCACTCAAAGGACTGAGAAATCAGATTATTAAGGGTGGCAGTCTTTTAATGAAGATGGAAGTTGGGATAATATGGGTGGGTCTCTTTGGCCCTCATTTAAAAAAGTAATAGGTCTTTAGTATTGTTCTGAACACAGCTGCTTTTCTGAATCAAGGCCTTGAAAAGGTCTCACTGCCCTGACTTCTGAAACCGGCTGTGAGTTCCCCTAGTGACGTGAGCAGGATTTCCACCAAACCCTGCTCTGATGAAACTGGCCTTTAGTTGCTTCTAAGAAAAAGAAAAGAAAAAAAACCCCAACCAACCTTTCCCCAGAGTAGTCATCACCAAAGTGTAGTAAACTTGTATTAGCAGAACTGAAACCAAACCAACCCATCCATCCACAGGTACCAACAGAAGCAGCCGTTCTAAAAATAAAAAGCTTCAGCCTGAAGTTATAAGTGACAGAGCCATTTGACCAGGTTTTTTTTAAATTCATGGATGAACTTAAAGACCCTGTACTAACACGTAGTACTCATCCCTTTAAACCAGCAAGACCACCTACCGACATATACTCTTGCTTCTAAACCAGTCTATTTCCGACTAGCTTGGAACTGTGGCACAAAGGGGTAATCGTGGGCCTGAAGTCAATGTTCACATACAAGGAGATAGCAATTATTGTCTGTGTGTACACTGATCAGGGGATGTATGTGCAGCAAAGAGACAGCTTAATACAGTGCCATAGGTCATGTATCTCAGGCAGAGTCTGCACACAGCCAGTATAATGGTAAATTAGGGGTGTGATTTTTATTACTGGGACAATAATACAGCTACAAGCCCAGTATGGATGCAGTTATACTTCTATAAAGATGTCTGATACTCATGTGACTTATTCCCCGTACATACAGCAATAAGCTATGTTCACATCATTACCTTTAGAGCAGTATACCTGCATTCGCACGGGGAAGGGTTGTACCACTTTAAGTATACTGCTATAGTTACAATGGTACAACTTGTGGGTGTAGACAAGGCCATTTCCTTTAAGTTTGTGACAGGTGCAAAAAGAAAAAACCCATCCCCTACTGCATATATTTTTGTTGTTAGCAATGATTTTAGCTTTCCTTTTTGCAAGAGTGCACAGTAGTTTAATTCAACTTTATGCCTCTGTGCTGTTCTTCTGTAATTTGCAGACTATCACAGATAATATTTAACCTTTAGCTCTTCACTGCAGTTCTGAAGGGTAATGAATTTTAAGTTCTTCCATAAAGGAAAAAGTCACGTTGCTATGTATTACTTTTTCTTTTTTGGTAATTGCTTGGCTCTCCCTATAAACTCTATTTAGCGTTTCTTTGAAATAATTTAAGATCTCAGCTTAAACCTGCTAAGTGCAATCAATTTTGGGGTGGGGGGATTTGTGCTAACTAACCCAATCAATGCTTGATCTAAAGGAATTTCCATAGCAAAGCATGACAATTCCTTTGAAACAGCCTGGGTTTTTAAAGGTCTGCTTATGCATTAAGGCACCAGAATTCTCTCTCTTGAAAAATTTAACAGCAACCTGATACTGAAAACAATATTGCCAAAACTTTGTAAAGTTTCACTCAGTTATCCATGCACTAAAGATTAAAATAGCCTCTGTAAAAGATATATATATATATTTATATATAATATGAAAACTCTTATGTACAACTGTATCAAATACTTTTCTTTTCTCTACACAATTGTCCCTTGCATTTATGTGCTTCATATGCAAGTTAACTTTTGAACTAGTAATACTTCTCATTGAAGTTTTAAACTATGTACAAACAGGTGACGCTCAAGTAGGAGTTTGTTCCCCACACAAGCTTGTTTCTCATACCTCATTTGTTTTCCTTTTCCTTGGAGAGGCGGTCAGTTCAAGAGTTGAGGTAGAAGTAAGTAGCCTAGGTATTCTGTGCAAAAAATTAAGGTCAATAGTAGGTTTGTTCATTTGCACATGGCAGTTTCTCCCCTCTCAGTCCATTGATCTTATGGGTGGCTTAAACTCATGAGTGGAGTCCTGTAATTTGGATAGGTATCCATTGGAAAGAAGAGTTTGTTTAGCTTCAGCCTCACCCTGTATATCCAGTGATGTTGGTGAAATTTCAGGAGTCCCTTTTAGCTGCTTCACTGAGTCTTCTGAAGGTGAAGCTTTTAAGTGACGCTTACTATGCTCTGGAGCATTTGCCAAAGGTGGTGAAGCGCCTGTAAGAAAGTAAGGATAGTACAATGCTCGATTAGCTGCTGCTCAGAATGCCACCATTACCGCAATGCACATAATAAATAATAATCATTCCAAACCAACCACCAACTAGCTGATGTTTAACACTGAAGATTACTAAAGCTTTCTAAAAGCAAGGCATGGCAATGAGAGGAACCAGGACATTAATCTGAATGGTATAGGGAAAGAGACCCAAGCAAACCGCGTACCTTGTCTGTCCACATGCCGTGGTTGAGTCGTGCAGGACGACGGTGGCATTCTGTCATGGTTGCTGGGATACAGAGTCCTATCGGTGTCCATTCTCTGACCGCTGGTAATCCCAACGCACTGTTGAGGGTTGCTACCTCTGCTCTGGCTCCTACTTGGCTCTCTTCTGCTGAATGCATTTTGGTGTGCATTATCCATAGTCTTAGTTGGCTGAGAATAGTATTCGGGATCCTGGGAGTAAATGTTGACATTCATGCTATCTGTACTTCCGCTGCAGTCAGTGCACACAACTGGCAGGCCGTACCCTTTGTGGAGGGCGAGAAAAAGGCAATAACTGAAGTTAAGTACAGTCAGTTTGAAGCCGTCATCACAGCATCATGCAAGTTGGAGAAAGATAAGACATCTCAGGCCACCCCTCTGCCACACGGGAGTCACTTAACAATATATTGTTCTTTGGTTTCCTATAAATCTAGTTAACGCCTGCCTTTTTCAGAACGTTAGATTTCCCAGTATCCCTAACGGTAGTTGAAACGACTGGGTCTGCCCCTCTATCCCACTCCACATGTTTATTTCTATTGCAGCTCGAGAGACACCTTGCAGGTGTTATATATTTATCATCCATGGCTAGTTCCTGCTTCATGGCTGACCAGACAGTGAAGAAAAGGAAGGTGGAATTCTGCGGTAGCTGTTGCTGAAAATGAATATGTTGCCTTTTGAGTGTTGTTGTTTTTAAACCAACATCGTCAATTTAAATCACATTTCTATCTGAAAATATTTTGCTTATGGGTGGTAGGAATAACATCCAAGATGGCTAGAGGTGAAAGAGGGAAGAGAAGGAAGTCTATTCCCCCCTCGCCCCAGTTTATTTTATCTGCACTCGGTCAGTTAACAGGGTTTATAGAGATTTTCCCCTAGAGAATCAGTTAGTTTCCCATGCTGTCTGCGTGGCTCTTATACACAGTATGATGAGAGAGAAAATATCTTTTAAAAATAGGAAAATGTGATTGGAAAACCACACACACTGGCAAAGAGACCGAGGAGCAGGTGTAGTGCCCAAAACTACTTGTAACTTGATTTTTGAACTTCTAAAGAGTCCCTTTATGATGCCTCTGATGAAAATGTCTAACACCTTCAGTTTGAAACAGCGCTTACATGTTAGGAATGGCTTAACAACACCCAATCAAGCTGCAGTGATGCCAATCAGAGTCAAAAGTCTGCCCTTTTCTGGCTGTTCTTTAAGCTCAAACTACTGTGATGAAGAAATAAGCAAGAGAAAAATATAAGGGCCGTGTCCACATCTGAGAATCACTCTTGGCATTGTTTTAGGCAACATATCTTCTCAGTCTTAATAACACTCTGACTCTCGAATGATTTCTGATCTGTACTAACATGAAATGTCTTTGCAGATTAATGTGTTTTGTACCTGTCTTATCTGGAACAAGCATTCCATCAGCTGCGTCTTCAGTCTTCCAAGTGTCTTTATTATATCCTGCACATAGCTTTGGCTGTCTACAAGCTACAGTGGGCGCTTCAGCATCTGGACCTCTTCCAGCATCAGTCTGACACATACCTATAACAAAAGACCCAGCTGGCTAAAGATTACAACCATCTGCTCTTTCAATCGAAACATTCAGTCATTTACCGTACTGTAAAAACAGCATAAGGGATTGCAATGGAAACAGTGGATAATTCTGAGTCAATTTTTCAAGGAACAAATGCTTTATAGACTAATGATAATCTTAATCCAGAAATTTAACCGTTCCACCCAACATGTTGTCTTTTAAAATATTGTATGATGGTGGCATTTAATTTGTAAGCCTGAAGGCGGGGTTTGGCAATGCCAGTGGATTTTGTATTAGAATTTAGTTGTCAGTAATTCTGGAGCCATAGAACTAGACCAATATTGGCAAAACCTCCCAGGCCTGATGAATGAGTAGTCACTAAAGGAATCTGTTTTCATGAGTGATATTATTACTGGGAAAAGTGTTTCTTCTGTGTCCGCCAAGTGAGAGGCATGTCCCTGCCTGTGTCCCCAATACAGTGTAGTAGCTAGGTGTACAGATCTTGCAAACAGCTCACAATAAAAGCAGAAGAGTAGCGGGCACTAATGCTTTTAGTTACCCCTTGTCACACAAAGAGTGGATACAGCTTTTTAAATGTTAGAATCCAATTCCTACCATTGTTCTCTATGTGCCCATTAGGCTGTTGGCTATCAACTCTGACGACCACTTCCTGTCTGTCAGAAAGAGTCCCCTGGGAGGACAGGTAGCTTGGCACATCAGGTGGTACAATGGTCTCGTCTGCAACAAGAGGTAAAGACAAATGTGAACCTCCAGTACTTCTATACAAGGAGTTACGCTGTCAAAAATGACTTAGGAGCATAAGTGGACTTTCATGGACTTTCACGGAGACTCGGGCCACCCTTTTCAGAAGTGACCAATGACTTTAAGATGTCACCCAACAATGTAGACATCCAAAGCAGCCTGGTTCTTCAGAACACTTGAGGGCCCCTTTAAGGTGGCACTAGTTGAGTGTCTCAATATTTAGACATCGCCAATCCATAGGGACTTGTGAAAATCCTGGTCTTCTGAAAATGGGACATGGATTCCTACATTATTTAGGAGACTGACCCAATAGCTTTCGTAATCACGTTAATAGAGAAGACTGCGGCCTGCATGCTTCCTATGATCAAACTGAGAGAGCAGTTACAGCCTCCGTGTCTCTTCAAACACGCCTGCCAGGATTCCTCCAGTCAGTCAGAGGGGAATGTGCAGGATAATAAATGTCGCTTTCTGAATTTTTAATATGGGTTGTCGGTGGCTCGGTAGCAACAAACTCCCTTTGTACCAGGCCCTGCCCATGAAAACACCAGGCCGAAAGTAAACTTCAAAACTGGAGAGGAACGGTAACAACCGGCCAGGGGGCTGCTGCTCGGGGCGACAGCTTCAGCCTGATTTTACTTCAGCCACTCTGATAAATATGCATTTGCCTTAACGTTATGCTGGCTCATCACCCAGCACAAAGCGAACATGTTCAGGCAAATGCACTGAAAGAGAAAAATGGATCTATGAGTCCTACACATTGCAGCTCCTCTGGGTTTATTTTGAATTCTATGGAAAGGAACCAGAAAGGCAGAAAGATTTTAGGAGGGGTGGGGGGGAAGAGAGCAAAAAACTGCTACTTCCCCTCCATTGCAAGTGTCCTATTAAAATTACTGCTACCTGAACTTAAGAGGACTATCTCCATTTTACTACTTACCACAGCAACTGGCCTTGTTTTTCAAACAGCCTTCCCGCAGACGGCAGCCCCAGGGCTAGATCCTGGGTCACTAGGCAGGTTCAGCTCTTAGACTGTTCTACCGCTGGCCAGTCCTGTCCCCCTCTCCCACCACAGGCTATGCCAAATGTAAACTCAATTCTATTGGGCACTGAGCCCCTCCTTTTCCAGAACTGACCCTGTAACGAACTGACCAGACACCATTCAGAAAGGGGAAGAGAGAAGCGCTGCAATGTCTCGAGATTTTAAAAAAAAATTCCAGTGTTCTGCAGAAACGACTGCATTTACAGCATGCAAACGACATTCCATTCAAACCTTCCCTTCGGCCACGGCTTTGAAAGCCCCAGACCTACTGCACCTGCTTCCTGAGAAGATTAAAGGGACAGAGTGGGCAGCAAATCCCAGGAAGGGATCAGACTGAGCATTGGCTCAGAGTCCAGGAACTGGTCCAAGAGGCCAAACCGGTGCTTCCACTGACTATTCCTCCTGACCTCAGTAGGGCCCATCCTCAAGTTCTCAACCCAACGCCATGAGTTTGGCACCAGGGTGGCATTTTTGGAAGGCCGCCAGGCACCAGAAAACTTCCTCTAGAAGACGCTGCGCATTGTCCCAAGGAATTGCTGGAGATATCTCACTGCATGAGTTATATGTGGGTGGGTGGAGGGCTCAGTACCCTGGGTGGAAACAGGGGTTTCCTGCATCACAAATGAGGCCTGGTTAACTCTGGAGGGTTAACCCAGATTGTAACACAGCTGCCGACAGTGGCCAGAGAAAACCTGTCAGGCTCTGAACCAGGAGAGACTGTCTGCGGCTGGATGGGAGAGAACCGGATGAGCCAGGCAAGCCGTAAATCAAAGCACTGAACAGTCTGCTACAGCAAGTGACAGCTAGAGCAGCTGGGCGAGGCTTCCTGAACAGAGGCAGACGATACGGGGAATCAAATCACTGAGATAAGCCTTTTAAGTAGGAGTTATGGCTGGCTGGCACAGCCGTTCAGCCGCAGCAGAATGTTCTGGCACGCAACGGTTTCCGCTGGCCCAAGCCCTTAGCCAGGGTTGGAGCCTACCTGTGTTGGTGACGCTGTATTCTTCACTCTTCTTTCTGGTCTGGTAGATGATGCACACCCAGACCAAAGACGTCAGCACAATGCTGCACACCACTGCAATGGTGATTATCCCCACTGTCGTCCTGTCCTTCCTGCAGCCAAGGGATTGCAAGATGCTTACGTGGCTGTGCGCACGCTCCGTTCCAAGGGTGTTGGACATTTCACAGGTGTATTTCCCAGCATCCTCCAGCACAACATTCCGAACAATCAGCAGCTGGTTGCCAGGGGTGAAATGATGCCTGTCAGTCACTACCAGGGGCTGGTCGCCTTTCAGCCAGGTGATGCGTGGAGGTGGGCTGCCTGTTGCTTTGCACTGAAGGGCCACCGTTTCACCTACAGACACTACGTGGTCTTCCAGTGGATGGATCAAAGATGGTGTCTCTGCAGGGGTTTAAGTACAGATATTAAGTTTCTAGGGGGTTTGTGATGACTCAGATCATCTAGAGTTAGCAAACTAACAGACCTTTCTGAAGACACAATTAGCAAAGTTCTAGAGATTGGCTAAACAATACAGGGTCTCGTATGCCAGCTTCCCCTGGGACGCCTCATGGCCAATGTCTAACTGGCATAATCTGGGCCTTTACTATCAGTTCTGCTTTAGTTTTCTTTCCATATCCTACACAAGAAACCCATGCCCCAGGCTAATCGTCTCCCACTTTGGAGGAGGAATAACAGCTGTCACAAACTAATAACTTGTAGGGCAGGGAGGCAGAGTTTAGTTTCCTCCTGCATATTTCTCCTTGGCAGGGGAGGCAAACAGCATGGCCTAACGGGTTTCTCCTATAGAAGAAGGCTGACTTCCAACAGAAACAGGACTATTTTCTCACGTATCTGGGTCCTTTCATAATACCATAACCTACCGACGTCACCCCAACCCCATTGTCCCATGAGTATGGCTATGGCTTCTGACAACTCAAGCATTCCCTTCTAAAACCCATTTTGGAAACTCAAAATGGTTCCTCTGCCTGCCCTGCCCGGATCCCCAAGGAAGCAAAGCTGCTTACCTAGTACAGTCAGGGTGGCGTTGGCCAGCACGGAGCCCGCAGAGTTCTGCGCCGTGCAGCTGTAAACGCCCATGTCCTCTATCTTCACATCCATGATGAAGAAGACATCATCGTCTGGCATGACGTGCATGCGGCGCTCTCGGGCTGCTGGGAAGTCGGTGCCTCCGTCCTTCTGCCAAGCAATTTGTGGGATGGGGAAGCCATTGGCCGCACATTCCAACCGTGCTGTCGTCCCTGTCCGGCTGGTGATGTCGTGGGGGGTTTTGATAAATGAAGGCAACACTGTGAAGGGAAGAGGGGGCAGAGGGGTAGAGTGACAAACAGCCTTAGGGAAAGGAGACCTACCTTCCTGATACCTGAAAACCCTCCGTTAAACTAATTTCACTTGCTTCTGGGATCAGTCTTCAGGCTATGAAACAAATAAAAACCATCCTCCCTCTAAAGGGAAATGTTATTCGAGATTTTCCCTCGTTCTAGTCCTGTCAGACTTTCATTGCTGTGGGCAGAGACCCTACTGGAGCGGCTGAAACCAATGGGATGAGGCCTGTGTTTAGCGATGACTCGCGTGCTTGAAGTTAAACACGTACTTAAGTGCCTGGCCAGAACGGGGTCATCACAGCAGGTGTGTGCCTATAATACGGGGCCTCCCAACACTCCGGAGGATACGTACGGCTGGCTGACCTTTTTACCTACAAGAAAAGAATCTGACCCCAGCCTGGCGCTCACCGTTAACAGTGAGCCGGGCCTTGTTGGAGTAGGTGGAGCCAAAGTGGTTGGTGATGATGCACTGGTAGCGCCCCTCGTGGGCGAAGGTGACGTGCCGCAGGTGCAGGATGGTGGTGTACTCCGTCACCTCGCCGTTCTTGGCCCGCGCATGGGCAAAGTTCTCGATCTCGGCATTGTGCAGGACCTCGTTGTCCTTCTTCCAGGCAAATGTCATGGGGGAGCTGCTGCTGCTTGCGGCCGAGCAGGTGAAGCGGATATCCTTGTCGAGAACGGCCATGGTCGTCTCCGGCTGAATAATAATCTGGGGTTTGGGGAAATCGTCTGAAAAACAAATGACAGCGGCTCAGCCCTGAACTAGGACACTGTGACCACTGTTCCCGGTCACAATCCTTGCCATTTTCACCTACAATATTATTTTAGCAGCGGATGCAGAGTGAGTCTAGATTTAATTAACAATGAGTACATTTAACTGGAGGAATTGACATGTCTACACATTTGTCTTTATGTACTGTCGATGGGAAGATAAACGACCTCTATGCAATAGAGTAGCTGCCTGCTCTTGCAAAATGCTTCGTTTGCAGGGGCAGGCACCATGTTTTCAGAGTGTATGCGTGCCTGCATGTAGTGCCTAGCGCAATGAGGTGCTACCAGAATACTTGCACCACTCCTGGACGAAGCATCAATTCAAACAATAAGAGCAAATCTGAGGTTCAGCTTCAAGAGTAAGTTGCAGCCCCTAAGATTTCACCTCTAAACCACCCCTCCCTCAAGCTCTTGCATTAACCTGAAGTGGAGGGTGATGAGGGTTAAAGTCACTGTTGCAACTGACAAGCACTCACAAGCAGGGGCATGATGGTACGAGATGTCTATTCCTAGCAGCTGTATTTGCCTGTCACCCTTCCAAAGCGGAGGCCTGCGTATGCACCCCTCTGCCCTGGGCGACTGTTGGTTTTAGCAGAGTTCCAAGCAGTGTGGTTTATTAGATTTCGACAAACAGTGTAACTGACTATTGGAGTAACGTTTAATTAAACAGTGATGCCTCTGGAGCTGGGGAGGACTGGTGGCTGGATGGCTTGGCAGTCATCTGAGATGTAAAGCTGTCCTTACGTTAGAAAGGTTGATTTTGCAACTTTGTGATGACTTGCCAGGGGGACAGAGCATTTGAAAACTCATCTCTTCTCCTTTCAGACTGAAACAACCACCCCAACAAGCCCATTCAGAGGCCGGCCATCTCCGCTCTAATGCCATGTGTGTTAAGCATGTGTGTGTATATTTGTGCTCATCTGGATGTGGATGGAACGTGGGGTGAACTTTCACCAATGAGACGTGCGCGTTATGCTTTCAACTGAGGAAAGAGAACTTTCAAAAGCTGCTCTGCTCTCCATAAACTAGCACTGTAAAGAAGTAAGACTAAAATCCACATCAGTTAACAGGACAAACCACACAGAGAGGTTCCAAACCCCGTGCCCTGTTTAGTTTCAAAGGAGGAAAGCAACCGTGACTTTGGCCCATTCTCCTACCACAGCTTTCTCTTGATCACTTTTAATTGTTCCCGATTAAAAGCTAGGTTGTGTGTGTGTGTTCAGCTGTTCTGCATTTGCCAGGCTGGTTTGCAGCCACACTTGGACGTAACGGCAGCGAGCAGCTGGATGAAAGGAAAGCAGTAGTTATGATCCAAGCAAATAAAAATTAATCACAGACACACAAATGCAAATTTTAGCAATTGACTGTTTCAGATTTAATGGATAAAACATCCATAAAAAGAGCTTATATTTAAAGACCCCTCCCGCCACAATTTTTTTTAAAACCTTTTGTTCTTACGATTGAGGGGCAGCAATGGGGGAGAAGGAGGAGGGGAAATCCCAAAGCCAACAACTCACGCTCACAGTGCTATCACTCTGTGTGTGCAAATCCACAGCTGAAATCCTGCCCATATTAGTTCTCTAGCACCGGAGCTGTCTTCCTATAACAGTTATAACTGAACCAACTGTTAGTCCCCTTTGATTGAATACTCTGAGCGCCTTGTAAGGGAATACACTAGATGCAAGCAATGTGATGTGTGGTTTTGGTGGGAAATAAATTGTAGCCAGTGACTAATTTTTAAAATGTAGGCTTGGGTTGGCTTTGATGACACAAAACCCCCACCAGCCCCAACATAATCACACAGTCTAGCAGTAAAAGGAAATTCTGGCCAAAACGAGACCTGCCGTTCACACAGCCTCACACCCAGACCCCACTTACCACACACAAAACTTTCTGTGGGCACGGCAAAAATGCTCTTGCTCTTGAGCGACTCAGGATGGGCACAGGTGGCTACCACAAAGGGCTGCTGCTCCTTCTCGGCTAACCACGGCGGCAACCATTTCAGCTGGCAATCACACAGGAAGCTGTCGCTGTTTATGTGGCTGGAGGGAAACAGAAACGAAAGCGCCTGCTTGTGACCCTTGCAAGGAAACGCTGCAAAGCTCCGAGCCCTTTAAAGCCACTCGGCAGTCCTCCCTTTCCCTCAGCACGAGCACAAAGGGAGAGGATGGCTGTTGGGCTAAATACATCACACTTGTATAGCACCTTTCCTCTCCCTCCCTCCCAAAAAAGCTCCTAACACTTTATAAACATTAATTAACCCTTGCAACAACCCTGAGAGGCTGGCAAGTGGTGAGTTACAGTTAGGTAAACCGAGGCAGAGAGAGATCTCAATGGAAGCAAGGAGCCGAAATACCCTTGGGGATCTGGACCTGAGTAACCTTACCAAGGAGGCATATATCAGGGGCAGAGTCAGGCACAGAACCCAGGAATCCTGAACCCCGCTTGCATAATTCCTACACATGCACCTTCTCTGCCAAAAGACTTTATCGATTGACTGCAAGGTTCAATCGCTGAATGTTGAAAGCGTTCTGTGAAGCTCTCTACTTACAACCGTTAGTAACCTATTTGGCCAATGCTAATCTTTAGTGCATTTCCGATACAGTCCAAGCCAACATGTCTCTTTTGCTCTTTCTGTTTGTGCACTTATTTGTTTGTGCACCAGGACGACTAAGGGGTTCAGAAGGCAGGTGCTCAGCTCAGTGAATTGTGATACACCGGGGGAGGGGAGGACAAACAAATCAACTGGTTTTGTATACGTCCAACAAAAACAGTGACTAATTCAAACAACAACAAACATTTCTCAGCATTCTCCTGGGAATTTAGTGGCTACCGTTAAGAAGAAATCTTGGAATTCAGAAGATACTTCACCTGTGTAACTAGCTGAAGGCCATCAAAGATGGAGCATAAGCTAACTAGACACAATCACTTCAAACTCTGCAGAACTACTTTAGTAAAGCTAAGCCTGGGTTTTATGTGTTGATGTGAGATGTTCTCTACATAATTTTTAGAACACGCCAGGCCAAATTCTCTGTTGGTTTAACTTGTCACGACCCTAAGACCAATGGTGCTCTGAAAATGTACATCGGCAGAGAACTTGGCCCTGGTGTTGGTTTAGGAACCTCTTACAAAGCACCATGTAGACAAGTGACCATTAAAGTTCCCCCTCTACAGTATATCATAAAACAGCAATTTTTAGGCAAAGGCATTTCTATGAAACTTCACTATCAGCGAAGAAGCGATACAGGTTTGACTTAAAGGAGTCGCACCAAAGGTCAAGCAGAGGTCGTGAACCACACATTAACTATACAGCGACTGGGGGCAGGATTTGAGATAATCAAATATTACAGCTTAACCTTTAGAACACTGTGAGATGACGATATGCATCCGTGTGTATGTATAGAACAAGGGATAGCCCTAGCATTGAGCGAAAGTAGCAGTTCTGATAACATAGCCATGTTTTTACAGCTGACACTAGATGATGTATGTCTCAAGTCCACTGAAATGTCAGCACTGTGTGCAGACCCTAAACATAGGCATAACAGAAATGCAGGTTGGCCACCAGGAATTAAATAGAGCACCGTGTAAGAACAAGAGATGGCTAACAGAACTGGGTTTTCTGAGTGGAGATGGATAATTGCACACATGCTACCCACGGTTACTATGATCTGATTTCACTCACTACTAAGTGTGAGATGTGTCTGGACATCTGCTCAAGTGTAAAAATAACCTGTAGGGAAGGTTGAGAGAGAGGGGGGAATTGTTTCCAATGGCATGTTATACATATGACCAATGTGGTACCACTCACGTACAGTATGAGAAAGATCAGTGCCGGCTTAATGGTACATACGGTCCAAATACTTACAGCTGCTTCAGGTTCTTCATCTTAGCAAAAGCCTCTGGTTGGACAGACCTGATTGCATTGTCCCTGAGGTTCCTGCAGAACAAAACCAGAGGCACTTTTAAAAAAAATTAATGCGCCAGTAACATCGAGAGACCAGCATCTTTTCTCCAAGCTAAATAGCGGCACACACACATTTACGGGATGCAAGCTCCATATTCAGAGAGCGCACGATGGTTTGTATTTGTACTATTGCGGATCTATGATATACAAAACACTTGTTAACTCTGAGCTAAGGCTGCTAGACTGCACAGCCCACCAATGCAAGCCACAAGAAGCAAAGAAACGAGCAACTAACCATTCAGCGCCTCATCTACACTTTACCGTCTCAGCCTAGACTACCTCCACCAGTCATTGCTCACACATCTACATATCTCCACCCTCTTCTTGGGCAATGATGGTGGAGATATGTAGATGTGTGAGCAATGACTGGTGGAGGTAGTCATTGCTCACACCAGCAGGCAGCCTTGACTTCCAAGCAGGTTTATTGGTCATGGACCAAATTCTTAGCAGCTGGAAATCTGTGTTGCTCCATTACCTTGAAAACAGTTATCCTGAACAAGAGGACTATATCCATCTATGTGTTTAATTATAAATGTTCCAAAGGGGACATATAGCTGAGAAGATATTAGAACATGTTTGGGGGGAACATGCTTGTTCAGGTTTTCTAAAGCTGGTTTGAGGAAAAGGGGGCAAACATTTCCAAAAAGGAGTATTTTTAAATGCTTCCCTTTGCAGAAGTTCATCAATATTTTACTAAAAAAACACTTGTCCTTTGAAGAGGGATTATGCTAAAGTTTGGACTCTAAACTCAGTCACTAAAGTGTGGAACAATAGGAGTTTAGTGTTGCTTTAAGTGCAAATCTCAGTACAACTGCAATACTGACCCCTCCAAAACACACTTTCTCCTCACTGGTTGTTTTGGGGCCAGTGGCCTAAGAGTCAACATGATCAGCATCCAATACATCACACAGAGCAACAAAATATTTAAACCTGGCTGAATTCGTAAGAGGAAACTAACGATGAATCACTGCTAGAGGCATCGGCCCTGGGAGGAGACGGGAAGAACTGCTTAGCTATAGCCGAATTGGTTTCCTGCAAACAGCTCAGAAAGTGGTTATACTGAATGAGAGGTTTTGTTTCTGTATCGGAAGCTCGTCATTTTCAACATGTCTCGTCACGGAGTTCGGAGGAATGCTGAGCGGGGGAGCGACAGCCAGGTCTGAACCCCGGCTTCGCTGCAAACAGCCTGTAGAGTAACCGTGTTTTGAGTCAAGGAGATATTTATCCCAATACAAATCAAAAAATTAAGGGCATGCAAATTTGCCATATGTTCTGTAACTTTGTTCCTGGCACAAAGAAAGGCCAAAGTTGAAGCTGACTTATAATGAGAAGGAAACAGCTGGCCCCCACAAATGGACCGGCTTCTCAGTTTACAAAGACAGTATTAAATTGCTAGCAGACCTCCTCAGCCATTTTTGGCAGGCCCCGTTCCAAACAGCAAAGGATGGTGGGTTACTCACAGGTGCTCCAGGGCCTCCAGGCCTGAGAACGCTTTCTTGGCCACTGACTTGATCTTGTTTCCAAACAGAGTTCTGCAGTTTCCAAACATCCAGTGCCAGATAAACAGAAAGAAAAGGCAAAAGAAAAGAACACAATTAGCGTGACTGTATCTGATAAAGTGTCCAGTATAAGGCACTAGAAATCTGAACTGCACAGAGATTAAGGGGCTGAAGCGTGCACGTCTTCCCCTCCTGAAATTAAATACTTTTATCTGTATTACAATTTAATAGTGATGACAGTATGAAACGGAATGCGCCCTATCACATCAAGAGGCAGGTTTGCGATGGTACTTGGAAATTGGCTTGTTGAGTAACAGAAGGCCCCCTGTATTCTGCGATGGCTGGTTGTGGACAGAATTAAGTGCAATGCCAGTTTAACAAGGTATTGGACGATCGCTGCAACACTTTCCACTTCTGACCTTTAGTAGACGAGGAATAATTTATTCACTGCTGTTTGTCCTATAGGACAAGCTGAACTTCAGCACACATTCAGGAGCTGCAAGGTCTTTAAAGGGGGCGGGTCTCTTTATGCATGTTTGTAAAGTGCCTAATACAACAGGGTCCTGAACAAAGCATCACTTGGCGAGCCCTGTCCCAAGGGACAATGAATATGTTTTCAAACTTCCATGAACGACCAGCATTCCTGAGGATCACCATTCAGTGCTAATAAGCAGGAGATGATTTGTGTGCTTTGCAGAACACTGCCAATTATGATGCTCACAGCACAATCTGATATTTACAAAGTACCAATTTTCTATAAATATTCACAATTGGCAATTATCAGTAGGATTTCAACAATTTCCATCCCACCATCAACCTCAGCCTGGATCAGTCCACACGAGAGCCACTTCCTGGACACTACAGTGCAAATAAACAATGGTCACATAAACACCACCCTATACTGGAAACCTACTGATTGCTATACTTACCTACGTGCCTCCAACTTTCATCCAGACCACATACATGATCCATTGTCTACAGCCAAGCTCTAAGAGACAACTGCATTTGTTCCATCCCTCAGACAGAGGCAAACACCTACAGGATCTCTATCAAGCATTCTTAAAACTACAATACCCACCTGTGAAGTGAAGAAACAGACTGACAGAACCTTAAGGGTACCCAGTAGTCACCTACTACAGGACAGACCCAACAAAGAAAGTAACAGAACGCCACTAGCTGTCACCTTTAGCCCCCAACTAAAACCTCTCCAGTGCATCATCTAGGATCTACAACCTATCCTGAAGGATGATCCCTCATTTTCACAGATCTTGGGAGACAGGCCAGTCCTCACTTACAGACAGCTCTCCAACCTGAACCAAATACTCACCATCAACTACACACCACACAACAAAAACACTAACCCAGGAACCAATCCCTGCAACAAACCCCGTTGCCAACTCTGTCCGCATATCTATTCAAGGGACTCCATCGTAGGACCTAACCACATCAGCCACACCATCAGGGGCTCGTTCACCTGCACATCTACCAATGTGATATATGCCATCATGTGCCAGCAATGCCCCTCTGCCATGTACACTGGCCAAACCAGACAGTCTCTATGCAAAAGAATAAATGGACACAAATCAGACATCAAGAATTGTAACATTCAAAAAACCAGTAGGAGAGCACTTTGATCTCCCTGGACACTCAATAACAGACTTAAAAGTGGCAATTCTTCAACAACAAAAACTTCAAAAACAGACTTCAATGAGAAACTACAGAACTGGAATTAATTTGTAAACTGGATACCATCGAATTAGGCCTGAATAAAGACTGGGAGTGGATGGGTCACTACAAAAAGTAATTTTTCCTCTGCTGATACTCACACCTTCTTGTCAACTGTTGGAAATGGGCGACATCCACCTTGATTGCATTTGCCTCGTTAGCACTACAAAAGTAATTTTCCCTCTCTTGATGTTCACCCCTTCTTGTCAACTGTTGAGAATAGGCCACTTCCACCTTAATTGAATTGGCCTTGTTAGCACTGACCCCCCACTTGGTAAAGCAACTCCCATCGTTTCATGTGCTGGAATATATACTGCTTACTGTATTTTTCACTCCATGCATCCGATGAAATGGGTTTTAGCCCACCAAAGCTTATGCCCAAATAAATTTGTTAGTCACGAAGGTGCCACAAGGACTCCTCGTTGATTTGCTGATACAGACTAACACGGCTACAACTCTGAAATCAGTAGAAGGGTTCACCTAAAAAACTGAATGCCTTTACTAAACATCAGTAAAGGTCAATATTTAGAAGGTTTCTTCCAAGCTCTTGTTATGCAAGGTACATCTTTCAGATACACCTTTTATTATAGTTTGGTTCTCAACTGCATCCAATCCAGTTGATTATTGATGGGTCAGCTGAAAAGTCTGGCAAACTCAGGTAATTTGCAGGGAGTTGGCATCAGGAGTTCCAGAAAACAATCTTCAAAATGTGTTTGAGTGGTTCTGAAGAAATCCCATCAAGTGGTGCAAATAGCACCCTGGAGATCCAGACCATTTAGCGGGTAACACTATATACAACTGATGGCTCACTGGAAATATGCAAAATTTAGAGCTCGCTGCACTCGCTGGGTGATTAAGCAAGAAGACAGAATAAACTACAGTGAGGCAATTACTTAGAGTGAAATGTGCAGGTCTTGCAACAGCCTGAATATAGAACCGTGCCTGGTTTGAGGGTACAGAATCCACCACTGTAGTGGTGGGCAGGGAATGGCGCAGCCAACACTCCAACCCCTGGACTGGCGTGCAGGTCATGACCCTTTCTGTACCCATACACAGAGGTCTGTGGCCCCTGGAACCATGAATCATGGACACAGTAGAGTTTAAATGGAAATCTGTTGGAGGACAGAGGCAAGCCCCTTGTTCCTTAGGGCCAGTGAGTGAGCTCTTGAGAGTGTTGGTTTGCTTTTGCTTGCTGGTTTGTTTTCTCTGTTTTCAGTTTGCAGAGGCTAGCATGGGGGCAGCGTGCTGGGAGAGATGCAGAGCCGCTGATCCCAGTGGAGTCTTCCCTACTCAGCAGGGCTATGAAGGCAGCCAAGCGGCCAGCCAGCAGAGCTGAAAACAGGGACTTTGAATGGGAATTTGGGGGAGGAGCTACGACAGCTACAGAAGCAGCAGTGGTAGCGACCCAAGGAATGGAAGAGACAACAAGATGATTAGATGTGGAAGCTGCAGGCTGTACATTGTTCTGGAGCAGGCACCTGAAAGGTGCTTCGTTTGTATGAGGTGCTGCCTTATAGATCTGATGGAAGAGAAGATGCAGGTAGAAAGTGTGGTTGAGTTTTAAATGGATAACAGAGGGGAGAAGAGAGGAGGCTGAAGGGAAAACTCAAGAGTTGCGGATGCAAGCTTAACTGGAGAACTCCAAGAGGAGACTGGTGGATGAGGAAAGCAGCCAGAGGAAGCATGCAACCCTGAGAACAAGGTGGAGGAAAAGACAGGCTCGCAAAGCAGAAACAGAGCGGAGGAACAGGTTAATCAAATTGAGAAAGGAAGAGGCGCAGCAGGCAGTACCAGAAGGTAGGAGGACAAGGAAGAAGAGAAGAGCAGATAGTCCTACAAGAGGGAAAGAGTTAATGGAGACAGCCAGAGTTCAGAGCCCCAGGAGGATAGAGGGTGACTCATAGAAGGTTGCAAGTGAGAACAGAAGAGATTAAAGATAATCTATGCATGGCCCAACACCTAACCGAGCACTTTGCCTAAATTTTTAATAAGGGTAATGAGGAGCTTTAGGGTAGTGGCAGGGTGACTAATGGGAACAAGGATGTGGAAGTAGAAATGACGCATCCCAGATAGCAGTCAAATTCAAATACATCTCTACCCCGATATAACGTGACCCAATATAACACAAATTCGGATACAACACAGTAAAGCAGTGCTCCGGGGGGGGGCAGGGCTGTGCATTCCGGCGGATCAAAGCAAGTTCGATATAACGCGTTAAGATTTTTTTGGCTCCGGAGGACAGCGTTATATCGGGGTAGAGGTGTAGTTTAATGAGACCAAATTGGGGGCCCAGATAATCTCTATTCAAGAATATTAAAGGAACTAGGACATGAAAGTGCAAGCCCAAAAGCAAGTATTTTTAATGAATCTGTAAACTTGGAGGTCATATCTGATGACTGGAGAATTGCTAATACAGTACCTATTTTGAAGAAAAGAAAAAAATGATCCCATAAGCTACAGGCCCGTTTGTTTTACCGCAATTGCATGTAAGGTCTTGGAACAAATTTTGTAGAGAAAGTAGATAAGGAAATAGAGGTAAATGGTAATTGGGATAAAATATAATGTAGTTTTACAGGAGGTAGATTACGCCAGACCAATCTGATCTTTTTCTTTGAGAAGATAACTGATTTTCCAGATAAAGGAACTGCAGTAAGGCATTTGATACAGTTCCACATGAGAAATTATTAATTAAATTGGAAAAGATGGGGATTAATATGAGAAATGAAAGGTGAACGGTAAGGCTGGAAGGAGGTTACTAGTGGAGTTCCTGAAGGATCAATCTTGGGACCAATCTTATTTAACATTTTCATCACAGACCCTTGCACAAAAAATGGGAGTGTGCTAATAAAATTTGCAGATGACAAAGTTGGGTGGTGTTGCCAATACAAAGGAGGACTGGAATATCATACAAGATTTGGATGATCTTGAAAACTGGAGTAATAGAAATGGGATGAAATTTAATAGTGCAAAGTGTAAGGTCATGCACTTAGGAACGAACAACAAGAATTTTGAGTAAATAAATTGGGGACATTTCAGTTAAAAGTGACAGAGGAGAAAAAAGACCTGTGTTTGTTGTTTGATCACAGAATGACTGTGAGCCACCAATGTGATGCAACCATGAAAAGGTTAATGCAATCCTAGGTTGCCTCAGGGGAGGTGTTTCCAGTAGAGATAGGGAAGTATTACTACCATTATACAAGGCACTGGTGAGACCTCATCTGGAATACTGTGTCAGTTCTGGTCTCCCATGTTTAAGAGAGATTAATTCAAACTGGAATAGGTGCAGAGAAGGGCTACCAGAATGATAAGCGGAATGGAGTACCTACTTTTACAAGAGGAGACTTAAGGGGCTTGGCTCGTTTGGCCTAACCAAATGAAAGCTGAGGGGAGATATGACTGCTCTCTATACTTCAGAGGGATAAATAGCAGGGAGGGAGAGGAGTTATTTAAGTGAAGGGCCAACACTGGCACAAGAACAAATGAGCATCAACTGGCCATCAACTAGTTTAGGCTCGAAATTAGATGAAGTTTCTAACCATCAGAGGAATGAAGTTCTGGAACAGCCTTCCCAGGGGAGCAGTGGGGGCAAAAAACCTAACTGGCTTCAAAACTGAGTTTGATAAGTTTATGGAGGGGATAGTATGATGAGATTCCCTTCAATGGCATGTAGCCAATATGACTGCTACCTTCAGCGACCAGTGATGGGACACTCAATGGGGAGTCCCTGGTGTTTGGCTGTTGGGTCTTGCCAAGATGCTCAGGGTCTAACTGATCATCATATTTGGGGTCCGGAAGGAATTTCTCCCTGGGCCAGATTGACAGAGAACCTGGTGGGGGGGGGTGTTTTTTTCTGCAGCATGGGGCACGGATCACTTGCTGGTTTAAACTAGAGTAAATGGAGGAGTCTCTTTGTAACTTGAAGTCTTTAAATCATGATTTGAAACCTTCAGTAGCTCAGCTAGAGGTCAGGGGTCTATCACAGGAGTGGGTGGGTGAGGTTGTGATCTGCAATGTGCAGGAGGTCAGAGTGGATGATCACAATGGTTCTTTCAGGCCTTAAAGTCTATGAATATCATCATCATCCTTACAGAGCAAATGCAGCTAATGATAGTTTACAACAATGATTTAAAACGGAAAAACGACACGCAACTAGCCAAAACTATGTTGTCCTCCAAACCACGCACCTCCTCAGCTCACTAGTTCATGCCTTCCCCGTTCCAGGGCCCCAACAATGGGTAATCTTGTCTCCTCCTATGTGAGATATCCCATAATTCTTTTCTACTACAGGCACGCCAGCAAGAGTTGGCTATTATCATCCAGTTTAATGGTAAATTTCTGTGTCACACATTTAATGGAAAACCAATTACTGTTCTTAGTCTTTCTCTGTACAACACGTACAACTACAAAGCAGAACCAAACCTTAGGTTTCTGGCAAAGTTATTGCCTATCTTCCACAGGGAAACAAACAATCAAACACACACACACCCTTTATGGTCAAAATTAGTTTAGCATAAAACCATAGTTGCATCTTCAGAGAGTTTGAGGCCATTCCTTAGATTGTCTTTTCTTCTTTTTTTAAAAATAGTTTTATTAGAAGAATAAAGACAGCTGCCACAGACTGTCCCTAGTGGCTGATAAAAGGCACGCTCATTTGCAAGCCACTTTGCAGAAGTTCCTATTTGGTGAAAATATTTCATAATCTTTATTGAGCTCCTTGGATTAGGAACAATCCATCAGAATTTAGATGTTAGTGTTCAAAATGAGGTTGACTCCTTAGTTAAGTCATTTTGGAGAATCCTGCTCACCATTTATAGTGACTCTTGGTCCTTAAAAATCGGAGGTGGAGATTTTTACCCACCTTTACATGTATATGTGTGTGCACGCGTGTGCTGTTTATATGCAACTATTGTATGTGCATCTAACTGGATGCAGCTATTCTGCATAGCCGTGTACATGAGAAATACATAGAAAAGTTGTAATAAGAAGCTGGTGTACACTCCTGCAAACTCTCAAATACATATTCCTATTTTCTTACAGACTCTAGATAACCACTTTTCTGATTATGAAATGATTATAACCCAGTGACCCTCTCCAAAAGGATCTGGTATTTTGGAATGGGAGCACCGGGGCATGCAGCCTTGCAATCAGCCAGCTTGCTGCAAGTGAAGAAATGCTCTCCCACTGTCAAGCGAGTTGGCAACAGTACCTCCACACTGCAATTAAAGTTGTATAACGACACCGTGCACAAGCAGTTCATTAGAAAGTAGCATTTTTCCCCTTTGCCGGCTTTGCACCTGCACGAAGGTCTTTAAGTGAGTGAGCCATCAAAAAACAGTTAAATTTAGCAGCTTGAATAATTAGGGAACTGGTGGCTCCCCAGCGACTCCACTGATGCTTTTTATGCTTCAGTGGTTCTCGGCTCCCTTTTCTGAGGCAATGTTTTAATTTAGCCCGGCCTTCTCCATTCTGGAGAGCTTCATCTATAATTCAGGGAAGGCTACAGTGACTCTCCCCCTCCCCCGCCCCCCCCAATTTAACACCTTCATTATGCTGAACAACACCCTCATGGCTAAATCCTTTCAGAGACTAATCCATGCCAGATCAAAGGGGAGCAGCTTTTAAGGCAATCTCCACAGAGCTGTGATTATTAATTCATTGGAAGGTTTCCTCTGAAGTGCCATTTATTTTTTTGTATGATAATGCCTTTAAAGCCTATTGACGGGTTAAAGGGGGTGGGGGGGCTATACTAGACAGTTCAACACTTAGCACACAGGCCGGTATTTTTTTTAAGTTTGGGTGTAGGAATGACACTTAATTGAAGCCCCGAGTGATGATGAACGAAATTAGGCCCTTTTGAGTTGAAAGGCTGCGAATGTGACCAAAATGCCTCAAGAAAGGCAGCTAGATTATCTGCACATTATGAGCATGTTTCCTTTACATTTTACATTACATTTTAAAGCAAACTGGATAATGCAAGCAGAGACCAAATAATCTGTCCATCCCTTCACCCATATGTAACCCCCAATCCAGCAACATTCACATGACTTCTCTGCCACAGCCCCTCGGTTCTGACTCCCTCCACTCCCCTCCCTTCTTCCACACTGACTCCTTTGGCCCCTTTTCAGACCTTAACCTTTCTTATCTCCTAACCCCGACACCCGCATCCCCAGCAGCTGCAGTTCTACTCCAGCTCCTATGCCAATGCCTCTGAAGGAAGCCCACCGACCATGAAGACTTCCTCCGCTACAGGACTTTTCTCTGTTCCTACTGTTCTACCATCTTCCCTGCCAAGCGTGCAGCCTTCCCACTCTCATCTACTCCCTTGCCCACAACCCCATCTGCTAAAATACGCCCTTTGACTCCCTCCTTGAACTTTCCCACTGCCCCCACGTGACTCCTACCACATATAGGATGTCACTAGCTTCTTCTGATAAAAGGCAACTATCAACAAGACCAGCCAAGAAGTTTCCTCACCCACCACTGGCACCTCCTCCATGCTTTCTCCAGTGATTGAATTTCCTGTCTGCCCGCCTCATCTCTAACCAGTATTCACCCGCCTCCTTATCTCCAGCACTCCTGTTCTCAACCCCTCCCTCAACATCTGGTTCATTCTACACTCTGGTCTTTCCCAATCCTCGCCCACCTGCATCTCCAACTACCCCGCCTCCCCTTCTCCTTTAAATTGATCAAATTCCTTCTACACCCACGATGGCAAGTCCCTCTTCTCCAACCCCATCTTAGGTCCCAACCACTCCACTGAAGCCTCTCTCCCAAACAGCTCTAATGACAGAGTGACAATGCACCACCTGCTGAGATTCATATCAGCCACCTACCATCAAACAGTGCACCCCTGGCATGTCAGCATCAGAGACAGTGATGAAGGAGGTGAAAACTCAAACAGAGGCAAGAAATAATAATTAAAAGAGACTGCCATTGTCAGAAACTTGCCCGACAGGATTGATTATAGATAGCTGATTTCAAATATCCTTCTCCATGCAATCCCTCCAAAGGGAAAAGGAACAATCTAACAAGCAGCTCGGACACTTAGCAATTCAGAAATCAACAGTGGGCTGAATACCTGCCAAGCTCGAGCCATCTACCAATAGCTGCAATATATATTTTGTTACACATTCCTCTCAAACAGAATCAGTTTTCTTTTTATCCCTTTGACAGTTCTGGCCCAATACAGATGCTTATCATTACCACCCACATGAGCTCTAAAAAGTAATCACAAGATCACTCGTAAATAAAACTGCACAAAGACTGCATCACTAATGAAACTGGTGGGTCATATCCTGGGGGGGGGAAAAAAAATACAGCAGCAAAACCCTTAAGAGACAGATGTTTGTCCAATTCACTTAGACTCTGAAGTGTAAGATGTATTAAGCCTAACCCTGAGATTTTCTCTTGTTTATTATTGCCTTTTGATTAGAGGCTGAGCATCACTCAGCGATTTTGGGAAAGGAAGCTTTTTCCCGTGAGTTTTGTGGACAAAGTGCAACTGAAATGTGCTAAATCTGACAGAGAACAAATCCATGTGCTTGTCTCTACCACCATTAAGTGAGTGAATATTCAACTGCTCTAACAGCATGGGGTTCTATGAATCGAAAACATGTGCTCCGAGGAATGGCGTTTTCTCCCATTTAGTGAGTGGGGGGGGGAGAGGGGGGCTGTCATGTCTCAGACTTTCTTCAGATTTTTCCCTGTTCCCAAAGTCTGTATAAGAAACCCTCCCCACCCACCCCCGCCCCCTTCACGTAAGGAGCTCAACAAAACTTCTAAAGCTGGGCTACTCACAGCTTGCTTAGGTTTTCGAGGCCTGTAAAAGCCCCATTGGTGTCTTCTATTGTGCCTGAAATCTCGTTATGGTCCAGGTCCCTGGGGAGAAGACAAAAGAAAGCTCACAATCAATTTCTCAGTCCTGGGCTCGCCATTAAAGAACTAAAGGAAAAAGTTTGGGAATAGCTTACAAAGAGCTTCCCATTCTGTCCTTGCTGTACATCATTGTGATCTGTAAGCCTGGCACTGCAGCGAAGCAGACTTTGTTTGAGCAGAGCCAACTACTTTTATATGACTTTTCTTGCACTAAAGAAAGTAACTGATGCTTTCCAATCTGATCCCTTTTGCCACTTTAAAAGTGACCTGCAGTGGATTTTTAAAATCTGGGTTTATGCTCTTTTCTAATTCTTTGTGCTATATGAAGAAGTCCTGGAGGGGGAAAGTTCCCCTCAGACAAAGAGCAGCTTGTTCTGCCTTTTAAAACAACAAAAAACAGAGGTCATAAGAATGGTCAGATGCAAGGTCCATTTAGTTGAGTATTGTTTTAAACAGTGGCTAGTACCCAATCCTCTGGAGGAAGGTGTAAGAATTGCACAATACCCAGATGTGGGATAATCTGTGCTACATGTTCGGCCTCCTCTCATCCTGATGTCTAAGGGCTTGGCTACACTCGGGACTTGGCAGCGCTGTGAAGCGCGTGTGTAGTCACGCCACCAGCTCTCGCAGCGCTGTATGTACTCCACCTTTCCAAGGGGAGTAGCTTGCAGCGCTGCGAGCGAGCATGCAGCGCTGCAGGCACTGATTACACTGTCGCTGTACAGCGTTGTACTCGCTGCGCTCAGGGGGGTGTTTTCACACCCCTGAGCGCAGCAAGTCGCAGCGCTGTACAGCGCCAGTGTAGCCAAAGCCTAACAGTCAGATATACGGGCTTAAGCCATGAAACATGAGGCTTAATAGACTTCCCAGAATTCCGTTATAATTAGTGTGGTAACTCTGGATTTTCTTGTCATCCATATAACTGTTCAGTCCCTTTTTGAATCCTGTTACATTTTTGGCCTCAATGACTTCCTGTGGCAATGAAGACTTCCACAGTCTAAGGTCTTGTCTATACAGAGAAATTTAGCAGCATAACTATACTAGCATAATTATACTGTTGTAACTCCCCATGTGGTCATTCTTATTCTTGAATAAAGAGGGCCTTTTCCCAGTTTAATTTTCGAAATGCTCATTAGTTTCTGGAGTTACATGGATCTTAATAAAAACAAGCAAACCAGAAACCACCAAAGATTTTTAAAGAATCTCCAGGCAGTAGAGTGCCTTTCAGCAGACAGAACTTTAGAATTTCTAATGTTCTTTTTAAAAATAAAATAAAATAAAAATAAACACACTTTTTAGGCCTTTTAACAGGGAAGGCACAAAAACCCCCCCACAAAACAACCCCCAGTCCCTCATAAATCCATTATTTTCTTAGCATCTTAAAAGATTATTAGAACAGCAAGTGTTTCAATGGGGTTTCTTTTTCTTTCAATTTGTGCGTTACACATTAACACATGATATGAGAACAGAAGAATACCATAGCTCGGTACCAAGACTTCCTCAGCCAGGCCAGGACTGATTTTTTGCCACAGGTACCCAAATTAACTGCAGTCTTTGTTGCTAGCAATGATTTCTTGGGCTTTTCAACATGAACTAAGGTTGTGAAAAGAAATGGCCCACGGACACAATGCCCATTTCTCAGCCGGCGTCATTCTCAGACCCGAGTCCCATGTCTCAGCGTGACACTGGCCCAGGCAGCGTCATAGTGGCTGTCAGTATGATCTGTGGATAGACCCATGCCAAGCGGATGGCAGAATAACAATGCAGTAGGGTGTGGGCGCAAACAATGCTCCAGTGGCAGTTGGGGAGAGACAAGTGAGAACAGAGAAGAGAGGCAGGGCCTGGGAGACTCGCCACGGTGCATTGCAAGATGTTGGGAGGACAGTGTTCTATAAATTGGATTATAAACATTTCACGTTTTAGGGGCCACGTGTTTTAATTCCTGCCAGTTTCACACTGTACATCAACTAACCCGCCTGCAACTTAGGTTCTCTTTTCTGGGACACATGAATAAATCCTCTATTCCTGGAGATTTGTCCTGAGGCCAATTCCACCCCATCCAGCCCTGCCACAGTACTTGGGACCACTAGCCTCCTGGCCTCTTCACAGTATGAGAGGAGACAGGAGGGAGGTGTTGAGAATGTTTGAGATCTCTGGCACATACTTTTATTGAGTGAGTGTCACAGGGTGTTTTCTTAAAAAGGGAAAAGAAAATAGCCTGGCTTGTCGTGAGGCTTGTTCTCCTACAGGAAGCTGAAAGGCTTAGTGTTGGGGGGGGGGGGGGGGGGAGAGAGAGAGATGTGATTTTTTTTTCAAATGGACAAAAAAATAGAGAGCGTGGGTATTCTGGCCTGGCTCTCTTTGTATTCAACTTCTCTTCTCTCCCAGCCCCTGTTGCCAATTTCCTATTGTTTCTGGCTGGCTGAGCCTGAATGCTTGCTGCCTTGTTAATCATTATGCTGTGAGGTCCCCAGGCCTGACCTCTGTTTGAATAGCTCCACATTTCAGCAGTTTCACACCCACCAAAGACTCCTCAACAATAGGCCATAATTAAAGCATGCTCGGGTCTTTATCACCAGGTGCAGGACCCAATAGCCTTCCTCTTTGTTCAATTAGAGCTCACTCTCTCTCTCCTTGCACTGGACACAAAGGAGGCTCTGCATTTGCTGCAAAGGGCACAGATCTATCCATTCCCGCTCCCCTATTTTTTCTTTGGGAAGCCTTTAGTCCCTGCCCTGACAGCTGCCTGGGAGAAGGCCCTTTCTGAATGCCAGTGGTTGAAAGAAGCTTAAGAAGAAAAAAAAAATAAAATAAAAAGAATCACTTTTCAGTCACTTCCTCCCGTGTGAAACTCAATAAAAGAATAAATAAGATGTGTCCAGTACAGTAAGCAGGGACGGGAAAGCTCCTCTGTTCTGACTTCCTTTTCATTAATCGAAACATAATGGGGCTCAATGAAGGGGAATAAAAGTACCACGCTGTATTTCTTTTTAAAAACCAGAATAAAAATCCAATGAACACAACTGGCCTTGAAGGCTGAGCTGTTAAACCTGTCCAAGGGATTTCATGGCAGCTGAGATGAAAGAACCGTGCAGGCCAGAGCCTCGGCTGGTGCAAACGGAAGGAGCTACCCTGAGGACACTGGAACAAGCTGGTGGGTTCTTCCTCTCAAGACTAGCTGCCTTTCTGGTAGATACGCTTTAGTCCTACACAAGTTACTGGTCAGCGGCGACATTCCATGGCTTGTATCACGCGGGAGGTCAGACTACAGGATCTAATAGTCCCTACTGGCCTTAAAATCCAGGAAACTAGGATGATGAATCCATCTACACCAGCTTGAGGATCAGGGCCAGACTGCTCTTTTCCAATGCCACCTTGTTCTGCCCTTGTCTGGTCAACTTGCAGGAATATTCCCTGAAACGTACGTCATCCGCTAAACAGGACAGAACAATGACTCGAAGGGTCATTTCCCATGCTAGGCCAGGACACTTTGAAACTCTCTCTTTATAACATAGTTGATTTTTTTCCCCCAGCTTGTGTTACAGATAGGGAGTCAAATCGACACAAAGTTTCACAACCAAAAAGGGGCCCCTTTTCCCCCCCAACATCGGGCCTGAGTCTGCTCCCACGGAAGTCAAAGGGAAGATTCCCAGTGACTTTAATGGGATTGGGACTCATAAGAAATGCAGGCTGCCACCATCAAATTGGCTAATCGGGCAATTCTTCTCCATCTCATGCTGACTAGTAAGCATGTCACTTGCAGCATCCATTGTCTTGTCAGTCTTATGGTCTGGGCCCAAGGCTAAGTGCAGCTTTGTGTACGATTCTCCTCCATGTCAGCAAGCCGTCATCTCTCTAGCCCTGACTGAACCTCATTGGTTTTGCCAGTCAGTCAGGCTTTCAGTGTTATTTTAGGATAGATTTTTATATTACATTCATTGGTTAATAAGAGGGGGAAAGGAAAACATGTAAAAACACTTGAGCGATGGAAAGATTCTTCTTCATGTGTATTGGATTTACAGTGGAACCTAAACTGGTTTCTTAAGATTCAGTCCTTTTATGAGGTGCTTCAACTAACACTGAACCAGATGCACAGCCCCATCGAACTCAAAGGACAGTATGGAAAATGCTGCTGTTAGAGCTCTGCCAGGCCTAAATCTGAAAGGGGAACCACAAAAACATCTAATGAATCTAAAATAGGCAACTCATGAAAAATTTTGCTCCCTGACCAGCAAAGAAATCCATCTTATCCAAGTGCAGAGCTATCAACTAATTCTGAATACTAATAATTTTTACTCTGCACTTTTAAAGCTCCTTTCAGGCTAGGATCTGACACAAACATTCACTAGTCCAGCACTGATGATAAAGGATACATAGGGATCCCTTCCCTCCTCAACACTGAAATACTTCTGGGGTGAAACACAACAGCTGCTTAACAGCGCACAGGAACACTTAGGAGAATTTAAAACTGTAAAGTAAGGAAGACTGCTGCATCTAATGCAGAGGGAGATTTGGGGGGGGGGTGAGTGTGAGAGAGAGAGAAAAGCGGAGGGAGCAGCCAGGTAACTTACAGAACACGCAGGTTTTTGAGTCCTTTGAAAGCTCCCTCTGCGATATGGTTGATGGAATTGTGGCTGAGTCGCAGTATATGCAGTCCTCCCAGGTCTGCCAAGCTCCCCTCATCCAGTCTGGTTAGGTTGTTATGGGACAATATTCTAAAGAGAAAACCAAACAGAAATCCAATCACTCTACCCGGCATTGCCTGAGCCGCTCTGCAATAGCCATGTTGTCTCGACACATCTATGCCTCACCTGCAGCTCCTATATAAAACAGTTACTGTAGGGAGGCAGAACAGGTTAGTTAGGTGAAAACCAGGGCAGCAGTTTGCAAATATCACCAAGGGGAGAGAGGATGACCTGGAGCATAACAATGAGGGGCAGATCAGGTAGCGCTAAGTGTAAGTCTGGTTATGATTCTATGACACACAGCCATCACCATCAACACCAGTTGGGCCCAATCTCTCCTCGCAGCTGGACTCAAAGAGATAAAGAGTAGAGACGATCACCCTTCCCTCCTTGCTTTGAGGCTGCAAGATGCTGACACCTTCGGAAAGGAGGATTCTGAAATCGATGCAGATTCTTTGCATGGCCCTGGCTGTTGCATCTTCAGTCACTTCTGCGAGGGAAGCCCCAGGCGGGTAGGTGTGGGTGTCTCCACCGCTTGCCCGCCAGTTGAAAGCGCAGGCCAGAGCAATTGCACCCACATAGCAACTCAAATGTTTAGCAATGCACATTTTAATATTTCCCCTTTGTGCAAAGTAAAGGTCACCCATCGCAGCCCTCCTCCAGTCCCTCTGCCCTTTATCTCAGAGTTCAAAGCATGCTGGAGATCCCCTAGACTAACAGCAGTGACCAACACTGGAGGGCTTTCATCCGTCCTTTTCCCATCGCATGTGCTCGGTCTGGCTTTTTTTTAATACTGCTCCCGTGCCATTCGGTAGCTGGTACTAAGAAAAGCTAACAGGCAGGCAGTGCAAGGGAGTCGAGGAAGCTCCTTGGACCAGCCAACAGGAGGAAAAGTGGGGGAATGCTGCTAGCAATCAGCAACTCCTCAGGCAATAAATAGCCGCACCCTTATAGGAAAATGCTACAGCATTGTCACAAACACCACAGCACTGCTACTGCACAGGGGCTGTGACAACTGGCCAATCAAGGACTGTTCTGGTGAGGGAATTCCCTGGTGGTATACACAAGCAAAGCCATCACTTGCTAGCCCAGGGAGCAGAGTGCATGGCTGGTTTTAGTCAGATTTTCCATGGGCTCGGGCTACTCCAAGTTGCTGGAGTGGCCCTTTGGGACTGCTGGCAGTTGGGTACAAATCAGAGTAGCCTCTGGTGACTAAATAAGGCGCAGCATTGGGATTTTGGTGCACAAGTGTTTGGCACTCACCCAAGCTGAGCAGGACCAGAAAGTTGGCCCACAGGGTGGGTGACTCAGGAGTTCAAGACCCAATGGAAGTCACTGGAACTTGTGATCCTAAGTCACTTAGGCACCTTTGAAAATCTCACCCATTTTGCTCTGGCCAAATACTGAAGCCCTTTGTAATATAGGCAATGAAAACAATCTCTCAACTCTTTCCAAACTTCCAGATTCCTCGTATAGCCCTGCCTCTTAACCAGCCCACTTAAAAATGTGTCTAGGGCACACATGAAAGTCATTGCACAAGCCAAAACCTAAGTCAAAACAGACATATATTCTTAAGCACCGCAAGTGTCATTTACTTGGCAAATGAGCCGTCTGTCTTTCAAATGTGTGAGCAGGAAGGCGTTGGAAGAAATTCAGCAGAGATTAATGAGTTTCAAAAAGGCATAGGACAACATACTTTAGTTTCTAAAGAAGCTGTAGTGTTAGTTATGAAGAACTGGCAGCTGATCAAAATTATGTCCTCACCTGTGATTAAAGAATTTGGCTTAACCCTCCCCCTGACACACACACACAAAAACCCACTGCTAGAGAGTAATCCTAAACCTGGCTAGGGAAAAAAACAGTCCCCTTTGATATTACCCAGAAGGGTTTCTGCTGGGATCGGTAAAGGCATGTTCCCTCCAGATTTTCCTGACGTCACTTGAAGATGGACAGCAGCAAGCTTTAGAGTATCTTTGGGTATGGTGCAATCAGCGGGAGAGTTTCAGATGCTCAACACCTGGTCCGCAGCACGCTCATATCTCAGCCTCCCGCTCACAGAACAGGCTGGTTTACAAAACAGCCCATTTTCCTCCTCAGGACTTTACATGAGCCAGGTTGGGAGAGAAGCAGGCAGGTCTGCACTGCTTGCCCTACATTTCTGTCACTCTACCCGTGAGAAACTATTAGCATTCTGCTTCTGCAGCATGAGATTTTGGACCAGCCTGTCTAAATAGCTCTTCTCGGCTGGTGTCAAGTTGGGTGCGTGGAGCAGAGAGTGATGATAATAAGAAAACCAAAAGGGGTAACTGGTACCCTGTTAGACAGCCAGAAGTTCTATTTCTGATTTATATTTGAGTACGTTACATTTTCCCTGACATTTCATTCCCATGAAATCAAACTGTGGATAATGGGCTTCATTTTTTTTTTTTTTTAAAAAGGTCCCAGTCTAGCTCCCCATTTTTATTTGGTGTATTTATACCAGCATTTTAGGTCTGAAATTGAGGGTTTATTCTACTATGTAGATATCCAAGTACCTGATTTGCTGGCACAACCAAGCATTTAAGACACCTCCCCGGTGGCATAAGTTTTCCTTTCTTTGACATCTTCTATACCAGTCCAAATGCTTGAGCTATATTTCCTCCCAACCAGAAGATGGAGACAAACACAAACAACCTTTTATTGGCATCATACTCCGCTTCCCTCCCATGGAAGGGTCTACCCATCTCATGGGCTTTGGTTGAGTCTACAAAAATGTAGACAGAAAACATTCTCTGATAACTGAAAATCAACAGCTTTAACAATAACAAACAAAATCTGAAGGAGACTTTTCCAATAAGGCCTGAAGCTATGTCTGCAAAACCCTGTAATATTTTGCAAAGGTGTGTGCTAACGTCCAGGTGGCCACCTTACAAATCTAAACCAAATATGGTTCCCCCGACTTTCAGAACCAATCCCATTCAGACCGAGCATGTCTTAATGGCCCTGACACCTTTTCCTCGGCAGCAATGTAGGCCACTGACCATTTAGGGGGGAGGGATAGCACAGTGGTTTGCGCATTGGCCTGTTAAACCCAGCATTGTGAGTTCAATCCTTGAGGGGGCCACTTAGGGATCTGGGGCAAAATCAGTACTTGGTCCTGCTAGTGAAGGCAGGGGGCTGGACTCAATGACCTTTTGAGGTCCCTTCCAGTTCTAGGATATCTCCATTTATTATTTCCTTAATCTCCTTCCAGATCCATGACTTGGCTGACAACAGCGTTCTCCTTAGTGCAGTATCAATACCCTCTGTGACTCCAAATTTGGCAATTCTGCCCCGCTAGAGCTACACTTCCCTAGACATGTCCAGAGAATGAAGACTTCCTTCCCTTTGATTCTTTAGGTTTGAGCAGGACGGGGGTGAGGCAATGTGCTGACTCTCAGAGAAGGCCATTGGGCCTCAGCTCTGAAGTCTGGGAAAATTCTTAGCACCATCCTGAGCTAGTGAAATACAGTAACTCCTCACTTAAAGTCCTCCCGGTTAAAGTTGCTGATCAATTAGGGAACATGCTCGTTTAAAGTTGCGCAATGCTCCCTCCTAAGTCGTTTGTCAGCCCCCTGTTTTGTCCCCTGCTTGCAGGAAGAGCAGCCCGTTGCAGCTAGCTGTGGGTGGTTGGAACCAGGGTGGACCGGCAGCCCCCCATCAGCTCCCCCTATAAGCTCCCCACTCCCCTAAGTTCCCTGTGCAGCAGCTGCCTGCAGTTCAGCTGTGTCCCTCCCCCCACTGCCATGTGCTGCTCCTGCCCTCTGCCTTGGAGCTGCTCCCAGAGACTCCTGCTTGCTGTGCGGGGGGAGGGGGAGAAGGAGGGCTAATGTCAGGGTGTCTCTCCCTCCCCCGCACCCCGTTTACCCCATCTTCCATAGAGCGGGGGGTGGGGGAGACACTACGGAGGGAGCTTCTAGGTAGTAGCTGTGGTCTCAGGAGGTCTCAGCAAGCTGATTGAATTAACAAGGCAATGTACTTAAGCCTGGGGTCAGCTACTTAAAGGGGAAATGCGCATTTTTTCTCTCACACACAGGGTGTGTGTCTCTGTCTGCCCTCCCTCCTTTCCTGCTGCCTCCTAGAGTGTGAGAGTTAACCCTTGAGGGCTCAGTCAATTGCTAGCTCATTTAGCAGTGAGGCATTCCCTGGAAAATATCCCACCCTCTAACTCCTCCACCTCAGAGAGAGAGAGAGAGAGAGAGAGAGAGAGAGAGAGAGTGTGTGTGTGTGTGTGTGTAAAAAGAAGAACAGGAGTACTTGTGGCACCTTAGAGACTAACAAATTTATTAGAGCATAAGCTTTCGTGGACTACAGCCCACTTCTTCGGATGCGGATACAGACTAACACGGCTGTTACTCTGAAACCTGTGTGTGTGTGTGTCTCTTATATAATACAGTCTTTTGTCTGGTGAAAAAAATTTCCCTGTGTGTGTGTCTCTTATATAATACAGTCTATTGTCTGGTGAAAAAAATTTCCCTGGCACCTAACCCCCTCATTTACATTAATTCTTATGGGCAAATTGGATTCGCTTAACATCGTTTCGCTTAAAGTTGCATTTTTCAGGAACATAACTACAACATTAAGTGAGGAGTTCCTGTACCAAACACAGCTCTTTATGTCAAGTAGCCTGTGGTTATCAGGCTACATGCCGAGCGTATCGCTGCAGGAAGAAGTACCTTTCAAGGCAGCCATCTCAGACACGTCTGATAAATTAGATGAATTTCATGAACATTTTCTCCAGATAATATTTCTTCTCTCATCATCAAAACATTTCTGAATTTGAGATCTAGTATCTTTCTCAATGGAAAGGGGAACTCCTAAAAATGTTTAGCTTGAGAAGATCTGCTCTAGGAATTATTCTGGGAGAAGTTCTCTGGCCTGTGATAACAGGAGGTCAGACTAGATGATCAGAATGGTCCCTTCTGGCCTTGGAATCTATGAATCTCCTAGCAGGATGAGATCTGAAAGCAGGAGCTACAGTTCCATAATAAAACTGAACTTGTCACGTTTTTCTTTTAAAAACAAATCTATATTGTGTTTTCTAACCAAACAGCTTAGCATGTTTAGGGAGTGACTGCTAGCCCTGTCAATATTGCAAGCATCCCAAATGCGTCTCCTTCATCGGAACATTAGCAATGACAGAGATGCTGACATCTCTCCCCCGAGGCCGCGTACATTTTTATTTATCAAAGAGATCGTAAATGAAATGTTCACAGCTGGGAATCTCAGGAGAACGAGGCCAACGTTTTTACCTTCCAACAGATGAGCCCTATAGTAAGAGTAATTTATAAACAGAAGAGACAAGAGTAAAACACTTCACTCATTGCTTTTGAGGTAGCCAGATGTTAGGTGGTTTAAATGTGATTATTTATTATGTCAACTGTAAAATACAAACTAATAAAGCAAAGTTTCCTCTGAGCTATTCAGTTGATTCAGTGCAAGAGAACACAAGTCTGGCAACTAGATAACCTAAAAGGAGCCGCAAACTGTAACCTCAATCTGCCTTTTAGTCCCTGTAAACGAATGTATATATTTTTAGCAGGATCTATTCCTTATGCCCAGCACAAACACCTTTCGAGCAGGTGCTGTAATAACTAACAAGGTCGTTATTGCTATCAGGAAGCAACTTACAGCTCGTGCAGCTTCTGACAGAACTTCCAGCTCTCGGGGTTGATGTAGGATATCAAGTTGTTACTGAGGTGAAGTTGGTGGAGAGATGAGAGGCCGTAGAGAGAGCCGCTGTTCACTTGTGTCAGGCTGTTATACTCCAGGTGCCTATGAAGACAAGAAGGGTAAATGACAGACTATCCACACCGTCAGGCAGCACCAGTCACATTTTGATGCCGTTTAGGACTTCCAAAAAGAACTGGGAAACTTTCTATAAAATGTTCACTTTTCTTTTACACCCAGGTCTGTACATCTCGACATACACTCAAGCACGTGCGCACGCCTGCTGAGTATGCAAATACAAGGACACGCAGGAGGGAAAAAAAAAATATGGAGCTATTTAATCATCCTTTGTTCAGATGGGAAAACTGCCTCCCAGACACACTTCACGCCTTCTCCCAGTGTCAAACTAGGAGTTAGTTCCCAGAGCTCTGTTGCAACAAAGGTAAATGGTATTGCCCAAACTCTTTTATATTCCCCTAAAGAATTGGACAAAGCTAATCATTGTGTATCCACAAGCTTCAAGGAGTCGCTGGCATTGTTGTTTTATCTATCTTCGGGTTTTATACTGCTGCTCACCATCACAGCATTTGAGTGCCTTCCATGTAAAATCAACAGCAAAGTTTACTGGACCTCATGGAGTTTCTGGCAAATCTCCCTTTTGGGGATCAACACTATGTTGGGTTAGGATTTGGGGGTTTTTTTGGCGGGTGTGTGTGTGTCGGGGAATTGATAAGGGTTCGGGAATAAAAGGGTGTTCGAATTGTGAGTGTCACTTATGCTGGTAAGGCCTTGCAATGTTTCCTAAAGATTTCTGAAGAATACATAAATATATTTCAAGAGGATTCTACCATGTACATAAGGCATAAATGGTCAATTTGAAATCTTACTAGAGGAGCTCTGGTTGACCATGCTGTGGAAGGGGAGTGAGACTGTTGTTAAATCCTTCTGTCCAGCTTCCACTCCAAATCAATTCCATGGATGGTCGCCTAATCACAGTGGTAATGCAAGGAGATCCTGCAATGTGAGGCATGTGGCTATGTCCCCGTGCAGAGCCCCTTTGAAGTCAATGGGGCCCTGAGAGGCACACTGCAGGATCAGGGCTTTAGTTTGCACACAAATATACGTGAGGTCTCTGAAATAATCCCTGCCGGAGGATGTGTACTGAACAGCTGGCTGGTAGCGTTCAGAAGCCAGGGATCTCTGGGACCATATTCTAAGCAGTGTTGGATATATGGGTGTCATATCTCCACATAGCAGGAGGTGTTTGTCCTGAGAAACACCTCAGGACACTAAATGAGGGCAGCGTCCAAGAGACGAGAGCAATGGGAATTTACCTGGAAACGGTAATTTATTCAACTCGTGTAATCCGGTCAGAACCACCAGCCAGACTCAATACACTGACACAGGGATACAGGTTGCTGGAGAAAGGGGAAGGGTTACGTGTGGCAGCACCCTGGAATCCAGTGCACGCATGGCACAGAAAGAGGCACCAGTAATGGCATTACACCTTCCCTTCCTTTTACAATCGCCTCAAGTAAAGCAGTGTGGAGGTGACAAAGCAGAGCAGAGACTGGGTATCTAGTGGATGAGAGGCAGAACCGAAGATCTCAGAGCACAAACATCCTCCACCTGCTGTTGTGTGACGGCAGGCCATATGTCAAGAGTGCCCACCAGTCCCTGGCAGAACTGTGGGGGAAAGGAGGAGATCACAGGAGAAGTCCACACTGCACAGAGAAAATAAATCTTTCCCCCAACTTACAGAACTTGCATCTTGGCCAGACCCCAGAAGGCCCCGTCGGTCAGTTTGCTTATGTTGTTGCGTTGCAGCTTCAGAACGTCTAAGCTGTCCAATCCATGGAACGTCAGGCCTTCAATCAGGCGGATGCGATTCCGGTTTAACTCCCTAAAATCATCAACACCGTAGAAATGTATTAAATCCCAGTCCTTTGTCATGAAATCATCTCTGTGACACACAATGTGGGGGAGGAATGCCAACAACGTCTTCATGAACTGTTCCCATGAGAGAGCAGAAGGGCATCGGAAACGAGCCTGGAAAGTCACCGGGGCCCATTTTCTCTTAAACAAACTCCTTCTTGAGCAAACTCAGGGCTTAAATTCTCAGAGTATTTCCCAGAGCCCCCACCCCACCATTCGGGGCTCTGGGCTTCAGCCCTGTGGATCTGAAAATATTTACCAGAGCTCTGCTCCGGCTGAATTAAAGCCCTGAGGAAACTCCAATATAGGGCAATAAGTAAAATAGATGTACAATAGTATTCCCCTCCCCCATATGCTTTTCAGATAAGCCATTTATACTTTTCATCAACTGAGTTCAATCTTCACACTTCATCTGTTCCAACACAGAAGCACCATTCAAACCCATACAATTAGGGATCAGCATTACATCCTTACAAACCTCTATTTATAAAGGCTTGTAACAGGCCTGTAAAAATTTACTCTGACAAACATATGTCAAGTGCAAATTTTATTACTAGTTTGGAAGGATAACCTTCAGTTTCCTTGACAACGTTAGCCTTTTTTCCCTATATTAAGAAAGTAATAAAGAAAGAAACAAGAGGTTTCCGATGAAACCTCCAAAATGTTTTCTTTATTAAGCATTTTTTTAAAACTAAGGAAAGTTTAAATAAAACTTAGGAAAGCCAATTATTTCTGTGCACTATACTCACCAATAATACGTGAGTATAACTGGTGACTTGACTTAACCTATACTCAGGGCATTAGAATAGGCAGTTACAGATCATGCCATGAGTTAGATCTAGACACCAGGGTGAAATGCCAGCCTCACTAAAGTCAGTGGCAAAACTCCCATTGACTTCAAGAGAGGCAGGATTTCATCCAGCATGGTGTACTAAGAACAGATGTATAGATTTAAACAGGAAGGTCAAACTTTCATACTACATTCAAGCCTGCCTCCAATTTTGCACCTGCAAAAATGCCTGTGCTCCTACATTGTGTGTGTACAGCAGTTACCTGGATACCAGCTTGCTGGGGCGCAAAACCAACCCAATGCAGGCGCCTTCTCCACTTCCCAGTGGGAGCCAAGGTAGCAGCTGTCACACCAGCATGGGCAATACACAGGGCTGGGTTTTTTGTTTGTTTGTTTGGGTTGGGGGGGGGTGTGGAAGCAGCTGCTTTCTGATTTTTGGGGATTAAAACTCAGCTTTAATGCTATTCTAACATCCTTTCTGAGCATAATTAAAAGACTACTTCAAGCTTGCCACGTCCTGCTCTGCAGCATTGCTAGCGATACTATTCAACCATACTTCACCTGAAAAGTTATAGAGGATTAATTCTGAAACTCCAGCTACCCCATCCATACCATTTTGTGTGCCGTTCTAGACAGGTAGATGTTCATTCCTATACCCATACAGGGGAAAATTAGACTCATTTGAAAACCTTCCTCCTAAGGAGCTGAGGAGCTCAAATACCACTGACTCTCCATGGAACGTGCTCCTAAGTAGCTTAGGTGTTCTTCAAAACTTCCTGGTAGATGTTCAGTGCTGAAGGAAACGTGAATCCTGTATGCATCCAAGGGCAAATTTACATCCATGGATGTACGCAGTCAAGCATCTCATAAGCAAGCTTCCCAGGGGACAAGCAAAATGTGGCTGGGTAGTAGGAGTAGTTTTTAACTGAAGCCACAGGCGGTGGGTGAACCCCCCACTTCGGGGAGGCTAGTCTCCCGGCCCTGCCCCCACCTGCTGGAGTTCCAAGCCCCTCCACCCCATGGCCAGAGCCCTCGCTGGCCCGCCCCAGCTTCCCAGAGCTGCCTGACCCCCTGGCTGGCCCGAGTCACCCCAGGCTGCCCCTAGCCACCACAGCCCCTGGCCTGAGCCCCGAGCGCCAGGCCACCAGCCAGCTTCAGGGGAGAGGCAGACTGAGAGCAGGGCCTCAGGGCAGAGCATGGGCAAGGCCTCCCCTGACCTTCGATACCCACTGACCAGGACTACAGCTTGAACAAAACTAGGCACTTTCGGTTTACTTAATAGGGTGGTGATGGTTTGCCATTTGGAGGTACTGGTTTCAATCTTATCTATGGTCTTTTGGGCAAACAGAGCTTGATCCGAAGCCCATCAAACTCAGTGAAAAGAATGCAGCAGGCCTTAGATCTGGCCTGTAAAGGGGAAAAGCTAAACGATTAGATTGACTGTTTGCACATAAGGCACATTTATAGATGCACATGTAGATCTTTGTCTACGTAGTTCACGCTGTACCGCAGCCAAGACAATAGCAACGTGTGTGTTAGCTCATCGAAAGGACTATTTTGGCCGCTCAAATATCACTGCACAGTTTAACAACCTTCCTTCGTTGCATTTTTATTGCCACATAAAGATACCTGTGTGGTCTCGAAAACATAATGCTGTCACTCAGCTCTTTCTGCCCACTTGCAAAACACATTTTTTCCCCAACCCAAAAAATGTTAAGGGAAAGAGATATATTTGATACTGTAAAGAGCTGAGAGGCTGAGCAGTTACATTATTTTCATCTAAAAAGAGTGACCTAAATAAGTGAATAGGTACGAGACGGACAAACAAACACACACAACACACACACACCCCCCCACTCTCTTAATTTGTTTTATTAGGTGTCGCCATAGGACTATTAAATATAGCTTATTCCAAGTTTTATAGATGCAGGGTGAGGAAGGGTTACATTTGGTGCGTATGTCCTCAGGGAAATTTTGTCTCCATAAAGTTTGGTTAACCTTAATTAAAGTGCACATTTCTACTCACAGTTGTGTTAGCCGGGGTAACTTGAATGCCTTAACAGGAAGCAGGGTGATCCTGTTTTTACTCAGTCGAAGTGTTAGCAGGGACCGTGACAGACTATCAAAAGCACCAGGCTCCAGGGTGCTGATTCTGTTGCTCCCCAGGTTGCTGTAATAAATCAGCACAGAAAACATAACGGTTGTGTCAGAGGCCTTCGTTGCTAGTTATCAGCCTTTGCTTGGTCTCCAAACGGGCTGGTGAAATTAGACACATTACATTGGAACCGAGCAGGTTTGGGGACAAATAAAAACAAACACGCTTTCCCAAAGCACATTGTCAGCGCCTAGCAGAAGGGGCTGAGTGCCCCTTCAGAGATGCTCGGCACCACCTACTCCAACGAAGGAGACAGTCGGTGGGCTCACTGTCAGGCCCACAGCATACAGGGGCCATTGCTGTCACCCCATTCTGATGGCACCCGTTCCAAAAATTGATGGCCTCCAGTCAGAGGAGTGGGATCAAACCCACAGCATACACACTCCTTATGCACCCACACGGCTTATGAGCAGAACCTGTGGAGGCTGTTTTAAACGTATGCTGAAGCATCACTATTTTGTGCCTTCTAGAAAACACACAACGTAATATCACTGACCACATACACATTAGGATTATGCTGTATTTTTCCTGCATGGCTCAAGGGGAGGTCGTTTGGCTCCCTCTGACCGCTGGTATGTATGGCTATAAAAACGAGGGTTACCCAACGTCCATTTTAACGTGACTACGTGATCACAAGGAAAACAGCCACTTTTCCCCAGATGCAGGTGTCTGCTTTCAGAAGCAAGGCACAGACCTCAAGGTAGACAAACACCTGTCCGGGATGGTCTAGGCTAGGTATGCTTAATCCTGCCTCAGCCTGGGGGTGGACTAGACACCCTCTCTTCCCGCCTTATGTTTCTGGGGTTCCCATTATGGAAGAGCTGTCCCTGCTCTGGATAGTTGTTTTGGCTTCAGGTTTCCATAGTAATGCAGGTTTTGGCTTCAGGTTTCCATAGCAATGCAGGATGCCCACACCTGAAGGGCACACGTGCCTTTCCCGGTCACTGTACACCGCTCCCAGTGCAGCTAGCAAAATGACATCCCTGCATGATTCACAGACCCATCAGATAACAAAAAGACAAGGCTGGAGTGGGGTGGAGGTGGGGCAGGGGGAACAGGGACACACCTG
This sequence comes from Chrysemys picta bellii, assembly GCF_011386835.1. NCBI lineage: Eukaryota > Metazoa > Chordata > Testudines > Emydidae > Chrysemys > Chrysemys picta. The sequence goes on from NC_088797.1 coordinate 6,971,230, forward strand.
GCTGAGTTTTAATTCACTCGTTGCATTTAGAACCCACAATTATAATGCTCTATTTGAAATGTTTGTTAGCAACCCTTTTCTAAAGGCAATTTTAAAGGCCTCCTTTTTGCTGCGGTAACTCGACTAATGCTGTTCTGAACAAGAAGAACTTACAGCTCCTTTATGGGAAGTCCCTGTGGAAAGCAGCTGCTTCGTATTTCCGTGATGTCATTGGAACTCAGGTCCAACGTTTCCAGGGCAACGTAAGGCTTCAGTTGACTTGCTTCAACGCTGCGGATCCTGTTGTGATGCCTGAAACAGACAGGATGAGAATTGGAGAGAATCAAGTTTCCTTAAAGAAAAAAAATATAACCAGAGAGAGCAATTGATTCCATCACTCGCCAGTTAGCTTTCCACACTGGTATTTAATGTATTTCTGAAACAACGGTCCAATCAGAAACCAGTGTCAGAGATACACACACTGGCTCCCTGCTGCTTCTCCGGCTAGTCAGACTGTAGTAAATCACAAACATTTGGAGATTTTTCTATTTTGGTACAAGACTTTCTTCCCTAACTACCGAGTCCACTGATGCATTTTCCTTCCAGAGATTTGGACCCAATTCTGGATCCCTTCCATACCCTTAACTCCCAAAATAAATGTATTATTAAGAGAGACTGCAGGATTGGGATTGTCACAGGAATTCTCCCACTGTCACCTGATGATTTAGCAAATTGCCAAAATTCCAACATAACACACACAGGCTGGAATTTTTCAAAGGGAGATAAAGAGACACCCAAATCCCAGTGAAAGGCTCTGGGGGTTGTTTGCCTAGTTGTGAGGCCCTTTGGAAAAGTCCCAGCTCTAAGCTACAATTACAATGATTTCTAACACATAGAAACAGTATCCAGGGGCTTGATCCTGCAATCACTTCCTAGCATATTGTTTACTACCCTAGACCAAACAGTGAGCTTAAAATAACTCTCGGCACTAAGCATTGCACTCAGCAGTGTTTGTAGGATCTGGCCCCAAAGTAATGATTCAAGCCAGCTGCATTTTCATCAATAGTCTGGAGATTTAACATTGGAATCGTTTTGCTCACAGAAAGCATTACAAATCACTCACTGGATTTCCACAGCTGTCAAACAACTGAAGAGCTCCAAATCTGTTTGCACCTGGAGAGTTTAGTTTTAAAATAAAAGCTCTCTCTTTTCTTTCTAACTCCTTTTTGGCCTGACTCAGAAGGAAGAACAGCAACCAAACTTTACAATCTCTCTCTATATATTGGGCATTAGACACAAACAGTAAAGCAGATGACTGACATGAATTGAGATCAGCGTGAACAGTCATTGCTATTACCAGCAAGGCTGAAACAGACAGCTCTAAATAGAGACATTCACAGACACTTGAGAACCTGCTGAATAATAAGAGATAGTAAAGTGATTTCAGACAAAGACTACAGCTTAATCACGCCAGCTACCCTCTAAGTAAAGGGAGAGAGGTGGGGAGCGAGCCGCCAGCCAAAGCATTCTTGAATGTAAAATGGGATCACGAGGCTCTCCAGATCCAGACCAGATCTTTTAAACAAACACTTGGGATCCAATATTCACATACAGGGATTTATCTTTGAACATGTCCTTGCCATCTCCCTCTCTCTGTTTCCAGACCTTCCCCGGCTTTTATAAGTCCAGACAAAACCCTTTAACAGAAGCCCAGCTCAGTGAATTGAAATGTTTTTAACGAATGGTGAGGAAAGGTAACTCTCCACAGCACAATGTCCTCTTTCCCTCTCCTTAATAAAAAATGGATTGTTTCTCCACAGATTAAGCTGGTGGTTTAAAGAGACACTGTGTCAAATTTAAATTAGTCAGTTTCAAACTTTCCACTGTCTGATGAATCACCCTTGGAATATGATAGGCCTGATTCTCATTTATGCCGAGGGTAAAATTATCAAAAGGTGTCTCAATGGTTTAGGAGTCTAAATCTCATTGAAAGCCAGTGGGATTTAGGATCCCAAGTCACTTAGCCACTTTTGAACATTTTATCCTAAGGCCCTTTTTGCACATTCCTGGCCACGAAAAGGGGTCTAACGGTGAGGAAAGCCCCTTCAGATGCTGGCACAGTGGCATAAATAGGCCTTAGAATAAATAAGAGTCAAGCCCTGCATCCTGACATTAAAAAAAAAAATCCTTAAAAACATTTGAAATAACTTATTTTTGCTCTCCTTGTTGATATATGTAAAGGTCATCTTAGCAAGGAAGAAACAAACTTCAGCCTTCTCATTCCTGCAACGAATTCTACATGAGAGCGATCCCTGAGCCAGAGGGTATGTCTACTCAGCAATAAAAGCCCTGCAGCTGGAGACGGAGCGTCTACACTGCAATTTTTAACCCCGAGCCTCAATGAGCAGACCTGAACCAGTCATGGGTTTTTTAATCCCCATGTAGACATACCCAGATACTATATATTCTGATTGTATGCCTAAGGGAAAACAGTGAAATTGATTATGCAAAAGGGGCTGTCATATCCATAAATTAAACACTCGGAAAAAAGAATTTCTCTTACACCAACTGCCCTGTGTTAATAATCTGAATTTGTCACTTCAGCAGGTTCCAGTTTTCAGACAGAAATACGATTTTTCGAGCTGATAACTTCCCTTTCAAATGAGTCCAATAACAGGTAATGTTAAAACAAACCGTAGCTAAGAGCCCAATTCAGGAAGCACCTCAGCACATGCCTAACTTGAAGCAACACACTTAAAACCATTTCTGTTCAGCAAAGCATATACTTAAAAGATAAACACATTCTTAAGTGCTTTGCTAAATAGGAATGAACTTAAGCGTGTATTTCAAACCTGTGCTGAATCAGGGACTATGCGTTCAACTCTGATCTCAGACCCACTGTTGGAACCAGAATCAGAATCTAGCTGTAAATTGCCCGGAATTGTAGATTCGTACAAAAGAACATCAAGAATCTATAAATTACCTGCTGATTACTAAACACAAAAAGCAGCAACTCTATAAGGGATCGAAAGCATGAAATGGCTTCAGATGTGCAGAGCAGTTTAGAAGCAGAAACAGATGTCATTTTTTGGAATATTAATATTACTGTATGTATCTCATCCATCAAAAGCACAGTGTCCAAGAGTTTACCACAGGGCCCAGTTTAAGAAGGAAAGGAAAAGGTGGGTGAAGTGTAAGATACTATTTTGGCCTGAGCCATGTTCAAGCAGTTTCCAGGTGACTTCTGTCCATTCAGCTGTTGCTTTTTCTTGTGCTGCAGCTGGTGGATTAAGGGGTGTGCATTATTTCACATAGGAAAGCCAGGCTTCTCTCTCTCTCTCTCTCTCTCTCAAAGATGGACCAACGGTAAGTAATGACTCCCAGCACCACCTCCAGCCAGTTCCAGCTGGGGAACGTCAGACAGCTTGCTGCGAGCGCTGCACCATCTCAGCACATCGCACTTCAAACAAAACCAGCCCCGATGACTTTTCCTATACACAGCGTGTGATATAAATACAACTTATTCCAAACCTTCACCAGCTTGATTACATTTTCTTTTTCGTGCTTTCAATAGACACCGAAACACTGTTTAACCCTTCCCGTTATTGCTTGGGGCTTTTTTGCTCCGTTTCCTTCGTTACCATTCCCCAGGCAATCTGAAAGCAGAGTAAATTGTGAGGACATTAGGCCCCTATCTCTCCCCCTTTGCAATGCCTGGGAAAGAGGGGGATTTTACTGGGTACCCGTTATTTTAACTTCCTAGACTGCACAGGTTACAGATGAAATGTTAATGAAAATATCTGATCAGCCTTGAAACACAAATAAACGGTGCTTTCCCCCCCAGGATAAACAATTTTACTGTCTCATGTCAGCCACTGTTACCACAAGAGTACAAGATGACTATGTGTTTGCTGTGATGACTATGCTTAATATGAGATCCAGTAATTAGAGCCAGGGCTGGCAGCCAAGTCTCTGACCACCTAGCTTCTAGCTCTGGTACTGACTCAAGCCTGGGGCATGTCACTTGACTCTTCTGTACCTTCGGTTTATTCATCTGTCTTGACCAGGATGCTGTGAGAAACAATTTCATAGAGAAACAATTTCATAGAATATCAGGGTTAGAAGGGACCTCAGGAGGTCATCTAGTCTAACCCCCTGCACAAAGCAGGACCAATCCCAGACAGATTTTTGCCCTAGATCCCTAACTGGCCCCCTCAAGGATTGAACTCACAACCCTGGGTTTAGCAGGCCAATGCTCAAACCACTGAGGCTAAACTCAGTCAGGTCTGTAATGACTGTCAAAGACTTTCACCTGAAAGGTGCTAAATGAGCAAAATATTCAAAGTGCAAAGTAAATCCTACATACTCCGCTACGTTAGCTTTACTAGTCTCTGTACAGCTGTGGAACGTGCCTACACCGGTAATTCCAAATTATTGGATGAACCTCCCAAACCATCCACTTCCCAAGCCAGCCAAAAGCTGAGAACCGGTTTCCAACAAGTAGTGAATACTTCCTTGGCACTCTTTGGCACTGCTCAATTGCTTAAAATTTAAAAAGCAAATGGAATGGTCAAAGGAAACAAAGAGAAGGGCTTAGGGAGGGGAAGTTGGTTTTTTAATTGGGGGGAAAGACAGGTGGTGCAAGTTCAAAAGATCACAGCGTTTCCGGGAATCCAGGCCTGTGTTTTAGAAGTAAAGTTACACCTTAATCCCCGGGGGTATCCTTAGTGCTAAATGTTTTAGAGTCTATTTATTGATAAACAGGCTGGTGAGGCATTTTCCACTGGTACTAACTGAAAGAAAATTCACCTTTCACTGCTACAAAGGGCTTTTTTATACAATAAAGGTGCACTGGCCAATTCAACTTAGGGTGTAGTTAAACCAGTGCAGAAAATTGTGTGGACTCCCTTCTTTAGGATTCAATGCAGCTTATTTCAGTTTAGATTCACTCTATTAGGAACCAGTTTAAGTTAAGCAGAAGAAAGCCACTCTTCAATGGAAAATAAGAGGGTTTGCACCAGTTTAAATCAGTTAAAATGGATTTAAATTAGATCAGTGCAAATTTCTCAAAGAGACAAGGCCTGAGTCGATGCTGTCTGGGCCGTATTAGTGTGCAGTGCAAATGTTTAATGTGAGAGAAGAGTGGAGAGGTGGGGAGAAATCACGTGTTTAGCCTTCATCTAGTGTCAGTTTACAGTGCTGGCTGGGCTCTGGGGAGAAAAAAACGAATACAGCAAACCTATTAAACCAACACCTGTTATAAGCATCAAAAATAAAATCAAGCTTCAAAAGAGAGAGAGACTTGCGCGAATATGCATTTCAGCTACAGTTCTATTAACGTTCAAACACATTGTCAGAATGAGCATAAAGTGAGAGTTTAGGAACAACTAGAGGGCAGAGAAATCTGGGGATAAAAAGTCAGTTTTTACTCTTGGGGAATATTTTCAAAATGGTCAAGTACCAAAGGAGCCAGACTTCCCGGCCAAGGAGAATTATAGTCGCTTGCTACTGAAGGACACCCAAGGGCTGATGTCAGGGAAAGGCCAGGCAAAGAGGGCATGGTCAAGAGTTAGATCAAAGACAGTGTTACATGAGATGGATCAAATATACCGTGACTAACTGATGCCTGGAATTACATGCCATCATTCTGCTCACTCTCTGGCAGCAACTCCCACCCCAATTCCCAGGAAGGTTGGAAGAGGCTGACAGCATTAAGACCTGCTTTCCTTAGAAACATGGGAGAAGATTCATGGCACAGGTCCCCACTGCTGTCACCCCAGACAGAAGTGCCATCTGTTCAGCCCACATTTTCCCTACCTATACTATAAGTAGAGCATAAAAGCCACACTTTCTCACTAGCCTCTGCTAGATGGGCGGATTTCTTCATAAGTATGAAGCGGGCCTAAACAACCCATATCTGTAGATTTGTGCTTTAATTTAAAACAAAAAAATTACATTTCTAATAAACACTGTCATGAAGAAAAATGTCCACAGGTGAGCTGAATGCAAACCAAATCTGCCATTGCCTTCCTGAGTCTACAGTCAGGCATCTCTGGTGCCTCAGCTGCTGCTCTTAGCTTTGCCAAATAGCAACAGAGTGAAACTGAAACTTTGGTTAGTCTCACTGTGCTATTCAGCACCCTGAGGGCTGCAGAGCATAATGGTCAAAAATAATTCCGGTTTCACATTGCTGCTGCTTGGCATAGCTGTGAGCATCAGCAGAGGCAGAGGCTATAGCTAATCACAAGGGAGGAGGTATCCAAAAAACCATGAAGTTGGGAAGAGTAACAGAGACCTTTCATTTCTCCCCTTCCCACAGCAGCCATGATGCTGAAGGAAGCCGGGGGAGAGAGTGACCGAGACACATACCTTCCCCAAGGCTCCCCCTTGCAGACAAGAGGCTTAGAGCTGGGAGGAGAGACAGGTTGCTCTCCCTTCCAGCAATGGGAGAGTGGAGGCAGTAGAGTTTCAAATTCATCAGATAAACTGCAGCACATTGGTAGAAATCCCAGCTTCCTCCTTCTGCACGAGCTTTGGGTAGCTGGGAGATGGCCGGGCTTTCACTGAGGCACTATCTCTGGACCTTAACGGTACCTCCACCCTGCCCTGCACCTACCTCTCGCTACTATGCGTCCAGGAAGTTTTTCAAACCCTGAGCCCTGGATCGAGTATAATTAGATACGGTGCATTTTCAGTTTGGTTGCATCTGACTGCTGCAAAATGAGGAACATGAAAAGCATCTGCCTTCCCCTCCACCACATCTTTAAACCTAGTTTAACCTGAATTGTGGGGTTACATTCTCCATCCTCAGAACATTACGGAGCAGAGACCTAGCTGGTGCACATAGCTACAGCTCCACTGAAGTCAGCTGAAGATATGCCCCTGGACAATTATTGTTGGTGTATGTCTGTATCTCTTTAAAGGAAAGAAAAAAGCCCTGAGAAAACTATAAATCAACTCAGTGGCAATGGGGGACAGAGGGAGAATATGTTTGTAAGTCAGTTCATATGTTTTGAACTATGCAATAAACCAGGAGGATAAAGCTTCTCATGTGACCCTAAAAATATTACTATTCAAAGCTTTGTTCTATAAAAGTATTTTATTCCAGCAGAACTCCACCGCTTTACTGGAGGCAAAATATTACCCCTGGAATGAAATCAGGTTAGTTATATGAAGGGAAGCGCACGAGAGATTAACTGACTTGCCGAAGGATGTGCAGAAAGCCTGTAGCAGGGTTGGGCAGAGAGCCCAGCGCTTTAGCCTCCTAATCCTGTGCTTTAGCCACGAGATCATCCTTCTCCCTGCAAACTTAAATGGCTAAGTATTTATGAATAATAAATATCATTGGTCACGCCATACAAATAATCCTTTGCAGCCCAACTTTGCCGGCAGGTGCGTCTAACTTACTTGCATGCACTACATCAATGTTTCTCAACGACCAGTCTGGGCACTGGTGCCAATCCCTGAGATCTCCCTGGCACCATTTAGGAAGGCAACAAGCTGGTCTCTGGTATCAAAAAAGGTTGAGAAATACTGCACTACATCATGTCACTCTGCACATCATCACCTATAAGGTTTAGACTTTTACCATCAGAACAAATTGTACATGTTTGTCAGTAGTCCAACCTCCCCATAATGAACACGTGCTGTATTTATTTAAGGGAAGAGGGCCGCTGTCATTTCAGAGCAAAATTGCGTGGGTTATTCTCCGGGCAGGAAGCGAATATCCATATAAGCAACCCCCACTTTTCTCAGATGTTCTACATCATCAGTTCCCTGGGGAATTTTGGCAGATTCTCGTGCTGCTGCAGATATAGCCCCAGCTCTGTTTGTTCAGGTGGAGATCGCACGCACAACAAGAGTAGACCAGTTGCAAAACAAGCAGCCATTGCACTCTAGGGCCCTGCACAAGTTGTGTCAACCAGCTTCCTCACTAGATAGTACTCTCCAATACTCACACAATCTGCAATCCCCAGAAGTCAAATTACCTTTCACCGCAGAGGTATTCCATGGCCTCCTCTCTCCCCAGGGCTCCTTCCGGCTTGGACTTTATAATGTGCATAATACAAAAAGTCTCCCCATTTTCTGTTGCGTTCTTACAGCCATCATGTAATAAGCACAAAGCAAGGAACACAAGTGGTAGATCCACTCAAGCTAAATTCAACTTACTACACATAACCATGGCAGAAGGTCTATTCCAGGGGTGGCCAACCTGTAGCTCCGGAGCCACATGCGGCTCTTCAGAGGTTAATATGCGGCTCCTTATATAGGCACCGACTCCGGGGCTGGAGCTACAGGTGCCAACTTTCCAGTGTGCTACAGGGTGCTCACTGCTCAACCCCTGGCTCTGCCCCAGGACCCGGCCCCACTCCACTCCTTCCTCCTCCTCCACCTTCCCCTCCCCCGAGCCTCCTGCACACCACAAAACAGCTGATCGTGGCAGGAGGGAGGTGCAGGGATGGAGGGTTAGATGTTGATGGGGGGAGCTGCTGACGTATTACTGTGGCTCTTTGGCAATGTACATTGGTAAATTCTGGCTCCTTCTCAGGCTCAGGTTGACCACCCCTGGTCTAGTCTATGCCCTATACATCCTCTCCACTGACAATGGTACTTGGTAGTGATCCCTGAGCAACTGGGGAGGGATAGCTCAGTGGTTTGAGCATTGGCCTGCTAAACCCAGGGTTGTGAGTTCAATCCTTGAGGGGGCCATTTAGGGATCTGGGGAAAAAATCTGTCGGGGGATTGGTCCTGCTTTGAGCAGGGGGTTGGACTAGATGACCTCCTGAGGACCCATCCAACCCTGATCTTCTCTGATTCTTTTCCTTCGTCAGGCTACGTTCGGCCACCACAACAGCAGTTGAGGACGGACGTGCGTTAAGTAAACTCTTCCCAGCTATAAGCAGGCAGCGCCGGGAGGGTGTGAGGAAAGTCACAAAGGACACCCCCAGTTTGGGAGTAAAGTCAGAACACTGCTCACAAAACTCTGGTGATCTTATTGCATCCCTGATGAATAATCCAAGGGAGCCACTACCCAGAAGGTTTATTCTCCTTGCCAAGAGTGGGCGTGAAGTTTTGTGCCGAGCAAGAAGAGGGCGGCTGAATTCCACCCCCCAGAAGTCTCAGACATATCTTAGAGCAGTTCTGTGGGGGAAACAGAGGCACACAGCATTCTTGTGCTAACGCAAGTGAACAGGGAGTAGGACAAGCCATAGAGATAGCATGCACGCCTCTTGTGTGCCACATGCGGCTTTGCAGTGGGTGTTTGGGGATGTAGTCACTGGATGCAGACATATGGATCCATGTGCACAGGCAGGACACAAACTAATTCAGCTGCCCCGGAGTAGCCTTGAGGGTTGGAGAATTCCTTCTCCAGCCCTCCCCCACCGCCTCAGCTCCAAAGGACACAGGCTATCTTCATGCTGGGGCCAGGTGTAGGGCCTGAGGCAGACACAGCTCTATAACTGAATGCTTTCCATGTGCCAAGGTAGGAAAACAACACTGCTTCACTGTCCCATCTGGAATGTTGCTTTTGCAACAATAAGGGTGAGATATTTACTCACATCGGCCCAGGCCCCAATGGTACATTAAATATCACAGACCCTCATAAGCTGGACCGCCTAGCATCATCTATCTTACACTTCATTGGTAAGTGGCATTTTGTACCCCTGTCTTGCTGCACTCTGGTAATTCCCCTGTGCATTTCCGAGAGTGGCATGGACACCCAAGGTTCTGGCAGCTGCTAACTGATGTAAAGAGCTGGGCTGTTGTCCACGGGAAATTTGGGCACCCAACACTTCGGAAAATTAGGTTGGGGACATTTAGCACCAGGAAGCAGCTGGGAAGATGGGATTTTCCTGGTTGTCCCCTTGCACATAGCCTGGCAGCTGCCTTCAAGTAGAAAGCACACTGGCTATTTCGGCAAGATTATGGAGGGCCGTTGGAAGGAAGTGCCATACAAACTGTTCCAGGGGAGTCAACGGGTCTACCTGTGTGAGACTGGTGTGACGAAAGGGTTCCTCATCCGGCCCCGCGTGACTTGAAAGAAAGATGATGGGCTGGGGTTTGTTGAGCTGAAGATGGAAAACTCCCACAGGTTGAAAAGGTTTTGCTCCCACACAACTGAGCTCTCCGCATTACAGGAATCAGAGAAACACAACTCACTACCAAACCACTCCATCTGTCGGATAACCCTTTCCAGCTCATTCCCACAGGTACAGACAGGTTCTTGTCTAACTCCCCACTTCCAGCAGCTAACTAGCTCTGGTCATCAGCCCCATGGATGTGCACGCACACATGCGCTTAGAGATTACTTCATTTAAGAGTTGCATTAATTTGTCTCTGGATAAAGTTGAGAAGTGGGAGCAACAAGGGTGATGTCGTGGTTGGAGTCTGCTATAGACCACCAGACCAGGGGGATGAGGTGGACGAGGCTTTCTTCTGGCAACTAGCAGAAGTTGCTAGATTGCAGGCCCTGGTTCTCATGGGAGACTTTAATCACCCTGATATCTGCTGGGAGAGCAATACAGCGGTGCACAGGCAATCCAGGAAATTTTTGGAAAGCGTAGGGGACAATTTCCTGGTGCAAGTGCTGGAGGAACCAACTAGGGGCAAAGCTTTTCTTGACCTGCTGCTCACAAACAGGGAAGAACTAGTAGCGGAAGCAAAAGTGGATGGGAACCTGGGAGGCAGTGACCATGAGATGGTCGAGTTCAGGATCCTGACACAAGGAAGAAAGGAGAGCAGCAGAATATGGACCCTGGACTTCAGAAAAGCAGACTTTGACTCCCTCAGGGAACAGATGGGCAGGATCCCCTGGGAGAATAACATGAAGGGCAAAGGGGTCCAGGAGAGCTGGCTGTATTTTAAAGAATCCTTATTGAGGTTGCAGGAACAAACCATCCCGATGTGTAGAAAGAATAGTAAATATGGCAGGCGACCAGCTTGGCTAAACAGTGAAATCCTTGCTGATCTTAAACGCAAAAAAGAGGCTTATAAGAAGTGGAAGATTGGACAAATGACCAGGGAGGAGTATAAAAATATTGCTCAGGCGTGCAGGAGTGAAATCAGGAAGGCCAAATCACACTTGGAGTTGCAGTTAGCAAGAGATGTTAAGAGTAACAAGAAGGGTTTCTTCAGGTATGTTAGCAACAAGAAGAAAATCAAGGAAAGTGTGGGCCCCTTACTGAATGAGGGAGGCAACCTAGTGACCGAGGATGTGGAAAAAGCTAATGTACTCAATGATTTTTTTGCCTCTGTCTTCACGCACAAGGTCAGCTCCCAGATTGCTGCACTGGGCAGCACAATATGGGGAGAAGGTGACCAGCCCTCTGTGGAGAAAGAAGTGGTTCGGGACTATTTAGAAAAACTGGACGTGCACAAGTCCATGGGGCCGGATGCGCTGCATCCGAGGGTGCTAAAGGAGTTGGCGGGTGAGATTGCAGAGCCATTAGCCATTATTTTTGAAAACTCATGGCGATCGGGGGAGGTCCCAGATGACTGGAAAAAGGCTAATGTAGTGCCCATCTTTAAAAAAGGGAAGAAGGAGGATCCGGGGAACTACAGGCCAGTCAGCCTCACTTCAGTCCCTGGAAAAATTATGGAGCAGGTCCTCAAGGAATCAATTATGAAACATTTAGAGGAAAGGAAAGTGATCAGGAACAGCCAGCATGGATTCACGAAGGGGAAGTCGTGCCTGACTAACCTAATTGCCTTCTATGATGAGATAACTGGCTCTGTGGATGAGGGGAAAGCAGTGGATGTGTTATTTCTTGACTTTAGCAAAGCTTTTGATACTGTCTCCCACAGTATTCTTGCCACCAAGTTAAAGAAGTATGGGCTGGATGAATGGACTGTAAGGTGGATAGAAAGCTGGCTAGATCGTCGGGCTCAACGGGTAGTGATCAATGGCTCCATGTCTAGTTGGCAGCCGGTTTCAAGTGGAGTGCCCCAAGGGTCGGTCCTGGGGCCGGTTTTGTTTAATATCTTTATTAATGATCTGGAGGATGGTGTGGACTGCACTCTCAGCAAGTTTGCAGATGACACTAAACTAGGAGGCGTGGTAGATACACTAGAGGGTAGGGATCGGATACAGAGGGACCTAGACAAATTAGAGGATTGGGCAGAAAAAAACCTGATGAGGTTCAACAAGGACAAGTGCAGAGTCCTGCACTTAGGACGGAAGAATCCCATGCACTGCTACAGACTAGGGACCGAATGGCTAGGTAGCAGTTCTGCTGAAAAGGACCTAGGGGTCACAGTGGACGAGAAGCTGGATATGAGTCAACAGTGTGCTCTTGTTGCCAAGAAGGCTAACGGCATTTTGGGCTGTATAAGTAGGGGCATTGCCAGCAGATCGAGGAACGTGATCGTTCCCCTTTATTCGACACTGGTGAGGCCTCATCTGGAATACTGTGTCCAGTTTTGGGCCCCACACTACAAGAAGGATGTGGAAAAATTGGAAAGAGTCCAGCGGAGGGCAACAAAAATGATTAGGGGTCTGGAGCATATGACTTATGAGGAGAGGCTGAGAGAACTGGGATTGTTTAGTCTCCAGAAGAGAAGAATGAGGGGGGATTTGATAGCAGCCTTCAACTACCTGAAGGGGGGTTCCAAAGAGGATGGAGCTCGGCTGTTCTCAGTGGTGGCAGATGACAGAACAAGGAGCAATGGTCTCAAGTTGCGGTGGGGGAAGTCCAGGTTGGATATCAGGAAAAACTATTTCACTAGGAGGGTGGTGAAACACTGGAATGCGTTACCTAGGGAGGTGGTGGAGTCTCCTTCCTTGGAGGTTTTTAAGGCCCGGCTTGACAAAGCCCTGGCTGGGATGATTTAGCTGGGAATTGGTCCTGCTTTGAGCAGGGGGTTGGACTAGATGACCTCTTGAGGTCCCTTCCAACTCTGATATTCTATGATTCTATGATTCTATTCTATGATTACCTCAGCTCCTGCCATGAGCCAAACAGTTTCACAGGGAGCCTCCAATGTCCGACTGATGACGGGGGCCCACATGTTTTCCCACAGTCAACAGGGCAAACCACCACAGGGGAGGGCACATTTATTCAGCTCACAGCCCCACCGGGTGGCCAACATCTCGACAGGTGGAGTATGTAGCGCTTCCCACTAACTTGAAAAGCGTCCCTGGTTCTAAGAGGTGATCAGAGAATGCTGCACTACTAGCTTTAAATCATTTTAACATCGGGCTACAGGAACTATACACAATTGCCAGGTGCTTAAGATGCTGATTGATTAAATAGCTCAGTGAAGGTGGCCGGTAATTATTCTAACACTGCCTTTGTAATGTTCATAATGCTCGACTTTCAAACTAAAGAGCAGGAAATAATGTTAAAATGGCAGAGCCGCTGGAAGGCTGCACATGGTAATAACGGAACAAATCCCCTTGCGGGAAAAGACAGTATAGAATTTAATAGACAATAGCCTTGTGATGGAAAAACACTGCCCTACAGAATTACCAGGCCTCTATAGTATTCCATAGATTGGGTTAAAAATTCAGCAGAAAAAGCACCGTTCTCTACAGAACTAAGAGAAATCCCCCTGGTGTCATCTCTAATAAATCCAATAATGTTTCCCATCAGGGCACAGTAACAGACCCAACCAGACTCCAGACAAATACTCTACACCTTGGTCTACATTTAGGGTGACCAGACAGCAAATGTGAAAAATCGGGACAGGGGGTGAGGGGTAATAGGAGCCTATATAAGAAAAAGACCCAAAAATCGGGACTGACCCTATAAAATTGGGACATCTGGTCACCCTATCTACACTACATACTTACTTCAGTATAACTACGTCACTCCGGGTGTGAAAAATCCACCCCCCTGAGTGACGTAGTTATACTGACCTCAACCCCGCCATGTAGACCGCACTATATCGGTAGAAGAGCGGAGGTGGGGTTAATAAGCCGACAGGAGAGCTCTCTGCCGTCGGCTTAGAGCATCTTCACCAGCCATGTCACAGCTGTGCTGATGTAAATCTGCAGTGTAGACCTGCCCTTCATGTTTTATATGTATCGGTCTTTTTCAGTCTCCTGGGCTCTGCCTGCATCTCATTGCATATGATTCCTCTAGCTCTTCAGTGAACTCATGCATCACTTGATATCATTTAATCCTCACACCCAGGTGCTGGCATTCTGAAGTACCCCACAACAACCCCTTGGATGTAACCCCAGCACACTGTGTGTATGCTGTTGCCTGATCCTTTAACGGGTAATAATAATTGTATTGATTGCTAATCGATACTAATTAATGAGCTGAGAGTAACAGGGTTCTTGTCCCAGAATCAGGCTCCACAGAGCTAAAACCGACAAGTTCAATATCTCGTAGGGAACCTCGGGTTGCATGGCAAGGACACACACTGTGGGAAATGCAAAAGCCTTTGAGATTTTTATTAAAACTATTAGTAAAGACAGAAAAGCTCCAAACCATCTAATCAGATAGGAATAATACAGTATTGGGGATATGTGTAGTATCATTCCTTGCATATGCTCATACTTATACCTTTCTTGAGGACCTGGTGGTGAGAGACAAAGGACCAGCCCTGTCTCTGGCACCCTGAATGAGTCCAATGGTCCAGATTCCCCAAAACCCAAAGATTGGTGGTAGATAACAAAGAGCTGAAGGGTCAATTATGGGAAACTAACCCATGGTTTGCCCTATTACTGGGCGTGAGCACTATCATGAATATTCATTCTGACGCCCAGGCTTCCATGTCCAAATCCAACTTTCTCGCCCTCACGGTATTGGGGTGCTCTTATCCTCCAAGTTAACATATTAATCCCATTTAACTCATTATCATATACGTCACCTATTGCTCAAGCAAGTTTGTGGTTAGACATCTGCCCACAATTCTATCCTAAAATATCCCAGCCCAGTATCAGCTCAGTGTTCTTTCGGTTGCCTGGTACCATTACATTCCGATTCCCTCTTAATGAGCCAGCTATTCCAAGTTCCCCAAAATCTAGGATAACTGTCGCGCCATTTTATCTATGCTAAGGGTCCCAGGCCTACTATACTTATGCTAACTTGCTTCAGCTGATGTTTTACAGGATACAGGCCAGTAGATTCTTTGTGTTACTGTGAAGTGAAATATAAAAGCTACAGTAGCCTGATGAAAACTTCGATGACAAAAAAATCTTTCACAAGTAAATGAGAAGAACTCAAAGGGTCTTTACTCTCTGGATCCTTCGCATTTTCAGCATTCATTTAAGTTTTTTGGGCACTTCGACATGTCAGAGCACAAGGTCTTTTCCTGAGCACATTGATACAACTGATGTAGTTTTAAAAAGTGCCCCCCCTGGTTTTGATCTGTATTTATTCACAGCAGACTTTTGATCTAGCCATCATGTGATTTTTGATATCTTTTACAACATACAATTTCCTACGCCTTCGGCATTTGATCCTGCAGCTCCCGTTAAGAGAGTAAAACATGTGGGATAGGCAGGATTAGGGTATTAGTCTCTCAATACAGAGACTGTCTTATCTGCCCCAGCAGATCACAAAACCTGTTATGACATCAAAGCAAATTAAGATGTCTCAAGACAAGGCGGCCTCTGTCACACATGCAACTGTGCCACTAGTTACAGAGCTGTTCCACAAGCACCAGACACTTGTCGCTGTCTTTCAGATACCTTAAGGGGGGAGGGATAGCTCAGTGGGTTTGAGCATTGGCCTACTAAACCCAAGGTTGTGAGTTCAATCCTTGAGGGGGCCACTTGGGGATCTGGGGCAAAATCAGTACTTGGTCCTGCTAGTGAAGGCAGGGGGCTGGACTCGATGACCTTTCAAGGTCCCTTCCAGTTCTAGGAGATGGGATATCTCCATTAATTTAAAATTTATATATTGTGATTTCAGTCCTCTGGTTTCTTTTAAAGTTACACGCTCACAAAGGGTATAGATCTGCTATAGAGGCCACATAAAATGCCCTTCGTCCATGGTGAGGGTCACATCTCCACAAACTGCGTGAGCCCAACCCCTGGGCACCATCCTATCGGTGGCTTCCAGGTGCAGTTCAAAAGTTTTGGAAACGATCTACAAAGCTGTGAGACCTGCGGGCAGGTCTAGGTAGCTACTGGGCTAAAGCAACTGTGCGACTTTGATACAGATGATACTGTTTATAGCTGAAGAGAGTCACCCATGTGCTACGTTGTTGAGGACCACATAGGGGTCTCCCGGCCTCGCTTTGGGGTGTGATATGAAATTCCCAAGTTCCTCCTTCAGCAGCTGAGGGTGCAGGGAGTAAGTTAAGGGCTTCCTGGCCCAATTCCCGTCTCTCTTCATGATCTTGCTGTGGCACTAAACCCAACAGCCTCCCCTCTTCCATATGGAGAACAGCAGCCTGAGAGGGCCTTTTTGACAGTGTCACTCAAGTCAGAGGACTGGACTTCACATTTCTTTCCCCCGCCCTCCTCCCTTTACTGGCTGTATTGCCATTAGTGGTTGTTCCCCCCTCATCCTGCCCCTTCCTTTCCCACTGCAACCCAACAGCCCACCCCCACTCTCCCTGCCCATTGCCCTTCTCACTTTTCTCTTTCCCATCTCTCTCTTCCTGCCCCGACCCACTCACCTTTTATTTCAACCATCCCTTCCCTTCCCCCAGTTCAAAACTGAGTGCCCCGTCCCCTGAAAACTCCCATAAAATGAAGGCTTTGTAATATAAATGAAAAATATAAATAAATACATGCAAATAGCCTGGACTGCCCTGATCGGTTTGCTCCTCCATCGAATCCCTGTTCCCACCTGTTGTCTTTACGGACTGTAAGCTCCTGGGGGCAGGGACTGTCTCCTTGAATGCGTTTGCCCAGTGCCTAGCAAGAAAGGGGCCCTGATCAGCCCTGGGGCCTTTGGGCACCCACTGTGACACCAACAACAATCATCATCATTGTTCTCCTCAAAGACAAAGCGGATTTGTGAAAAGGAGCAAAGCGGGTGGAGAGTTGATAAGAACAAGTCCAAGTGAAAAGACAAAACTAATCATCCCCAGGTGATGTTCTGAGCAAAAGGAAGCCACCACATCCCACTGCAAAGCTGGCAAGCCTGCATCATCCTCTCGATCTTCTCACAGGAGAGTTTGTAATCCCAGGTCAGAGAGGGTAAAGTTTTCAATTGAAAGTCATTGGGCCATAGGCGCTTTTGAAAACAGTACCCCTAATCCATGACACTGGTTTCGGTTTTACTTTACATACCAGAGCAATGAGCAAATTCGAGAAGTTAAGGCCCCCTGCAATTTATTGTCAGAATAGTCAGTGGGTGTGTTTGGGGGCTTGCATTGTTTTGCTTTTGCTCTTCCTCCTCTGCAGGGTTGGGGAGGGGGAAATCAAGGGCAAAGGAGTAACTTTTTAAGCACAAACCAAATGTAACAGCTCTGCTAGAGATTCTGGGACATTAATCCAAACGCTAATTACAAGCAGATTGCTTGAAATCACACACCATGTCTGCCTGCAAGCTACAGTTTGACTCACTGGCCTAGCACATTTACTAACGTCTTTGATTGGATTACAATAAAAACACGTGGATTTAATGAGGATTCTGTCACCCCGGCTCAGGAACAGGGTGAGACAACGATGACATGTTGGTACCACAAAATTTTGTCTAGTCTCCTAGGGACTGATGCAGCTCCTGCTGACTCCAGTCAGCCTTGGTCTTGCCCTTGAAGGTGGGAAACGAGTTATTGACAAACATCCCTAAATCAAGGCTCCCGTTAACACTTTAGAAGATAGGATGCCGGCCTGCTAGTCTGTCCTGACATAACGCACACTCATGCTCTGCTGAAAGGGCTTATCTGTGTTGTCAGCAAGCCCCTGAGGCAGGCGGATAGCCTCTGGGCAGACCTCCCTGGTGGGCTTTCTACAGCCCAGCTGAGACGTTCAGTCTTCAAGAGGAAAAGCGCCTGCCTCGAAGAGCAATGTTTACATTCGTTTTCTTGGCTAATGAAATCGCCCCAAACTGACAAATCCATGCATCCTACCTTCTAACAACACTGAAATGGGAAAGGTAAGGGCAACGATTCTGCAAAAAAGTGGGTCCAAAAGGTTCAGTGAATTCAAAACTAGACCAAACAAAATCAAATCGGTGTTGTACTAACTCAGGCTTATAACAGAGATATGCCTCCATCCACTTCCTAAACACACGACCAGGGAGCGTGGAAGTCACCGGTGCACACTTAACTTGCAACTAATCCAATACAATTGTTCACCTTCTTTAAAAGAAATGTTTACTTCTTCGGTTCCTCTTATTTTGAAAAGGAAATAGGTTAATTGTTTCAAGATTATGGCTTGGAGAAATCCCTAAGTTCAACATGACCAAGGAGTGTTTCTAGCTAGTGGTACTCTACTGATTTCAGAAAGAAAAACCTTCTTTCGCTTACACTGATGTTAACAGTCATTCCATTCAGCAATTTCATCAGTGCAATCTATGGACTACAATAAATGGGATAGTGGAGAAAAGTTATTCTTTTAAGCCCGAGTGACATTACTCCTACATACATTTTCTGTTTTGTCTGCTGTCCCAGTATATATAAAGTGAAGCATGAAAGAGCGGGGGTTGGCTTATCAATGGGTCTACACCAAAATTTGATGATTTTAAGCTTTATTGAATTATTTAATTGAGTATTTAATACATTGTCGTTTTGTTTACCTGGAGCGTTCACAGACACGGAGCCCCTCAGCTCCCAGTGGCCGCGGTTCACCGTTCCCGGCCAATGGGAGCTGCGGGAGGTGGCATGGGTCAAGGGACATGCTGGCCGCCACTTCCCGCAGCTCCCATTGGCTGGGAACAGCAAACCGCAGTCACTGGGAGTTGAGGGGCTCCATGCCTGCCAATGGTCCAGGTAAACAAAACATCTTGGCCCACTAGCGGCTTACTCTGATGGGCCGGGAGCCTGAAATATAGGGTCAGCTTATGAAAGAGTCATACAGTTTTTGCTATTTTTACCTATCCATCTTCGGGGGTCAGTTTATAAACGAACGGGCCAATGAACGAGTATATACGGTATATATTTTGGATTTACTCCTAAATGCTCAGATCTTTTAGAGTTAAAAACAACAGATTTCTTTTCACACACATGCCTATTTACTTGCTGGATTTTCTGACTGTGTTCATTACCTTCCCCAATACGCAACTGAACATTAACAGGCAGCACATGTATTCTACTAACCTCTTTCTCCCAATCAATACTTGTTGTGCAACTCCCGCTAACAGTGAGAGTTATGTACAGTCTTGGATGGGAGAATGGTCTCTTAAACGATCATTTCATCTATACTCACGAAGGATCATTTTGTCCTTAATAACCGGCACTCAGATGTTTTTCCCCCCAGAGGATTATTTGTATGATGGCAAGATCATAACATTTAATACGATCATCTCTTGTTTTTCTCTGCAATTATTTGGGGAATTTAACAGAAGTAAAAGGTCCCAGGCTACTTAGTATGCAGCATCAATTCCTGTTTAGCTACAAAACAGAGACCGTAAGCTTTCCCAGACTGCTTTGCTAATATCGGACAACCATTAAGGGCTAGGTCTACACTAGGATTCTTCCTTCCCAGTTTTCCCACCCTGGCTAATGCTGCCAGTAGTAACAATGGTACAAGCCCTCATGTAAACAAAGTTAAATACTAGAGGGTACCTTCCAACCTCTGTGTCCTTAAAGAACGTGAGCAGCGCTTCTGAAATGGTTTTATCCCCGTTGTAAACACAGAGCCTCAAGCATATTGCCTATTGGTTGAGTTCTTGAGCCTTTCGCAATACTTTCAGGCAGCCAAAAGCGTGGCGTTTCCAAAATGTTGACAGTCAAGATGTCAGGGGTGCTAGTAAAGGCATCAGGGTGTTACTGGGTTCTGCAAATAATGGTGATCTTTCGACTCTTGCTTTAACTGCTCTAGTCCATGCCTGAATATCAGATAGATAAATACTATACCTTTCTGTCTCTCTTTCCCCCAAAACTAGTTTTGTTACTACCAAAAAAAAAAAAAAAAGTGAGTGAATATTATCTAGCACTTGAAGAATGAAAATTAGAACCGTATGGAAAAAAATGTTGACTAGCTCTCTTGAAAATACTCACATCCTGCAATCCTAAAGTAGACTGTTTGCTAGAAACATATACACCGATCGAAGTTAAAGATCTTTTGTAAAAGGCAGGAACCACACATAAAGTATGTATCTAGACAGCATTTAATCTGCTTTCATTGCTCTCACTCCCCCTAGAGCAAACTAGTTTGGAGTTACCTCAGGGTATGTCTTCACTACTCGCCAGATCGGCGGGTAGTAATCGTTCTATCGGGGATCAATTTATCGCGTCTCGTCTAGATGCGATAAATCGATCCCCAAACGCGCTCCCCATCGACTCCGGAACTCCACCAGAGCGAGAGGCGGTAGCAGAGTCGACGGGGGAGCCACGGCCGTCGATCCCGGACCGTGAGGACAAGAGGTAAATCGATCTAAGATACTTCAACTTCAGCTACGTGATTCACGTAGCTGAAGCTGCGTATCTTAGATCGATCCCCCCACAGTGTAGACCAGCCCTCAGTCTCAAACTGGCAAGTTGAATGTGCTAAAAGACAACCAAAAAAAGCAGCTTTTGGTTTAACTCAACAGCTATTTATGGTTTAAATCTGTCCAACCGTTGAGCAACTAACACAGAAATTCTCTTTGTAGTGATGTGTTTTACTTGATATTTGCCATTATATTAGACAGACAACGTACTGGCAGATATTAATTGTAGTAAGTTTTGGCTATGCCAGGATCCAAGTATGAGGTTATTTTTACCAGAAGACCATGACTACAAACTACTTCTACAATTAATCTATGTCTGATTTGCAAGGGAAAGAATCTGGAAAACATCCTGTGCAATGTCATCATGGACAAATAACTTGCACTTCTGCAGAGCACCTACCTTTTGAGCATCTGGAAGTACTTCATAAACATTCATGAATTAATTCTACCCTGAAATAGAGGTAGATACTATCCTCACTTCACAGACGGGGGACGCTG
Organism: Chrysemys picta bellii; assembly: GCF_011386835.1. Classification (NCBI taxonomy): domain Eukaryota; kingdom Metazoa; phylum Chordata; order Testudines; family Emydidae; genus Chrysemys; species Chrysemys picta. The sequence continues at coordinate 6,992,208 of NC_088797.1, forward strand.
AGTTAAGGCTCAGTTAAGTGGCCTGGTCTTAGATCACAGCGAGTATGTATTGTAGCAAGGAAAACAACTCCAGTGTCCTGACTCCAATCTTATGCTCTACCCCACAAGATCATCATCTCTCCATCCAAAACAAGAAGGAAGCTAACCTGGCCTGCATTGTAAGCCACTGCACTGAGATCAGACCTAGTCCAACATAAAATAAATAGCCTACTCAAAATTGTTTTCCATTTGCAGAAAACGAAGTTCCCATTGTTCTATACAATGGTGATCCTCCCCTTAGAAGAGGAGCATTCGCCATAAAAATTTACTCGAGCAACATTAAGAGTTAAACAGAACTCCAGGAAACACCCCCATTTCGGGCTTTCTCCTTCTAGCCTGCACATCACTTTAAGTTTGTCCAGATTTCTTTCTGCTGCTCTGTTTGCCGAGCCTCAGGAAGATCTGTTTCACTGCTGTTGCTTTTCTAAAAAGGAAGGATTACTCATTTCCCTGGAATAGACTCAGCTCCTTTGCCGTTTCCATGTGTCCGTGTTATATTTACAATCTTGAAGAGGACATGCAAATGATCAGAACGGTTCCAACAACCAAACAGAAAAGTCAAAACAGCGTCTCTTCCCGTGGTGTCTGGGAGAACATGATTAATGACAACTTCCTCTCCTGGGAAAGGCTCTTGCAATCGTTGGCCTGAACAACCAGCAGACTTTACACACCAGATTCCTAGTATGAACTCCGAATAAAACAAACAGAAGAGGTGGGTTTAAGAATATATTATGTTACTCCTGTAAGAAGTGTGCAAAGTAAACAGCCTGATTTTCCTACATTCATTTTGATTAGTCTTTAAACACTGATGAAGCAAAAATAAGTGGAGTGAGACAGACTATACAGATAGGCTCAAACCCGGCAGTCCATACAGAAGCAACTCTCCCTCCCCCAATGAGATGGGGGAGAGGGCGGAACCATCTAAATAAAGACTACAGAATTGGCCCTCAGTCACTGAACCAAGTTTGGACCTGGTGCAACTGGGTGTAAATCCAGCCATTTCAATGGACCCTCATGCACTTACCCAAGGCAAATTATTATGCAACATGGCCCCCAGTATTGCATTCTGAGATGCAGGGGCAGAGGCCTGCATGTATGTTGAGTCCGGTGACTTCAACTGGACTCTGGGTGCATGCAGGGGCCCACCCGCATGAATAAAATCAGGGCCCAAAGAAGTTGCCCCTTAACAAGGATAATTGTTCTCCCAGCTGTTTTTGGGGGAGAGCACTAGAAGACCAGTGCAACCATGGATACAGAAACAACATGTTTAAAAGTTCAGAGGTAAACTGAAATCATGAACGTTTAGCAGAGAAACAGAGAAAGAAATGGAACTTTAGAGTGACACTAGGACAGGAATTGTCTCAGCAACAATACAGTCACAGGGAGAAGCCGCAGGTTTTAGGATAGTGGAATGCGTCACTTTCCTGTGCACATCTGGCCTTCTCATCTCTCAGACAGCAGATGTACAGACTTAACTCTACCCCCCAATGCAAGAGCTATTTCTGTGTGTAACTCAGAGTTTGGCTGGGAAGCAACAAGGCCACTTCTGTTCCTATGTCAGTGCAATCCCTTTGCATTTCAAAAGCAGGGGGAAGTTCTCTTCAGCTGCTCTTTATTAAACTGGAAGAAATACAAACTGTTCCTCCTGTGAACAGATTTCTCTTTAGAGCTATCCTCAAAAGGAAATCAAAATCTCTGGCCTGCAGAAGGATCACAACGAAGGCATATGGATATTCTTTGCCCAACACATGCAAATCATGGGTCTGATCCAAAGCCCACTGAGTACAATGGAAACACTGCCCCCTCCCCGACTTCAATGGGCTTTGAATCAGGCCATATGAGAGAATATTAAATTCTCTAAGGATTTCGTTTATCCGTTGTAGTGTTACTTTTAAGCAGTGCCAGAAACAAAATCTTTAACTCCTCTTCATTGTTCTTGACACAACATTGGGTCCTTTTGAGCTGCCCATGCCAGAACCTAGAAGTCATGGCCTCAAACTTCACGTCTGAAGAAGTCATGGGATCTTGTAACTACCACTTCTTGCAGGCAGAAGCTCTAAAAGTTCCTGCACTAATGGGTCCATTTTCTTGTTATACTGGTATGGTGTGTGTCATGTTTAAGGCTGCCATCCATGGTTAAGTGTGAGAAGATGAAGGCCACAGTGTCAGGAATACTTTTATCAGTCCTGGTTTTGATTTTTGGCATCTAGGATCTCAGATTAACCCTGGACTCTGGCATAGTCAAATCAGCTCCTCCACCCCCCAAAAATGTCCAGTACTGGGTGCCACCATCATCACTGGGCAAGCATCTCCCGTGGGAAAAGACATTTTCCTCTGCAGAACGAGGGAATTACTCTGATTACATCATTTAAAAAATGGATGAAAAACTCACTTCTGATTTTACAATCTCTAATGAACTAGAGGGGGATGGCAGGCAAAGTGCAAAAAGACCTAGCTTTGTACAAGAGCAGGATCAAATGGTTTTAAATGATTTTCCAGTACTCTCATTTGAGAAAATGTAATTCATTGCAAAACAGAAAATCCTAAGGAATAAGTCTCGTATGGTCAATCTTTGAGTCTGAGGTTTAAACGAGAGGTTAGAGATGTAGCCTCTACTTAACCTGTTTTGTTGGGAAGAATTTTAGATTTCAATCTGATCTGCCTTTAATTAGTTAAAAGGCATTTTGTCACCCAGAGCTTTAAAGTTTTAATTAAGGCTATAATGGAGAATGCAGGCAACTACTCTGTTGCATACTTAATTGAATTATATTAAAAATGAAAAACTATCAGCTACCTAAGAAATATATTATTTCCTGGTAAAAGTATCTTAATGTTGCAAAGCAAACACAAACTCCGGGATTTAAACTGTTGAGAGATGATTCTATACAAGCAAATGATGATGTCGGGGAGGGAAAATTCTGAGAAAATTACAAGCAATAGTAAGTTGAAAGCAGTAGTTATTTTCTGACTTTTAACATACACAAAGAACTTTGTCATCCAAAGTATCTTTATTTCTTAATTATGAGTACAAAGCTGCTGGCAGTGATGAAGACTGAGCTGACAGAGTTTTTCCCCATATTCTGGCTTTCTAATTATTTGATCATTCTTTTTTACCCACGGAAAGATGACTTGCAGATTGTAAACTCTTCGTCACAGCTGCCTAATGAGTCATGATTTGACTAATTTTAGAATGTATGCTCTCCGGGGCAAAGTCTGTGTCATCTGTTACGCTTGAACTCCCGTGTAGCTGTCTGTACCCATTTGCTGTCTCTTGTTTTACACTTAGATTGGAAGCTCTTTGAGGCAGGGAACGTCTTTTTGTTCTGTGTTTGTACAGCACCTAGCACAACGGGGTCCTGGTCCATGATAAGGCTCTAGGATCTACCATGATGCAAACAACTCAAAAAGAGCAAAAAAATTGGGCTTGTGTGCTGGATTTTTTCCTTCTTTATGATGTATAAAGGCAAAGGGGTTTTCTTTTTAAGCGTTTTTTCCTGCTTGGTTTTTGCCATAAGAAACGTGTGTCTTATATGCACTGGATGACGGCAGGATTAGTGGAATGGCGTCCTCACAAGAATCAAGAGAAAGCTGAACAATGGAGAGGGGAAGGAGGTTTAGTCACACTGTTAAAAATTCTGTATGTTAACTCAGTAGCAAATTAACAACTGGAATAATAAATCTTTGCTAACGATTCATCACCCTCCCCCATCAGTTAAGGTTAGCGCTCACAATATACAATTCTCGAGACCTCTCAGGGGATGTCTACCCTGCACACTGGGCACGGACTCAGCCCAACCCCCACTCCCATCCACACACAAATCAGTCTGACTCAGGTCAGCAAGCACTCAGGAACCAGATCCTAGGAACCTGCTAGGGCGAGGGGTCAGAGCCTGAGTTCCGTTGATATTCAGGTCCAAGACCTGTCATTTTGCAGTGTAGACACAGGTCAAGCTGCAGATCTAAGTCAGAAGGTCTGTGCGGTGCAGCATGGACATGATAACACACATGTGAAAGCAGGGTCCAGCAACTGTAAACCTAGGTTTACAATGCAATATGGATTTGGGAACACTGAGTCCAGAAGCCCGGGTCCCACAGACCCAAGTTTACAATGCAGTGTGGACACACCCTAAGAGGTATTTAGTGAAAACAGGAAGACCAGACTTCCATTTATCCAGGTACTTACATAGCTCCATCACAATAGTATCTGAGCGTCTCGCAAACATTAATTCATTTATATTCACAGAGCCCCAGAAAGTAGGGAAATGGTGTTATCCCTGTTCACAGATGGGAGAAACTGAGGCACCAAGATTAAATGACTTGCCTAAGGTCACCACTGGGAGTCTGTGACAGAGCCAGGAATTGAACGCAAGGTTCTTAACACCCAGCGCCTTACCCACAAGGCCATCCTTCCTCGCCTTAGCTAGCAAAGCTAAGTAGTGTCAGAATCATTTGCCTCAATGATTATTAAGTCTTTGTATTATCATAGCACTTAGGAGCTCTAGTCATAGACCAGAACCTCACTGTGTTAGGCGCTCAGACATCAAGCCCTCGGAAGAGCTGAATAAAATGAAAGAATTTTGGAAATTTTTTATGAAGTGATTACGTTTGGCTCCAGCAAACAGGAGAGTACAGTGCTTGCTTGCACCACTTCTGTTAAAGCAGCGGCGCCTATTCGCCCCCTATGGATGAAGGCCAATTAAAGTTTAGGTGACATTAGAAAAAAGTATTTGATTTTACAAATTGCATGACAAGACAGCAGAGAAGCAGGCAGTAAAAATGGGGTTAATACGCCTCTACCCCGATAGAACGCTGTCCTTGGGAGCCAAAAAATCTTACCGTGTTATAGGTGAAATCGTGTTATATTGAACTTATTCATAGATTCATAGATTCTAGGACTGGAAGGGACCGCGAGAGGTCATCGAGTCCAGTCCCCTGCCCAACTTGCTTTGATCCACCGGAGCATGCAGCCCCGGCCGCCCTTCCCCCCCCGCCTCCTCTCCCGAGCACTGCTTTACCGCGTTATATCCGAATTCGTGTTCTATCAGGTCGCGTTATATCGGGGTAGAGGTTCATAACCTTTGCCACTTTCGTAAGTATTCAGCTAAGACAGAAAGAGAACAGGAGCTGGGGGAAGAGGAGGGGATAATACTTCAATATCCTCCCAATTAATCCGTGATGGAGATTTCTGATAGTAGAGGGTTCTTTAATCTAGCAGAGAGAGGCATAACAAGTTCCAAAGGCTGGAAGCTGAAGCCAGACAAATTCAGACTGGAAATAAAGACACAAATTTTTAGCAGTAAGGGTAATTAACCATTAGAACAGCTTATCGAGGGACATGGTGGATTCTCTGTCCCTCTGAGACTTTAAATCAAGACTGGACATCTTTCTAAAAGATATGCTCTGGCTCAAACAGATGTTATGAGCTTGATGCAGAAATTATTGGGTGAGGTTCTCTGGCCTGCGCTATGCAGGAGGTCAGACCAAACGGTCGTAATGGTCCCCTCTGGCCTTACAAATCTATGAATCTTTTCACTATGAACCTTAGTGACTGTCTTGGTGCTCAGAGACATTCTTGAACGAGCAGGGCATTTCATAGGGCTAGTCTGTCCCCCACCAATCCCAATTGCCAATTATTTGCCCTCCTTTATTTGAAGCTTTATTTTACGGGCTCTCTCTTGCCCATAGTACAGGAGATAGTTGACCTTCCTCTATTAGGACTCTCTGTTTAATTACAGTTTAAGATTAATTGATTTTTCCATTAACGAGCCTGTAAAGCAAATTGATCTTTCAAGAAAGTTTTATGCTCAGATTGGCAGCAGAGAAATCCGAGTGATGTCCCGTCACTCGTCAATGCAGTGTAGAGCACTGCTGCGTCCTTTATGAACCAGCTAATCCTATTTTCCACTCTTTTGCTCCAAAAAATCCTCGCTCTGGTTTCCTTGTCCTCCATGCTTACTCTGAGCAAGGTCGAGGGGCCAGATTAGCTCAAACAGCTTTATTTTTGTCAACAGACAGCTGAATGGTCCGGGTCACGGCCCACTTCTGTTTCGAGACATTTAGGGTTTTAGATGAGTTACAGTGGAAAAAATGAAAGTTATTTTAATGTATTTAATCTGTGAGCCTCCTTGATTCTTAGCCAACTGAGGATGAATATAACCACCACAGGCAGTGCCACAGTAGTACACTACATTTACTGCACTTGTTTAAGCCCTTATTTTCAGGCTATCCATTTGTACTCGTATGCCACTCCTCCCCTCCCCCCCATCACGGTCTTACATTAAAGATTGTGAGGTGTTCAGGTATTTATCCTCACAGCACCCTTGTGAGGCAGGCACATACTATTACTCCCAGTATACAGATGGGGGAACTGAAGCAGAGAGAGACTCAGGGTATGTCTTCACTACCCTCCAGATTGGCGGGCAGCAATCGATCCAGCGGGGGTCGATTTATCGTGTCTAGTTTAGACGCGATAAATCGACCCCCGAGCGCGTTCCCGTCGACTCCTGAACTCCAGCTCGGCAAGGGGAGCGGCCGCAGTCAACTCACCGCGGTGAAGACACCATAGTAAGTCGATCTAAGTACGTCCACTTCAGCTATGTTATTCACGTACCTGAAGCTGCATAACTTAGATCGATCCCTCCCCCCCTCCAGTGTAGACCAGGGCTAAGTGACTTGCCTGGGTCACACAAGACTTTTTGGTCTGTGGCAGAGGAGGGAATTGATCTGGGGGATCTCCCTCAGCCCAGATTAGCACTGTAACCATGGGACCACCCTTTCTCTCAGCCAATCCGAACTTTCTGGAAAAATCATCATCACCTGTGCTAACAAGCATGAGATATTTCAGCTATGGCATGGGGTGGGCTTCTATCTGGTAACGTCATTCTAATCATAGAATAACATGGTTGGAAGGGACCTCAGGAGGTCATCTAGTCCAACCCCCTGCTCAAAGCAGGACCAATTCCCAACTAAATCATCCCAGCCAGGGCTTTGTCAAGCCTGACCTTAAAAACCTCTAAGGAAGGAGATTCCACCACCTCCCTAGGTAACCCATTCCAATGCTTCACCTTCACCACCCTCCTAGTGAAAAAGTTTGTCCTAATATCCAACCTAAACCTCCCCCACTGCAACTTGAGACCATTACTCCTTGACCATTACTCCCTTCCTGAATCAACAGAACTTATGGCCCCAACCTGTGGCAGTGAATTCTGTTAGGCTGTTTTGAGTTTCTGAGGGAAAATTCTGCATATTCTTTCTTTGCACTCCAATACCTCAAAAATGGTTTTGTTCTAGACCATCGGTCTCAATATCCAGTGGATCCTCAGTGAGTTCTGTGTTCTCTATCATTCGTCCCCCGCCCTGTGACTTCATCAAAAGGACTCACCCCTGATGTTAAAAACTAGGTCTGTCACACAGCCATGTACCCATCATCTCACACAGAGAAACATCAAGTAAAAGCCTGAGGCAAAAGGTCTTACACAGGGACCAGAGAGTTTTAACACACTTGGTTGCAGCAGAACGTTGGCCTGGGCATTCCACAGCTAAGAGCACACCGATGAGCACAGCCTGCCATCACCTCCCAATGTTCAAATCTAGGCACTGTGGCAGGAATTACGGGACAGATTCTGCTCTCAGTTACTCCAATGTCATTTCAGTATTAGTTCAGACGTAAATCAGACTCTGGCCCGAAAAGCTGACTTTTCTGGCTCTGGAGTTATAATGGAACAGATGTTTGCACTTAATGTCTGGTGCTGTCTTTATTTGGTAACTCATACAGAGATATTTTTCCCCCACCCTATTCTATTAAAAGCTTTACCAAGTCCCTTATGTTTGCTGTTGTTGGAGATGAACTGCTTTGGCGACATTTTCGAAGTGCAAGACAAATGAATTGGCTGTTCTATGAATAATTAAACCATATTACAATTTATCTTCACCACCACAATTATGGGCATCACTGATTTGCTGTATGTGATTTATTTGTATCACTGCTACCAGTCTGCAATACCTGAAGGTTTGCAGCATGGTTTCATCCTGCGAATAAAAGCTTTTCATGTAATACCTCAGGTCACCAGGGGACAAGATAACATGAATACCACAGATCCCTAGGGGTGGTTCTCAATGAACTACAGCTCTCTCTGTAGGCCAGTGAAGTTCAGGTTTGTCACAAAGGAGAGATATGCTGTGATTAAAGTTCGGGTTGCAAAGCCAAAAGTTAGGAAATGCCAGTATTAAGGCTACCCTAAGACTAATTAACTATACATTTAATTAATGATATAGAAGTCCTGTGGGGAAAAAAGCTATGTGATTGAATAAATGTTTCACAGTGCACACACACAAGGGACAACCTTAATTCAGACCTTTGCTAACTTTCCAGTGCTTGATTCTGCCAGAGCAGCGGTTCTCAACCTGCGGCCCACATGCGGCCCAATTAGCACACAGCTGCAGCCCAGATCAGCTGTGTGCTAAAGGCCATGGGCTCTCAAACAGAAGGTTCAAGTCCCGGCAGCCAGTGGGTTCCGGGCGGGTTGCCGCATGGTGGGCTCTGGGTCCTGGCTGCCCCCCTGGCCCCACACTCTCCACTCCTGGCCCCATTCTGTGAAGAGGTCTCTGGCTGGAGGGTGCTGGGCATAGGGTTGGTGGGGAGGATTAGGTGGGGGGGCACTGTGGTTCTCAATTTGTGGCCCAGGTAATACTTTGTGGGCCGCATATGCAGCCAACAATGCTAAATAGGTTGAGAACCACTGTGCTAGGGTAATAAACGGGGTTCCACCTTTTATCCTGTCCCACCTAATCCTGTTTTCACCCACGCTCACATTTCTAAAAGATGCCAAGTACCAGCCTGGATAAACCTTCCTGAGGCAGAAGACTGTAACAGGTCCAGCAGAAATAGTCCACCTCAGAAGAAAACAGAGAGAAAGCTGTCCTTGGTGTCCATCCCGTACCAAGTGAGAAGCCAGCCAGATAAACTTAACAAGCCTGTGTAAACTATCAAAGATTTGGGATGAGGTCCTTCGAGAAAACATACTGATGGAATAGACACATATCCGGAGGGGAACGGGGGGGGGGGGGGGGGAATTCATTCTAATGATTTCAAGTTCTGCTTCAGTTCTGTGGTGAGTTTCTTAGCGATGTTCACAGGGTTAAGGGTGGTTATATTCTCCTGCTCCCCCACTCCCCCAAATTCAGGCAGGGAGAGAGGCACAGATTAGCTGCTTAATCCATTCAAAAGGGTTGTTAGAATGAGAGTACTGCTCTTATAATACATTCATGTGCTTCTGGAAAATACTTAGACTGATGCAATGCACAATCTACTTGAGAGGTTTCTGAGGTAAACACACTTCAAACATTTGTAAACATTTAAAAAAACAGGAATATATTTATTTTTCTTTAAAAGAAGGGATATGCTGCTGTGCCACACACTTACGCGTAATCCAGTTTCTCTCTTACCAGGACAAAATGACCATCTTAATTCTGAATTTTCACTCTGGGTTTGACCTGTGCAGCATTCCCAATTATAGATTTACAGATTTTAAGACTAGAAGAGACCACTATGATCATCTAGTCTGACTTCCTACATAACACCGGCCAATGAATTTAATCCAGTAATTCCTACATGAAGTCCAATAATTTGTGGTTGAACTAAAGCACATCTTTCATTTAAAGATTCCAAATGATGGAGAACGCTTCTCTTCCCTTGGTAATCTATTCTAATGGTTAATCAACCAGTTAGTAATGTCAATTAACACAGGTCATTTTAAACATCGTTTTAGATCATTTATTGCCTGTGATAAAAACTTAAAATGAAATGCAACTGCCTGCAGGATTCTCCTAAATGGACTAAACAATAAGATCCTTATTGCAGCATAACTCCAACTATTGGGAGTAATTTTTGTATGGCAGCTAAGGAAAGCTGGCAATTTATATGCAAACTTGCAACACACAACTTCTGAGGTATAAGCCAGCCAGCACCTTTCTCATGCTTCCAGTAACCAGAAGTGATTGCTGACCCATTTTGTTGAAGGTCTCTCTACAGATCCAGGACTGGTGGTACCAGAAGAGTGCTTTGCCTCTACATAGGATGTGCAAAAGTGCACTAAACCCGAATACTAGATCTTAGTATCCACATTTCAAAGGAACCATATCTCAAATAAAAACTAAACTCACCTCATGCCAAAAAAGAGAGATGTGGCTGCCAATTTTAAGCTAAGTTACTCAAACTGAATTGAGACCGGGAGGAAGCTCTTCTGCTTTACATATTTTTTACACAGCCTAATGGAAGGGCAGGAACAGAGCCAACTTGTTTCATTTTATTCTGCACTTGCTTTAAGTAATACGAATGTAATTTTTGTCAGCAGAGCAAGGTTGCTTCAAAGCCTTCACAGTTGCCTAGGCCCTGGAGGGGAAATCACCTCGTGGTACTGACACTGGGTGGAAAAGGCAGAGCAGCAGCTAATGTGAAGGGGAAGAGATACACACCAGTGTTTACAAATGCAAGGTAATGCACAATGGAAGCTACTGCTCATGAACATTGCTGGTTCTACATTAACTGTAATCATCTGAGAGTCATTGTGGGCAACTCAGTGAAAATATCTGTTCCATATACAGCACAGGCAAAAAGAAGCCCAAATCTTAAGGGGTCTACAGAACTCACAGAATCACAGATTCATAGATTCCAAGACCAGAAGGAACCACTGTGATCACCTAGACTGACCTCCTGTATTACACAGGCCACAGAACTTCCCCAAAGTCATTCCTAGAGCAGATCTTTTAGATAGGATAGGAAATAACATTGATAACTTGTTATAATGGCATTATAATGTTATCTCCCATCCCTACCTGAAACCCTCTGTTCAGTTTTGGTCCAATAAACAGAAGAGATTCACAGATGACCAATGAAAAGGATTAGAGACCTAGAAAGACTTCCATGAGAATAGAGATTAAAATACACCTCTACCCCGATATAACGCTGTCCTCGGGAGCCAAAAAATCTGACCGCATTATAGATGAAACCGCATTATATCAAACTTGCTTTGATCTGCCAGAGCACGCAGCCCCCCCTCCCTCCCGGAGCATTGCTTTTCCGCATTATATCCGAATTTGTATTATATCGGGTCGCGTTATATCGGGGTAGAGGTGTATAAAGAGTCCCACTCTTTTTTTAAAGAGGAGTGAACATGATACAGGAATAGAAAATAATGAATTGTACAGAGAAGATAAAATCAGGTGCTTGTATTTACCCTCTCCTAATACAACAGCAAAGAACAGTCAATGAAATCGAATGAAAGGCAACTGATAGAAAGAAATTATTTTTATGCAACACATAATTAACCTGTGGAATTTATGGCCACAAGATATCAATGAGGCCAAAAACTTGCAAAGATAAAAGCGTTAGACATTTAAATGGATAATGAGAACATCCACATTAAAAAAAAAGGGGGTGGGTTATAAACCTTCATGTCTATTAGGAATAAATTTCTGTATGTTATTCCATGATTGTTCTGCCATGAGTGCAGGGGACTGGACTAGATGACCTCTCAAGGTTCCTTCCAGTCCTATGATTCTGTGATTAGAGGGATTACCGGATCTCTTAATGAAGCATCTTGTCATTATCAGGCAGAGATGAAGCACTTGGGGGGCGGGGTAGTTTGCGGAGAATGAGGTTCAGGCTCAGCAGGCATGCCTTGCCTTCAGAACCCAGGCTCGCTGCCAGCACAAATCTCAGAGCTACAGACTCAAGCAGCAATCTGATTAACAGCATTTTAAAACCAAGTCCGCTCAGCGCTGCCTATTGATTCTGTTTCGTTTTTTAAAAGTAAACACAGGTGAGGCAAACCCAAGGTTAAAGCCTAAGACACAAAGGTGTTCCTACTGGCCAGCCACAATGTATTGATAAGGACGCTGCTGAGTTTACTGCTGATTTCGCCGGTTGGATCGCTCCCTGGGCAAATTTTAGAGTTGACTTAGGATGCAGGAAGCAGGTTTTGGGCAGCGGGCGAAGTTTCTCTTTACACAGCCTTTAAGATGTGTAATCCCAGCCGTCGCTAGCGGGACAGAGAAATACCTCCACGCCTGAGAAGTTACGTTTCAGACTTTCATACCAATGTTTGCTAACTGAAGATGCGTGTCCAGTTTAGTTACATAAATGCTCATAAAAAGGCAGCGGTTCTGAATGCTCCTACTCATCATTCTTCTCTCTCCAGTGACTCAGGGGCTGAAAGCTTTGGGGAGCTCCACCTTATTTGAAATCGGTCTTACTACAAATAGCCATTGTGACTATCCTGCACGACGCTTACAGCTCCCAAAATGCTTCCTTCCATGCCTCTGAATTGGAAATTTTCTGCCCAGCCCTCTGACTTGCAGTATTACTGCCAACCCCAGGGTCAAAAGTCAGGCCTCTCAAAATCACGAGTGGCTTAAACAAATGAGATTTCGTTAAATAAATAAATTAATTAATTTTGGTTTCTTTTTATTTACCTTCTGGATTTTAGCCTTTAGGGTGCATTCAGGTCACATCTTCCAGCATTTCTCTGCAATCACGCAGGCTAGATATTTGCTTTAATAAGAGCTGAGGTTCTCCTGACTGCTGGAGTTTGGACTTTAAGTAAAACCACCACATCTCATGAGGCTCACCATAAAAGCACAAGAGCTGGCAGCACTGGAACTGGCGTTCCGTCAGTAACACTTTAAACCACCCTGTAAATGACAACTGGTTGCTGAAAGCAAAAAGAACAGGCATGCTGGAGCAATGACTTACAAGTAGAGGGAGACGATGCTGGAAGAAGGAGATCTCAGGGATGGAATTGCTGTCAGCTCATTGTTATTCAGGTGTCTGGAACAAACAGAAATTAAATTGTTTAAACAAGCAGCTCACAATGAAGTATGTACTAGCTTGATCTGGCCTGAGTTAGGTGTTTTGTATGAACGCCCAGCTAATCACCGGTCATCAGGAGCGGAACTTGCCCACAAGTCTGATCATTTGGCAAATGTTTCCACATTCAGGTGTTTGCCGTATCTGCCGTCCCTATCTCAAAGTCACTACCAAAAGCACATCAGGTTAAACCCCCTTCTACACACTCGAGAGCCACCATGCTGAAAAGCATTCGTCGAACACCATACCAACCGGTGAGCGCTTAATGGCGCAGCCCCCACTCCGGCTCAGCTTCCACGGAAGCTAATGGGAGCTGAGCTTGAGATAGGCTAATTAGATGTGCCCCTTTTGTGCTAGGTGGAGCACAAGCACGCCACTGCTGAAATTAAACCGGTGAGTTATGCATAGTTAGGGTGACCAGATGTCCCGATTTTATAGGGACAGTCCCGATTTTGGGGTCTTTTTCTTATATAAGTTCCTATTACCCCCCACCCCCGTCCCGATTTTTCACATTTGCTGTCTGGTCACCCTATGCATAGTTAGCCGCATTTTACAATGGGAAACCAGAGGCACGGAGAGATGGAGACTGTGGTACAGCTGGGAACGGAAGCCTGACCTCATGACCATCAGCAGCATTTATTCATCCGGCAGAAGCACCCACAGGCCTCAGCTGTGATCAGTGCCCACGTGATACACACACACGAAGTAGGAGAAGCCCCTGCCCCCAAAGAGCTTGTCTACACACAATTATTATACCATTTTAACTATATTGGTTCAAAACTATAAGTATAGCCTGCTAGTGTGGGTGCAGTTATATTGGTGATTATACTGGTATAACTCATTCCTGTACATTTAGGGGAATAAACTATAGTATAAGGCACTTTTATGCCAGTGGGACTGTGACCGCACCAGCGGCTGTACCATTTTAACCATTTCGATAAAAAGATTAGTTTGGTTAAATTCATAAAAACTTTGTGCGGACCAGGTGTAAGCACCAGAGCCTCCTCGAGACTAAGTGGGAGAAGCTCCATCCAAGATGAGGAACAGACAGAGAGAGAGAGAGGCCACAGTCCTAACAAACACTTATACCCAGTGAGTAGTAATGTGTTCTTGGTCACACAGGAAGTCCATGGCAGAGTCAGGAATTAATCCTACATCTCCTGGCTCGCAGGCCAGCTCTCCTACTACACCTGTAGGCTTCATCTCTGCTACGAACATTGAGTTCCTCCTCACACTGACGTGTCACCTTGATTCTTACTCTCAGGCAGGAAGCAGGATACTGGCTGCTTGGCTCAACTGTTTTAGAAACTGCAGAGCACAATTAGCTCTTATCTGGCACTTTTCATCCACAGATCTCACAGCGCTGTCCAAAAGGGGTCAGTACCATTACCCTGATTTCACAGATGGGGTCTCGGAGGTGCAGGAAGGGGGAAGTGACATGCCTAAGGTCTCCCAGAAAGTCAGTACCAGAGCTGGGAATAGAAGTCAGGTCTTCTGAAACATAGTGCTCAGTGCTCTGCCCACTAGCCTCTCTGCAGGGACACCCCTAGGAAAAGCCAGGATGGTATGTTAAAAGCCATGCAAGTAGTTCAAAAAAGGCCCACAAGCCACCATTTTGTTGCCGTAATCCCATTAATTAAAAAAAAGTTAAATACAATAACTTTAAAGAATTCAAAACAGGTCACTAACTCTATTTACACATCTGTCCCATGTCTAGCGAACATTTGCTCTGATCGGGGTATCTGCAATCTTTCTGAAGAACATTACTCATCAGCTACTGTTCTGCAGAGCTAACAACAATTAAGGAGGAGGTTTTGCTACTACTGCACTACTGAGCGATCAGATACAGAAATGTCTCTTCCATAGCCTAATATTTGAAGCATTTCTCCGAGCGAAAGCAGATCCCTGTCATGTGACCAGCTCTTCCTCAGTTTAAAGAGCCCTTGTTTGTATGGTGAATTAGTCAATTAATTACTATAACAGCCGCTTGTCTGGCTGCTTGAAAATTACCTAATTTCTTGGCCATCTTGTTTGCTTCCCCCTGACCATGCTGAAGCAATTACAGCCATGCCACTGCCAAGACAGAGCAAGGGGTAGCACTCATTGCAAGACTAACACCCCCTGGGGTCCAGGAGCCCCCTCCATGATGCAGAATTTCACAGGGTCTCTTGTTAGGAATCTTTATAGATTCCTGTTTATACAATCCCACCCTGCCCCTCCTAAAACTACTCCTCTGCATGGACTGAAGGACTCTGCTATAATGTGAAGTTAAGAGGCCAATGCACAGCTGCACTTAGCAAAAAATCCTTTCTGAAAACCTGCAGAAAGGTCCTTACAATGGCTGCTGAAAATTAATAATAATGCAACACAAATACCTGACACCCCCCACACACACACTCCATTAGGCAAAAGGTGGATCCCCCTCCAAAGGAATGAGAGGAGCAATCTTTCTTGCAGCTGCTTCAAAACTACACCTGACCTGGACTCAAATATCAGAAGTAAACCACAAGGAGCAAAGCAACTTGTAATGAGCAGAGGGTGTAGAAGAGAAGTGGACCAGTGCCATCCTTTGTGCAGGATGGGAAGAGATAAGGGCAATTTAAATTAATCCTGGTTTTGTAAACAATTTTTTTTTTTGGGGGGGGGGGGGGGGGGGGGGGGGGGGGGAGGAATTCCACAGTTAATCTACCACAGAACTTTCTTTTGGCTTCTCATATACTATGAAAGGTATTTGCTTTCACATGGGCTTGCAGGTAATGCCAATAGCATATTAACATGAGGAAGGAGGAGGAGGAAAAATTATTATCCCCATTTTACAGATGGAGAACTGAGGCACAGAGCAAGAACTCACACAAAGGCAGATAGGAAGTCTGTGGCATAGCCAAATCAATGCACAGTGAAGTCATTTCCTATAAACACCCCCCCCACATCCCAATGGATGTTACCTGTTTCAAAATGCACTGTAAATGGGGTTCACTTTGTTTGACCATTAAACAAAAGAGATGTTATCACTCTCCTAAAATCTTCAAAAGTACAGGGGGTGGGGAGGCAATACAGTAGTCACCATGCCACTATAAAAATCACACTGGGGAGTTCAGTTTGGTGTGTTTGTGTGTATTGAAAAGGACAAACCCAACTAGAAATCCAATCACTTAAGAAGAGTTACAGGAAGTTTTCAGGTACTTCACCTGCCTCCTGAGTTCCCCCTTTCAATCTGTGTGGTTTTACATTTTTTTTTCTTTTTTTTTAAATAGAGAAAAAGTTAAGTCTCTCTCCCCTGTGACTGTGAGCAAAGCTGGCAAAACACAAAAGGGGAAAAGTAATTGACCAACTCTACAGTGACTAGATGCAAAGTGCAGTCAAATACACAAAGTAAACTGGAAATAACGTTTATATTGTGTGTGCACAGGTGCACCCATGAAGATATTTTACATAATTCGGGCTTAATTCCCATTTACATCCATTGTAGGATCCCTTTAAATTGCCAGAGGGGTGTAAAGGAACTTTAAAGTAATTGAGACTCTCGCTCATTTTCCTCTGATGTGTTTCGATTGTCGCCGTCCTGCTGTAGCACTGACTGACTTGTAACAACAATATGCAAACAGGTCTCTCACTTCAGTGTCATTTTTAATTTGGCAACACTCCTTTTATGTCTATCCCAGTAAAGTGTCTCAATCAGAGGTAACGCCCCCAGATCTCAATTCTCTCCCAGATCTCAATTCTCATCTTGATTCACTGAGAGACCACTGAGAGTTGGGCTGAGGCATGAGAAGGGTCTTCCTTCACTTTGCTTGTGTGCTGCACTCTCCCCCCGTTCTAGGTGGTAAACTCTTCAGGGCAGAGACTCTCTTACTCTGTATTAGTACAGCGCCTAGCGCAATGCAGCCCCATCCTGACTGGGTGCAATATAAGCAGTAAGAATTGAGGTGCCAAGCTTTCAATCTTCACACCCCCAGCTAGCCCCTGAGGTCATAGGTCTTCAGGTACTTTCATATATAAACCATCACCAAGCCACTATCGTGTTAGGGTAACATTCAGGGACACAAGACCAGCGGGACTGGCTCTGGGGTTCTATTCTCTACACCCTGAGCAATTTAAGGCTTTCCAGAGTTTAATGAACTCGGAAAGTGTATTATATAGAAACCATTTCTGCTCGTTTGTATCTCTCTCTTTTTCTCCTTGTTGCTCTTATAAATAATCATGCTTGTTTCAGAGCAGCCCAGCTCCTCTTGCTGCATATTCCTCACCTAAAATCACGAACCTGTTACTTAATAACCAGCTGTCTGCTCTGTAAGCAGGAGGGCCACCGAAGATTAGGCAGGAGGAGAAGTAGCAGGTTCATCCGTAGGGTCCAATCCTGCAGGCATCAGTCAGACAAGACTCCAGCTGATGTGAATTGTTTTGCCTGTCTGAGGACATCAGGATCAGGCACAAGAGCTAATGCTTAATGAAAAGGGATGAAGGACAAAAAGAAACACATGCTACCTACAGTGCACAGCGGCATTTCTACCAAGAAATGTTTCCGCAGCTTCCCAGGGGGCATCAGTAGCTTTACCAACAGAAACCAAACCTCAAGCGTGCCAGTAATTTAACATTCTAACGAAAGACCATTACCCCAACCCACCACTGAAGACACTGAGTCACTTTCATTTTTCACTACCCCAAATCAAGAGCCCATGGAAGTGCTACTAACATCTGACAATCAGAGCAGCAACGTGGGCATTAACCAGTGAATGGTTACAGAGATCGGAGTGACGAGAGCTAGCAAGTCCAGGGTCAAAATTCCTTCTGATAATATCATCTGTGATGAGGGGATCTTTTTTACTAGTACTCTGTCCTTCACCAGTCCCTCCCCTCCCCCCCAAAACATGAAACAAAACCCAACGTTTTAGGTTCTCAAAGCAGACTGCAAACAAAATTTGTACTGGTTCCAAAAGCAATACAAACTCCAGAGGCAGGAAGAGACAGAGTTAAGTGCTTTCTTGTCCATTACACTACACCTTTGTTTCCTGGGAGATTTGGGGTAGGCTGGCATCAGATGTCACGGCTCAGTCTGTTCTGCCTTGCTGCAGGGATAGTCTTTCAGCAGAGTCGTGTGTGCACTCAGGTGCGTTAACTGAACTACTCCCACAGAGCCATGCATGAAGTAGAGAGTGAGGCAAACACCAATGATTTCCAATAGCTGCATGCCAGTTTAATTGAGATGTTGTGTTCTACTAATTGACTGATTTACAAAAAAAGTAGCACACAGGTACAGTATGAAAAATACACCAAGTCCGATCTGCTGAGGCAAGTCAACTAAGGGGTGTCTTGGGAAACTGTATACACTTTCCTATTGCTCCATGAGCCATCCTGGCAAAAATGCAATTAAAGCCTTGGAAAAAATACTTACACTTCCCGTAGGTTCGGCAGCTCTGCAAAGGCAGAAGGATCGATCTCCGTCAACTTGTTGTAGCTCAGGTTTCTGTTAAAATAAGAGACAGTGGGATCAGCAAACTACAGTCACTGTGCTCAGCAAAACCGGGTCATCTTAATTATTCTGGATTGCATTGTGAGATGATCTGCTGTTTTACAAGAGCACTTAAGAAATCGGGTGGAGGGGGAAGGGAAACTTTCTGCTGAGTAATTGAGCCAAATATTTTGTTTCTACTAGCAGAACATATACAGGTATTCCCTAGGTTTTCCTCCATTCATATTAATATACGCAGTTAATTTGTCTTAATAGGATACATTTAAGTTGATTGTTTTCTTGCTGGTTATTCATAACCAAGCTACTGATCGCAGATAAACAGGTCGTTTCCCTGTGCATTATATTAGTGAATCTTCTTCTCAGTACGTACTCTACATTTTCTAACAAGGCTACATCCATCAATATGTCTGAATGGTTCCTTTTTACCATAGACTTCGGCCTGGAACTCACTACATGGTGCTGCGTGTACTTCATCCACAAATTGTGCCAAATTATTGGGAATATGGATGCGCAAACACTCACCACCATTGCAGTGAATAACCCTCAGGCACGGCAGGATAATTAATTAACAACGTCGTGTGAGAAAACAAATACACAGCCCCAGTTCTAAAGAACTACGCTTTGCTAGAGCTTTGTGAAACCCTCAGCTCCCCAAGTTCCATTCAGATTTTTCATCCCACATCTGCATGATCAGCAAACCCCACATTACAGGTAAAACCTGCCTGAATTCATGTATGGAGGACTTACTGGTAGAGTAAATGCTGATTAAAACCCAATCAACTAACGATGTGCGAGACTCAAATGGGGGCTAATTAATATGATGCAGGTGGTGTTGGTAAATTGTTACAAGCATAACATACAAAAGGAAGAGGCAGCTAGGTGGGGTTGTAGCAGGAAAAAAAAAAGCAAGTGCCCGGAGATGCAAGATAAATATGAGGGGGCCTGTTTTAGTTTTACATCATTCGACAGCCTGCTTTAGGCTATTATTCCTGCTACAACCCAGGCCTTTTGCCTTCTCGGCATGGAGGTTACATCCCCTCGCTGAGCTGGAGTTTGTACTGTCCATATGCCACCTCTGAATCTGACCCAAAAGGTTGATGCCTTAGGTTTAGATAAACCCCCCAAAATTCAGCTGCTCAGTTGCTCACTGTAATTTTTCCCTCACACATGGAAAAGTTGCACTACTTCGAAAGTCTTCTTTGGCTAGCATGAAACATGCAATCTTCTGTAAATACCTGCTGTGAAAGAGGACAATCCCATCAACAGCACAGTGTAGATCCTTAACAGCTACACTAGTATCTAGGTCTGAAATATCATATAAGCATTATTTTAAAAATATGCCGTCCTGTAAGCTCCTGCTGTCTTTTAAAACACTCAGGAGACCTTTAAATCAATACTAGCCTAGCGCAGATATCCATTTCACTATGAACTCAACGACGTTCATCTAAATAAAAGTCAAACTACAGTTTAAACTAAGAGTAACATTTGAAAGCCAAGTCTATATTCATAGCACAACTACAATTAAAGTGCAATTTGTCCAGAGATTATATTACAACCTTTTTAAAAAAAAAAAACCACAAGGCAAAAATCAGGTTTGAGCTTGTCTGTGCCCTGAGGACAGACCAAAAAGGAGTGTTCAACAGAGAACATCCTACAGGCCTGAAACAGAAAAAGAAAGTCATCTGAGGCATGTTCTACACTAGGGAATTTTGGGGAAACATTCCTATTGGTGCTACCACTGGGTTAGCAGAAACATAGTCTGAGGGAAAACCTTCTTGGGGTGGATGGCAATGTACACGAAGGCCACTTTACCCTGTCCTGACAGAATAAAGGGCTTGATATAAATGAGAATATATCTTTCTACCTTCGGTATTTATATGGCCCCCCCTTTGCTGTATTATCCGAGCACCTCACAATATAGTATATTTATCCTTACAACCCCCTGGGAGGTAGGGACATGCCATTAGCCCCAATGTACAGATGGAGAACTGAGGCACAGAGAGGCTAAGTGACATGCCCACGGTCACACCGGAAATCTGTGGCAGAGCAAGGAATTAAACCCAGGTTGCCCACAGGCTAGTCGGAGCTGCGATCGGCCAAACCTGCGGATGCGGCAGGTATACAAACCGGCCTGGCCCGCCATGGGGGCTTACCCTGGCGGGCCATGTGCCAAAGGTTGCCGATCCCTGTTTTACATTGTTGTTATGGTTCCAGAGATCTGAAGACTCTCAGAGCCATCACACAAGTTTCTGGCTATTCTTGTGTCATAACAGTATTTTGCCTATTTCAACTAGAGCCATGGAATTTATCAACTCCACCCCACGCTGCAGAATTAGGCACCAATATCTAAATTTGTTGTTTGGTTGGTTTTCACAGGCTATGAAATACAATTTGAAAAACAGGAACCAAGGGTAAATCAATGCTGTGCTATCTTCTTGAGTCTCCAGACAACCTGAAACAATATACTTGAACCATCCGCGTTCATTACTTTGGGCTGCCAATTTTGAAATCTACAGGACAATTTAAATGTCAACTTCATTAACTATTTCACTGCTGGACACTAGTAGAAACATTCAGTTAATGGTAATGTCTGATTATCCCACCTTTGCATGCCTCCCTAGGTGCCTAAGACTCAACTCACCTTACCCCACCTACCCAAACCTCCATCTTCCTGCTGACCCCATCTATATGATGCAGTTCTGCATTATCGATACAGAAATCTGCAGCCCATTAAACATTGAAAATATAGGGTCAGCGCAAAATAAATGGAATATATCAAACTAAATAGCACAGGACCTCCAGTTCCAATTGTACTACTCATTTTCATACGCTGTATTTCAGCAAGATCATCACTGTTTTAATTTACGTTTATGATACCGGAGACTTTCTAGTCTGCAGCATCGATAGCCCAAGGGGGCTTTGTTCCAGAATTCAGCTCCTTGATACAGAGTATACGGCACTTCGGTCAGAACATGCAAATGCTAAAGAGACGTAGTATGATTCAGTAGGTAGGGGTACTACATTAGGAGTCAGGACACCTGGGTTCTGTTCTTGGCTCTGTCCTGCTGTGTAACCAAGCCGTTTCGCCTCTCTGCTTCTGTTCCCTCTGCCACCCTTTGCTTGTCTTGTCTATTTAGATTGTAAATAACATCGAGGTAGGGACTGTCTCAGTTTGTACAGTGCCTATCGCAATTAGGCTCCAATCTTGGTAGGGAGCTTCTAGGTGCTACTGGAATGCAAATAAAGGAAGAGGAAGAC
This sequence comes from Chrysemys picta bellii, assembly GCF_011386835.1. Classification (NCBI taxonomy): domain Eukaryota; kingdom Metazoa; phylum Chordata; order Testudines; family Emydidae; genus Chrysemys; species Chrysemys picta. The sequence goes on from NC_088797.1 coordinate 7,013,840, forward strand.
AATGTTCCCTGCAGTCTAAAGATCAGTTTAAATGTAAAAAAAAAAAAAAAAAAATCCCACAAAAAGCTATGGTTACTGTTTGTTAATTCACCATTAGCTTTGATCCTCTCCAAATCAACTTCACACAGAGCAGCAGGAGAATATGAGTGGCATAGGGGTGCCAGGATCAGAAACACTGGTCAGAAGTGCCAGAGAAACAGTTCTCCAATTAGTATAAATTATCAAGTTTCTAATATACCACAGCTGAGAGCGAGCAAGCAGGTTTTTTTCATGAGGAATTCCTTTGTCTAATTCAGTCACTGAACTATGCAATTACTAAATGGCTTTTGTGTTGGGCAAATATTACTGCCATATGATTTAAGATTTCTTATTACTAAAAAAATCTGGACCCAGCATGCCCCTAAAGTACTAGCCAAGTTACCTGTCAGCTCTGGATCAAGCAGCTGTAACACACTAGCCTTTCATGTATCCCCAAAAAGCCAGAACCGGGTGGCCACAAACTCCAGAATATTGTCTGGAGAATGAGTTCAAGCACTGTGATGAGTCAGTGGGTTGCTTCTAAAATTCAGCTTGTTGATGACTTAGTCTCCTGTTGGAATCGAAACAGGATTCTTAGCAATCAAACTCAGCTTTTCTTTTTTATAAAGAAAAGCTGGCTTGGCTTTATGCCTTGTGAGGTGCTCTGCAACCGTTTTATGCTTTACATTTAACTACACCTCTACCCCGGTATAACGCGGTCCTCGGGAGCCAAAAATCCCTACCACGTATTAGGTGAAACCCCATTATATCGGGGTAGCGGCAGCAGGACTCTAATGGTGATTTATAGGGCCTGGTGCTCCCCACAGCGGCTAGAGCTCCGAGCTCTTTAAATCGCTAGTGGAGCCCCACTGCGGCAGCTCCGGGCTAGCAGCGGCAGGGTTCCAGTGGTGATTTATAGGGCCCGGGGCTCCCCGCAGCAGCTGGAGCCCTGGGCCCTTTAAAGCGCCGCCCGAGAGAGCCCCGGGGTTACTGCACTATATGCAAACCCGTGTTATATCGGGACGCCTTATATCGGGGGTAAAGGTGTATTACAAATTCTTCATTTCTTCCTTTTATTGGCTAACCCAGCGATGTGCTGGTATGTAAACTTTTCCCATCCCTGTCACTAAAGGAGGCATGATCCAGAATTGAGACTATGTTCAACAGACGCAGGAGGGGCCCTTCTATGTGTATTTGTCCACTGTCGTCTTCGAACCATCCAGTCGTGTTTGCCTTTATTTGGGACTGTAAAATGGCACTGCGGGTCACGGAACTTTGTAAACGTGATTAAAAAGATGACAGTGTATATTTGAGTTGGGGCCCGGAATCCTGGCTAAATAATCAGGTGCACATCCTGATTCTCAACCTCCTCCCTTGCGCTATAAGTGCCAGAATAATGTTGCACATTCCAAAGTCAGTTTTACCAATGAAGGCCTCCTTTAAAGGAGACCAAATTCCATGGAGCTGCATGACTTTGCTCGGCCGGAGAATGCTATATAAATTCTCTTTCCACACATCCCAAAGGGCAATGAAGGAGCTAATGCAGCAGGATTCACAGTATGCTTTGTTCAAACTGCTTACATGTAAAAAACAAAACAAAACCCAAAAAAACCCTTCCTTTCAAAATAGAAATTATTGGCTTGTTTGCCGGACAAATTAATAAACACACAAATGATTTCCAGCCTGTGCAATCCACAGCGGCAGCAGAATTTTGCTCAGTGTGGTTAGAGCTTCAGATTCTTAAGTCAAAACCATTTATCTGTCAGTGAAGCAGATTGGGTCCAAACTATATCTGCACCTTGCAGTGACAGGCAGGAGAGAAAGGGAGAACGTCTGGGAACTCTGTTACTACCAGCTGAGGCTTTCATTAAACATTTTGTCAACCGTTGTCATAACACAACTTTTCACTGTTCACGCACAAAAGGAGCGGAGAGCCTTGAACAATTGAGCCCTGCAATAGAAATTCCTCTTGCTAATCTGTTGAAAGATAGCTGCCTAGTCCACAGTATATTTAACAGACACCCCGCCCATTCCCAAATGTTTGTAGATGCTTTACCGCACAGCACACACTTGGTTGGATCTGAAAAGCAAAAGAAGCAGATTTACTGGGGAGGGGAAGGGAAACATGTTCCTGTTTCTGAAGACAAGCAACTGTAGAACAGAACCTGGTTGAATTTAAACCAGTTCACAAATTCCAGGAAAGGCTGTAGACTCCCCTTCACTGGAGAAACTCAAAGTTCAACTTACTACCCATCTAGCAGGGATAATGAGGGATAACAACACTTTCCAGCCCCCCAAAAATGTCAACAGCTGATATGGCTGAAGAGCATCTTGGGGGTGTTCTGGGGGTGGAGGATTTTTCAAATGTAGCTTTAGACCACTTTTGTGCTCCCCCAACCCAGGCAAGCCAAGCATCCAGTTCGCTCCCTTGCCATAAATTAGAGCAGCCTAGAGGCTGTTGTAACTCATGCAGATCCTGACAGCAGCACTGCATGGGGGAATTTGCAACTGAGGGTACATCTACACTACAGCGGGGAGTCGGTTTAAGATACGCAAATTCAGCAACGTGAATAGCGTAGCTGAATTCGACGTATTACAGCCGACTTACCCCGTTGTGAAGACGGCGGCAAAATCGACTTCTGCCGCTTTTTGTCGGCGGCGCTTACTACCACCTCCGCTGGTGGAGTTAGAGCGCCGATTCGGGGATCGATTGTCACGTCCCCACGGGACGCGATAAATCGATTCCCGAGAGGTCGATTTCTACCCGCCGATTCAGGCGGGTAGTATAGACCAGGCCTAAATCAGATTTACCAATCTGCCTCTAGAGATAGTGGTAACTCAAGGGAGTCACATAAGCCATCCTCCACAAAATGAGGGTTGGGAAGAACTTGTTTCCACTGGGCAGGTTATTCCTTAATTGCTTTTTGCAGCAGAGATTGAGGCACGAAATGAAGCATCTTGTATTGTCAGAACCAGGATACTGGAACATATGGACCACTGGTCCAACCCACTCTGGAAATTCCTATCTTTTAAACTTCTTAAATAATCATTACATTACAACCTTAGGCACCCTCAATTCCAGGGATAAAATAAGTCAAGCTCCTTCAAAAGTTGTAATTGCCACTGTCATGTATATATATAGCAGTTTTTCTTTATTGACTTTTCAATGGTAACTAAGTTTTTCAATCTTCCGAATGGCTTCTGTCAAGTCAAGTCCCAGCCCCATGCATTAAAATAAAATACACTGTGTAGATGAACTGTATCGCTCCCAAGGGTCTATATTCTACTGTGTTCGTATAAATAAGCATCACTATACAAAGCATGTCATGTTGATGTCTTTTGATCCACATCTAAGCATTTTGTAAGCCAGGTCAGCGCTGACAAGTCACTGTTCTAAAATTCGGGCTTGTCCCATAATAGTATTTAAACTCTATTCAGGAAGGAAAAATACTAAGGGTTTGTCTTTGCTGCAGAGTTAACTCAACTGATCTGCACTCAAGTTATTTCCCTCATACTAGCCTTCCTCGAGTGAGAACAGCCACAATGTAAAACAACACTTGAGTTGCCATCCTTGCCCTGGTTCTTAGCACTGCAGTAAACTGAGCCACTCCATGAATTATTTTGCAGTGTCTTCTGGGGGCATTATTAATAATTGAATGAAGGTAGAGCCTAGGAGCCCTGATCATACATCAAGACCCCACTGTGATGGGCACTGTAGAAACACAGAAAAAGTTAGTCCCCGCCCCAAAGAGCTTCCAGTCACAGTGTACCTGCCCTTTCTGGGTACGTGGCTGGAAGTGGGGTTAGCCTGGCAACTCTCCATTCAAATTGGTCTGTGCCAAATGCTGCATTAGCACAATCCATGTGACCCTCATTTTTGGAAAAAAGGAGGCTGATACAGAGCAGGTGAAGCAGGGACAAGTATTTCAGCAGCGGCTTGTTGCCATGACAAGCACAATATGTTTTGCTAAGAGCATGCCAGCTGTACCTAGAGATGAAGGAGTGGCAACAGCTGGGGAATTGTGGGAAGACATTGGAAGTCTAGCAGCATCTGAGTGGCATTAACCTGCATCCACAACTCAGAGCATTCGAAATAGCAGCTGACAAGTTGTGCTCACCTGAGCGTTAGTCTATACCCCCCCCCTCGCCCCCATGACGGCCAACTTGACTAAACAGCAGCACCACACTTGAATGAAAGTTTTTGTGAATCAACTTAAAAGCAATGCTTGAGTTATAATCACGAGTTAACCTCGCAGTGAAGACAAACCATAGGAAGCCATCCAGCTACCAACCACGTGCACTGGGAATCCTTCTAAGCAATGACTAACAATAATACTGATTAAATGGAAATTAATGTACAATGATTACCAAAGAAGCAATATCTGTTGCAGTTATATTCAGTCACTAATGAAAATCTTCAAATGCAAATTATTATAAGTTAAAAAAACACAGCTGGAATCCAACGTACTGTACTACAATGACACTTAACACACAGTTGATATTCACAATTTAAGAAATTATGAAATATCTTCAGCATATTTAAGGGGACAAGTCTCGACCTGAGTTTTTCCCCTGCCACTTTGCATGTGCAACTGTTTTCACCCACAAGAGAAGGACAGTACATATTTGGCGTGCAAAGACATTGGTGCATGCAAATCCAGTAAGCAATCACCAGAACTGTGTGATCCACTTGCACACTGCTTGAGGCGGCTGGAAATTTTAAAGAATCTACGAGCTATCAATTCTCCCAGAGAGAAGGGGAAAATAAAATTTTCAGTGACTTAAAAAGACAAAAAAAAAAAAAAAAAAACTTTTGTTAAATAATATCAAACTACATTTGTATAGAACCCAAGATCTCGAAATTCATTCAGTTTTAACAGTCTTAAGCAAACTAGTATGGATTTGTTTTCATGGATATGATTTTTAGAAGTGTCCCGTTAAGTGATTCCCCAAGTATTTTAAGGAAATTTCTTTTAAAAAGAATTAGCACTAACATAACAATAAGCTTCAATCTACGTGCAAAGTTTCTGAGGATCTCCGAGGTTTACAAACAGCTACACTACAGAATTAGGTTGGCTTAATTAACATTGCTCAGGGCTGTGAAAAATTTCACATCCTGTGTGATGTAATTAAGCTGACCTAAGCCCCAGCGTAACCCTGCTAGGTGGGCAGAAGAATTCTTCCGCTGACCTAACTACTGCCTCTCGGAGAGACAGATTTGCTACGGCAACAGATTTGCTTCCATCACTGTAGTAAGTGTCTCCGCTACAGCTGTGGTGAGTTTAGACATACCCTGAATTTCAACTGTCCAATGAGAGAGGTGAATATATTCTACTTATTTCACAAAGGCTCGATCCTATTCCATTGAAATCAATGAGAGTTTTGTCATTCATTTCGAATGGGAGTAGAATCAAGCGCCAAATGAGAAAACTGAGGCCTGGTCTACACTAAAAGACCAGGCCTCAGCTATCACTCAGGAGTGTGAAAAATCCACCCCCGAGTGGTGCAGTTAAATTAACCTAACCCCCAGCGTAGACAGCACTGAATTCTTTCATTGACCTGGCTACCACCTCTCTTGGGGAGGCAGAGTACCTACTAATGGGAGAATCCCTCCTGGGACACAGGCAGTGTCTACACTACAGTGCTACAGCAGAGTCATGGTAGTGTTTCCAGTGTAGACAAGCCCTGAGGTATAGAGACATTCAGTCTCTATACCTGAAAGGGGGTCAACTACCTGAAAGGTGACCAGACTTCTATTCCTGGCTCTGCCACTGACCTACTGTCTGATGGTCAAATCACTTAGAATCATAGAATATCAGGGTTGGAAGGGACCTCAGGAGGTCATCTAGCCCAACCCTCTTCTCAAAGCAGGACCAATTCCCAACTAAATCATCCCAGCCAGGGCTTTGTCAAGCCTGATCTTAAAAACCTCTAAGGATGAAGATTCCACCACCTCCCTAGGTAACCAATTCCAGTGCTCTGCCACCCTCCTAGTGAACAAGTTTTTCCTAATATCCAACCTAGACCTCCCCCACTGCAACTTGACACCATTACTCCTTGTTCTGTCATCTGGTACCACTGAGAACAGTCTAGATCCATCCTCTTTGGAATCCCTTTTCAGGTAGTTGAAAGCAGCTATCAAATCCCCCCTCATTCTTCTCTTCTGTACCCTTAGAGGCTGCCGGTTTTGCCACGCGTGACTAGCTGGGAGATGGGGAAAGGAAATAGGACGAGGAGGATTTTTTAATCCACAAATGAACTTGAAATTCCATCTTTCATCTACCCTCTGTACCTATATGGAATGCTCTATGTTCGTTGTTTTGTGACATTAAGTGGCATTTTAATTAGCAAAACAAGGCATGTCCTAAAACCATAACTTGCTTACCATATATAAACAAACTTGTCATGTTGATCAGATGAGATTTTTTTTCTCCCCACAGAGATTTCTAAAAGAATATTCTACCTCTAGAAGGCAAAAAGTGCAGTTTGGTTGTTGGTTGTTGTTTTTTAATTATATTACATAAATTAGTCCTAGTTCCACTAGCATGTTTCTTACGTGGATCAATGTGAGGGAAGACTTTTCTAGCAACATTTTCAATTAAGGATCCCAACTGTGTATTTAACATACTAACTCAATTTATAGAGGATTAAAAACTATGTAATATACTGTACTTGTCTGTCTTTGAGCATAATTGCTAAACCTCCATTAACCAATATATAATACACAAGGGCACTGATAAATCAACATTAAATATGATTTACTGGACTATGGGTTAAAACTCTGCACTCCAGCAAAGCAAATATTTTCATCTGTAAAATTGTGCAACTCCATGGCTGCTCATTGAAGATAAATGATGTTAAACCTTTTGTTTTCTTAAGATGTGCAGGGAGTTGGAGGAATCAACAATGAGAAGTTCCATTGCAGAGAACCCAAAGCTCGTATCACAACCTTTCCAAAATCCAGCTGCAGGATTATTGGTCGAGTGCAGATGAGGAGAGTTCCGCACTCCCTGTTCACTGTTCTGAACTTAAGTGTCCATGGTTTAAGATAACATCCCAGGCGAGCAGCCCAGCACTAATATCCAACAGCCATATTCTAAAATAAGCCTACTGCTAGAAACTTCCCAGAGATTCAAATGCTTTCATAATGTCAATAAAGCCCAAGCATTTCTGTTAATGTCTGAATGTTTAACTAAAGTTTTTTCCCCCATTCCACACCTCCGTTTATTTCTTGGAAACATGCATTTAATAAATGGGTCACAGGGTCCAACTTCCAGGATGCAGTTAATAAGTGCCACCACTGGTGCATACACGGTCTCCCAGCATGTAGGAAGCTGTGGAAAGGGTTTATAATATTCACTGCTCACTCCAGGTGCTTTTCAGTTGGCCAAAAACAAAAAACGAAGAGCAAGTTTGAAACATTAAACCAATCGAGCAAATGACAAATTCTCAATCTGCTTTTCTGATCCCACCTTCCAATAAAGACGGGGGGAAACTGGTCATCATAAGCACCGCGTAACACTCTCATGGGCTCCTTAGGAAGGAGACTGCACCAACCTGAGATGTGAGGCATTCTTGATTATCAACAGGAGCTGCGAAAATATGCCCTTTTCACTTTGGGAGGGCTGTCCCATAAGCAGTATCTAGACTGCAAACTGCTACTTCAGGGCATGAATAGCCACTGATGAAATTCAAGTGAGGACGAGGCATTCAACAGTTTAAAGACACTGTTCTCCATGCTAAACAGGACCTCTCACCCCAAGAGCCATTAACATTGTAGAATCATAGAATCATAGAATATCAGGGTTGGAAGGGACCTCAAGAGGTCATCTAGTCCAACCCCCTGCTCAAAGCAGGACCAATTCCCAACTAAATCATCCCAGCCAGGACTTTGTCAAGCCGGGCCTTAAAAACCTCCAAGGAAGGAGACTCCACCACCTCCCTAGGTAACGCATTCCAGTGCTTCACCACCCTCCTAGTGAAACAGTGTTTCCTAATATCCAACCTGGACCTCCCCCACTGCAACTTGAGACCATTGCTCCTTGTTCTGTCATCTGCCACCACTGAGAACAGCCGAGCTCCATCCTCTTTGGAACCCCCCTTCAGGTAGTTGAAGGCTGCTATCAAATCCCCCCTCCTTCTTCTCTTCTGGAGACTAAACAATCCCAGTTCCCTCAGCCTCTCCTCGTAAGTCATGTGCTCCAGACCCCTAATCATTTTTGTTGTAACTAATCTACAATCTCGTAGAGCGTGGATTACTCCTGAGCAAATACAATTTAGAGAATTTTTCACTTGACCAGAGCTCAAAGAGCCGGGAACTCTTGTACTCACTTCTGCCAAGCAGAGCTGGGCTCAGTGAGCACCTGTGGGACACAACTGTGCATTAGCCAATCCCTTTTCCAGTCACCGAGTCCGAAAGGCTCTGCCTGGTTCTGTGAAAGCCAGTCCAATCAATCATTAATTCTTTGGAGAGGGCAGGGAACTCGTTAAGAAGGTGTTTACTCATCTTTTCCTTCTCTCTCTGTTCTTATTAATCGTTAATCTGCCCCCCAAAACACACGCGACTTGGAAAGAGCACAAAGGGATATGTATGCGCTGGTTAAAACTAGTCGGGCAAAAAACAATCTTATAAAAACAGCAGGCAGATATTTCTACTACAGTGCTGCCAGTTTGCTGTGTCTCTCCTGCGCTTGCCACAGGCTTTTTTAACATAGCAGACTAGTTTTACATCACATCCTGTCCTCCTAAAGCTGAAGGAAATAAAACATAATGGGTCACCATGTCCCAGAGCCAGCCATTTTTCGATTTCAGCATGCACCAAGGCCAGGCATGCCAAGTTATTTAGCAAAATAATGCTTTCTCTCATGCACGCTTCCAACGCTCAGCTAAGAATGTCAGACACCCATCTCAATGTGAACTAGTTTTAAAAGCACCACCATCGCATTGGCTCCTCTACAACAACTGGTTTTAAGAGATCAGACAAAACAGCCATCTCTGCAAATATCTCCTGATGCAGAAATTTGCTTGATCCGACCCTCAAGCTCACCCTGGTGTTCCTGAAAAAGGTGCCCGGAGCAGGGAAATAATACAAATCTCAAAACGTGCCTGGCTAATTGTACAGCTATCTCTGTGGAGGACAAATCCATCTCTGACTCCAGGAGGGATCGGCTTATACCCAGAAACATAAGTGTTGGTTACCCCTCAACATTAGCTCGCATCTTACAACTACCCATCTTAAAATCAAGCTAGACAGCTAGACTTTCCGCAGTACTCCACTGCACAGCCTGTCAGAAAGATTTTGCCGAATCTGAAGATCTTGCTGGCTGACTTGAGAAAGACTGTGTCTATATTCTTAAGCAATGAGGGTGAAGGACTAATATGCATGGCCTAAATCACAAGTCAAGAGCATTGCCGGGCACAAAGTCCGGATCTAACCCTCTAGACCAGAGGTCCCCGAACTGTGGCGCGTGAAGGAACATCCGGGTGCATGGCAGGGCCCGGGCTAGCCCCCACAGCTCTGCTCCAGTCTCACCCCCAGATCTGCTCCAGTCCCACCCCCAGCTGCATCCTTCGCACCTGGTCCTGGCCCCAGCCTCGGTGCAGCACTGCTCCCGGCCCAACCCCCAGCATTGGCCCCTGGCTGCAGTCCCACTACCAGCCCCAGATCCACCCTCAATGTCAGCCCTCTTACCCCTGGCCGTGTTCCCCCTCCCCCCCCCCAGAGCCACGGCCCCGTTCCTGACCCCGGGGGGGGGCACAGACAGGGGCAAGGGGGGGCATGCCCTCAAAAGTTTGGGGACCACTGCCCTAGACGTATGAAATCTACAGCAGACAGCTCTCCGTGTTTGGTTTTAAAATGGTACTTTTTAAAATTTTGCAATAACAAACAGTATTTTACGGGCGAAACATGCACATTTTGTGCTAAAAAGGTTGTAAACTGGCAACCTTCAGTAAAGGTATGTGATTTATGTAGGCACACACCCTCTCTTCTTTTGAGTAATCAATGTCCGATCGTAATGCACTTTCATTTCAAGCAGTTTTACAATACCAATAAAGCACCAGGCAATTTAATGGATTTCTAACCCCAAATTGGTAGCTGTCATGCGTCCAACTGATTCAATCTGTTCATTTTTAGAGGAAGCTCAGGAACAAAATGCTAGAAATAAAACCAACAGCACTACAGAAATAGACAGCGAGAATCAAATGCTCTGCCCCTTTATTTTAAACTGACCTTCGATGGGTTTTAATCGACCTTCACTATGGAGCAGTTGCTTTATAAAGAAAATGCTTCCATACAGATCACGAGAGAGAAAAATAAAAGCCAGATACGTTAGTTTATCTTCCAGCACAAGCAAAACAAACCTATCATGAAGTTATCTTTAGCAAGACATGGAAAAAAGCAGCCTTTTAGAGTCAACTGAAACTAAAACTAATACATATTATACTTTAGGTTCCAAGCAGAACTTTCCTGTTAGATAAAAGTACTTTCCTTGCAAGTGCGCCAGTACAATAGTTTCAACTTCTCCCATACTTTCCAACATCATAAACTATAATGCCAGCCATAATTATGGTAACGGATAATTATAATGCACTTCAGGCAATCAAAAGACAGTGGCTTGCATCACATAAACTTAAGGATGCACTGCAGAGGTTTCCAAAGGGTGGTCCACAGAGCACTTGCTGATGGCCACAGAGGCCTGGCTGGTCATATACTGTTTGACACATATTAAAATACTTCCCGTACATTTATTTTCATATAAACAATTGCTCTAGTTACCACAGATGTGATATGGAACTGCGAATGGAGAGGACATTCATCCATCAGACAATTTCTGTACTAAGATGTGCCCCTCGGCCACCTCCGTGCCAACTGGTATACTCGATACTTTGAGTGAAGTCTGCAGTAAGACTGACAAAACGCTGGAAAATTATATCGCCTGTTATCCAAAAACAGTGCACCTGATGAATGCTAGCAACAGTGCAAGCACTAATATCGATAGGGCTCAGTTGTCTTCTGTTGTTTGGCAGAGCAGACGTGAGTGAAGTTTCGGAACCTCTTTTGCACTAGTGATAGTACACCACTCATAGTACCAAAACACCTGCACCGCTGCTGGGAGACTGGTACAAAGATTTCTAATGCAGAGGCAGCCAGAGTCTAAGCATATGAAGGTTTAAGTCTACTGCTGATTTCCAGTCCTCCTATCACTGCCAGAAACTGGGCTTGAACGACTGGGGATGGATCACTTGACAAATTGCCCTGCTCTGTTCATTCCTTCTGAAGCATCTGACACCGGCCACAGCCAGTACCCAGGATACTAAGCTAGATGGACACTGGATCTGACACAGTACGGCTGTTCTTATACTGTTGCTCTCATTTAACTTACACACACGTGTGTATGTCTGTGTATGTGTGTGTATATACACACCTCTATCCCGATATAACGCGACCCGATATAACACGAATTCGGATATAACACGGTAAAGCAGCGCTCCAGGCGGGCAGGGCTGCGTGCTCCGGCGGATCAAAGCAAGTTCGATATAACGCGGTTTCACCTATAACGCGGTAAGATTTTTTGGCTCCCGAGGACAGCGTTATATCGGAGTAGAGGTGTATATATATATATAGTGTGTGTGTGTGTATTATATATCCAAGGTGAATAAAGCAGCATAGATATAATTGGATATATATATATAAAAAAAACCATGAGTACACTCACAATGAGATGGTAGAAAGGTTTATCCCGAGTTTGGGATACCTGTATTGCTCCGGATCGGGTTATGTAGATGATCCCAGAAGAGTGCCAATAAAAACCTTTATAACACGCTATCCCATCATATAATGCCCCCTACTTCACAGAAGAACTATTTTAGAAATGTTTGAGCGTTTTAAAGTTTTTATTGGTACTATTTTTAACTCCTTCCTCTTATAAAGCCAGGCTCCTTTAGTAGTGTGAGTCAAACTGTAATGGACTCAGAAGGAGAGAAAAAAATATAGCTAATAACATTTTAGAAAATTCGTAGAATGAGCTTTTCTATTTCTACTAAGGTCTGGTATCTCAGGGGCTCCCAGGACTAGAAGCAAGAGCTGTATGCATCTGTTTCCAATGGCACAAATCTGCAACTTCTAGCTCTCATGTGTCACAACCTCCAACCCTGAAGCAGTTCAGAAGTTTGGATTGTTAGGAGGAAGTGGACATGGATTAGTGGGGCAGGATGAAGTTAGACTCATAGTGTTTAAGGCCAGAAGAGACCACCAGATCAGAGTCTGACCTCTTGTACATCACAGGCCACCAACACCCACACACTAAACCCAACAACCAAAATATTACAGCCCACAGGAGACTGAACTGGCATGTGCCTTGGGCAAAGAACAGGAGGAACCAAGGTGCACCAGTGCCCGAGTGCCAGGGAAATGATTAGTGAGATAACTTTGGCACACCCACACGCTGCAGAGGAAGGCAAAAAAAGCCCCAAGTTCACTACTATTGTGACCTGGGGAGAATCCCTTCCCGACCGCACATATGACGATCGGTTAGACACTATGTGAGCAAGAACCAACCAGCCACGCTGAGAAGCTGAAGTGGTCAAAGATTCATGATGGATGCACTTTATCACAAGGTTATCCTCACAACAGGTACTTACAATCTAGACCCCCATCCTGCAGAGCACTTAAGCATGTGCTTAACTTTAAATAGCAGGGGGAATCTAAGGCATTCAAGGGGATGGGGGGAGGATAATAAGAGATGAGATGTAAGTGGGGCAACATTATGGAGAGACTTGACATGGACGAGGAACGTGAAAGGAAGCAGAGGACAACAGAAATTGGAGCCCATGTCCACAGTACTATGAATGGTCAGACATCTAGGAGGAAGAGAAGGGAAAGTCCTGTGGTTCTATTCACAGCTCTTCCATGGACACCTTTCTGTGTGACCTCAAGCAAGTCAGTTAAACCAGAACCGTTCCCTAATTTCAGCCACCCTAGTCCTGATTTTCACAGGTACTGAGCACCCGCAGCTCTCACTACTTACAGCTTCAGCACTTCTGGGGAAAAAATAGTCCTAAAGTGTATAAATGAGGACATTCAAAAATTGAGGAAACCAAAATTAAGAGGCCACTTTTAAAAACATAAGCTTTAACCTCTACATATTTAAATTTTCACATCTGTCAAATGGGGAAGATCCTTCTCAGCGGCATCATGAGACTCAAGTCATTAATATTTGTGAAGCACCTTGAGTGGCCGCAGTACAGAAGTGTAAAGAAAAAAAGAACCACCCATGGAACTCATTGCCACATGATATCATTGAGAGCACAAACTTAAGAGGACTTAAAAACAAAGATTAGACATTTTTATAGAAAAGGAAAAAGAAAAAGACACCCACATACTTTAGGGCATAACCCACCAATAACCTCCTGAGGTAAAAACAAAACGTTTCCTTCAGGCAAGATATTACACAGTCATCCACTGTAGGGTTTTCTTCGACCTTCCACTGAAGCTTTTGATACCAACCACTGTTAGAAACAGGGTACTGGGCTAGATGGGCCACCAGCTCAGCTGAATATGGCAATTTGTATGTTCTACTATATTTTACATCTAATTTCCAAGCCTGTTTCGTAGTGCAGCAATGTCCGATTAAAAACATTATTTTTTCAGTCTGTCACTGTGAGTGGCATATCAAATGAAAAGTTTCTAGAATACTCTGAATAATCAGTGGTTCTCAAACTTTTGTACTGGTGACCCCTTTCACATAGCAAGCTTCTGAGTATGACCCTCGTTACAAATTAAAAACACTTTTTTATATATTTAACACCATTATAAATGCTGGAGACAAAGCAGGATTTGGGGTGCAGGCTGACAGTTCGTGACCCCCCAATATAATAACCTCGCGACGCCCAGTTTGAGAACCCCTGGAATAGATGGACTCTCACTACAAAGCGTTTTGTGACCCAATGTGTGAAAGAAGCTGTGTAAAAATAAACTGCATTGCATTTTAGGGGACATGGGGGGAGGGGGGGACAGACTGCAAAGGGACCATATAATATAGCATTTCTCTAACAAAATCTACAACAAATGGCTCTGTAAAAGTTAACTAAGTGACACTGAACTTTCTCCGGAGTATTGTATAGGAAACAACACTGCAGAAATGACTGCTTGATTTAACCTTCTGTCCACACTATAGTAAGAAACAATACTACAGAAATATTTGGCTGATATTAACAATTCTCCGGTGTATTCTGCAATAGAACTGAAGGAGAGAGATCAGCTAATGTACAGGTTCTCCCAAGTATCAGAGGGGTAGCCGTGTTAGTCTGGATCTGTAAAAGCAGCAAAGAGTCCTGTGGCACCTTATAGACTAACAGACTATAGGAGCATGAGCTTTTCTGGGTGAATACCCACTTCTTCACCCACGAAAGCTCATGCTCCTATACGTCTGTTAATCTATAAGGACTCTTTGCTGCTTTTACAGGTTCTCCCAAGTGCTTTTGGAGAAACAGTGGCCACATGGCAAACCTAACTAATGTAACTAGTCTCTATAAGACAATAACACTTTACAATAGTTTGCCTCTCTGTTCCCAGACATGCAGCAAGTTAAGAGGCCACATCTCAGCAGTTTGTCAGACTGGTACCAGCCTATGCACTTAGCTATAACGATGACTTCTTTTACCAATAGATCAGTATCACTGAAGGAAAGAAAAATACCCAGGCTCTACGCTAGAAAATGCTGCGTCATGCAAGGGTGACTGTGAAACTACGCTGTGGCACCTGTATTGTTTCAAGCATCACATTCAAAACATCATTAACAGGCTAGTTGTATTTTAACAGTGTTGCTGTGTGCACCACCTGTACTAACTTGTTAGGGGGGTTGCATAAATGCAGTGTGTGCCAATGAAAAGATCTTTTATTCCCAGGGGCATTTTACAAATGGCAAACCTGCCAAGATCTCTAGTGTCAATATTTGTCTGGGGCTGTGCAATCATGATTGCATAAACTGAGGTAGGTTCTTCCCCCCTCTTTCTCCTGTTTGGGTAACTTGTCATTGCAAGGTTTCAGAGTAGCAGCCGTGTTAGTCTGTATCCGCAAAAAGAAGAACAGGAGGACTTGTGGCACCTTAGAGACTAACAAATTTATTAGAGCATAAGCTTTCGTGGACTATAGCCCACTTCCGAAGAAGTGGGCTATAGTCCACGAAAGCTTATGCTCTAATAAATTTGTTAGTCTCTAAGGTGCCACAAGTCCTCCTGTTCTTCTTTTTGTCATTGCAAAGCCCTGAAACAGATTTATCTGCAGCTTGAATGTCTTTCCTTCTGTTATATCCAGAGGGAGCGGTCTACTATATCATCTGCATACTTTGGCATCAGGAATCCCAATCTCTCAGTCTTAATACGGCTCAATGCATTTCACTCTATGCTATGTCAAACAGGTAAAGACAGGAAATGAAAGTTCCTTAATCCTCAGTTTCCCCTTAAAGCTAAACTCTAAGTAAATAATCTAAAACTTAGAATCATTCACAAGCATTATCAAACATCCCTTATGTGTGATCCGATTAACCCAGGCTCATGAATCTCGACAGGGAGAGGAGTAGAAATACACCCTAAGAAATCTGTTGCATATCTGGCACATCCACATTAGGTTTTTAATGAAATAATCCTCAAAAATCATCTGTCCCAGAGCAACAAATCCATTGCTTATGTAAACCGGAGGCCAAAATAAAATATTACTACTCTTCAGATGACCCTGAAATATTTTGATTTAAATATGCTGAGTGGGAGACTGAGATGCAATGTCAACACATGTGACACTGTCACAATCGGATTAACAAGGTTGAACAGGTATTTTGCCATTTCCTCATTTAACTCAGACCATGCTAACATAACATAGTTCAATGAACTGCAGCTTTCCCGCAAATAACCAAACCCTGATAAAGGTTTCCATTTTACTATAAACAGACAGCGTACTGGGCATGTTTATGGGTTTTAATTGCTATGAGAACACATAAAAGTGTCCAAACAGGGCGGCCTATTTACATGGTTACACATTAACTATCATACACCCAGGCTCAATGCAACCCTTATAACCAACCTTATAAAGCTGTTGCTTAAAAATGCGCCATTCCCAATGATCAATTACTGTATGCAATGAATTACAAAGCCCTACGTATACAAAGGTTTTCTATGTAGTTCCTCTAGAAAAAAGTAAGCTGCCTTTTAGCATGTACTCTTTACATTTTCAGAACTTTATTTTCTCTCTCCCCCTTGTTAATAATTTGACACCTGCCTATAAGGTAACGCAAAAGTGGTGCAACGCCACACCAGGGAAGATAGATTCACACTTTTCCTTAGCCAATGAGAGAGAGTGAGAAAGAAAGAAACGGGGAGAGGAGAGGAGAGGTGTAAGTAAGTGCTGCTAGGAAGTTTTGGTGAATCAGTCTTTATGGAGATGGTGGGAGGAAATTTTAGCAAGGTTCACAGGGAATTGTGTGCGCACAAAAACCTTAACAACAGGATTTCCATGTACAATTCTCAGTGTACGCCCACTGCGAACCCACTCCTCTGATATTCACCAGAAATAGAGCCCTTCTCACATCACAAGGCACTTTTATTACCTCTCAGATACAAAACAGGAAGAAAAAATAGGCTTGCTTGGCATGAACATGAGATATTGGCACTCAGAAGACTGGCCCGCTACATTACTGTGGACAATCCCCTTCAACTCTCTGCCCCTGAGTTTCCCCATCTGCAAAAGGGGGCTTAGT